>NC_058081.1:410555649-411182341 GCF_014858855.1 Bufo gargarizans | reverse complement strand
CATACCAGGTACCAGAGGCTCGGCGACAGGCCATCTCTGAGGAAGTACAACTTATGATGCAACTAGACATCATTGAGGAGTCTAGAAGTGAGTGGGCTAACCCTGTAGTACTGATACCCAAACCAGACGGGACGTTCCGGTTTTTGTAATGATTTTCAAAAAATAAACGAGGTATCTAAGTCCGACACGTATCCCATACCCCGGGTAGAAGAGCTGATTGAGAGGTTAGGACAAGACCAGTATTTTTCCGTTTTGGACCTCACCAAAGGATACTGGCAAGTAACCTTAACGGAGGCTGCCAAGAGACAACGGAATTCATCACATCTTGGGGGCTGTACCAGTATAAGGTGTTACCCTTTGGTCTGCATGGCACCCCCGCCACTTTCCAAAGTCTAATGGACATTGTGCTGCGACCACATCGTCAGTACACTTTGGCTTACCATGATGACATTGTCATCCACAGTTCCGACCGGGAAAGTCACCTTCCCAAACTGCAGGCTGTAGTAGACTGCCTTCAAAAAGCTGGACTAACCACTAACCCCAAAAAATGTGCAATAGGATTAGAGGAGACAAAATACCTGGGGTATGTCATTGGGCGCGGAGTGATCAAACCCCAAGTAAACAAAATAGAGGCGATAAGAAATTGGCCCTGACCTGTCACCACTAAACAAGTAAAGTCGTTCCTAGGAATGATGGGCTATTACATGAGATTTGTTCCCAACTTTGCCACTATAACCGCGCCCTTGACAGAGCTCTTAAAGGGATAAAAATCCATGATGGTTCACTAGGATGAGCGGGACGGAAGAGGCCTTTTCCACTTTGAAGTCGGCCCTGTGCGGGTCACCAGTTTTGGTGACGCCCGACTTCAATAGGGAGTTTGTGGTACAGACAGATGCCTCCGAAGTAGGCCTCAGTGCTGTACCCTCTCAGAAAGTCAATGGCGAGAAGCATCCCCTTGTCTTTTTAATCCGCAAGCTCACCCCAGCTGAAACCAGGTATAGTATAGTGGAGAGAGAGTGCCTGGCTATCAAGTGGGCACTCGAGTCTCTCCGCTGCTATTTGTTGGGGAGAAAGTTCCGCCTGGTGAATGAACACTCCCCTGAAGTGGATGAGCCAGGCCAAAGAGAGAAATGCCAGAGTCAGGTGTTTCCTGTGCTTACAGAACTTTAAGTTCTCCATGGAACACAGGGCAGGCCAGTTGCAGGTAAACGCGAATGCCCTGGTCCGTGTATACTGTATGGCAGGTGTTCATCCCCTCAGGGATGAACAAAGGGGGGGTATGTAAGAAGGTACCTGGAATCATCGGGGATGGAAGATATGTGTCACCGAGGTTCCTGGCCTCGGTGAAGTAAGAGTCTGTATTTTATGTGTCAGCAGCAGCTGTTGTTAATTGACAACTTGAGATTTAGCATGGCTGTCATAGCTGATCCGGGACGGCTCTTACAGGGAGTAGTCAAAGTGCTGGGTGGGTGACTACTCCCCATGTTCCAGGCTGAGTTTTGCCAGGCATAAAAACCAGCCAGCACTGCCAGGTGTGGTGGATTTACCTCCCTCTGACCGTGGAGCTCAGGAGTCTGTGTGCTGTGAACTGAGGGCTGTGCTGGGATTTGAGGTTTGAGCCAGACTGCAGGACTCAGGCCCCTCTAAAGGCGAACAGGCCGCCTATGGACTTGATGAGGCTGAACTGCTAACTATGAATTAACACTTAGGAGAAAAGGTGACTTTTCATTGTGTGTGAAGAAACACCAAGCCACCTGCGTTTTGTGATGCACCTTATCTGAATTTTGTTATACACCAATGTGTGAATAAACACTGCTGTTTGATTCAAGAACTGTGTACTTTCATAAGAGCAGTGAGCGGGAGGAGAGAAGGGAGACGGCGCCTGTGCATGGTGCGTGTTTTCCCTTCATGCAGCTGATTGGCAAGTCAGACCCCCACTGGTCTGATGTTGATGACCTATTCCAAGAATAGGTAATCAATATTAAAAGCCTGGAGAACCCCTTTAATGTACTTTCCCAGGCAATCAGAGCAGGTGATTTGGACAAATTGGATCAGAATCAAATTTTTAGAAATGTTATGATATCTAGTTTCTTGTTTAATTACTTCTTCTCAATGCAGTATTTAAACCCAATTTTTGTTTCTGAATCTTCTTGTTTGTAGTTAGCTTTTTCTTTGTATTCAGCTGCTGTTGTCTTCGAGTCGGTATTGCAGATTATTGTTTTCAGTAGGGATATCTTTAGGGAGAGTGAGGGTCAGTGGTGTTGGTGCCAGGGCCAGTGTTCAGAAAGAGCTATAGGGAAAGATTCAAGGGGAGATAGAGTTAATTGTCTGTTCGTCTCTGGTTATCATTTTCCATCTGTTCCATTACCATACTGTCATCCATTACCAGAACCATACTATTCCTGTTATTTACAGTTCTAGCACCAAGTATTGGATTGAAGGTGCAATTTTTGTGTGCCAAGGAAATTACTACCCTTCAACAGAGACAGGTGCAAACAGATTGAACACCATTAAGATTGGCCATGGACATCCTATGATAGCACATGGCGCCTATGGTTCCACAGTATGGAGCCACAGGATGACCTATTGGTCTAAGATTTCATAGAACATCCATACAATCAAGGAAGATCACAATAGTTTCTAAAATATGCTACTATCTAGGCATTTTCCAGTCAAGATGAACAACCTTTGGCTAGAAGGAAGCCAACTGATGAGGTAACTGAGAAACCTTTATGGGGATACCTCGTGAAAAGTAAACCCATTTGTACTGAAAATCGAAATGCTCTTTCTTTCTTGTTGGGGACCTTCCATGTAATAAACTTACCTGTCTGGACTTCAGTGGCACGATCCTCAGTGCTCTACTTTAATACCTCCCTGGTCATACACCATTGCCTTTGTTGGCTCCAGCTGGTTCCCTTGTTCCTGTATTGCTATTTGTTCCCAGTGTTCCTGACCCCAGCTTGTTTTCTGACCACTCAATTTCTCACATTTTGGTACTGAGTAGCCCATCTATTTCTGACCCTGGCTTGTCGTCTGACCACCCTCTGTCTCACATTTTGGTACTACACAGCCTGTCTGGTTCTGACCCATTTTATACTATTCTGCTTTTGTGTTGTCCATGTTGTTCTTGTTTGTCCTGCACCTAAGCATCTATACTAGTGTAGGGACTGTAGCCAAGTTGAGGTTCAGCCATTTAGGGCTTACACTGAAAGTAGGTAGGGGAAGCAGGTTGGGTTCTAGTTCTGGGGCTCCCTGTCCTTGTCTATCCCTACATACAGTCATTAAATTATCACTGGCCATAAAAAAGTTAGTTGAACTGCACTATTAAAAACGCAATGTCAGCCTTAGCCTCACAGATGGAGGGTATTGACCAGATGGTGCAGGATCTAGCAGAGAGACTTGCTTCCCTGCTTCCGCAGCCCCGTCACTGGTGGAGCCTAAGGTTAAGCTCCCTGACCGCTTCTCTGCTGACTGTAAACATTTTGTAGCCTTCTGTGAAAGCTAAATTTCATTGGGTACTAAATCACATAAAGTAGGCATCGTCATGTCTCTGCTTCAGGGGGACCCTCAGAAGTGGGTGTTTTTTGCCATCACCCAACTCTCCTGAACTATTTTCTGTATAATGAGCCTGATGGGGCACCTTGCACTAAAAGTCAGCTTCTTTCCTTACGTCAGGGCAGACAACCAGTGGAAGATTAGTGCTCTGAATTCAGTAAACAGTGTACTGCCTCTGGCTGGAATAATTTGGCCCTTAGATCACAGTTCAGACTGGGTATTTCTGACACTCTGAAATACCTCCTAGTTAGTCACCCTATACTAGGGTCCCTAGATGAGGCTATGGCTTTAGCTATTCAACTCAACAGATGTCTTAGGGAATATAAGCGGGAACAATCTGTCCTGGCCCATCCTTCTGCCATTTCCTCTTCCCCTCAAGCCTCTGTGGATTCCGAAGAGCCCAGTTTGGGCACAGGCTCATAAGAGCCTAAAAAAGCTCAGAGCATCCAGTATAATTAAGCTAATAAAAAGTGTTCATTAAGTCCAAATTTTAGTCTGGGACAACTGTAATAACTTTCTACTAAGAATTTGCGCCTTAGGGTACCATCTGGTATATTTGCTCCTAAATTTATAGGTCCATATAAGATCACCTCTATAATAAACCCTGTATCATTCCGTCTTCAATTACCTTCTTCGTTCAAGGTACATAATGTGTTCCACAAATCTTTGCTTAAGAAGTAAATTTCTCCTGCGATTCCTCCAACTAAACCTCCTGATCCAGTTGTAATTCAAGGCGATTTAGAGTACAAGGTAGAAAGAAATTCTTGACTCTCGGTGAGTCCAGAGTTACCTTCAGTACCTTATCCATTGGAAGAGATATGGTGCTGAAGAAAGGACATGGGTTTCTGCTCTGGATGTTCATGCACCTTGTATAAAAAGGTTTTATTTTGAGTTTCCATCAAAACCTGATTCTTATGTTGAGGGTCCAGTGGCCTCTCCTAAGAGGGAGTTAATGTAATAAACTTACCTGTCCAGGCTCCAGCGGTGGAAGGGATTCGCTTCTGGTGACACAACCACATCCTTAGTAACAAAATGCAATGCTGTTTCTCCCTGCAGTGGGCATCTGCTGGTGGAGATTAGCAGTGGGCTGATTACTGTGGGCTCTATTACTGTGTACTAGGGTTTCTGACTAATGGAGTGCAGAGTCAATGGACCTGTCAGGTTCTGATCCAGGGACTCAGAGCTCTATTTAAATCCCTTCCTGGCCATACACCGATGCCAGTGATAGTCTTCCTTGGCTCTAGCTGAATCCCTTGTTCCTGTATTGCTATTTGTTTCCAGTGTTCCTGACCCTGGCTTGTCTTCTGACCGCCCTCTGTTGCACGTTTTGGTACTGCATAGTCCGTCTGTTTCTGACCCATTTCATACTACTCTGCTTTTGTGTTGTCCGTGTTCTGTGTGTTGTTTGTTCTGCACCTACACTAGTGTAGGGACTGTCGTCCAGTTGCAGTTCTGCTATTTAGGGCTGCACTGCAAGTAGGTAGGGAAAGCGGAATGGGTTCTAGTTCAGGGACTCTTTGTCCTCATCTGTCCCTACCTGCAGTCATTACAATATAGGAAAGCATCATGGATCCCTACTGATCATTTAACTGTTTCTGTGTTCTTCCCTTCCACAATTCCTCTATGGTGCCCCGGGTATCTTCATTTTTACCATAGCTAATGATAGGAAGAATGATGATATCTCAGCTGCCTTTTGCCACATAGCAAAGTTATATAATATATTTGTTTAGCTTTCTAAAAAACAGATGTTTTTCTCTCATGTTGTAGGTATCAGTTGGTAGGATCCCATAAGTCACTTGAATAATAGGGTCACTGAACTGGTTTTCAATACTCCTCTACAGTAGTCCCTTTCCATTGAAGTAAATAGGAAACCACCACCTGATCTTACTATCAAGCAGAGGTGGGATTCAAATTTGACGGGTTCCCTATTTGATGGATGGGATGTCTGCAGTCTAGTAAACTGTGCATGTAAAATGATTCCTATTTTAGTCATAAAAAAATTGTTAAGTCAGATTAACTCCTTTTGTTGTAAGGCTCCCATTCTGACCTGATGGTTTACTGTAAATTCGAAATGCGTTGAGTAAGTGAGGGACACTGGGATGGTTTGTGCTGGCTTGTGAAATAGTCGGGCCGATTCTGGCACCCTTAAGGCCAGACATGCACTTGCACTTTATATAATATGAATTGAGCCTTTCTTGGTGTATGGGCTTTTGCATAGCAGATTTAAATAGTATATACAGTGGGATGCGAAAGTTTGAACAACCTTGTTAATCGTCATGATTTTCCTGTATAAATCGTTGGTTGTTACGATTAAATATATCATATAGGAGACACACACAGTGATATTTGAGAAGTGAAATGAAGTTTATTGGATTTACAGAAAGTGTGCTATAATTGTTTAAAGGGCCTCTGTCACCCCACTAAACCGTTGTTGTTTTTTGTTTGTTTGTTTACTTATAATCCCTACACTGCGATTTATGCCTACATAATCTAATTAATCATTTTGGTCCAGTAGATTTTGTTTAAAACGTGCTTTTAAATAATGCAAATTACCTTGCTACCAGCAAGTAGGGGCCGCTACTTGCTGGTAGCTGCTGCATCGTCCGATCCTAAAGACGCCCCCTCCGCATGTTGATTAACAGGGCCAGGGAACGGGATCATTCTCCACTGGCCCTGTTTGCATTCAAAATCTCGCGCCTGCGCCATACCTGTCTTCAATCGGTGCAGGCGCACTGAGAGGCGGTCGCTCGCTCGGCTGCTCCATCCTCAATGCGCCTGCGCCGATGATGTCACATCTACACCCGGCGCAGGCGCATTGAGGATGGAGCGGCCGAGCGAGCGGCGCCTCTCAGTGCGCCTGCGCCAACTGAATACCGTTACGGCGCAGGCGCGAGTTCTTTATAGCAGACAGGGCCAGCAGAGGACGATCCCGTTCCCTGGCCCTGTCAATCAACATGCAGAGGGGGTGTCTTTAGGATCGGAGGATGCGGCTGCTACCAGCAAGTAGCCGCCCTACTTGCTGGTAGCAAGGTAATTTGCATATTTTAAAAGCACGTTTTAAACAAAATCTACTGGACCAAAGTGATTAATTATGTAGGCATAAATCGCAGTGTAGGGATTATAAGTAAACAAAAAAAAACAAAAAACTGTTTAGTGGGGTGACAGAAGCCCTTTAAACAAAATTAGGCAGGTGCATAAATTTGGCCACTGTTGTCATTTTATTGATTCTAAAACCTTTAGAACTAATTATTGGAACTCAAATTGGCTTGGTAAGCTCATTGACCCCTGACCTACATACACAGGTGAATCCAATTTTGAGAAAGAGTATTTAAGGGGGTCAATTGTAAGTTTCCCTCCTCTTTTAATTTTCTTTGAAGAGTAGCAACATGGGGGTCACAAAACAACTCTCAAATGACCTGAAGACAAACATTGTTCACCATCATGGTTTAGGGGAAGGATACAGAAAGCTGTCTCAGAGATTTCAGCTGTCTGTTTCCACAGTTAGGAACATATTGAGGAAATGGAAGACCACAGGCTCAGTTCAAGTTAAAGGGAGTCTGTCACCAGATTGTGACCTAATAGACCGCTTAGATAGCGCTCTAGCATAGCAGTCTATGATTCTAATAGTACCTTTGATGTGTGCTTGTGACGTTCCCCCAAGGCAAAACGGACTTTTATTCATATGTAAATTAGGGCTCGCAAGTGCCCAGGGAGGGGTTCACCTCGTTGGAGCCCAGGCTGTTCTGCCTCTTTTCGTCATATCCCCGCCCCAGCCTCATCCTCTGCCTGCCCTGCTCTTCCTTTGCGCCCTCTTTCTCTGCAGCCGGATCCCGCGCCTGCACTATCCATTGCTTGGCTGGGGCATGCGCACTGCGATGCCCATTGTGGGTGTCTCTGGTCCGCCTCCTCGCCGCTGTTTCTCGCCGTTGGCCGGCGCATGCGTAGTAGCTACTGCGATGCCGTGCTCACAATGGGCATCGCAGTGCGCATGCCCCGGCCAAGCAATGGATAGCGCAGGCGCGGGATCCGGCTGCAGAGAAGGAGGACGCAAAGGAAGAGCGGGGCGGGCAGAGGAAGAGGCTGGGGCGGGGATATGACGAAAAGAGGCAGAACAGCCTGGGCTCCAACGAGGTGAACCCCTCCCTGGGCACTTGCGAGCCCTAATTTACATATGAATAAAAGTTTTTGCCTTGGGGGAACATCACAAGCACACATCAAAGGTACCATTAGAATCATAGACTGCTATGCTAGAGCGCTATGTAAGCGGTCTATTAGGTCACAATCTGGTGACAGACTCCCTTTAAGGCTCAAAGTGGCAGACCAAGAAAAATCTTGAATAGACAGAAGCGACGAATGGTGAGAACAGTCAATGTCAACCCACAGACAAGCACCAAAGACCTACAACATCATTTTGCTGCAGATGGAGTCACTGTGCATCGTTCAACCATTCGGCGCACTTTACACAAGGAGATGCTGTATGCGAGAGTGATGCAGAGGAAGCCTTTTCTCCACCCACAGCACAAAAAGTGCCGCTTGATGTGAGCTAAAGCACATTTGGACAAGCCAGCTTCATTTTGGAATAAGGTGCTGTGGACTGATGAAACTAAAATTTAGTTATTTGGCCATAACAAGGGGCGTTATGCATGGAGGAAAAAGAACACAGCATTCCAAAAAAAACACCTGCTACCTACAGTAAAATATGGTGGTGGTTCCATCATGCTGTGGGGCTGTGTGGCCAGTGCAGGGACTGGGAATCTTGTCAAAGTTGAGGGACACATGGATTCCACTCAGTATCAGCAGATTCTGGAGACCAATGTCCAGGAATCAGTGACAAAGCTGAAGCTGCGCCGGGGCTGAATCTTTCAACAAGACAACGACCCTAAACACTGCTCAAAATCCACTAAGGCATTTATGCAGAGAAACAAGTACAATGTTCTGGAATGGCCATCTCAGTCCCCAGACCTGAATATAATTGAAAATCTGTGGTGTGACTTAAAGAGAGCTGTCCATGCTCGGAAGCCATCAAACCTGAATGAACTAAAGATGTTTTGTAAAGAGGAATGGTCCAAAATACCTTCAACCAGAATCCAGACTCTCATTGGAACCTACAGGAAGCGTTTAGAGGCTGTAATTTCTGCAAAAGGAGGATCTACTAAATATTGATTTCATTTCTTTTTTGTTGCGCCCAAATTTATGCACCTGCCTAATTTTGTTTAAACAATTATAGCCCACTTTCTGTAAATCCAATAAACTTCATTTCACTTCTCAAATATCACTGTGTATGTCTCCTATATGATATATTTAACTGACATTTTTAATTGTAACAACCAACGATTTATACAGGAAAATCCTGACTATTAACAAGGTTGCCCAGACTTTCGCATCCCACTGTATCTTTGTCCTTTTGCACTTATAATTTGTATGTTGGATCTCTTACACAAATACTTTGTGTCCTTGATTTAACATTTTCATGAAACTGATACCTACCTGTTACTGTTAATGGGTCCTCTTTATAATTACATTTATAATTACATCTTTGATTGCATGCATTATAGCCTTTGGTGCTTTTTTATGATATGCACGTTACATTGTTGATACAAAGGCTATGTACTACTTCCATTATGTTATGTCACCAATAGAGAAATTGATCACTGATATACACAGAGTAGGACATTTGGCCAGCCCCTTTCCAGTTGTCCCTTCTTCATGTACTTTGTGGATTCCTATATGTTTTAAAAAAAATACTTTTATGTGGTATTAATAAAGATATATTTTCAAAAATAAATAAATAAAATAGAACTGTGTACTTTGCCCCAATACTGCATCCGCTAGTCCTAACCATCAGATCGAATCCCCACAGTCATTAAAAAAATGGAAAAAAATAACCCTACACATAATTGGTATTGCTGCATCCATAACAACCTGATCTATAAAAGTATCATGTTACTAATCCCACTAATCCCACACAGTAACCTCTGTGGGTTCGGCCGAACTTCATTTCAAGTTCAGTTCGGGTTCTGAACTTAACTCTGAGCATAAAATACATAAAAATAAAAAAAAAATAACAATCTTGAACCAAGAGGCGGAGGTCCAAGTGAGGTAGGAAGTTGAGGACGCTGTGGAGGTGTAGGTGTAGGTGGAAGAGGTGGAGGACGTGGAGGCAGAAGCCAACACTCTCATTTTTTAATTTTTTTTATATGTCTGTCAATTCTGTTTGTGACCTTTAGCCATTTTTGGGGGCGTAGCCAGTATATTTCTCTACTCTGCCAATATAAGGCATAAAAATCTTGAGCCAGGAGATGAAGGTCCGAGTGGAGGAGGAGGCGGACGTGGTGGTACAGGCGGAAGATGTGGAGTTGCGGGAGAGGAAGTCAAAACTGTTTAGTTTTTTTTTTATATATGTGTCAATTCTGTGTGCAACCTGTAAGGGGTTATTCAAAACACTTTTTTTTGGCCAAAATCCACTATTTTACAGCAAGTGTAAAATTCAAGTTTAATATATACAGCTTTCACATTCTGTTAGTAAAAAAACACACCTTTTTGGTAATATACAACATCTGGATTAGTCAATGTGCAATTTTTTGCCAAAATACACAATTGTTGCGCCCTTGCAGTATCAAGACGAAGAAATTCCAGGGTTATATACTGCTTTCATATTCAGTTATTAAACAAACACCTGTTTGGGAAAAAAAATAAATATATGGCAGCCTTTGCTGCAGATGTCATTGTGCGATACACCCTTTAAATACAGCCATTTTCTGCACAAATCTTCAATTGCGGCCTAGTGTGGGTCAGGGCGTGAGAGATACACCCTTTATATACAGTCGTTTTATTCAGTTATTTGAAATACAGCCATTTTGAACATAAATCTTTAATTGCGGCCTAAAGTGGGTCAGGGCGTGTGAGATACACCCTTTATATACAGGGGTTATATTCAGTTATTTGAAATACAGCCATTTGCAGATGACACTAAGCTGTGTAGAACTGTACAGTCTATGGAAGATGTCCATAAACTACAAGCTGACTTGAACACTCTGAGTGATTGGGCATCAATCTGGCAAATGAGGTTCAATGTGGACAAATGTAAAGTTATGCTTCTTGGTAGTAATCTCTGTGCTTTATATGTCCTAGGTGATATAGCAATGGGAGAGTCACATAGAGAGGGATCTGGGTGTCCTTGTGGATGGTAGATTAAATTACAGCATACAATGTCAATCAGCTGCTTCTAAGGTCACCAGGATATTGTCATACATTAAATGAGGCATGGACTTGCGGGGCAGGGATGCAATATTACCACTTTAGACAGCATTGGTGCAGCCTCATCTGGAATATGCAGTTCAGTTCTGGGCACCAGCACAAAGAAAGGACGCACTGCAGCTGGAGAGGGTACAGAGGAGAGCGACTAGACTGATAAGGGGAATGGAGGGTCTTGGTTATGAACAAAGATTACAAGAATATAATTTTATTCTTGAGAAGAGACGTCTAAGGGGGGACATGATTAACCCATACAAATATATAAATGGGCCATACAAAAAATACGGTGAAAAGCTGTTCCATGTAAAATGCGCTCTAAAGACAAGGGGGCACTAGAGAGGAAAAAGTTAAATTTCCGGAAGCGTCAAAGCTTCTTTACTGTAAGAACTGTAATGCTGTGGAATAGACTTCCTCAGGACGTGGTCACATCAGGAACAGTAAACAGTTTCAAAAAGGGTATAGACGAATTATTAAAAGGTAAAAAACATTAATGCTTATGAAAACATGTAGAAATCTGAGTCTCATTTCCTTTTGGGATTCGCATCCACACCTATCCCTTGGTTGAACTAGATGGACGTATGTCTTTTTTCGACCGCATTAACTATATGTAAATAATCTTCTCCATTCGGTCTGGACAACTTCTTTCAGCCATGCCTCGTCTCTGCAGAGTGTGACACACAGACATCTTAGTTTCCTTACATTTCTATCAGCATCTCCCAACCTGGAGTCCCCAGTGTTATTCTGCTGCTCGCTGTGCTCCCCAATACCCCCAAATACTATCCTGAAGAAAAATGACTGCCCCTATAGTAATAGTGCTCCTCATAGTCCCACCAATAGTAATTCCCTTCTAGAATACCCTCATTAGTAATACTGCCCCCTACAGTGCCCCCAACAGTGATAATGCTACCTAATAGTACACCCATTAGTAGAAGAGCCCTCCAGTATTAATAATACCCTCACAGAGCCCCCAGTAGAAATAAGGCCTCCTATTGTTTCCCCGGTGGTAATAAAGCTATCTACAGACCCCTCAGAAGTAATAATGCCCACATAGTGCTCTTAGTAAAAATAAGACGGATCTATACATCACTCCTATAGCGCCCCCAGTAATAATAAGAATGCCTATAAATGTCCCTTGGATTTATAATACCCCTATAGTGCCCTTAGTATTTATAATGCCCCTGCAGTGCCCTCTGTAGTTATATTCCTCCTTCCGCCATAAAGTCCCATGTAAATAACATCACACCATCTCTCCAGTTCCCTCAAATATACAGTCCCATGTAAATAACAGCCCTCTCTATCTACAGCCACCTCCAAAATACAGTCCCATGTAAATAACATCACCCCCTCCCCAGCCGCCTCCAACATGCAATCCCATGTAACCATCACCCCCTCAACATTTAGTCCCACGCAAATAACATCATTCGTTCCCAGCAGCCACCTTTAACATACAGTCCCATGTAAATAACATAACTCCTTCCCTCAGACCTCTGTAACATTCAGTCCAATGTAAATAACATCACTCCCTCACACAGCCGCCATCGGCTTACAGTCCCATGTAAATAACATCACTGCCTTACCCAGCCTCCTCCAACATACAGTCCCATGTAAATAACATCACTCCCTCCCACTTCTGCCTCCAATATACAGTCCCATGTAAACATAATCCCCTCCCACAGCCGCCTTCAACATTCAGTCCCATGTAAATAACTTCACTTCCTCCCACAGCCACCATCAACATACAGTCCCATGTAAATAACATCACTCGCTCCTACAGCCACCATCAACATACAGTCCCATGTAAATAACATCACTCGCTCCTACAGCCACCATCAACATACAGTCCCATGTAAATAACATGTGTTAAACACGCGTTTACTAAATAAACAAAGAAAGACACACCATAAGGTGAATACCGTATGCACGAGTAAAAAATGAATACTCCAAGTGGAGGCTCACCTTAGAGGGTTGTGAAAGTGATAGGCACAACCCTATTGTAGACGTGAAGGGAATAATTTCAATTCCCTGAAAAGGTCGGTGTGTGCAGCCACGGATGTGCCTGAACCCTCACGGAGAGTTGCCATGCAAAAATATATACAGTCATCCTTCAGCGCAAGACGAACCAAGCAATCAGGAGTTGCAAGTTGCAGGAGTCTTCATCAAATGTTTCTTCTTCTTTTTTTCTTCCAAAGACACTTCACAACGCGTTTCGGGGAATACTTCCCTTTTCTCAGGTGAAAACATTTGATGAAGACTCCTGCAACTTGCAACTTCTGATTGGTTAATTCGTCTTGCGCCGAAGGATGACTGTATTTATTTCTGCATGTAAATAAACATGACCCCCTCCCCAGCCACCTCCAACACACAGTTCGATGTAAATAACATCCCTCCCCACCACAACTCCCAGCATTCCTCTGCCTATCCCTTCACTCACTTCTCCTCATGTACAGACCTCACCACAGCTTTTTCCCCCAGGACTTCTCCTCTTCACTGCCATCCTCTACTGCACTGGTTACATGATGGTGACATCATCGAAGGTCCTTCTCAACCACTTTTATTGGTCACGTGGACCTGTGATGTCATCACAGGTCCTTCAGCTCTTCCAATGCATTAGATTAAATTGTATTGGCATCCTGAGGACGGCAATACAGTTGTATCTAGGTGGCAGGCAGTACATTCGGGCCCGAGGGCAAAACATCAGGGGCCCAGGCCCCGAAAGTCTTAACCTAGCTATGCCCCTGTAAGGCAGCATAATCTTGAGCCAGGAGGCAGAGGTCATAGTAGAGGAGGCAGACGTGGGGGTGCAGGCAGAAGAGGCGGAGGAGGTCACCTACTTTTTTTGTTTTGTTTGTTGGTTTGTGGAGGCCCCAAAACAAAAAAATTACAAAGAGAATGCACAAACTGTGCTGGCGTATAACAATAGCTGGGTGCCGCCAGTATACCTCTCCACTCTGGCCAAGGTACAGAAAAGCCCTGTGGGATCCATTCCTGGTTCATTTTAATGAACGTGAACTTGTCTACATTGGCTGTGAACAGGCAGATGTGTCTTTCTGTGATTATTAACCCCCCCCCCCCCCCCCCCCCCGCCGTGCTAAACACACGTTCGGACAATACAATTGCTGCAGGGCAGGCCAGCACCTCCAAAACATAAAGGGAAAGCTCAGGCTATGTGCCCAATTTGGAGACCCAGAAGATAAATGGGGCAGACCCATCAGGCAGTACGTGCAGGCATGTGGGCATGTACTGTTCCACCATGTTGCTGAAACCCTGCCTCCTGCTAAGATGGTCCATATCAGATTATGGTGCTGGATATTGTGGCATGGAGACAAAGATTTTCCACATTTCCGCCATGCTAACCCTCCCTTCTGAGGTGCTGACGTGCCCCTGCTGCATTGGTCACTTCCTCTTCCGTTTCCGCCTCGTGCTTCCAGTGAACCCCAGTTGTCAGGTGGAAACTCCATCAGTAGCGCCTTTAACAGTGCTCTCTTGTAGTCGTGCATCTTCCAATCACGCTCCAGTGCCGGAAGTAAAGGCATGTTGTCCTTGTAGCAAGAATCCAGTAGGGTGGCCACCCAGTAATCAGCACTGGTAAGAATGAGGTCACTCATGTATGCCAGACTGCCCAGAGGCAACGGCAATCTGACCTTGGTGGGAGGTGTAATGTCTGTGTCCTCTATATTCCCCCAGCCCCTCTCCAGTGATGTCCGTGAGCTCCTCATCATCATCATCATCCAAAACTGTGCCCTGGCTGGACAGTTGGGTACCTGGCCACTGTAGGTGCAGGAACCCACCCTCTGAACCACCTATGGACAACTGACCTGATAACTGTGGGAATGATCCCTGTTCCTCCTCTTCTTTCTCCTGTGCCACATCCTTATCTATCAGTGCCTGAAGTGTTTTTTCAATGAGACATAGAAGTGGGATGGTTCAGGCGAGTTGGTGGAGCACTCGAAACAGCTCAATGTGGCACACACATCCCGCATGGAGGCCCACTTGTTGGTGGTGAAGTGGTGCTGTTCCGCAGAACGGCTCACCCGTGCGTGCTGCAGCTGAAACTCCACTATCACTTGCTGCTTCTTCCACAGTCTCTCCAGAATGTGCAAGGTGTAGTTCCACCTTGTGGGTACGTCGCATATGAGGAGGTGAGCGGGAAGGCCGAGGTTACGCTGCAGCTCAGACAGGCGAACAGCAGCATGGGTGAGAACACTCATAGGCAGCCCTCACTTTCTGCAGCAGCTCTGACATATCAAGGTAATTTTTCAGGAACCTCTGCCCCACCAAGTTCAGCACATGCGCCGGGTAAGGGATGTGCGTCAAACTGGCTAGGCCCAGAGCTGCTACGAGATTTTGCCCGTTGTCGCACACCACCAGGCTGGACTTGAGGATCAATGGTACCAACCACTCATTGGTCTGTTCTTCCATTCCTGCCCCCACAGCTCCTGCATGGTGTGGAGTCTTTCCCCCACACATATGAGTTTCAGAACAGCCTGCTGTAGTTTCCCCCTGGCTGTGCTGAAGTTGGTGGTGCATGTGTTGCTCTGACGTGATGAGGAGGTGGTAGAGGACGAAGTGGAGTAGGAGGAGGCAACAGGAGGCACCGAGAAATGTCCAGCAATTCTCAGTGGCGGTAGGACATGCGCCAAACCGCTGTCCACCTCAGGCCCAGCCGCCACTACATTTATCCAGAGGGCAGTTAGGAAGATATTTCTCTGCCTGTACTTAATGTTCCACGTGTTGGTGGTTATATGGACCCTGTCACTGATGGCGTTGTGCAGTGCACACCTGATTTTCTCCATCACTTGTTCTTGCAGGGCAGGGATGGCCCACCTGGAAAAGTAGTGGTGGCTGGAAACCACATACCATGGGACAGCTGCGGTCATTGTGTTTTTAAAACTCTCCATCATCTACTAACAACGGAGGGGGGAAAGTTGAACACAGCAGAGCAGGCTGCATTAGGACATGTTCATAGGATCGGGTTTTGTGTTATGCAAATTCACCATGGATTCTGACTATAAACCACAGAAATCTGCAAATAAAACATGTTTATGTAAATCCTATGTAGATACTTTGATTTTCAGCGCATAATATGTAGCAATAATAAATATTATGCAATGGGTTTTACAGTCTCATTATTTGGCAAAGGTTTTGCTATTGTTTTTTTGTTTTTAACAGAAGTTTATGAAAGTGTCAAAAAATATCACATTCGTGTTTATTGCCAGCAGAATACTAGTGGTATACACACTAAACCCTGAGAGAATGCAAAAAGTGTCCTATGGGACTTTTCTTCATGAAAATGGTGCTACATGATCAGTTCACATTTGTATATGTTCTGAAAATGTCTGCTATTATTGTTTCAAGATTCAGTTGCATATTAACTAAGTATTTTTAGCAATTATATATGTATACACTTTGTGTGTGTTTTGTTTTACATAGGAATGTCCTAGTGGGGTTGTTAATGAAGATACATTTAAGCAAATCTACTCCCAATTCTTTCCACATGGAGGTGAGTATTTTATGTTGCATAAGATTCATTAATGGTAGTTTTCTTATATTGGCATTGCCTTCCCTAGTGTACTTTCTATGCACAAAGGGGGAATTTATCACAAATGTTGCACCTTTTCTCATTTTTACACCACTCACTCCAGTTTTGAAAAGTGGGTGGTAAAGTGGGCATGGTAAATTATGTAAATTAGCTTCACTTCAGATGTATAGTTTTCTAAAGAAATCACAACCTCACTACAGTAGGGGAGTGAAGTAAAAAAAACTGGAGTTGCATCTCTAGACAAATCGGGATTTTTTTAAAGACCTGCGTATTACCCGGTCTTAGATATTCCCCACACTTATGGAAAATGCGCTTAATTTATGACGATACGCAGGCCTGATCATAAATTAAGTGCATCCTCTGGCAGTCTGTGCTCCCAGACTAAAGTATCTGGAGTAGAGTTCAATCATTATTTATGCCAGAACACTGGCATAAGTTATAGTGAATGTGGCCCCAACCCACCATGCCCAGCCTGCCCTTGGCACGTACACCTAAATTTAGGCACAGTGCTGTTCAAGAAGTCGCAAACTGTAGATTGAGACTTTTTTTACACCAGTCTCTGGCAGAGAGGGTCATAAAAACATTTGATACATTTGTTGCAAAGTACACCAATGCTGACACAGGCAAAACTGACTTCAAATATTACCCTTATGATAAATCTGCACTGTTTTTGCTTTATACAAAACAACATGACATTTTGAAGTATATATTGAGAAATGCAAAACACAGATTTTATATGTTAAAAGATATTTCAAGAGATACTTGAAATACAAACTAGCCTTTCAGGCTATCGCTATCTGCTTCATCTTTTATCAGAGCTGGCTTTATCCAGAATAAATAAAAAAAAGTGTTGATTCTATTGAGTAACAGCATATATTATAATAGTAAACCAATATTAGAGATACTGCGTACTACCTTTCCCGATACTATTGCTGGTTCCTATGCTAGAAACAACTATAGATAAGTACCAATATAAAACCAAGATTACCTTGTTACTGATTCTATTTCCGTGGTCTGTACTTTCTCCTTTAATGCAGCCTTGAATCCAGGGTATATCGGGTCTGGTATCTATGTTATGGAGCACACCCTGGCTGGTGGCGTCGCTCCATTCCTGTAAGTTAAAAAGCTGACGCTCTCGTAGAGCAACTATTGATGTCACTGTTAGAGCTAACTAATGGTTGCGAGTGCCAAACTTCCAACGCGTTTCGCTCAGTATGCTGTCCTTCGTCAGGGAATCATTATGGCTGTCACAGACACCATAATTATATATTCTCTCAATCTCCCTATCTTAACCCTCATATAATCATATATTGAGCTACTAGTGACATTGTTTTTCATCTTCTTGCTATTTCTTTTCTGCACCAGTTCTGCATTCACACAGGCGTGTATACACCATTCTCAAGCTCGTTTCTCTATATTCACCATCTCCCTCTTACTTACTTCTCTGGCAACTTGTATTTGAAAAAGGTAATTTTTGACCGACATGTCACTTGAATATGAAGTTGCCTTACGAATAGTGATGGGCGATCAAATGTTTGCGAACCGCGGCGGGTCCCATTCATTTTAATGGAAGGCTCACCTGAAATACCTCCAGATCATATTTGCAGCCACAAAATACTTACTAGATGTGCACAACATGGACACTGACATACCAGAAGTATTAAGTGAATCTGTGATCTACATGCATTATTTTTTTATCTGCGAAATTTCGGCAAAGTATTAATCGCAAGAGCACATGTGCTAGAAAGCCTTGGCCTACAGCAACTGGTTTGCACCGACTAGAAATTAGATGGATGCGATGGTTGGAACGAAGTTCAGCAACGAAGAGGAAGAACTCCTGGTGACTGTAAGTAATCTTACATTAAAGTAGTGTATTTGATTACATTTCACCTGCATGTCTGAACAATCGCTTTATATGCATAAAGAGGGTTATAAAAAAAAAATTTAAAATGCAATTCTAATTTTTCTTAAGTGCTCAAAACTTCACATTTTAGAAGGTCTCACTAGATATTATAGATTTTTGCACTAAGTATTCGTGTGACATCACACCCACTATATTTGTATGGAAAGCATAGAAATATATTTCACATGCACATTGCACATCCATTGTCATGCCACACACTATATACCACACACACACACAAACTATAAACCGCACTCACACACACACTATATACCGCAGACACACACAGAGTCTATACATTAAAGTTTGTATCCTGTTGGTCAGGACTCAGGAGAAGAGTCTTTCTTTGTCAGACAGCCAGTATTTGCTGGTTCATTTAGAGTTACCCAGGGTGCATCCCAGGAAGGCTTCTGGCTGCCACCGCTGTACAGTAATACACTTGTATAGATCATACAAGTGTATCACAGTACAGCGGTGGTGGCCGGAAGCTCACGTAGTCATAGCAACCAATGACGCCGTGCGCTTGTCTACATTGCAGGACAGGTTTGTACGGTCCGTAGTTGTGAAAAAACACGCCTGTGGGCAGATGGCCTAAATCTAATATTTCCATTTCAAAGCATTAAATACTTTTTGCAGTTTACTTGATAGCAAATTATTTTCAATACTATTATTGTTAAAAATTGGGATTATATGCTTGCATTTTTATCTTGCAGCGGATGTTGGGGCAGGGATATGACCCCACCTGGTCCCACGCCGAGAAGCAGCGGATTGTACGGGAGCTGGCATTTGAGATCTGGCACCAAACGGGTATAAAACACAAACGTCTGGCTATCATTGAAAAATGTTCAGACATGAAGCGAAGACACCCCCGGTTTCTAAAAAGAAAAATGCCCAGGTAGAAGCGTAAATAACTTTTGCATGTTTTGCCAACACTCTGTAATGTTTACAGTGCTAAGCAAAAGTATTCACCCCCCTTGACTTCGTTCTTTTTTTTGTTGCCTCACCCCCTGGAATTAACATTGATTGTTTAAGGATTTGGATCATTTCATTTGTAGAACATGCCCACAACTTAGACCTTTTTTTTAATTGGTTAATTGTAAAGCATACAACAAATAGGACACAATAATAGAAAAGATCAATGTGCATAACTATTCACCCCACCTAAAGTCAATACTTTGTAGAGCCACCGTTTGCGGCAATCACAGCTCCAAGTCGCTTTGGATAAGTCTCTATGAGCCTGCCACATCCTACCACTGGGATTTTTACCCATTCCTCCTTGCAAAACTGCTCCAGCTCCTTCAGGTTGGATGGTTTGTGCTTGTGAGCAGCAATCTTTAAGTCAGACCACAGATTTTCTATTGGATTGAGATCTGGGCTGTGACTAGGCCATTCCAACACATTTACATGTTTCCCTTAAACCACTCAAGTGTTGCTTTAGCAGTGAGTTTGGGGGCATTATCCAGCTGGAAGGAGAACCTCGTCCTAGCCTCAAATCACGCACAGAGTGGGACAGGTTTTGCTCAAGAATATCCCTGTATTTACTACCATCTATCTTTCCCTAAACTCTGACCAGTTTCCCAGTCCCGGCTAATTAAAAACATCCGCACAGCATGATGCTGCCACCACCATGTTTCATTGTGGGGATGGTGTTCTTTGGGTGATATGATGTGTTGGGTTTGTGCCAGACCAGTGATGGACTAAACCGTTACTGTGTCTGCAGTAGAAGCCTGAGGGCTAGCCTCCTTCCTACAGGCTATGGACCCAGGACTATGGAGACCTCCACTCTGTTCTATTTGGGTTAGAGGGAACTATAAACCAAGATTTTTTGGGGTTGAGTTTATAGGCCACATCTTTCCTATTCCCCATTAAAGTTGCATGCTGTGAATCCATGAACGTAATAAGGGTTAACTCTGCTCTGAGACTCCCAATGAATGTGTTAGTTTATTTGTCCCTTTGCTCTATTGTGTTAGTGATGGGATCAAGAAGTAGCCAACTCTGGCGTAGAGAAGTAGATCATCTTATGATACACTCAGGAGATAATCCCATCACATGGGGTCTCCTCTCGCCCTATTGTTTCATCAAGACACTGTGGAAGGGATGTCTTTTTGCATGCTGTTCATTTTTTATTGAGTTATGCGTCATAAAGTTGGCAGTCACTGCAATTATATATAGATCCCTCCATATTGGAATTTCTTTATATCTAATGTTAAGATTTCTGAGTTGTTTATCTAAAATCTGAACATTCTGTGATCACAGAAGTTCCTATTCCTTCCATTCGGAGAAGGCGATCGGTAGAGGCCGTGGAGGTTGAGGAGGAAGAGGAGAAAGAGGAGGAGGAGGCCGGACCCTCCCAGCTTATTGAGCCACCCCCACCAGATGTGGGAGAAGTAAAGGAGGTGAAAAGTGCTAGACCCTCCAGCACTGCCCCATCTCAGGACTCGGGGGAAGAGGAGGCGATCACCATCCCCCGCCAGGAGAGTAAATATGTGCACATAGCAATATGATTATGTATCCATAACATGTACATAAGCATTAAAAGGGCCAACAATGAGGGGACAACATACACTATAGTAATACAAAAAAGAACACTGGACATTAACTCTTTAATCTACATTAAAACCATTAACTTAACTAATAAATAATATTAATATGTCAAAAGTCAATAAAAACATATTGATTTAATAAATAATATTAAACTCTATAGAACTATCACTAACAAAATGATACTGTACTGAAATATCACTAACTAATAAACTATATAATCATCATAAATATCACTAACGTATTGAGATTTAAATTGTCAATGTGTATAAAGACTTTAAACATAAAAAAAATAAAAAAAGGTAAAAAATAGACAGACATATTTTGTACCGCTGTGTACATATCGACCGTCTCTATAAAAATATCCTATGATCTAACCCCTAAGATGAACACTGTAAAAAAAAAATATATATATATATATATATATATATATATATATATCATAGTTACATAGTAACATAGTACATAAGGCCGAAAAAAAGACATTTGTCCATCCAGTTCGGCCTGTCACACTAATTTAGTCACCTAACATCACTAAAAGTGCAAATCCAAGCTATCAAAAAAGACATATGCCCCCCCAAATAGTAACAATCGGTCATTTCATTCTGCCAAAAATGAGACCCTAACATTAGACAATCGCCAAATAAAAACAATAATATGGCTCTCAAACTATGGAGACAGTAAAACATGAATTGTTTTTGGTTCAACAGTGCTTTTATTGTGTAAAACAGAAATAACTAAAAAAATAAGGAAACATTAGGTCTTGCCACATCTGTAACAACCAGCTGTATAAAAATACCATACCAACTAGACCCTCAGGTAGACAACTTTCAAAACAAAAATTTTAAAAACTCTCCAAAAAGGCATTTTTGGGGGCATCTTTTATCACAAAAAGGTGTATTAGCAAGCGATCATAAAGTCAGTTGCACCACAAGATAAAGGTTTAATAAGAATTGCAAATAATGTTCATATATATATTTTTTCAAACAGTACTGAAGACATTGAAGGCCAAATTGTCCAAAAAGCAGAAGAAGCACCGCCACGATTTGTGGGCCATTCAGGAGTGCATGAAGGCCATGGAGGAGAGGCAAGGCCAGGCCATGAAGGGGCTCCTGCTATTGGAAAAGTTGCCATCATTCTTTTTTTCTTCTAATAAGTTTTATAAATCGTTTATACAGTTATAACGTGTATTTTGTTTTTTGTAATATTGCTCTGTTGTAGCAGAAACAAAGAGGAATAGAGCTCATAGTACCAAAATATAAATTTTATTAGAGCATGGTTAAAATGACAGAAACGCGCATTGGGGTAGCGCCACCCTGGGTCTCTTTGCACACGTTTTGTTTTAGGTGAGCTCCGGTCTCCTGCTGCCCCCCTCTGGCTACATGATCCTGTTTATTTACACTTGGTCTACTTTATGCAACATACTTCCATCTTTTACTTGTGCTTGCATATCCTTCATGCCATTGGGGGTACTATGTGTACTATGTACTATGTACTATGTGTTGACCATTGTTTTATCTGGCACTTACTGGCTCCATCATTTATTTATTGCATGGGTTGGGCACTGTACCCAGTATTTTCTTCTCCCATGGTATATTCCATTATTGTATTCTTTCATTCGTGTGCTTTTCTTCCCGGGGTGGCGCTCTTTTTTGTTCTCCGCTCTTATTATGTTCAACGGCATCACATGTACTAGCTTTTTCTATTTCTGTCATTTTAACCATGCTCTAATAAAATTTATATTTTTGGTACTATGAGCTCTATTCCTCTTTGTTTCTGCTGTTTCACTCGGGAGCTCTATACTTTTGGTGTGTCCCCTGTGGTCGCATTGGGTGGGCACTGTCTCTCACCTGTCCCAGGGACACCCTGGGTCATTTTGTTTGTTTGTCTGATTGCTCTGTTGTAGTTTAATAGCTCAGCCTAAATCGGCTCGGCTAATAAGGTATGGGCTGTGGCCAGGTGACTAGTCAAACCAATATTAGCAACTCTCGGGGAGGGACAGCAGCGCCCTTAACATCCGCCTCTGGCATGACCTGCGAAAAAAGGGAAAAATTATCCCTTGACAAGGCGTCAGCTGCCACATTTTGAGAACCTAGTACATGAGTACTAGTAATACAGAAATGATGTTGCAACGAGAGTTGAACTAGACGCCTCATGAGACACATGACATCTGATGACTTAGACAAACCACTGGTTATAATATCTACCACTGCGGCGTTGTCTGTTACTAATAACACAGTGAGATTTGTCCAGCGGCTGCCCCAGATAAAGGCGGCCGCCACTATGGGGTACAGCTCGAAGAGTGCTGAGGTTTGCAGGAAACCCGGGATCCGTCTAACCTCAACTGGCCACTCACCTGCGACCCAGTGGGTGCCAATAATAGCAGAAAAACCTGTGCCAGCAGCTGCGTCCGAGAAGATTACTGGAGACAGGTTAGACAACTCGGGAATAAACAAGGACACCCCATTCCACTGAGGAAGTGGTCCCACATGTGTAGGCCAGATAAGACCTAACTATCCAGGCATACCAGGCTGTCCTGATTTGGAGCAGTAGCAAGAAGGGCCAACAAGCGGGAAATGAATGACTTGCCTTGCGGGATGATCCTCATAGCAAAATTTAACATGCCCTTAGTGACCACGGCGGTAACTGAGAACCTGTGAACGACTTCCCTGATCCTAACTTGTCCGACTTCCCTGATCCTAACTAACTAGCATTCTGGCTAACATGTTTTCCGAATCTAACACTATGCCTAGGAAAGTAATGACTGTGGATGGGCCCTCAACTTTCTTGGGGGATACAGGGACGCCCATCTGAGAAAAACAACTCAAAAGTTTCCCCACACCCAGGGGGACCAGCCCTGGCCTCTCGATCAGCAGGAAATCATCCAAGTAGTGGATGACATGCTCACAGTGGATTTTTTTCTCAAATACTCAATGGATGGCCTTAACCATCTGATCGAACAGCTACGGGCTGCTCTTAGTGTAAAAAGTATTATAACTGGTGTGATAGACCAGTGGCCCCCAAAACGACAGATTGAAGCGGAGTGTTATATACCAATATACTTTCATAATAGTGTATTTGGTTACTGGTTTGTCACACAGTGACAAACGTTACTGGAAAAAAAGTATTATAACTGGTGTGATATGCCAGTTGTCACCCAAAACGATAGATTAAAGCGGGGTGCTATGTTTAAAGGCTGATTCATTGGATTGTATTTGTGGGAGGGGCACTGCTGCCTTTATGTTCAGCCGGTGTCCCTCCCACTTTGTACGTCGTTCAGCGTTTTGGAGCGGTACTTGCGTTCGTACTGTTTGCAGGGAGCGGTGTTTCATTGTCAGCAGTGTCCCTTTACGGTAAGTAAAGGCCCGCCAGACCCGGATCTTTTACCTCCAGTTCCGGAAGCGAATCCGTAGGTGCACAAGACACCCGCTCCTCTTCTTCTTTTTTTCGGAGAGACAGCCGGCGTCCACGAGGAGAAGGAGGCGCGCGGGACGCAAACACCGCAACCACCGCAGTAAGGCCGGGATCGAGTCAAGCAATCCAAACCCGCTCGCAGGTAAGGATCAGTCACTGCTAATCAACCTCTCCTCCCAGATTCTAAGTCCTATACAAATGTCGGCACTTCAGAAGGGACTCTCATTCAGTTCCTCTACCCACTTTGATACTTTCCAATATGATATCGATCTGAATCATTTTTTCCGCAAATTGCGATTGAAAGTTAATTTCCTGGATCAAGGCAATAGGACAGCTGGTCCGGATGATGGTGAGGGACCGTGCGTCCTCCGTTTGCATGATTTGGGTTTGAAGAATCCAAGTAAATTTATGCCCCCCAAATTCTATCACCCGGTGGAGACTTATATAGAACTGGTCTATAAAGACATTAAGAAGCATTTAGATGGGATCAACAAAGGTGAATTGCGACTCACACACAATGTGACACCACAAGAACGAACTGCAATTAAATCTTTGATGGATGATAAGAGGGTTGTTTTAAAGCCAGCCGACAAAGGGGGCGCTATTGTCCTTATGGATAGGACAAAATATGTGGCAGAGGTGAATCAACAACTCTCAGATCATAATACATACGAGCCTTTGACCACTGATCCGGTTTTTCGCATTAAGGAAAAAATACTGAGGGTTGTGGATCACTTTGCCACATTAGGTATTTTTGATAAAAACATGTATACTTTTTTGATAAATCAAACACCAATAACACCTGTGTTCTACGTGCTCCCTAAAGTCCATAAAACCTTAATAGACCCCCCAGGCCGCCCAATAGTGGCCTCAGTGGGATCTATCTTATCTCCGTTGGCAATAGTACTTGAGAAAATACTCACACCCTTGATTAGGGATATCCCATCATATTTAGCTGATACACAGCATTTTCTCAGTACTATTTCTGAATTAGGTCCGGTACCGGCGGACAGTTTGTTGGTGACAATTGATGTGGTTAGCCTGTATACCTCCATTGAACACAGTGGAGGTATACAGGCCGTCAAAACATTTTTGTAAAAAAGTGATTACTCTATTATTGAACGAGAATTTTTTATAGAACTTCTTCACCTGGTTCTGTACGAGAATTACTGTATGTTTGAAGATTCCTACTATCTGCAGAAGCGGGGGACCGCGATGGGGTCGAATGTGGCCCCGTCCTATGCAAATGCATATATGTCGGAATTCGAGGACGAATTTGTATACAATAGCCAATGGTACCACAACCACATTTTGTTGTGGAAAAGATTTATCGACGATGTCTTTTGCATATGGGCGGGGTCACAGGAGGCCCTTGCATCCTTCACCTTACATCTGAACCAAGCATGTATTGGTCTACAGTTCACGGTTACATGTGATGATCACACAGTCAGTTTCCTGGATACTAGGGTGATTAAGGATTTTATAGGCAATCTCTCTATTGATTTACACCGTAAAGAGACAGACAGGAACAGCATCCTCCACTTCACCAGTGCACACCCACCCTCTCGGATATTGGGAGTACTCATGGTGCCCTCAAACAGAGTGTACTGGCTACACAGCGGAAGGGGACTTTTCCATGTCTGCATTGCTTCCAGTGCTCTAATATAATCAAAGGGCCCAATATATATCACCCACATACTGGACGTATATACCCGGTGAACGGCTTTTTTACATGCGATTCAGCTAATGTTATTTACTTGATCAAATGTCCATGTGGGTTGCTATATATTGGCGAAACAATACAGAGCATTAGGGATCGCATTGGGAAGCACAAGTCAACCATCAGGACCAAAAATTTACTTTTGCCTATCCCTTCCCATTTTGAGAAACATAATCATACAATTGCCCAACTAAAGTTTCAGGTTATAGAACAGGTCATTAGGCCCAGGCGGGGAGGTGACATTAAAAAACTTTTACTGCGTCGGGAGGCCTACTGGATCCACACCCTGGACACCCTTCATCCAAGGGGTCTCAATAGAGATTATGAAATTATGCATATTTAAGTTCTGGTTCTGTTTACTCATGCACTTTCTGTTTGTCATCTATTAATTTATATATTATTATTTTCTAGACATCCACTATCCATTGAAAAATTTTCTCAGCTACACTGGTATTTACCATCTATTATCTATACCATCAGTATGTGTTCTAACACCAGTGCCGTCCACTTGATTGATTAACCCCTTATTTGTATGTCAATTAGAAATGTACCGCCCCTTATAGGCGTGGATGTCACTGGGAGGTTCCCTATCCTTAATCATTGATGTCTGTATATATATCTGCTTCTGACCATGTAAATTTACTTGTTGAAAAAGGCAGTTGCCGAAACGCGTCCTAGATGATGGGACATATTGATTTGTGACAATAAAATTCCTTGAAGATCAAGTCACGTCTGCTGGGATTTTCTATATAGTTGCACGTGGAATCGGTCCTATCCCGCGCGGCGTGCATCTCAGCGTGTGCTGGTCGACTCACCGCTACCTTTACGGTAAGTAGCTGCCACGTCCTGCAGCCCAGCGCTTCTGAGTCCGGCCGGCGGTGGGTCAGCCCCCCCCCCCGCACCAGAGCGGTCTGCCATGGAGCAACGCTAGCTCGGCACGCGGCACGACACGTTAAGGTGCAGGGGGCAATGTGTCCCCGCTCAGCAGTCTGTTTAATGTCTGGCACGGGCCGCCGTGCCGTTAGATAAGCAGGGATACGGGGTGCTTATCGAGGGGTTTTGAAAAGTCACAGGGTTGTCGCCGGTCTGTCGCGTTATCAGTAATGGCAGGTTGTGAGCCAGTGTGTGTGTGTGGAGCCCTGTACCAGGTCGGTTAGTGCCCTGAGTGCCAGTCTTTTCCAGGGGTAGAAGGAGGAGAAAAAATGTACAGTGGGATGCGAAAGTTTGGGCAACCTTGTTAATCGTCATGATTTTCCTGTATAAATCGTTGGTTGTTACAATAAAAAAAATCAGTTAAATATATCATATAGGAGACACACACAGTGATATTTGAGAAGTGAAATGAAGTTTATTGGATTTACAGAAAGTGTGCTATAATTGTTTAAACAAAATTAGGCAGGTGCATAAATTTGGGCACCACAAAAACGAAATGAAATCAATATGTAGTAGATCCTCCTTTTTCAGAAATTACAGCCTCTAAACGCTTCCTGTAGGGTTCCAATCCAGAGTCTGGATTCTGGTTGAAGGTATTTTGGACCATTCCTCTTTACAAAACATTTTTAGTTCATTCAGGTTTGATGGCTTCCGAGAATGGACAGCTCTCTTTTAGTCACACCACAGATTTTCAATTATATTCAGGTCTGGGGACTGAGATGGCCATTCCAGAACGTTGTACTTGTTCCTCTGCATAAATGCCTTTTTGTTTAAACAATTATAGCCCACTTTCTGTAAATCCAATAAACTTCATTTCACTTCTCAAATATCACTGTGTGCGTCTCCTATATGATATATTTAACTGACATTTTTTATCGTAACAACCAACGATTTATACAGGAAAATCATGACAATTAACAAGGTTGGCCAAACTTTCGCATCCCACTGTATATAAACAATTGAAGAAAAAAAAAAAGGGGAAAAATAACTGTGTCAAGGGAGGGTAGTGGATTAATATGGAGGAGTGTAGGGTAGGGAGTTAGGGCGGGGGGTCTTAGAGGAAGTGTCATGTTCTTGTTGTGAGGGAAACTTTTTGGAGAGGGAAAAAAAAAATGATAAAAAAGAAGGGGAAAAAAAAAAAAGGAAGGGGAAAGTTGATCTAAAGAGTAAACAATATAAGTTAACATAGTCTCTCAATTCTACTCGCTAGTCTCATTTGCTCACCCTCTTCTTACCATTTGTTTGTGGTTTCCTCCCGGCGTGGTGTGTAATCCAGTGTTGACGGCATAATTGTTGGCTTTTAGGTTCAAGCGTTTCTCTCAAGTTACGTCCAGGATCTTGGCTTACACGTACACGTCGGGGGGGAGGAGAGAGGTGGCAAGTGGTGTTCATGTCTCATTCGCTGTCCGTTGTTTCGTGTTATATTGTCTCTACAGCTGAAATGTCGCGAGCTTCAGATATTGTTGAGGCTTCCGTGGATGAGGATGTTGTGGGAATGTCTGAAGGGGGCAGTATTCCGTCCCTGCGTGCATGGAATATACCTATGCTTACTACGGAACTAATGAAGAGGGGTATTCCTTTCCCGGCTTCCGCCAGAAAGGCTGAGTTGTACCGGCTGTTGAAAGACTCAGTGGCTCCGTGTCAAGATGACATCTCCATGTCCACTGTGCAAACGTCACTCACCCAGTTACACGTCATGTTGAATAGCTTAATGTCGTCCGTTACTAGTATACAAGAAATTTATTAGAAAGTATATTATCAGTGTATTATCAGGGCTGGCCTTAGGTATTCAGGCTCCCTGTGCAAGCTAATCTTGTGGCGTAGCCACTGACTGAAAAAATATGAGACTTCTACTGTAGACTCGTTTATAGCTTTGATAGCTAGTTTCATCTAATACACATGACAGCTGCCCCAGCACACTCAGCTCTGCTAGATCTCTATATCTCTTTGACCCATGACACATCCATCAGGTGGCACAGGACAGCCAATTTAGACATTTCAGCACATGGACATACCCCCTACCTTATAAATAGACCTGATCTGGCTGCCATTTTACATTCTCTCTTTTGTCAGTGTAGGGAGAAGTTGTACCTTTTTATTGCCAGATGGCACTATGGTGGCTCAGTGGGGGGTGCTGGGCTGGACGCTGCTCCTCTCTCCACGGCTCCGGACACAGAAAGGAGGAGGAGAGCAGAGCTCTAGTAAGTTAAACCTCTCGCCCGCCCTGCAGCCAATCGGAAGCGATTCTGAGAGGTGATGTCGCCATCACCTCTCAGAATCGCAGGATGGTGATTGGTGGTGTATTATCACACCACCGATCACCATCCTATTCCGGGTTATCGGGTCACCAGAGACCCGGAAACGCAGCAAACTGCAGGTCTGAATTGACCTGCGGTTTGCTGCGATCGCCGATACTGGGGGGGGGGGGGGGGGGTGTGTTACAGGACCACCCTCGGCATTGTCGCAGGGTTTCTGCTGATTGATTTTAGCAGGCACTCAGTTCCGATCACCGCCCGCCACGCGGCGGTGATCGGAAATACACAGGGCGTACAGGTACTCCCTGTGTCCTTAAGTACCAGGACATCAGGTAGTACCTGTACGCCCTGTGTCCCCGACAGGTTAATGTATTGTTATTGTCTATATTGCTTCTTTTGCTGGCTTGATACATTTTTCCATCACATTATACACTGTTTATATCCATGGTCACGACCACCCTGCAAACCATCAGTGTTGGCCATGCCTGCACACTATAAGAAAAATTACCACCAGAGAGGCTGTCACTTTTTCCTATAGTGAGCAAGCACGGTCACGACTGTTGGATTGCTGGGTGGTCGTAACCCCTGGATATGAGAAGGTATAATGTGATGGAAAAAGGAATCAAGCCAGCAAAGAAAGCAATAGGGACAATAACAATACGTTAATAAGTGGATTGTATTAACTCTGTCTACATGATACACACATAAAAGAACTGCTAACATGTAACAGCAGAAAATATGTCAGTAGATTCTGATTGAGAACAAAAAGCATTAATAAAGTCACCCTATTTCTTAAGAAAAGGTTTGCTTCTGTGATGTTTTGCCTCCCATCAGTCAGCAACCCCAAAAAATTGGCATGGTTTTTAAAGGGTGTATATTCATTGTTTTTGTTTTTTAATTATATATGTGGATTAATTTGATATATTGATATAAAATATGACATAGCATGTCTAAAACTAATATAAATGTAATTGCTATTGTATTGTAGTAACATACATAGTAACATAATATATAAGGCCGAAAAAAAGACTTTTGTCCATCCAGTTCGGCCTGTTATCCTGCAAGTTGATCCAGAGGAAGGCAAAAAAACAACAACTGTGAGGTACAAGCCAATTTTCCCCACTTAAAAAGGAAAAAATTTCTTCCCGACTCCAACCAGGCAATAAGAATAACTTCCTGGATCAACGATCCCTCTCTAGTAGCTATAGCCTGTAATATTATTACACTCCAGAAATTCATCCAAGTCCCTCTTGAATTCTTTTATTGTACTCACCATCACCACCTCCTCAGGCAGAGAGTTCCATAGTCTCACTGCTCTTACCGTAAAGAATCCTCTTCTATGCCTGTGTACAAACCTTCTTTCCTCCAGACGCAGAGGATGTCCCCTCGTATCAGTCACAGTCCTGGGAATAAATAGATGATGGGAGAGATCTCTGTACTGTCCCCTGATATATTTATACATAGTCATTAGATCTCCCCTCAGTCTTCTTTTTTCTAAAGTGAATAACCCTAATGTTGATAATCTTTCAGGTTATTGTAGTTGCCCCATTCCAGTTATTACTTTAGTTGTCCTCGTCTGAACCGTCTCTAGCTCTGCTATGTCTGCCTTGTTAACCGGAGCCCAGAACTGTACACAGTATTCCATGTGTGGTCTGACTAGTGATTTGTAAAGTGGTAGGACTATGTTCTTATCACGGGCATCTATGCCCCTTTTGATGCAACCCATTATCTTATTGGCCTTGGCAGCAGCTGCCTGACAATGGTTTTAACTTCTCAGTTTGCTGTTTATTAAAATTCATAGGTCCTTTTCCATGTCAGTGTTACTGAGTGTTTTACCATTTAGTATGTATGGACGATTTGCATTATTCCTTACCATGTGCATAACCTTACATTTATTAGTGTTAAACCTCATCTGCCACTTCTCTGCCCAAGCCTCTAATCTTTCCAGATACATCTGTAGCTGTATATTGTCCCCTTCAGTGTTAATTACTTTACACAGTTTATAGTCATCTGCAAAAATTGATATTTTACTGTCAAAGCCTTCTACAAGATCATTAATAAAAAATATTGGAGACTAGAGCCCAATACTGACCCCTGAGGTACTCCACTAGTGACAGTGACCCAATCTGAGTATATACCATTAATAACCACCCTCTGTTTTCTATCACTGAGCCAGTTACTTACCCACATACAGATGTTTTCTCCCAGTCCGAGCATTCTCATTTTATATACTAACCTTTTATGTGGTACAGTGTCAAATTCTTTGGAGAAGTCCAGATATACGACATCCATTGATTCATCACTCTCAAGTCTAGAACTTACCTCTTCATAGAAACTGATTAAATTAGTTTGACATGACCGATCCCTCATTAAACCATTCTAATATGATGTTATTTGCTTGTTTTCATTGAGATCCTCCAAGATAACATCTCATAGAAAACCTTAAAACAGTTTACCCACAACAGATGTTAAACTTACCGGCCTATAGTTTCCTGGGTCTGGTTTTGCAACCTTTTTAAATATTGGCACCACATTGGCTATTCGCCAATTGTGTGGAACACTCCCTGTCAGTATAGTCTGTAAATATCAGAAATAAGGGTCTGGCTATGACATTACTTAATTCTCTTAGGATACGGGGGTGTATGCCATGTGGTTCTGGTGATTTGTCCATTTTAAACTTTTTAAGTCGCTGTTGTACTTTTTTCTGGGTCAGACAATGCACTTTTAATGGGGAATTTACTTTTACAGTATGCATTTCATCTGACAGTTTATTTTCCTCAGTAAATATAGTAGGGGAAAAAAAGATTTAATAACTGCTTTCTCCTAGTCGCTCTCTGCAACTTCCCCCTCATTGCTCTGTAGAGGGCCGACACCTTCAGATTTATACTTTTTACCATTTATATAAAATTGAAGAACATTTTAGGGTTAGTTTTGCTCTCTTTGGCAATTAATCTTTCGGTCTTTAGTTTGGCGGCTTTTATTTGCTTTTTACATATATGTTTTTTCCCTTATAGTTTTTCAGTGCTTCCTTGCTACCTTCCTTTTTTAGTGATTTAAATGCTTTCTTTTTGTCATTTATTGCTTTTATAGAGTTAAGCGGACACCTGGATGTTCTGGTTCGACGGGTTCGGCCGAACGTCAGAAAAAAAGTTCGAGTTCGGGACCCGAACTTGACCGCGAACCCGAATCCCATTGAAGTCAATGGGAACCCAAACTTTTGAGCACTAAAATGGCTGTAAAAATGTCATGGAAAAGGCTAGAAGGCTGAAAATTGCGTCAAAATGTTGTTAAGAGCATGGCAATTGCTCTGCAAACAAACGTGGATAGGGAAATTACTTAAAATAACATAAAATACGTAAAAATAAAACAATTATAATCTTGATTTAAGAGGTCCAGGTCCATATGGAGTAGGCGGTTGAGGAGGCGGTGTAGGTGGAAGTGGAGGAGGAGGAGGTAACCCGCTTTTTGTTTTAAAAATTTATTTATATTTTTTAAAATTATGGTACACCCCAAAATATTGGGAAATATAACCCTCCAGTCATGCTAAACACACATTCAGACAATACACTGGCTGCAGGGCAGGCCAACACCTCCAAGGCGTAAAGGGCAAGCTCAGGCCATGTGCCCAATTTGGAGACCCAGAAGTTGAAGGCAGAAGACCCATCATTCAGTACGTGTAGGCGTGTGCACACATACTGCTGCCTCCTGCTAAGATGTTCCATATCAGCTGGTGGTGCTGTTTGTTGTGGCGTGCTGACAAAGCTTTTCCACATTTCGGCCATGCTAACCCTGCCTTCTGAGGTGCTGGCGGTGCCCCAGCTGCGTTGGCGACCTCTTCGTCGTCCTCTGCCTTCGCCTTGTGCTTTCACTGTGCCCCAGCTGTCAGGTGGGAATGCCACTAGCAGCGCATCTACCAGCGTGCGCTTGTACTCGCACATCTTACGATCACGCTCTAGTGAGGGAATTAAGGACTGTACATTGTCCTTGTAACGGGGATCCAGCAGCGTGGCAACCCAGTAATCAGCACAAGTTAGAATGTGGGCAACTCGGCGGTCGTTGCGGAGACACTGCAGCATGTAATCGCTCATGTGTGCCAGGCTGTCCAGAGGCAACGAAAAGCTGTCCTCTGTGAGAGGTGTATCGTCTGTGTCCTCTGTATCCCCCATCCACGCACCAGTGATGGCCATGAGCTGGTCTGGGTGCCATCCTGCTGTGAACATGGTTCCTCCTCTTCCTCCTCCTCCATCTCATCCTCCACCTCCTCATCCTCCAGAACTGTGCCCTGGCTGGACAATTGTGTACCTTGGGTTTGTGGGTGCAGGAACCCACCCTCGGAGCCACTTGGTAATGACTGTCTGGAAACCCTACGAAATGATCCCTCTTCCCTCCTCCTGTGCCACATCCTCTTCCATCGTCGCCAGGAGTGTTTTTTCAAGGAGGCATAGAAGTGGGATAGTAACACTGAGAACGGTGTTATCGTCACTGGCCATGTTGGTGGAGTATTCGAAACAGCACAACAAGGAACACAGGTCTCACGTGAAGGCCCAGTCATTGGTGGTGAAGTGGTGCTGTTCCGCCAAGCGACTCACCCGTGCATGCTGTAGCTGAAACTCCACTATCGCCTGCTGCTGCTCGCAGTCTGGCCAACATGTGCAAGGTGGAGTTCCACCTTGTAGGCACGTCGCATATGAGGCGGTGAGCCGGAAGGCCGAAGTGACGCTGCAGCGCCGACAGGCGAGCAGCAGCAGGGTGAGAACACCAAAAGCGCGCACAGGCGGCCCGCACTTTATGCAGCAGCTCTGACATATCGGGGTAAGTTTTAAGGAATCTCTGCACCACCAAATTCGGCACATGCGCCAGGCAAGGGATGTGCGTCAAACCGGCTAGTCCCAGGGCTGCTACGAGATTTCGCCCATTATTGCACACCACCAGGCCGGGCTTTAGGCTGACTGGCACAAACCACTCATCGGTCTGTTGTTCAAGGCCCGTCCACAGCTCCTGCGCGGTGTGGGGTTTGTCCCCCAAACAGATACATTTTAAAACTGCCTGCTGTCGTTTACCCCTGGCTGTGCTGAAGTTAGTGGTGAAGGTGTTACGCTGACCGGATGAGGAGCTGGTAGAGGATCAGGAAGCAGAGTAGGAGGAGGAAGCAACAGGAGGCAAACTGAAGCGCCCTGCAATACTCGGTGGTGGAAGGACATGCGCCAAACTTCTATCCGCCTCAGGCCCAGCCGCCACTGCATTTACCCAGTGTGCTGTTATGGAGATATAACGTCCCTGACCGTACTTACTGGTCCACGTATCCGTAGTCAGAAGCACCTTGCCACAGATGGCGTTGCGCAGTGCACACCTGATTTTGTCCCCTACTTGGTTGTGCAGGGAAGGGATGGCTCGCCTTGAAAAGTAGTGGCGGCTGGGCACGACGTACTGTGGGACAGCCACCACCATAAGGCCTTTAAAACTATCCATCTCTACCAGACGGAATGACAGCATTTCAAAGGCTAGTAATTTAGAAATGCTGGCATTCAGGGCTAGAGATCGCGGGTGGGTAGGGGGGGGGGGGTACTTCCTTTTCCTCTCCAGCGTTTGGGAGATGGAGAGCTGAATGCTTCCTTGGGACATTGTGGAGATGCTTGGTGACCCAGGTGTTGGTGTTGCTGGCAGATCCTCTGTTTCCGGGGTGGCAGGTGGCACTGTCAATCCAGAGGTGGATGAAGAGGCCGAGACTGCAGCAGAAGAGGAAGCAGGAAGAGCCAGAGACCTTTCTTGGTTTTTGAGGTGTATACTCCACTGCAGCTCGAGCTTTGCACTTAAATGCCTGGTCATGCAGGTTGTGCTCAGAACGTCAATCACTTCAGGCTCTGATTTCACAGCGTGCAAACCACTCGTGTCTTGTCGTCAGCACATTGTCTGAAGAACTGCCACGCCAGGGAACTCCTTGGAGCTGGCTTTGGTGTGCTCGTTACTTTGCTGCGGTGGGCAGTAGCAGGCGTACTGTCTAGTGGACGGCCGCTCCGCTTTTGCACCCTGCTTCCTCTTCTGGTGTCTCTGTGCGACCACCGCCTCTTCCTCCGAGCTACATAGGTCACTCGCATGACCTTGATTCCATGTGGGGTCGAGGACCTCATCGTCCTCCACATCATCTTCCACCTAGTCTTCACCCCTGCCTTCCTTGTCGGTCTGCACACTTTCAAAAGCCCCAGCAGTTGGCACCTGTGTTTTGTCATCATCCGAGAAGTGCTGCAATGTTTCTCCCATGTACTCATCTTGAAAGATAGTGGTTGGGCATCGGTGCAAACCTGGGAAACCCTGCTAACAGAGTCATCAAAAAGCAGAAGAGACTGCTGCATGACTTGGGGCTCAGACTGCTTGGCTGATTTGCAAGGGGGTGAGGTGAAAGACTGATGGACATCGCTTGCAGGTGCCAACTGTGGTCTTTCAGCAGGAGACAGGGTGGGAGACAATGTGAAGGAACTGGATCCACTGTAAGCAACCCAATCTACTATTGCCTGTACTTGTTCAGGCCTCACCATTCGTAGAGCCACATTAGGCCCGACCAAATACCGCTGCAGGTTTTGTCGCCTACTCGCACCTGAGGAAGGGTTTTCACTTGTGCGTGTAGCTGGCACAGATCGACCACGTCATCTCCCTGCAACAGGAGCTTTACCAGCAGCACCATGACCTGGGCCACGTCCCTTATTTGACGCTCTCCTCATATTTTTCGAATTTAGGATCTTGCCCTAAATGGGTGTTTAATTAATAGTAGAATAGAACAACAGTATGTAAAGGGTGTATCTCACATGGCCTGAACCAGACTAGGCCTCAATAAATAAAAAAAATTGCCCAAAATGGCTGTATTTCAAATGCCTGAATCAAACCCCTGTATGTAAAGGTGTATCTCACACGCCCTGACCCACTGTAGGCCTGAATTAAAGATTTATTTGCACATAATGGCTGCATTTCAAATGGCTGTATTTTAAATGCCTGAATCAAACCCCTGTATGTACAGGGTTTATCTCACACAGCCTGAACCAGTATAGGCCTGAATTCAATATTTGGGCATCAAATGGCGGTATTTCAAATGCCTGAATCAAACCCCTTTATCTAGAGGGTGTATCTCACACGGCTTGAATCAGTCTAGGCCTGAATTTAATATTGGTGCACCAAATGGCGGTATTTAAAAATCTCAGAATCTAACCCAAATTTATCTCACAATGACATCTGCATCAAAGGCTGGCAACAAAAAAAAAGAAAATTGCCCAAAGGAGTGTTTGTTTAGCAACTGAATTTGACAGCAGTATATAAGCCTGTAATTTTACACGTGCTGATGCTGTAAGGCCTGAAAATAGTGTTTTTTGTCAAAAAAGTGTGTTTTTAAAACCCCAGAAAATGATGGGTGTATTTCTAGCTTAAATTGCACACTGACTAATCCAGATGTTGTAGATTGCCAAAAAATAGTTTTTTTGGTAACAGAATATGAAAGCTGTATATATTAAACTTGAATTTAACACTTGCAGATCAGGAAAATACTGTTTTTTTGGCAAAAAAAAAAGTGTGTTTTTAAAACCCCAGAAAATGATGGGTGTTTTTCTTCCTTAAATTGTACACTGACTAATCCAGATGTTGTAGACTGCCCAAAAAAATTGTGATTTGCAATGTCCCAAAAGCTCAGATGCAGTGCTGGTGCACTGAGCTTGCATAAAATGCCTGTCCCATGCCCATCATTTATAAACTATATAATTGATATCCTACATTCTATTTATAACGCACAGTATACAATATCCAAGTATTCGCTCTCTTTCTTAGTACCATTTGTAATATACATATATACAAATAGATTATTTATATCGTCATACATAGAATTTTAACTCATGTATCTTTTTTATTATGCAGCCTTGTATTGTTTTTTTTTCTTTGTTTTGTTTTTTAGCCTCTCCATTATTTTTAGGCTATTCCTCTTTGGATTGTTGTTTTAGCCCATTCATCATTTATTGGCTACTCATTTTTACAAACCGGATTCCAAAAAAGTTGGGACACTTCAACTACCCAGATATAGACTGGGAAACTGAAACTTGTATATCTCATAAAGGAAACAGGTTCTTGGCAACAACCAAAGACAATTACCTCTGTCAACTGGTTCAGGACCCGACTAGAGGGACGGCCATACTGGACTTAGTATTAACCAATAGGCCGGACAGAACAACAGACGTGCAGGTTGGGGGACACCTGGGAAATAGTGACCACAAAGTAATAACCTTCCAATTATCATTCAAAAGAGCGTTTCTACAGGGAGGAACAAAAATACCAAACTTTAAAAAAGCTAAATTTAGCCAACTAAGAGAGGCCATAGACCAAACTAACTGGGACAAAGTCCTCAAAAATAAAAATACAGCCACAAAATGGGATATCTTTAAAAACATCCTAAAATCACATTGTGAGAGGTACATACCGTATGGTAATAAAAGGTTAAGGAACAAAAAGAAACCAATGTGGATAAATAGAACTGTAACGAAAGCAATAAATGACAAAAAGAAAGCATATCATTCACTGAAACAGGAGGGGAGCACGGAAGCACTGAAAAACTATAAGGAAAAAAATAGAACATGTAAAAAACAAATAAAAGCGGCCAAACTAGAGACCGAGAGATTAATTGACAAAGAGAGTAAAACTAACCTTAAAATGTTCTTCAATTATATAAATGTTAAAAAGTATAAATCTGAAGGTGTCGGCCCTTTAAAGAGTAATGAGGGGGAAGTCGCAGAGAGCGATGAGGAGAAAGCAAAGCTGTTAAATATTTTTTTCTCCAATGTATTCACTGAGGAAAATAAATTGTCAGATGACATGCAGAATGCAAAAATAAATTCCCCATTAAAAGTGTCCTGTCTGACCCAGGAAGAAGTACATCAGCGACTTAAAAAGATTAAAATAGACAAATCGCCAGGACCGGATGACATACACCCCCGTATCCTAAAGGAATTAAGTAATGTCATAGCCAGACCCTTATTTCTGATATTTGCAGACTCTATACTGACAGGGAATGTCCCACAGGATTGGCGCATGGAATATGTGGTGCCAATATTCAAAAAAGGGCCAAAAACAGAGCCTGGAAACTATAGGCCGGTAAGTTTAACATCTGTTGTGGGTAAACTGTTTGAAGGTTTTCTGAGAGATGCTATATTAGAGCATCTCAACAGAAATAAGCAAATAACGCCATATCAGCAAGGCTTTGTGAGGGATCGGTCATGTCAGACTAATTTAATCAGTTTCTATGAGGAGGTAAGTTCTAGACTTGACAGCGGCGAATCAACGGATGTCGTATATCTGGACTTCTCCAAAGCATTTGACACTGTACCACATAAAAGGTTAGTATATAAAATGAGAATGCTCGGACTGGGAGAAAACATCTGTATGTGGGTAAGTAACTGGCTCAGTGATAGAAAACAGAGGGTGGTTATTAACGGTACACACTCAGATTGGGTCACTGTCACTAGTGGGGTACCTCAGGGGTCAGTATTGGGCCCTATTCTCTTCAATATATTTATTAATGATCTTGTAGAAGGCTTGCATAGTAAAGTATCAATTTTCGCAGATGACACTAAACTGTGTAAAGTAATTTACACTGATGAGGACAGTATACTACTACAGAGGGATCTGGATAGATTGGAGGCTTGGGCAGATAAGTGGCAGATGGGGTTTAACACTGATAAATGTAAAGTTATGCACATGGGAAGGAAAAATGCAAGTCACCCGTACATACTAAATGGTAAAACACTCGGTAACACTGACATGGAAAAGGATCTAGGAATTTTAATAAACAGCAAACTAAGCTGCAAAAACCAGTGTCAGGCAGCTGCTGCCAAGGCCAACAAGATAATGGGTTGCATCAGAAGGGGCATAGATTCCCGTGATAAGAACATAGTCCTACCACTTTACAAATCGCTAGTCAGACCACACATGGAGTACTGTGTACAGTTCTGGGCTCCTGTAAACAAGGCAGACATAGCAGAGCTGGAGAAGGTCCAGAGGAGGGCATCTAAAGTAATAACTGGAATGGGGCAACTACAGTACCCTGAAAGATTATCAAAATTAGGGTTATTCACTTTAGAAAAAAGACGACTGAGGGGAGATCTAATTAATATGTATAAATATATCAGGGGTCAGTACAGAGATCTATCCCATCAGCTATTTATCCCCAGGACTGTGACTGTGACGAGGGGGCATCCTCTGCGTCTGGAGGAAAGAAGGTTTGTACACAAACATAGAAAAGGATTCTTTGCGGTAAGAGCAGTGAGAATATGGAACTCTCTGCCTGAGGAGGTGGTGATGGTGAGTACAATAAAGGAATTCAAGAGGGCCCTGGACGTATTTCTGGAGCTTAATATTACAGGCTATAGCTACTAGAGAGGGGTCGTTGATCCAGGGAGTTATTCTGATGGCCTGATTGGAGTCGGGAAGGAAGTTTATAGTCCCCTAAAGTGGAGAAAATTGGCTTCTACCTCACAGGGTTTTTTGTTTTTTTTTGCCTTCCTCTGGATCAACTTGCGGGATAACAGGCCGAACTGGATGGACAAATGTCTTTTTTCGGCCTTATGTACTATGTTACTATGTTACTATACAAATCGTGAATAAAAACTGAATGCAATGATGTGGAGGTGCCAACTTCTAATATTTTATTCAGAATAGAACATAAATCAAGGAACAAAAGTTTAAACTGAGAAAATGTACCATTTTAAAGGGAAAAATATGTTGAATCAAAATTTCATGGTGTCAACAAATCCCCAAAAAGTTGGGACAAGGCCATTTTCACCACTGTGTGGCATCTCCCCTTCTTCTTACAACACTCAGCAGACGTCTGGGGACCAGTTTCTCAAGTTTAGAAATAGAAATGCTCTCCCATTCTTGTCTAATACAGGCCTCTAACTGTTCAATCGTCTTGGGCCTTCTTTGTTGCACCTTCCTCTTTATGATGCGTCAAATGTTCTCTATAGGTGAAAGATCTGGACTGCAGACTGGCCATTTCAGTACCCGGATCCTTCTCCTACGCAGCCATGATGTTGTGATCGATGCAGAATGTGGTCTGGCATTATCTTGTTGAAAAATGCAGGGTCTTCCCTGAAAGAGATGACGTCTGGATGGGAGCATATGTTGTTCTAGAACCTGAATATATTTTTCTGCATTGATAGTGCCTTTCCAGACATGCAAGCTGCCCATGCCACACGCACTCATGCAACCCCATACCATCAGGGATGCAGGCTTCTGAACTGAGCATTGATAACAACTTGGGTTGTCCTTGTCCTCTTTGGTCCGGATGACATGGGGCCCCAGATTTCCAAAAAGAACTTCGAATTGTGACTCGTCTGACCACAGAACAGTCTTCCATTTTGCCACACTCCATTTTAAATGATCCCTGGCCCAGTGAAAACGCCTGAGCTTGTGGATCTTGCTTAGAAATGGCTTCTTCTTTGCACTGTAGAGTTTCAGCTGGCAATGGCGGATGGCACGGTGGATTGTGCTCACTGACAATGGTTTCTGGAAGTATTCCTGAGCCCATGCTGTGATTTCCTTTACAGTAGCATTCCTGTTTGTGGTGCAGTGTCGTTTAAGGGCCCGGAGATCACGGGCATCCAGTATGGTTTTACGGCCTTGACCCTTACGCACAGAGATTGTTCCAGATTCTCTGAATCTTCGGATGCACAGTTGATGATGATAGATGCAAAGTCTTTGCAATTTTTCGCTGGATAACACCTTTCTGATATTGCTCCACTATCTTTCTGCTCAACATTGTTGGAATTGGTGATCCTCTACCCATCTTGGCTTCCGAGAGACACTGCCACTCTGAGAAGCTCTTTTTATACCCAATCATGTTGCCAATTGACCTAATTAGTGTTAATTGGTCTTCCAGCTCTTCGTTATGCTCAAATTTACTTTTTCCAGCCTCTTATTGCTACTTGTCCCAACTTTTTGGGGATTTGTTGACACCGTGAAAATTTAAATCAATGTATTTTACCTTTAAAATGATACATTTACTCGGATTAAACGTTTGAGCTGTCATCTACATTCTATTACAAATAAAATATTGACATTTGCCATCTCCACATCATTGCATTCAGTTTTTATTCACAATTTGTTTAGTGTCCCAACTTTTTTGGAATCCGGTTTGTACTATTTAAATGACATTTTCATTTCAATAGAATAAATATGCATACCTACATCTCGCAAGTGTCTATAGTTACCATGGTAATACAACCTGAGTTTAGACACTCCACCATAGCTACCATACTCCCTTCCCCTTCTCCTACCATTAAATTAGAAACATAGCGCAGTGAGGGTAAAGGAAGGTATCATGTGTCCATTATATTCTCCATAGATAGAGCGCCATCTATCTCCGCTGTCATAGATTGAATTATCATTCTGGTCATGCACTGCGATCACATGACAACACCATGATAGGACAGGAGTTCTCCTACATCACGGGCCTTCCCTAAGCCCGTCCCACTGACTCTACCATTCTCCTGGATGAACTACCTCCTATCCTTTGCATAACAACGGTCATGTCTCCCAACATAAAACCCGTGACTCGACGATGTGATCTCATGATTAAGGTCCTTTGCCTACTACAAAGGTCCTCTAGAATATACAATAAAAGCCCTGAAAATCAATATTTCAGTATATAAAAACATGAGAATAAGTTCATTCGGATTGATTTTAATAAAACCTTGACATCAGTATGTATAAAAATGCTTTTAATCAAGAGAGTGTATTTTAAATTTGCATGCATTGTCCAAATTGTGGGTGTATCCTGAATGCTAATGCCACACCCAGATGTGTTTTTCTGGTGTTTTTCTTTTTTTACTATATACATGACCCTATATACATACTCATTTTTGGAAGGGAGATCTTAATTCCCCAAAACGCGTTGTTTTTATTGGAAACCTATTTATTGGAATAAAAAGAAGTTTAAAACTCGAGTTTGCCTTGACTGGGTTTTGGAGCGCCAAAAAGCTGAATTTCTTCTTTATGCCCTTTAACAGTAACCTCCACAATGTCCACCCCTTTAACAGTGACCGCCCCTTTAACAGTGACCTCCACATTGTCCGTCCCTTTAATAATGCCTACCCCTTTAACAGTGATCTCCACAGTGCCTGCCCCTTTAACATTGACCTCACCTTTAAACAGTGACCTCCACAGTGCCCGCCCCATAGTGGTCCCTTCCCTTCATGCATGTAGCAGTGCAATTGCAAATGACTGAATATTTAAGGACCTGCTAAAACCTCTGATCAGTTGTTATGATAACCTTGAGTAGGAACTGCGAGCTTCTATTGGCTAATAAGGGACATGTGACCGTGTAAATGGCAATTCGGATTTTGAGTGAAAGGCTTGCTATTTAGAAATATCTCAGGAACAGTAAGTCCTAGAGAGCTGAGACTAAAACCTATCTGTACACCTGGGTGCCAAATTTGGTGAAGATCTGTCCAGTCGTTTGGTCACACATAAAGAACATTTAGACATCTAGACAGACAGATAGACAGAACCTCATTTTTATAAATATAAGAGATATACACTCCTCGTCCCCAAAAAAGGTCGCCACAAAAAATATTTAGTTGGACCGACTTTAGCTTTGATTACGGCACACATTCACTGTGGCATTGTTTCGATAAGCTTCTGCAGTGTCACAAGATTTATTTCCATCCAGTGTTGCATTAATTTTTCACCAAGATCTTGTATTGGTGATGGTAGAGCCTGACTGGTGCACAAAGCCTTCTCCAGCATATTTCAAAGATTCTCAATGGGGTTAAGGTCTGGATACTGTGGTGTTTTCTAGTGTGGTGTGAAAATGATGTCTCATGCTCCCTGAACCACTCTTTTACAATTTGAGCCCGATTAATCCTGGCATTGTCATCTTGGAATGTGCCTGTGCCATCAGGGAAGAAAAAAAACATTGATGGAATAACCTGGTGATTCAGTATGTTCAGGTAGTCAGCTGACGTTATTCTTGGAGCACATACTGTTGCTGAACCTAGACCTGACCAACCCCAGATCATAGCACTGCTCCCACAGGCTTGTACAGTAGGCACTAGGCATGATGGGTACATCATTTCATCTGCCTCTCTTCTTTCCCTGATACGCCTATCACTCTGGAACACCGTAAATCTGGACTCAGACCACATGACCTTCTTCCATTGCTCCGGATTCCAATCTTCATGCTCCCTAGCAAATTGAAGCCTTTTTTTCTGGTTTGCCTCACTGATTAGAGGTTTTCTTATGGCTACACAGCTGTTCAGTCCCAATCCCTTGAGTTCCCTTTGCATTGTGCGTGTGGAAATGCTCTTACTTTCACTATTAAACATAGACCTGAGTTCTACTGTTGTTTTTCTTCGATTTGATTTCACCAAACGTTCAAGTGATCACGGATCATGATCATTCAGGATTTTTTTCCCGCCACATTTCTTCCTTAAATATGATGGGTCCCCACTATCCTTTCCGTTTTATAATAATGCGTTGGACAGTTCTTAACCCAATTTTAGTAGTTTCTGCAATCTCCTTAGATGTTTTCTGTGCTTGATGCATGCCAATGATTTGACCCTTCTCAAACAGATTAACATCTTTTCCACGACCACAAGATGTGTCTTTCGACATGGTTGTTTAAGAAATGAGAAGCAACTCATTGCACCAGTTGGGGTTAAATAACTTGTTGCCAGCTGAAAGATAATCGCCCATGTAGTAATTATCCAATAGAAGGCTCATAACTATTTGCTTAGTTAAATCCAGGTGGCGACTATTTTTTGGGACAAGCAGTGTGATTATATATATATGTAGTTAAGGCTGCCGTGCAGCCTGTATTTGTGGGAGGGGCATAGGCCCCGCCTCCTGGCTATTTGAGGAGGAGGAGTGCAGAGGGACGGGACGTGCAGCCAGGTACCTGGTACTTCCGGTTTTCGTCTGGCTCCTGCACGTCCCGTTCCCGCAAGCCTCGGTCTGGTGGGTTCTCCCGGCTCGTTATCCGACGCTCCACAGTCACAACCAGTATCTGATTCTGGTCGGTTATCTGACGCTCCACGCCATTCCAAGGATTCCTTACTTGCAGTAGGTGGTACGTCATGATTGCTACACGGGTATGGTACATGTCACGGGGGTTTGGCCGCAGGCACGTTCACACGTCTCCCATATGTGATGTCCGCCGCACCAGTGACATTTGGGCCCTCTTGGCATGTCCAGGTTGTCATACCCGTCTCTCTTGTTGCTCGTCTGCTTGAAATGTTGCTTTTCTACTAGTGGCAGGGAACTCCAGGGTGTCACTTGTTCATTGTAAGTCGCATGTTCATTGTGGTGCGTCAGCTTGAAACGTTCAGGCATCCTTGCGTCCGCCACTCCGGTGGCATGGGGTCCAGCCTGGAACCCCAGGTTGTCGCTCTGTTTATTGTGGTACGTCTGCCTGAAGCGTTCAGGCTATGGTACGTCCTCTAATCCGTGTCATGCCTGAACCTCCAGGGTGTCTCGTCGTTCATTGTGGGTCACCTGTTTATTGTGGTGCGTCAGCTTGAAACGTTCAGGCATCGTTGCGTCCGCTACGCCGGTGGCATGTGGTCCTGCCTGGGACCCCACGTTGTCACCTTGTTAATCGTGGTCATCTGCTTGAAACGTTCAGGCATCGGTGCGTCCGCCACTCCAGTGGCATGTGGTCCTGCTTGGAGCCCAGGCTGGTTACTTGGTTATCATGGTACGTCTGCTGGTGGCAGTCGGGCAGTAATACGTCCTCCACTCCATGTCCTGCCTGGAGCTCCAGGGTGTCTGTCATCTTATGTGGTACGTCCGCTTGAAGCGTTCAAGTGTTATTGTGGTGATCACTCCGGGACAGCGGGGGCCCGCCTGGAACGTCCAGGATCCATACTCGTCTCTTGTTACATGTCTGCTTGAAACGTTCAGGCAAAGTATGTCTGCCACAGGTGCTTTTAAACGTTGGTCAAATGTACGTCCGCTACCCCGGTGGCACGTGGTCATGCCTGGTACGTCCAGGTTGTCTGCCTCGTCTCGTTGCACGTCTGTCTGAAGCGTTCAGACAATGTCACGTCAGCCACCTCGGTGGCATGGTGTCCTGTCTAGCACATCCACAGGGTCTTTTCGCCAGGGTGGGCTCGCATCCTCCCTTAGCGGCCTGCTTAACTGGTTGACGGCACTTCAGTCTGCAGCCTTTAAAAAAAAAAAAAAAAAAAAAAAAAAAAAAGGCCATGTTGTTGTTTTGTGTGTTCCCTCAGAGGTAGATGGTACAGCCGGTCGCAACCAGGTTGGTAATGTACCGGCACATTTGGTTTTCATATTTGCTTTATTTTTACGGCAGCACGTTGGGGTCTCAGTGCCTTCGGCTTCCTTTAAAAAAAAGGCCTCCACCTCGGTCAGTGGTACGAGCCTCCAGTACGGTTTCGGTACCCCCTTTTTTGTCATCAAATTCCATAACCAGGTAAGTAGCAATTCTGGTCCGTTAGGCCGGCCTTAGTCCAGGGGCAGTCGCACTGGTAGGGGTATTAAAGGGGCGGACCACCGGGATGTTCTAGGCACGCCTGGTATTCACACGAGTAACAAGGGTTTTGTCCTCAGGTAATATCCAGGGCTTTATCACAACACGGTCAACATGTCCCAGGCTTCAGACATCGATGACGCCTCGTCCATCTCCGGGTCCGTGGTTTCCAGTCTGGCAGGTCATGGATCCCTAAGGAGCTGGACCATTCCGAAGCTCGTGGCAGAGCTAAATAGAAGGGGCATCAGTCACCCGGCTTCGGCCAGGAAAGCCGAACTTTACAGGCTACTGGTGTCTAGCCCGGTTTCACCCAGTGAGCAGCTGGCAGTGCCTACCATACAGGCATCTCTGGCCCAGTTAAATGCCACGATGGGGAGTCTGGCGACCTCAGTAGCGGACATCCAGCACAGGGTCATGGAGCTGGAGTCCAGGGCCGCCTCCACTTCACAGGCGGTGGCACCCGTGACTGCGGTATCGGGGCCAGTGGCGGGTTCCTCAGGTATGTCCTCTAACCCGCCGGCCATTGTCCCAGCTCACTTTGTGGCCGAGAACATTAGGAAAGACATACTGGCGGGCAACGAGGTGAACCTGGCATCTATCCTCATAGCATCACACGATGCCAACGAGCACAGAACAATTGATTGCGGGGAAGTGTCTGTGGTCATGAGGTCCAAAGATGCCAGGTTGAACCGCAAATTATCCATACCAGAATTTGTTCTTGCATTCAGCTTGTTCCGAGACGTCATCTGCTCGGCGCAGCCGAGTAGGAGGGAGGAGCTCGACGCCTATTTATACCAAGTCACTGATTTGGGTCACAAGTATGGGGGCTCGGCGTTTTATGACTACCACCGGTCCTTCGCGGCAAAGGCCGCAGCCTCCCTAGCACAGTTCCAGTTCATGACCAATTGGGCTGTGCTGGATATGGAGCTTTTCTGCAGGCATTTTGCTGGTCTCCGAGCCCCCACTTGTGGCGCATGTCAGTCGATTTTTCATGCGACAGAATGGTGCCCCAACGAGGCGTCAGCGCGTCCGGACAGAGCCCTGCCGGGAACATCGGGTGTTCCCAGGGGCCCGGCCCTCATGGACAAATTTGGCAGGCCTATTGTATATCTGGGCAAGAGCCAGATATGCAATAATTTCAACTTCGGTCATTGCATGTTCAGTGGGTGCAGGGCCCTGCACGTATGCACGATCTGCTTTCGGGCACATCCCAGGTCCACCTGTCCCAAGAAAACTGCCAAGCAAGCATGACTGACCGACGTCAATGTGGAGCTCCTGGAGGTGCTCCTGGAAGGTCATGACGATCGGCAGTTCGTGCGTCATTTGATCTCTGGACTGTCTCTAGGGTTCCACACGGGATTGGTGGCCCTGCCACATGCAAATTGGGAATGTGAGAACCTTCTCTCTGCCAGACAAAATCCTGAGGCGGTGCAAGCGGCGTTATCCCTGGAGTTGGATAAAGGGTTCATCATCGGCCCATTCGACTCGATCCCTTTTGAAGTATGGAGGGTCAACCCGATTGGAGTGGTGGCCAAGAAAGGCTCAAATAAAAAGAGGCTAATCTACGATCTCTCGGCTCCTCATTCCTCGCATATCCCTAGTATCAACTCTCTCATACCTTCAGAAGAGTTCAGCATGACATACTCCTCTATCGATGAGGCCATTCAGTTCATCCTCAAAGCCGGCAGGGGGGCCTGGTTGTCAAAAACTGATATTGCTGATGCCTTCAAGTTGCTCCCGATCCTCCCACAACTGTGGCAATATTATGGCATCAAATGGGCAGGCAAATACTACTTTGCCAATCGTCTTACGTTTGGCTCGAAAAGCAGTCCTTGGCTTTTTGACCGGCTGGCCCAGGCCCTGCACTGGATCCTGGTGGAGCATGGCCAGGCTCCTATGTGTATCCACTACTTGGATGATTTCCTGCTGGTGGAATACCCCTCCTGTCAGCCCTCCGGGTTATCCTCCCTGCTGGAGTTGTTTTTGGCGCTGCAGGTTCCGGTCGCCGCAGGGAAGACTGTCGGTCCTTCCTCAACAATCACCTTCCTGGGGGTCATTCTGGATTCAGTGAAGTTGGAAGCAAGGCTCCCTGAGGAAAAATTGCAACAGATCCGGTTGGCCATCCAGGAGGCGGCAAGATCCTGCTTCCTGACCAAATCAAGTCTCCAATCATTGCTGGGCCGGCTGAACTTTGCCATGAGGGTCATGCCCCAGGGGCGCACCTTTGTGTCTCGGCTCTTGTTGCTCCTACCATCAGCCCCGGAACAGGACAGTGTTGTCCGGTTGGACCAACAAGCCATGGCAGACCTGTCCATGTGGAGCACGTTCATGTCCTCATGGAACGGCATCAGGTTATTTATTCCCCCCCGGGACCCGTCCTCGCCCACGGTTTATTCTGACGCGGCTGCATCCAAGGGCTTTGCGGCCATATTTGGTAATCACTGGCTAGCCGGGGCCTGGCCGTCCCAGATTATGCTGGACGTGCATGCCCTTCGGTCTTCTCCCTTGTTGGAGATGTATCCAGTAGTGGCAGCAGCTCATGTATGGGGTCACGTTTGGGCAAATTCGAGGGTTCTATTCATTACCGATAGTCAGGACCTGGTCGACATTGTCCGCAATGGCAGAGCCAAATCCCCAAAGATCATGTCCCTTATGCGTAGGCTGGTGTGGTTGTCCATGGTACACAACTTTTGCTTCGAGTGCTCGCACATTCAGGGTTCCAAGAATACGGCTGCTGATGCGCTATCCAGGTTTAACATCGATATCTTCTTTCAGAACATGCCACTCGCGGATGGAACAGGGGCGGAGGTTCCGGCATACAGCGACCTGGTGTGGGACTGACATCGCTGATCAGCAAGGCGAAGGATCTGTTGCACCGGAGCTTGTCTGACAATACAATCAGGAACTACCGTACGGGCTGTAATCTGTTTAAGAAATTTGCCGACAGTCACCCACAGGGCGATGTGGATGACGTATCATTCATCATGGCCTTCATCGCTCATTGCCATACCAACCTCGGACTCCGGACTCGCTCACAATACCATCCGCCTGTATCTGGCGGGAGTGCAACACCAGTTTACATTGGACAATCCGGGCCGGATTTCATTCTTCACATCACAAGCCATCAAGGCCACGCTCCGGGGCATTGAGAAAACTGGGGCAAGCAGGCCGGTGGTCCGACAACCCATGTCTGGATCCTTATTTAGGCAATTGTCCCTGGCTCTGGATGGTGATCCTTTTGGGCCATTAATCAGCACTATCATCAAGGCCGCCCTTTATCTAGGGTTTTACGGGTTCCTTCGTCCAGGGGAATTCACCACCTCTGTCCGCAATGGCCGTCATCTCCAGAAGCAGCACTTGTCCTGGCACCGCGATCTGTTTGTGCTGAGCATTCCATCTACCAAGACCTCCCAGACAGGGCCTCCAACCCTGGTGTCTTTCTACCCCTCGCACAACGCCTGGTGCCCGGTCAAGGTACTGCATCAGTTATCTGTGGCCCTGTAGGCGGCGGCAGCGGACAGCCCCCTACTCCCTTTCAATGGAGGGCCATTGTCCACACCTCAATTCATGTCACATGTACGTGCTTTGGTGACCGGTTTAGGTCACGACCCTAAGGGCATCTCGGGGCATTCTTTTCGTATTGGGGCAGCCTCGGCGGCATCCAGGCACCAGATACCCCCTCATGTCATAAGGTGCATGGGGCGCTGGAGGTCATCGTGTTTCGCCAGGTACGTCCCGAACCCCCAATCCGAAATCCGTGATGCCTTCTGTTCCCTTGCCTTGTAATGAGATAATAAATTTTTCATGGTTCGATTGTGTCTCCTTTTTGGCCCCTTTTAGGCTTATCCTCGTTACAGGCTTCCGGCATTCACCAGCCAGAGGTTGGCACTAGCTTCCGCATCCAGGGACCGTCGCCCTGACCACAAGTAGTTAAGGCTGCCGTGCAGCCTGTATTTGTGGGAGGGGCATAGGCCCCGCCTCCTGGCTATTTGAGGAGGAGGAGTGCAGAGGGACGGGACGTGCAGCCAGGTACCCCTCCCTCCCTTCCCCTTTTATTAGCTCTTCCCTTGGGATAGGGCCCCTTTTAGGCTTATCCTCGTTACAGGCTTCCGGCATTCACCAGCCAGAGGTTGGCACTAGCTTCCGCATCCAGGGACCGTCGCCCTGACCACAAATATATATATATACACTCACCTAAAGAATTATTAGGAACACCTGTTCTATTTCTCATTAATGCGATTATCTAGTCAACCAATCACATGGCAGTTGCTTCAATGCATGTAGGGTTGTGGTCCTGGTCAAGACAATCTTCTGAACTCCAAACTGAATGTCAGAATGGGAAAGAAAGGTGATTTAAGCAATTTTGAGCGTGGCATGGTTGTTGGTGCCAGACGGGCCGGTTTGAGTATTTCACAATCTGCTCAGTTACTGGGATTTTTATGCACAACCATTTCTAGGGTTTACAAAGAATGATGTGAAAAGGGAAAAACACCCATTATGCGGCAGTCCTGTGGGCGGAAATGCCTTGTTAATGCTAGAGGTCAGAGGAGAATGGGCCGACTGATTTAAGCTGATAGAAGAGCAACATTAACTGAAATAACCACTCATTACAACCGAGGTATGCAGCAAAGCATTTGTGAAGCCACAACACGCACAACCTTGAGGCGGATGGGCTACAACAGCAGAAGACCCCACCGGGTACCACTCATCTCCACTACAAATAGGAAAAAGAGGCTACAATTTGCACGAGCTCACCAAAATTGGACTATTGAAGACTGGAAAAATGTTGCCTGGTCTGATGAGTCTCGATTTCTGTTGAGACATTCAAATGGTAGGGTCCGAATTTGGCGTAAACAGAATGAGAACATGCATACAGCATGCCTTGTTACCACTGTGCAGGCTGGTGGTGGTGGTGTAATAGTGTGGGGGATGTTTTTTGGGCACACTTTAGGTCCCTTAGTGCCAATTGGCCATCGTTTAAATGCCACGGGCTACCTGAGCATTGTTTCTGGCCATGTCCATCCCTTCATGACCACCATGTACTCATCCTCTGATGGCTACTTCCAGCAGGATAATGCACCATGTCACAAAGCTTGAATCATTTCAAATTGGTTTCTTGAACATGACAATGAGTTCACTGTACTAAAATGGCCCCCACAGTCACCAGATCTCAACCCAAAAGAGCATCTTTGGGATGTGGTGGAACGGGAGCTTCGTGCCCTGGATGTGCATCCCTCAAATCTCCATCAACTGCAAGATGCTATCCTATCAATATGGGCCAACATTTCTAAAGAATGCTATCAGCACCTTGTTGAATCAATACCACATAGAATTAAGGCAGTTCTGAAGGCAAAAGGGGGTCCAACACTGTATTAATATGGTGTTCCTAATAATTCTTTAGGTGAGTGTATATATATATATATATATATATATATATATATACACACACACACACACATATATATATATATATATAAAATTACAGCACTCATTCACCCCTGTGGTTGCAATGTTTTATAGCTTTATGAGGGCTTGTTTTTTGCAGCAGAAGTTGTAGTTTTTAATGGCGTCATTTTGGGGTACACATAACTTTGTTTAACTTATATTAACTCTTTCTATGAGGGAGATGGGAAAAACAGCAATACTGCCACAGTGTTTTTACGTTATAAATTTTACAGCGTTAATTTTTCGGTATTAACATAATATATTTATTCTCTGGATCAGTAATACCAAACACATATAGTTTTTTTCTGTTTTACTACTTTTTTGCAATAAAACCCACTTTTTTTTTTTTAAAGAAAAAAATGTTTTTGCATTGCCGCTTCCCAAGACCCGTAGCTTTTTTAGTTTTCTTTCTATAGAGTTGTGTGAGGGCTTGATTTTTGTGGGACAAATTTCATTGGTATCATTTTAGAGTAAATGACGCTTTTTGATCGCTTGTTATTTCCGTTTTTTCGGTGGCAACTAAGAATAAATTAGCAATTCATTTTTTTTTACGTCATTCACCGTAGGGGATAATTTATGTGATATTTATGTAGTCCGAGTCGTAATGGACACGGCAATACCAAACATATGGGGGAGATTTTTTTTCAATTTATTTTTTATTATTTTAATGGAGAAAAAAGCATAATTTTTTTAATGGGAGTTTTTTATTGAAAAAATGTGGGGTTTTTGTGTGTTTTTTTTTACCACTTAATAGTCCCACAATAGTCCCACAAGGGGATTATAACAGACACCATTTTGATTGATTTAAAAATGCAATGTATTATCCCTATAGTACATTGCATTTTAATGTCAGTGCTATTCTGACATTGACCAACAGGCTGCGCCAGAGAGGCCCCAGCCAGCCTTCACGCACATCGTCACCTTGCTATCGCATTTGTGGGGTGCCAATGGGAGACAGAGGGAGTCTGTTCCCTCTGTCAGCACTTTACATGCTCCGTGCGCCATTGCCCACGGCATGTAAAGTGTTAAACAGCTTCGATCGGCGCTCCTGTGAGAGCCAAGCCCACGCTCCCCACTGCATGGGAGACCAGTGCATCGCTTATACTGGGCCACCGTAAAAAAGCGGCGGCCCAGCCTAAGGCCCCTTAGTGACCGCAGTAAAAAGGCGTATGGGTGGTCACTTAGGGGTTAAAGTTCGGCGTACAAGGTTCAGACTCTCTAAGAATTCTGTTATGGATTCCTCTACCACGGTCCATAAGTTATGGTCTGTGGTAGCGGAATCCATAACAAAATTCTTAGATAACCCGAACCTTGTACGCCGAATTTGAAACACAAGTTCACTCATCCCTAACTGTGACCACAGGGGCAATAAAGCGTTTTTTCTTTTCACAAATTTTTTGGGAGAGTGCTACAATTTTTTAAAATTCTTAGATTGTTCTGGATATTTGGCCTGATGTGCTGCCATTGTCATAAAATCCTTCCATGCCTTGAACTACAGAAACAAGTTCCATATCAATGACATTACAAAATGTTAACCTGCTAGGGAAAAATGCTGTAATTGTACGCTACCACTGCAAATTCTATATGCCGATATGGGGTCTTTTCCGATCCGTGCCCTGCTTATGCTGATGCAGGCTCACTGTATTTGGGCCGCTGAGCTACTCAAAACTCCTCTCTCCCATGGTTGGGGGCAGTATCCTCAGCCTGCCTCTGTCGTCTATTGGTCAAGCGGTCCTCTGTTTGAACTACAAAGGGAGGATTCCGATGTACTTCTAGGATGTAGAAAACTAAGAAAGATGCATAGAAATAGGAGTGACAATTGTAAAGGGCCGCAGAAAACCGCACTTCTACTTACCAAATGCGTTTCGGAGCTAACATGCTCCTTCCTCAGTGGTAATAGATAAGTGTTTGCTTGATTGAGTTTTTATAAGATTGTTCATTAATTAGGAGGGCGGTATTTGCCATAATTGATATATTTTCCAATACCTGGACTGGAATTAAATCTATACTTAACTAGATGGTGGACCTCCTAAAAGGGCATTTTACATTATCATATATTATCAGATGATAGTATGCAACATAAAAAGAACATAAAATAAAAACATAATGCAAAGATATACCCAAACTAAAATAAAACCATAACACAAAAATCACCTGTGCGTTTTTTATGTGATTTCTAATATTTTTTGTGAACAGTTCTCCATATTCATTTTACTGTCTTTATAATCATGTTCATTTGAAAAAGATCCATTAAAGGCCTAAATTTCACATGATGCATTGATTTTATTTTCCTTTCTTATGTAAATGTAATTATTTATTTTTTACATAAGAAAGGAGAACAATCACTAGAAAACAAACAAAAATAATCGGAAAAAAATGAAAAACAGACATATTTGGTATCACCGCGTCCGTAACAACCTGCTCTATAAAAATACCACATGACCTAACCCCTTAGGTGAACACAAAATAAATAAAGTAAAAACTGTAAAAAAAATGCCATTTTCACCTTACATCACAAAAAAGTGTAATAGCAAGAGATCAAAAAGTCATATGCACCCCAAAAGTGTCAATCAAACTGTCAATCTCATCATGCAAAAATTATACCCTACCTGTAACAATCGCCCAAAAAATTTAAAAAACTATGGCTCTCAGTCTATGGAGACACTAAAACATGATAACATGATTATTATTTTTTTGTTTCCAAAATGCTTTTACTGTGTAAAACTTAAATAAAAATACACATTAGGTATTGCCGCGCCTGTAACAACCTGCTGTATAAAAATATCACAAGAACTAATACCTCATTTGGACACCGGAAAAAAAAAACTGTTAACAAAGCACAAAAAGTGCAATACCAAGCGATCAAAAAGTCATATGCACCCTAAAAATAGTACAAATCAAACCATCATCTCATCCTGAAAAAAAATGAGCCCCAACAATAGACAGTCGCCCAAAAAAGAAATTAAAAAAACTATAGCTTTCAGAATATGGAGACACTAAAATATATAATTTTTTTCAAAAATGCTTTATTATGTAAAACTGAAACAAACAACCAAAAAAAGTTGGCATATTTGGTATTGTTGCATCTGTAACAACCTGCTCTCTATAAAAATAGCACATGATCTAACCTGTCAGATGAACATTGTATATAACAAAAAATAAAAACCGTGCCAAAACAGCAATTTTTTGTTATTTTGCCTCACAAAAAGTGTAATATAGATCAACCAAAAATCATATGTACCCTAAAATAAACTTTTTTAGAGTTTCTACTCTAGGGGTGCATCAGGGGATTTTCAAATGGGACATGGCAACCTAAAATGATCCCAGTGAAATCTGCCTTCCAAAAACCACATGGCGCTCCTTTCCTTCTGCGCCCTGCTGTGTGCCCCTACAGCAGTTTACGATCACATATGGGGTGTTTCTGTAAACTACAGAATAATTTTTTTTGGGCTGTTAGCCCTTGTTTTGTTACTGGAAAAAATGGATTAAAATGAAAAATCTGCCAAAATAGTGAAATTCGGAAATTGCATCTCCATTTTCCATTAATTCTTGTGGAACACCTAAAGGGTTAACAACGTTTGTAAAATCAGTTTTGAATACTTTGAGGGGTGTAATTTCTAAAATGGGGCCATTTTTTTGTGTTTTCTATTATGTAAGCCTCACAAAGTAACTTCAGACCTGAACTGGTCCTGAAAAAGTGGGTTTTGGAAATTTTCTGAAAAGTTTCAAGATTTGCTTCTAAACTTCTAAGCCTTCTAACGTCCCCAAAAAATAAAATGGCATTCACAAAATGATCCAAACATAAAGTAGACATATGGGAAATGTAAAGTAATAACTATTATATGAGGTATCACTATCTGTTTTAAAAGCAGAGACATGATGGGTATACTACAGCAGGGTCCACATCAGTTTCTACTCATTTCACACCTGCTTCCTCAGGTGGTACAATAAACATTATTAATCATTTGAAAACCAAGCTGATTTGAGGTAGAACTGGAGGATGTTTTGGTTTTCAGCTGCTACATGTGTCTATAACCTTAATAAATAACTATTGTCAGCTTTTACCTGAAGAGTTATGTATAACATATTATATGTATAAAATATGTTATTTTCCCTAATAACCTATATTTTGTATTTTTACTCCACAGATGCAAGCATGTATGCACATTATCTATTTAATGCATTTGATGCTGCCCAGTCTGGGTCAGTAAAATTTGAGGTAAGTCATTTCTTATTTATAAGTGTACTTTTTAAAAAGCGATGACTAGGTTAATTATGTGAGCCATGCAGGGAACATGTGCTATTTCCCCCTGGTCTAGTGCATCCACTATTTTACCTCTACCTTACCCAGTTGGATTTGGCGGGGTGACAGCCAAGCAGAATTGTTTGCTGCTTAAAGCAGTTTTCTTGCCTGTGCAACTACTGTTTACTAGGCAGATTAGTTCCAACACTACATGACAACCCTTAACTTGACACATGTAGTAGGAAGGAAGGGGGTGGGAGCGATACTGTGCACTGCTGCTGTTCGGGACAGGAGGCTGTTCATGAAGAAGGAGGAGGCAGATAAGTCCCTGGTGTGGGATAGAGGCTGATACAGACATGGAAGGGTCAAAAAGACCCAACCTTGTTGCTGGGGTGCTGCCTTATTTCTGCCAAAAGGAACATTGAGAGTATAAGGTACAGATGGCTTTTTGGGAGAAATAATGGAGGCTAGGTATTTTCCAGTGAAGCTGACCCCACATGATCAGATCCCTAAAGGCAGCAGACTGGACTCTAATGGTATGGCAGCTACTGCACCTCTAGCAACTTGGCCAGGTGCAAATTAAGCTTGTGCACCTTCGGATTTCAGTGGCTGTAATATGGGGGAAGATTGCTCCAATAAACCAGGTGCATGAGCCAGCCCAGGGTTAAAGAAAACGGATGTTTATTTTCCAAAACAAAACTAGGTACAGCTTCCAGCAGCCAAGGGGAAAACAAACCAAACTTAAAGTTTGCTTCATTCAGCACAACATAATCAGTAGAACAGTCCGTTCAAAATAAAGGTATTTTTACCCTGGGTTCTTTTTAATCCGTAGTAGATTTCAGTCGGCTTTCCTGCCAAAGTTTCCAGCTCTGTTCACAGCCAGCCACAGCAGTTTGTCCACCACACCACCCCTCACTCACTTCCTTGTCTTCTTATCAGGAGAGTGAGTTAACCCTGTGGGTACTGGATCCCAGGTAGTGCTTTCTTAAAGGCACTACAACCCAAATAATGGTGATACATATCTGTCACTGAGGACCCAACCTTGGCATCCTCTTCACCCCGCATACCATTATCGATGGCTGACAAAGTAGTGGAGGAGGACTCTGAGCAGGAAAAGCAGAAAGCAATGACGATGATGTGAAGGACACTGATGTGACACTGTACTACCTGTGGATTCGGCCTGGCAGCAGCAAGGTTCACCGGGAGAAAGAGAAGAACTCTTGTTGCTGGTTTCACTAGAGATGAGCAAATAGAAGTTGACGAAGTGGAATTTGATTTGAATTTAAGGAAAAATTTGATTCGCACCGAATCCAAATTTCCTAGCGCTTCATGGTAAAGAATCTCATTTTTTCCTAAAATGGCTGCTGCACGTGTTAGGACATGGAGCAAAGAACTCTGGGAATGGCGGATCAGCTATTTTGGATTCTGCCATTTTCCAGTGTGCTTAGTGCAAGGAGAGACGTCAGCAGGCGCTAGGGACAGTGCTAGGAAAGACTTCATTGTGCTGAAAAAATGATTTACAAGTTCAGGGATAGATAGTCAAGGTGTGGGGAAAGGATAGGGAGGCATCATCTACACCAGGCATGCTCAACCTGCATCCCTCCAGCTGTTGCAAAACTACAACTCCCAGCATGCCCGAACATCCTACAGCTATCAGCCTACAGCAGGGCATTGTGGGAGTTGTAGTTTTACAGCAGCTGGAGGGCCGCAGGTTGAGCATCCCTGGTCTACACTATAAAAGGAGAACAGGGTGCAATAGGAGAGTGTACAGCCTGGGTAATAGGAGAGATTCTATTACACCTTGCTGCACTAATTGGGGATCCAAATTGCAGTTATACTGTTGCTTTTAGGTTGTTTGCACTACTCTAATTCCAGCAAACCTTGTTTGTGAGTGGGGTGCAAGTTCTGTGTGATACAGCCATTTACGGGGTGTATTAATTGGAAAGATACGTACGTCCTATTAGTTGTCCTGCGTTGATTTTGCATTGTTTTACCGTTTTGGGGGGGGGGGGGTGTATTAATAGGAAAAAAAGAAAAGAAAAAATTGAAGTGCCATTCAGCTGTGAAGTTACATTGTACTACAACCATTTACTTGGAGTATTAAAAGGAAATTAGCCGTTCTGCGGTTTATTGTGATTGTTATATTTTTTTTTTGGGGGGTGTAGAAATAAGAAAAAGAATAGGTCTTAATTTCTGTTCTGCAGTAAATTTACATTATAGAGCCATTTATGGGGTGTATTGAAGGAAAATAAACCTACTTCCTATTATCTTTTCTGCGGTCAGAAAAAAAAATATATGTCTTAATTGCCTTTCAGCAGTGAAGTTACATTGTACTACAGCCATTTACATGGTGTATTAAAAGGAAATGTATGTACGTCCCATTAGCCGCTCTGCAGTGAATTGTGATTGATATATTTTGTTTTTTGGGGGTGTAGTAATAGGAAAAAGAATACGTCTTAATTGCCGTTCTGTGGTGAATTGTGACAATATATTTTTTTTGGGAAGGGGGGGGGTTATTAATCAGAAAAAAAAGGTATGTCTTAATTGCCACTCAGTGGTGAAGTAAAATTGTACTACAGCCATTTACGTGGTGTATAAAAAGGCAATATATACGTACGTCCCATTAGCCGTTCTGCTATCACGATCGGCTTGACTATCACATATGTGACACAGAGGGAGGGAAAGAGGAAGGCCCTGCCCAAGTGAGAGGGAAGGTGGTGACCCCTGACTCACCTTGCGGCTGGCACCTGGCTGCCCTGACGTCCCTAGACGGGTTCCTCACCCGTACGCCGATCACGTGCCTAAAACCCTGGCTTTCCCTAAGATGAGCCCTAGATAGTGAACAGGGCGGTGGGAACACTAGTCCGCACCACTAGCTCTAAAGGAAAACACCAAGGGGAGGACAGACAATACAGACTAAACATATAATCCCAGGTGGGCGACAACAGGAGACAACAAAAAGCCCAACAGGGATCCGGAGGGTAGCACTCTGGAACAACAACCAGGATTCACAGCTCCAGTGGGTCAGTATAGAAGTCCAGGCAGGAAGCTCTATAACTGGCAACTAGAGAAGTGTGAGAGGAGAATATAAGGAGGTTTGGAGTGGCAGACAAGAAACAGCTGAGGAGGAGAAGCTACGGATCCCTGAGTGAGACAAAAAGGATTGCAAGGCAAACACATAAAACAATCACTAAGAAACCACGTGATCTTTAGACATAGAGCGCGCAGCCACCCGCTGCGACTTCCTGACCCCGGGTATAACGGAGTCAGACGTGGCTCTTGACACCCTCGTGACATCTGCGGTGAATTGTGATTGTTATTAGGGTTGAGCGAACCCGAACTTTAGGATTTTTGGACCCCGGACACGAACCCGAACATTTCAGTAAAAGTTCGGGTTTGGTGTTCGGCGCTTTCTTGGCGCTTTTTGAAAGGCTGCAGAGCAGCCAATCAACAAGAGTTTAACTGTGTGCCCTTAGAAGCCATCACAGCCATGCCTACTAATGGCAAGGCTGTGATTGGCCAGTGTAGCATGTGACCCAGCCTCTATATAAGCTGGAGTCACGTAGCGCTGCACATTACTCTGCTGTTAACAGTGTAGGGAGAGGAGGCGGCTGGTGATTTCAGGGAGAGAATAGGAGAGAATCTTTGTTCAAAACGTGAATCTAACTCAGCGATCTACATACATTTTGTTGTGTGGGTGCAGGGCACAATTTTTTTATCCTGCCCTGAGCCCAGTGGCCATTTTATGCAAGATCAGTGCACCATCACTGCATCTGAGCTTTTGTGACATTGAAATCCAAGCTTGAAAACAGCACTAATTATCTGGTTGTATAAAATCACCCTTTTTTGGCAATATACAACATCTGGTGCATTTGCAGGATTAGTCAGTGTGCAATTTGAGCTAGAAATACAGCCATATTTTTCTGAGTTTTTTAAAACACACTTTTTTGCCAAAATACACAATTTTTCTGGCCTTGCACCATCAGCACGTGTGAAATTCCAGGGTTATATACTGCTGTAATATTTCGTTATTAATCAAATACCCATTTTTGGCACAAATCTTTAATTGCAGCCTAGTGTGGGTCAGGGCGTGTGAGATACAACCTTTATATGCAGGGGTTATATTCTTCTATTAATAAAACACCCTTTTTTGGGCAAAATACACAATTGTTGCGCCCTTGCAGCATCAAGATGTTTGAAATTCCAGGGTTATATACTGCAGTCATATTCAATTATTAACCCCTTCAAGACCAAGCTAGTTTTCACCATAAGGACCAAGCCACATTTTGCAAATCTGACATGTTTCACTTTATGTGGTAATAACTCTGGAATGCTTTTACTTATTGTTTTGTCGTGACATATTGTACTTCATGTTAGTGGTAAATTTGAGTCAATATGTTTCACCTTTATTTATAAAAAAAAAGCCAAAATTTACAGAAAATTTGGAAAAATGCGCAATTTTCTAAATTTGAATTTCTCTGGTTATCTGACAGACAGTGGTAACTTACAAAATAGTTATTACTTTACTTTTACCATATGCTTACTTCATGTTTGCATCATTTTGTAAATGTAATTTTATTTTTTTGGGATGTTAGAAGGCTTAGAAGTTTAGAAATGTTTTAGAAGTTTTAAAAAAATTTCTGAACATTTCCAAAACCCACTTTTTAAGGACCAGTTCATGTCTGAAGTCACTTTGTGAGACTTATATAATAGAAACTACACCCCTCAAGGTATTCAAAACTAATTTTACAAACGTTGTTAACCCTTTAAGTGTTCCCCCAGAATTAATGGAAAATGGAGGTGAATTTTAAAAATGTCACTTTTTTTGCAGATTTTTCACTTTAGATCCATTTATCCTGCAATTCAGCATGGGTTAACAGCAAAATAAACCTTAATATTTGTTACCCTGATTCTTAAGTTTACAGAAACACCCCATATGTGGTTGTAAAGTGCTGTATGAGCACACAGCGGGGCTCAGAATGGGAGGAACACCGTATAGCTTTTGGAAGGCAGATTTTGCTGCAATAATTTTCAGGCACCATGTCGCATTTGAAGACACCCTGAGGCACCCCAACAGTTAAAAAACACCCAAAGTGACCCAATTATGGAAAATACACCCCCTAAGGAATTTTTCAAGGGGTACACTGAGCACTTTGGCCCAATAACCGTTTCATAGAATTTAGAAAGACTTGGCAGCGAAAATGAAAAATTTCATATTTTACAAGAATATCACGCTTTAGGCCCAAATTTGTCATTTTAACAAGGGGTATCAGGAGAAAATGCACCCCATAATCTGTTAGCCATTTTCTCCTGAATACGTCAACACCCTATATGTGGTTGTAAAGTGCTGTATGAGCACACAGTGGGGCTCAGAATGGGAGGAACACCGTGTGGCTTTTGGAAGGCAGATTTCGCTGGGATAATGTTCAAGTACCATGTCGCATTTGAAGACACCCTGAGGCACCCCAACAGTTAAAAAACACCAAAAGTGACCCCACTATGGAAAATACACCCCCTAAGGAATTTTTCAGGGGGTGCACTGAGCACTTTGGCCCAATAGCCGTTTCATAGAATTTAGAAAGACTTGGCAGTGAAAATGAAAAATGTCATTTTTTACAAGAATATCTCGCTTTAGGCCCAAATTTGTCGCTCACAGTCTTGCCATGCCCCTGGCCCGTTTCGAAGCTCTTCTAAGATTCCTACACTTCAGCAATAATAATGAATGCCAACCCCCAAGCAACCCCAGTTATGAGAGACTCTTTAAAATTAGGCCAGTGGTTGACCACTACAATTCCAAATTTGGTAAGTATATACCACCCAAAAATGTCTCTCAGTGGATGAATCATTGGTCCACTTCAAAGGCCGATTACATTTCCGCCAGTACCTGCCCAATGAAAGGGCTATGTATGGTGTGAAGTTGTATAAGGCCTGTGAAAGTGTATCTGGGTATACACTGCGCTTTTGTATTTACGAGGGAAAAGATTCCAAAATTGAGCCACCAGATTGTCCCCCGGTTCTGGGTATAAGTGGGAAGATAGTATGGGATTTAGTCCACCCCCTGCTGGACCAAATACCAGATACCATCTGTATTTGGACAACTTTTACAAAAGTGTCCCTCTCCTGAAGTGCCTTGCTGCCAGAGGCATAGTCACATGTGGCACAATTAGAAGAAATCAAAAAGGGCTCCCTAAATCCTTTATAGATCAGACAGTGCGTCGTGGGGAAAGCAGGGCTGTTTGCTCAGAAAATTTGATGCTGCTAAAATACAAGGACAAACGGGATGTTCTTGTGTTGACTAGTCAGTTACATTTTCTTAAGAAATTCAGCAATTTTCAGGTGTGATGTTCCATTGCTATACCTATTAGATAGGAAAAAATATCAAAAACTTGTCAGTTACATTTTCTTGACAAATTCACCAATTTCTGGGTGTAATGTACTACTTCTATACCTATTAGACCAGGAAAAAAAGAATATAAAAATTGTCAGTTACTTTTTCTTGAGAAATATAACTATTTTTGGGTGTGATGTACCAATGCTATACCTATTATACCAGGAAAAAATATATAAAAATTGTCAGTTACATTTTCTTGAGAAATCCAAGAATTTTTGGGTGTGATGTACCAATGCTATACATAGTAGACTGGTTAAAAAAATAAAATGTCAGTTACATTTTCTTTATGAATGCACCAATTTTTAGGTGTGATTTACCACTTCTATAAATTTTAGACCAGTAAAAAAATATAAAAATTTTCAGTTATATTTTCTTGATAAATTCACCAATTTTTGGGTGTGATGTACCACTGCTATAGCTAGTAGACTTGTAAAAATAAATATTTGTCAGTAACATTTTCTTGAGAAATTCACAAATTTTTGAGTGTGATGTACCATTTCTATAACTATTAGGCAAGAAAAAATATATATAAAAATTGTCAGTTACATTTTTAGTTCAAAATCAACTAATTTTGGGTGTGATTTACCACTTTGTCAGTTACATTTTCAGTTACATTTTCTGGTGAAATTAACCAATTTTTAGATGTGATGTACCACTGCTATACCTAGTAGATTAGTTAAAAAACAAAAAAATTGTCAGTATACATTTTCTTGAAAAATTCACCAATTTTTGGGTGTGATGTACCACTTCTATACCTATTAGACAGGGAAAAAAATTGTCAGTTACATTTTCTTGAAAAATTCACAAATTTTTGGATGTGATATACCACTTCTATACGTATTAGGTAGGAAAAAAAATCAAAAACTTGTCAGTTACATTTTCTTGAGAAATTCACCAATTTCTGGGTGTAATGTACTACTTCTAAACCTATTAGACCAGGAAAAAAAAATATAAAAATTGTCAGTTACTTTTTCTTGAGAAATATAACTATTTTTGGGTGTGAAGTACCAATGCTATACCTATTATACCAGGAAAAAAAAATATAAAAATTGTCAGTTACTTTTTCTTGAGAAATATAACTATTTTTGGGTGTGATGTACCAATGCTATATATAGTAGACTGGTTAAAAAATAAAATGTCAGTTACATTTTCTTTATGAATGCAACAATTTTTAGGTGTGATTTACCACTTCTATAAATTTTAGACCAGTAAAAAATTATAAAAATTTTCAGTTATATTTTCTTGATAAATTCACCAATTTTTGGGTGTGATGTACCACTGCTATAGCTAGTAGACTTGTAAAAATAAATATTTGTCAGAATACATTTTCTTGAAAAATTCACAAATTTTTGGATGTGATATACCACTTCTATACGTATTAGGCAGGAAAAAAAAATCAAAAACTTGTCAGTTACATTTTCTTGAGAAATTCACCAATTTCTGGGTGTAATGTACTACTTCTAAACCTATTAGACCAGGAAAAAAAATATAAAAATTGTCAGTTACTTTTTCTTGAGAAATCCAAGAATTTTTGGCTGTGATGTACCAATGCTATAAATTTTTTTTTTTTTTTTTTTACTGGTCTAAAATGTATAGCATTTATTACATCACACCCAAAAATTCTTGGATTTCTCAAGAAAATGTAACTGACAATTTTTATATTTTTTTTTCCTGGTCTAATAGGTTTAGAAGTAGTACATTACACCCAGAAATTGGTGAATTTCTCAAGAAAATGTCTAAACCAGTAAAAAAATATATAAAAATTGTCAGTTACATTTTCTTGAGAAATTCACTAATTTTTGGGTGTGATATACCACTTCTATACCTATTAGGCAGGAAAAAAAATCAAAAACTTGTCAGTTACATTTTCTTGAGAAATTCACCAATTTCTGGGTGTAATGTACTATTTCTATACCTATTAGACCAGGAAAAAAAAATATAAAATTGTCAGTTACTTTTTCTTGAGAAATATAACTATTTTGGGGGTGTGATGTACCAATGCTATACATAGTAGACTGGTTAAAAAATAAAATGTCAGTTACATTTTCTTTATGAATGCACCAATTTTTAGGTGTGATTTACCACTTCTATAAATTTTAGACCAGTAAAAAAATATAAAAATTTTCAGTTACATTTTCTTGAGAAATTCACCAATTTCTGGGTGTAATGTTCTACTTCTAAACCTATTAGACCAGGAAAAAAAAATTGTCAGTTACTTTTTCTTGAGAAATATAACTATTTTGGGGGTGTGATGTACCAATGCTATACATAGTAGACTGGTTAAAAAATAAAATGTCAGTTACATTTTCTTTATGAATGCACCAATTTTTAGGTGTGATTTACCACTTCTATAAATTTTAGACCAGTAAAAAAAATATAAAGATTGTCTGTTATATTTTCTTGATAATTTCACCAATTTTTGGGTATGATGTACCACTTCTATACCTATTAGGCAGGAAAAAAATAAAATCAAAAACTTGTCAGTTACATTTTCTTGAGAAATTCATCAATTTCTGGGTGTGATGTACCACTTCTATACCTATTAGACAGGAAAAAAAATTGTCAGTTACATTTTCTTGAAAATTTCACAAATTTTTGGATGTGATATACCACTTCTATACATATTAGGTAGGAAAAAATAATCAAAAACTTGTCAGTTACATTTTCTTGAGAAATTCACCAATTTCTGGGTGTAATGTACTACTTCTAAACCTATTAGACCAGGAAAAAAAATATAAAAATTGTCAGTTACTTTTTCTTGAGAAATATAACTATTTTTGGGTGTGAAGTACCAATGCTATACCTATTATACCAGGAAAAAAATATATAAAAATTGTCAGTTACATTTTCTTGAGAAATCCAAGCATTTTTGGCTGTGATGTACCAATGCTATAAATTTTAGACCAGTAAAAAAAAATATAAAAATTGTCAGTTACATTTTCTTGAGAAATCCAAGAATTTTTGGGTGTGATGTAATAAATGCTATAAATTTTAGACCAGTAAAAAAAATATAAAAATTGTCAGTTACATTTTCTTGAGAAATTCACAAATTTTTGGGTGTGATGTTCCACTTCTATTCTATTAGACAGGAAAAAAAATTGTCAGTTACATTTTCTTGAAAAATTCACAAATTTTTGGATGTGATATACCACTTCTATACCTTTAAGGCAGGAAAAAAAACAAAAACTTGTCAGTTACATTTTCTTGAGAAATTCACCAATTTTTAGGTGTGATGATCTACTGCTATACTTAGTAGACTGGTAAAAATACAAATTTGTCAGTTACATTTTCTTGAAAAACACGCCAATTTCTGGGTGTGATGTACTACTTCTATACCCATTAGACCAGGAAAACAAGAATATAACAATTTCAGTTACTTTTTATTGAGAAATACAACAATTTTTGGGTGTGATGGTACACTGCTATACCTAGTAGACTGGTAAAAATAAAAATTTGTCAGTTACATTTTCTTGAGAAATTCACCAATTTTTGGGTGTGATTTACTACTTTAATACCTATTAGACAAGGAAAACAAGAATATAAAAATTTCAATTACTTTTTATTGAGAAATACAACAATTTTTGGGTGTGATGGTACACTGCTATACCTAGTAGACTGGCAAAAATAAAAATTTGTCAGTTACATTTTCTTGAGGAAATCACCAATTTCTGGGTGTAATGTACTACTTCTAAACCTATTAGACCAGGAAAAAAAAATATAAAAATTGTCAGTTACTTTTTCTTGAGAAATATAACTATTTTTGGGTGTGAAGTACCAATGCTATACCTATTATACCAGGAAAAAAATATATAAAAATTGTCAGTTACATTTTCTTGAGAAATCCAAGAATTTTTGGCTGTGATGTACCAATGCTATAAATTTTAGACCAGTAAAAAAAAATATAAAAATTGTCAGTTACATTTTCTTGAGAAATCCAAGAATTTTTGGGTGTGATGTAATAAATGCTATAAATTTTAGACCAGTAAAAAAAATATAAAAATTGTCAGTTACATTTTCTTGAGAAATTCACCAATTTTTAGGTGTGATGATCTACTGCTATACTTAGTAGACTGGTAAAAATACAAATTTGTCAGTTACATTTTCTTGAAAAACACGCCAATTTCTGGGTGTGATGTACTACTTCTATACCCATTAGATCAGGAAAACAAGAATATAACAATTTCAGTTACTTTTTATTGAGAAATACAACATATTTTGGGTGTGATGGTACACTGCTATACCTAGTAGACTGGTAAAAAAAAAAATTGTCAGTTACATTTTCTTGAGAAATTCACCAATTTTTGGGTGTGATTTACTTTTTTAATACCTATTAGACAAGGAAAACAAGAATATAAAAATTTCAATTACTTTTTATTGAGAAATACAACAATTTTTGGGTGTGATGGTACACTGCTATACCTAGTAGACTGGCAAAAATAAAAATTTGTCAGTTACATTTTCTTGAGGAAATCACCAATTTTTGGGTGTGATGTACCACTTCTATACCTATTAGACAGGAAAAAAAATCAAAAATTTGTCAGTTACATTTTCTTGAAAAATTCACAAATTTTTGGATGTGATATACCACTTCTATACCTATTAGGCAGGAAAAAAAATCAAAAACTTGTCAGTTACATTTTCTTGAGAAATTCACCAATTTCTGGGTGTAATGTACTACTTCTATACCTATTAGACCAGGGAAAAAAAATATAAAAATTGTCAGTTACTTTTTCTTGAGAAATATAACTATTTTTGGGTGTGATGTACCAATGCTATATATAGTAGACTGGTTAAAAAATAAAATGTCAGTTACATTTTCTTTATGAATGCAACAATTTTTAGGTGTGATTTACCACTTCTATAAATTTTAGACCAGTAAAAAATTATAAAAATTTTCAGTTATATTTTCTTGATAAATTCACCAATTTTTGGGTGTGATGTACCACTGCTATAGCTAGTAGACTTGTAAAAATAAATATTTGTCAGAATACATTTTCTTGAAAAATTCACAAATTTTTGGATGTGATATACCACTTCTATACGTATTAGGCAGGAAAAAAAAATCAAAAACTTGTCAGTTACATTTTCTTGAGAAATTCACCAATTTCTGGGTGTAATGTACTACTTCTAAACCTATTAGACCAGGAAAAAAAATATAAAAATTGTCAGTTACTTTTTCTTGAGAAATCCAAGAATTTTTGGCTGTGATGTACCAATGCTATAAATTTTTATATTTTTTTTTTTACTGGTCTAAAATGTATAGCATTTATTACATCACACCCAAAAATTCTTGGATTTCTCAAGAAAATGTAACTGACAATTTTTATATTTTTTTTTCCTGGTCTAATAGGTTTAGAAGTAGTACATTACACCCAGAAATTAGTGAATTTCTCAAGAAAATGTCTAAACCAGTAAAAAAATATATAAAAATTGTCAGTTACATTTTCTTGAGAAATTCACTAATTTTTGGGTGTGATATACCACTTCTATACCTATTAGGCAGGAAAAAAATCAAAAACTTGTCAGTTACATTTTCTTGAGAAATTCACCAATTTCTGGGTGTAATGTACTATTTCTATACCTATTAGACCAGGAAAAAAAAATATAAAAATTGTCAGTTACTTTTTCTTGAGAAATATAACTATTTTGGGGGTGTGATGTACCAATGCTATACATAGTAGACTGGTTAAAAAATAAAATGTCAGTTACATTTTCTTTATGAATGCACCAATTTTTAGGTGTGATTTACCACTTCTATAAATTTTAGACCAGTAAAAAAATATAAAAATTTTCAGTTACATTTTCTTGAGAAATTCACCAATTTCTGGGTGTAATGTTCTACTTCTAAACCTATTAGACCAGGAAAAAAAAATTGTCAGTTACTTTTTCTTGAGAAATATAACTATTTTGGGGGTGTGATGTACCAATGCTATACATAGTAGACTGGTTAAAAAATAAAATGTCAGTTACATTTTCTTTATTAATGCACCAATTTTTAGGTGTGATTTACCACTTCTATAAATTTTAGACCAGTAAAAAAAATATAAAGATTGTCTGTTATATTTTCTTGATAATTTCACCAATTTTTGGGTGTGATGTACCACTTCTATACCTATTAGGCAGGAAAAAAAAAATCAAAAACTTGTCAGTTACATTTTCTTGAGAAATTCATCAATTTCTGGGTGTAATGTACTACTTCTATACCTATTAGACCAGGAAAAAAAAATTGTCAGTTACTTTTTCTTGAGAAATATAACTATTTTTGGGTGTGATGTACCAATGCTATACATAGTAGACTGGTTAAAAAATAAAATGTCAGTTACATTTTCTTTATGAATGCACCAATTTTTAGGTGTGATTTACCACTTCTATAAATTTTAGACCAGTAAAAAAATATAAAAATCGTCAGTTATATTTTCTTGATAAATTCACCAATTTTTGGGTGTGATGTACCACTGCTATAGCTAGTAGACTTGTAAAAATAAATATTTGTCAGTAACATTTTCTTGAGAAATTCACAAATTTTTGGGTGTGATGTACCATTTATATACCTATTAGGCAAGAAAAAATATATATGAAAATTGTCAGTTACATTTTTAGTTCAAATTCAACTATTTTTGGGTGTGATTTACCCCTTTGTCAGTTACATTTTCAGTTACATTTTCTGGTGAAATTAACCAATTTTTAGATGTTATGTACCACTGCTATACCTAGTAGATTAGTTAAAAAACCAAAAAATTGTCAGTATACATTTTCTTGAAAAATTCACCAATTTTTGGGTGTGATGTACCACTTCTATACCTATTAGACAGGAAAAAAAATTGTCAGTTACATTTTCTTGAAAATTTCACAAATTTTTGGATGTGATATACCACTTCTATACATATTAGGTAGGAAAAAATAATCAAAAACTTGTCAGTTACATTTTCTTGAGAAATTCACCAATTTCTGGGTGTAATGTACTACTTCTAAACCTATTAGACCAGGAAAAAAAATATAAAAATTGTCAGTTACTTTTTCTTGAGAAATATAACTATTTTTGGGTGTGAAGTACCAATGCTATACCTATTATACCAGGAAAAAAATATATAAAAATTGTCAGTTACATTTTCTTGAGAAATCCAAGAATTTTTGGCTGTGATGTACCAATGCTATAAATTTTAGACCAGTAAAAAAAAATATAAAAATTGTCAGTTACATTTTCTTGAGAAATCCAAGAATTTTTGGGTGTGATGTAATAAATGCTATAAATTTTAGACCAGTAAAAAAAATATAAAAATTGTCAGTTACATTTTCTTGAGAAATTCACAAATTTTTGGGTGTGATGTTCCACTTCTATTCTATTAGACAGGAAAAAAAATTGTCAGTTACATTTTCTTGAAAAATTCACAAATTTTTGGATGTGATATACCACTTCTATACCTTTAAGGCAGGAAAAAAAACAAAAACTTGTCAGTTACATTTTCTTGAGAAATTCACCAATTTTTAGGTGTGATGATCTACTGCTATACTTAGTAGACTGGTAAAAATACAAATTTGTCAGTTACATTTTCTTGAAAAACACGCCAATTTCTGGGTGTGATGTACTACTTCTATACCCATTAGACCAGGAAAACAAGAATATAACAATTTCAGTTACTTTTTATTGAGAAATACAACAATTTTTGGGTGTGATGGTACACTGCTATACCTAGTAGACTGGTAAAAATAAAAATTTGTCAGTTACATTTTCTTGAGAAATTCACCAATTTTTGGGTGTGATTTACTACTTTAATACCTATTAGACAAGGAAAACAAGAATATAAAAATTTCAATTACTTTTTATTGAGAAATACAACAATTTTTGGGTGTGATGGTACACTGCTATACCTAGTAGACTGGCAAAAATAAAAATTTGTCAGTTACATTTTCTTGAGGAAATCACCAATTTTTGGGTGTGATGTACCACTTCTATACCTATTAGGCAGGAAAAAAAATCAAAAACTTGTCAGTTACATTTTCTGGAGAAATTCACCAATTTCTGGGTGTAATGTACTACTTCTATACCTATTAGACCAGGGGAAAAAAATATAAAAATTGTCAGTTACTTTTTCTTGAGAAATCCAAGAATTTTTGGCTGTGATGTACCAATGCTATAAATTTTAGACCAGTAAAAAAAATATAAAAATTGTCAGTTACATTTTCTTGAGAAATCCAAGAATTTTTGGGTGTGATGTAATAAATGCTATAAATTTTAGACCAGTAAAAAAATATATAAAAATTGTCAGTTACATTTTCTTGAGAAATCCAAGAATTTTTGGGTGTGATGTAATAAATGCTATAAATTTTAGACCAGTAAAAAAAATATAAAAATTGTCAGTTACATTTTCTTGAGAAATTCACAAATTTTTGGGTGTGATGTTCCACTTCTATTCTATTAGACAGGAAAAAAAATTGTCAGTTACATTTTCTTGAAAAATTCACAAATTTTTGGATGTGATATACCACTTCTATACCTTTAAGGCAGGAAAAAAAACAAAAACTTGTCAGTTACATTTTCTTGAGAAATTCACCAATTTTTAGGTGTGATGATCTACTGCTATACTTAGTAGACTGGTAAAAATACAAATTTGTCAGTTACATTTTCTTGAAAAACACGCCAATTTCTGGGTGTGATGTACTACTTCTATACCCATTAGACCAGGAAAACAAGAATATAACAATTTCAGTTACTTTTTATTGAGAAATACAACAATTTTTGGGTGTGATGGTACACTGCTATACCTAGTAGACTGGTAAAAATAAAAATTTGTCAGTTACATTTTCTTGAGAAATTCACCAATTTTTGGGTGTGATTTACTACTTTAATACCTATTAGACAAGGAAAACAAGAATATAAAAATTTCAATTACTTTTTATTGAGAAATACAACAATTTTTGGGTGTGATGGTACACTGCTATACCTAGTAGACTGGCAAAAATAAAAATTTGTCAGTTACATTTTCTTGAGGAAATCACCAATTTTTGGGTGTGATGTACCACTTCTATACCTATTAGGCAGGAAAAAAAATCAAAAACTTGTCAGTTACATTTTCTGGAGAAATTCACCAATTTCTGGGTGTAATGTACTACTTCTATACCTATTAGACCAGGGGAAAAAAATATAAAAATTGTCAGTTACTTTTTCTTGAGAAATATAACTATTTTTGGGTGTGATGTACCAATGCTATATATAGTAGACTGGTTAATAAATAAAATGTCAGTTACATTTTCTTTATGAATGCACCAATTTTTAGGTGTGATTTACCACTTCTATAAATTTTAGACCAGTAAAAAAATATAAAAATTTTCAGTTATATTTTCTTGATAAATTCACCAATTTTTGGGTGTGATGTACCACTGCTATAGCTAGTAGACTTGTAAAAATGAATATTTGTCAGTAACATTTTCTTGAGAAATTCACAAATTTTTGGGTGTGATGTACCATTTCTATAACTATTAGGCAAGAAAAAATATATATAAAAATTGTCAGTTACATTTTTAGTTCAAATTCAACTAATTTTGGGTGTGATTTACCACTTTGTCAGTTACATTTTCAGTTACATTTTCTGGTGAAATTAACCAATTTTTAGATGTGATGTACCACTGCTATACCTAGTAGATTAGTTAAAAAACAAAAAAATTGTCAGTATACATTTTCTTGAAAAATTCACCAATTTGTGAGTGTGATGTACCACTTCTATACCTATTAGACAGGAAAAAAAATTGTCAGTTACATTTTCTTGAAAAATTCACAAATTTTTGGATGTGATATACCACTTCTATACGTATTAGGTAGGAAAAAAAATCAAAAACTTGTCAGTTACATTTTCTTGAGAAATTCACCAATTTCTGGGTGTAATGTACTACTTCTAAACCTATTAGACCAGGAAAAAAAATATAAAAATTGTCAGTTACTTTTTCTTGAGAAATCCAAGAATTTTTGGCTGTGATGTACCAATGCTATAATTTTTTTTTTTTTTTTTACTGGTATAAAATTTATAGCATTTATTACATCACACCCAAAAATTCTTGGATTTCTCAAGAAAATGTAACTGACAATTTTTATATTTTTTTTTCCTGGTCTAATAGGTTTAGAAGTAGTATATTACACCCAGAAATTGGTGAATTTCTCAAGAAAATGTATAAACCAGTAAAAAAAAAATATAAAAATTGTCAGTTACATTTTCTTGAGAAATTCACTAATTTTTGGGTGTGATATACCACTTCTATACCTATTAGGCAGGAAAAAAAAATCAAAAACTTGTCAGTTACATTTTCTTGAGAAATTCACCAATTTCTGGGTGTAATGTACTATTTCTATACCTATTAGACCAGGAAAAAAAAATATAAAAATTGTCAGTTACTTTTTCTTGAGAAATATAACTATTTTGGGGGTGTGATGTACCAATGCTATACATAGTAGACTGGTTAAAAAATAAAATGTCAGTTACATTTTCTTTATGAATGCACCAATTTTTAGGTGTGATTTACCACTTCTATAAATTTTAGACCAGTAAAAAAAATATAAAGATTGTCTGTTATATTTTCTTGATAATTTCACCAATTTTTGGGTGTGATGTACCACTTCTATACCTATTAGGCAGGAAAAAAAAAATCAAAAACTTGTCAGTTACATTTTCTTGAGAAATTCATCAATTTCTGGGTGTAATGTACTACTTCTATACCTATTAGACCAGGAAAAAAAAAATTGTCAGTTACTTTTTCTTGAGAAATATAACTATTTTTGGGTGTGATGTACCAATGCTATACATAGTAGACTGGTTAAAAAATAAAATGTCAGTTACATTTTCTTTATGAATGCACCAATTTTTAGGTGTGATTTACCACTTCTATAAATTTTAGACCAGTAAAAAAATATAAAAATTTTCAGTTATATTTTCTTGATAAATTCACCAATTTTTGGGTGTGATGTACCACTGCTATAGCTAGTAGACTTGTAAAAATAAATATTTGTCAGTAACATTTTCTTGAGAAATTCACAAATTTTTGGGTGTGATGTACCATTTATATACCTATTAGGCAAGAAAAAATATATATGAAAATTGTCAGTTACATTTTTAGTTCAAATTCAACTATTTTTGGGTGTGATTTACCACTTTGTCAGTTACATTTTCAGTTACATTTTCTGGTGAAATTAACCAATTTTTAGATGTTATGTACCACTGCTATACCTAGTAGATTAGTTAAAAAACCAAAAAATTGTCAGTATACATTTTCTTGAAAAATTCACCAATTTTTGGGTGTGATGTACCACTTCTATACCTATTAGACAGGAAAAAAAATTGTCAGTTACATTTTCTTGAAAAACACGCCAATTTCTGGGTGTGATGTACTACTTCTATACCCATTAGACCAGGAAAACAAGAATATAACAATTTCAGTTACTTTTTATTGAGAAATACAACAATTTTTGGGTGTGATGGTACACTGCTATACCTAGTAGACTGGTAAAAATAAAAATTTGTCAGTTACATTTTCTTGAGAAATTCACCAATTTTTGGGTGTGATTTACTACTTTAATACCTATTAGACAAGGAAAACAAGAATATAAAAATTTCAATTACTTTTTATTGAGAAATACAACAATTTTTGGGTGTGATGGTACACTGCTATACCTAGTAGACTGGCAAAAATAAAAATTTGTCAGTTACATTTTCTTGAGGAAATCACCAATTTTTGGGTGTGATGTACCACTTCTATACCTATTAGGCAGGAAAAAAAATCAAAAACTTGTCAGTTACATTTTCTGGAGAAATTCACCAATTTCTGGGTGTAATGTACTACTTCTATACCTATTAGACCAGGGGAAAAAAATATAAAAATTGTCAGTTACTTTTTCTTGAGAAATATAACTATTTTTGGGTGTGATGTACCAATGCTATATATAGTAGACTGGTTAATAAATAAAATGTCAGTTACATTTTCTTTATGAATGCACCAATTTTTAGGTGTGATTTACCACTTCTATAAATTTTAGACCAGTAAAAAAATATAAAAATTTTCAGTTATATTTTCTTGATAAATTCACCAATTTTTGGGTGTGATGTACCACTGCTATAGCTAGTAGACTTGTAAAAATGAATATTTGTCAGTAACATTTTCTTGAGAAATTCACAAATTTTTGGGTGTGATGTACCATTTCTATAACTATTAGGCAAGAAAAAATATATATAAAAATTGTCAGTTACATTTTTAGTTCAAATTCAACTAATTTTGGGTGTGATTTACCACTTTGTCAGTTACATTTTCAGTTACATTTTCTGGTGAAATTAACCAATTTTTAGATGTGATGTACCACTGCTATACCTAGTAGATTAGTTAAAAAACAAAAAAATTGTCAGTATACATTTTCTTGAAAAATTCACCAATTTGTGAGTGTGATGTACCACTTCTATACCTATTAGACAGGAAAAAATTTTTGGATGTGATATACCACTTCTATACCTTTCAGGCAGGAAAAAAAACAAAAACTTGTCAGTTACATTTTCTTGAGAAATTCACCAATTTTTAGGTGTGATGATCTACTGCTATACTTAGTAGACTGGTAAAAATACAAATTTGTCAGTTACATTTTCTTGAAAAACACGCCAATTTCTGGGTGTGATGTACTACTTCTATACCCATTAGACCAGGAAAACAAGAATATAACAATTTCAGTTACTTTTTATTGAGAAATACAACAAATTTTGGGTGTGATGGTACACTGCTATACCTAGTAGACTGGTAAAAATAAAAATTTGTCAGTTACATTTTCTTGAGAAATTCACCAATTTTTGGGTGTGATTTACTACTTTAATACCTATTAGACAAGGAAAACAAGAATATAAAAATTTCAATTACTTTTTATTGAGAAATACAACAATTTTTGGGTGTGATGGTACACTGCTATACCTAGTAGACTGGCAAAAATAAAAATTTGTCAGTTACATTTTCTTGAGAAATTCACAAATTTTTGGGTGTGATGTACCATTTCTATAACTATTAGGCAAGAAAAAAAATATATAAAAATTGTCAGTTACATTTTTAGTTCAAATTCAACTAATTTTGGGTGTGATTTACCACTTTGTCAGTTACATTTTCAGTTACATTTTCTGGTGAAATTAACCAATTTTTAGATGTACCACTGCTATACCTAGTAGATTAGTTAAAAAACAAAAAAATTGTCAGTATACATTTTCTTGAAAAATTCACCAATTTTTGGGTGTGATGTACCACTTCTATACCTATTAGACAGGAAAAAAAATTGTCAGTTACATTTTCTTGAAAAATTCACTAATTTTTGGATGTGATATACCACTTCTATACCTATTAGGCAGGAAAAAAAAATCAAAAACTTGTCAGTTACATTTTCTTGAGAAATTCACCAATTTCTGGGTGTAATGTACTATTTCTATAACTATTAGACCAGGAAAAAAAAATATAAAAATTGTCAGTTACTTTTTCTTGAGAAATATAACTATTTTGGGGGTGTGATGTACCAATGCTATACATAGTAGACTGGTTAAAAAATAAAATGTCAGTTACATTTTCTTTATGAATGCACCAATTTTTAGGTGTGATTTACCACTTCTATAAATTTTAGACCAGTAAAAAAAATATAAAGATTGTCTGTTATATTTTCTTGATAATTTCACCAATTTTTGGGTGTGATGTACCACTTCTATACCTATTAGGCAGGAAAAAAAAAATCAAAAACTTGTCAGTTACATTTTCTTGAGAAATTCATCAATTTCTGGGTGTAATGTACTACTTCTATACCTATTAGACCAGGAAAAAAAAAATTGTCAGTTACTTTTTCTTGAGAAATATAACTATTTTTGGGTGTGATGTACCAATGCTATACATAGTAGACTGGTTAAAAAATAAAATGTCAGTTACATTTTCTTTATGAATGCACCAATTTTTAGGTGTGATTTACCACTTCTATAAATTTTAGACCAGTAAAAAAATATAAAAATTTTCAGTTATATTTTCTTGATAAATTCACCAATTTTTGGGTGTGATGTACCACTGCTATAGCTAGTAGACTTGTAAAAATAAATATTTGTCAGTAACATTTTCTTGAGAAATTCACAAATTTTTGGGTGTGATGTACCATTTATATACCTATTAGGCAAGAAAAAATATATATGAAAATTGTCAGTTACATTTTTAGTTCAAATTCAACTATTTTTGGGTGTGATTTACCACTTTGTCAGTTACATTTTCAGTTACATTTTCTGGTGAAATTAACCAATTTTTAGATGTTATGTACCACTGCTATACCTAGTAGATTAGTTAAAAAACCAAAAAATTGTCAGTATACATTTTCTTGAAAAATTCACCAATTTTTGGGTGTGATGTACCACTTCTATACCTATTAGACAGGAAAAAAAATTGTCAGTTACATTTTCTTGAAAAATTCACAAATTTTTGGATGTGATATACCACTTCTATACATATTAGGTAGGAAAAAATAATCAAAAACTTGTCAGTTACATTTTCTTGAGAAATTCACCAATTTCTGGGTGTAATGTACTACTTCTAAACCTATTAGACCAGGAAAAAAAATATAAAAATTGTCAGTTACTTTTTCTTGAGAAATATAACTATTTTTGGGTGTGAAGTACCAATGCTATACCTATTATACCAGGAAAAAAATATATAAAAATTGTCAGTTACATTTTCTTGAGAAATCCAAGAATTTTTGGCTGTGATGTACCAATGCTATAAATTTTAGACCAGTAAAAAAAATATAAAAATTGTCAGTTACATTTTCTCGAGAAATCCAAGAATTTTTGGGTGTGATGTAATAAATGCTATAAATTTTAGACCAGTAAAAAAAATATAAAAATTGTCAGTTACATTTTCTTGAGAAATTCACAAATTTTTGGGTGTGATGTTCCACTTCTATTCTATTAGACAGGAAAAAAAATTGTCAGTTACATTTTCTTGAAAAATTCACAAATTTTTGGATGTGATATACCACTTCTATACCTTTCAGGCAGGAAAAAAAACAAAAACTTGTCAGTTACATTTTCTTGAGAAATTCACCAATTTTTAGGTGTGATGATCTACTGCTATACTTAGTAGACTGGTAAAAATACAAATTTGTCAGTTACATTTTCTTGAAAAACACGCCAATTTCTGGGTGTGATGTACTACTTCTATACCCATTAGACCAGGAAAACAAGAATATAACAATTTCAGTTACTTTTTATTGAGAAATACAACAAATTTTGGGTGTGATGGTACACTGCTATACCTAGTAGACTGGTAAAAATAAAAATTTGTCAGTTACATTTTCTTGAGAAATTCACCAATTTTTGGGTGTGATTTACTACTTTAATACCTATTAGACAAGGAAAACAAGAATATAAAAATTTCAATTACTTTTTATTGAGAAATACAACAATTTTTGGGTGTGATGGTACACTGCTATACCTAGTAGACTGGCAAAAATAAAAATTTGTCAGTTACATTTTCTTGAGAAATTCACAAATTTTTGGGTGTGATGTACCATTTCTATAACTATTAGGCAAGAAAAAAATATATAAAAATTGTCAGTTACATTTTTAGTTCAAATTCAACTAATTTTGGGTGTGATTTACCACTTTGTCAGTTACATTTTCAGTTACATTTTCTGGTGAAATTAACCAATTTTTAGATGTACCACTGCTATACCTAGTAGATTAGTTAAAAAACAAAAAAAATTGTCAGTATACATTTTCTTGAAAAATTCACCAATTTTTGGGTGTGATGTACCACTTCTATACCTATTAGACAGGAAAAAAAATTGTCAGTTACATTTTCTTGAAAAATTCACAAATTTTTGGATGTGATATACCACTTCTATACGTATTAGGTAGGAAAAAAAATCAAAAACTTGTCAGTTACATTTTCTTGAGAAATTCACCAATTTCTGGGTGTAATATACTACTTCTAAACCTATTAGACCAGGAAAAAAAATATAAAAATTGTCAGTTACTTTTTCTTGAGAAATCCAAGAATTTTTGGCTGTGATGTACCAATGCTATAAATTTTTATATTTTTTTTTTACTGGTATAAAATTTATAGCATTTATTACATCACACCCAAAAATTCTTGGATTTCTCAAGAAAATGTAACTGACAATTTTTATATTTTTTTTTCCTGGTCTAATAGGTTTAGAAGTAGTACATTACACCCAGAAATTGGTGAATTTCTCAAGAAAATGTATAAACCAGTAAAAAAAAAATATAAAAATTGTCAGTTACATTTTCTTGAGAAATTCACTAATTTTTGGGTGTGATATACCACTTCTATACCTATTAGGCAGGAAAAAAAAATCAAAAACTTGTCAGTTACATTTTCTTGAGAAATTCACCAATTTCTGGGTGTAATGTACTATTTCTATACCTATTAGACCAGGAAAAAAAAATATAAAAATTGTCAGTTACTTTTTCTTGAGAAATATAACTATTTTGGGGGTGTGATGTACCAATGCTATACATAGTAGACTGGTTAAAAAATAAAATGTCAGTTACATTTTCTTTATGAATGCACCAATTTTTAGGTGTGATTTACCACTTCTATAAATTTTAGACCAGTAAAAAAAATATAAAGATTGTCTGTTATATTTTCTTGATAATTTCACCAATTTTTGGGTGTGATGTACCACTTCTATACCTATTAGGCAGGAAAAAAAAAATCAAAAACTTGTCAGTTACATTTCTTGAGAAATTCATCAATTTCTGGGTGTAATGTACTACTTCTATACCTATTAGACCAGGAAAAAAAAAATTGTCAGTTACTTTTTCTTGAGAAATATAACTATTTTTGGGTGTGATGTACCAATGCTATACATAGTAGACTGGTTAAAAAATAAAATGTCAGTTACATTTTCTTTATGAATGCACCAATTTTTAGGTGTGATTTACCACTTCTATAAATTTTAGACCAGTAAAAAAATATAAAAATTTTCAGTTATATTTTCTTGATAAATTCACCAATTTTTGGGTGTGATGTACCACTGCTATAGCTAGTAGACTTGTAAAAATAAATATTTGTCAGTAACATTTTCTTGAGAAATTCACAAATTTTTGGGTGTGATGTACCATTTATATACCTATTAGGCAAGAAAAAATATATATGAAAATTGTCAGTTACATTTTTAGTTCAAATTCAACTATTTTTGGGTGTGATTTACCACTTTGTCAGTTACATTTTCAGTTACATTTTCTGGTGAAATTAACCAATTTTTAGATGTTATGTACCACTGCTATACCTAGTAGATTAGTTAAAAAACCAAAAAATTGTCAGTATACATTTTCTTGAAAAATTCACCAATTTTTGGGTGTGATGTACCACTTCTATACCTATTAGACAGGAAAAAAAATTGTCAGTTACATTTTCTTGAAAAATTCACAAATTTTTGGATGTGATATACCACTTCTATACATATTAGGTAGGAAAAAATAATCAAAAACTTGTCAGTTACATTTTCTTGAGAAATTCACCAATTTCTGGGTGTAATTTACTACTTCTAAACCTATTAGACCAGGAAAAAAAAATATAAAAATTGTCAGTTACTTTTTCTTGAGAAATATAACTATTTTTGGGTGTGAAGTACCAATGCTATACCTATTATACCAGGAAAAAAATATATAAAAATTGTCAGTTACATTTTCTTGAGAAATCCAAGAATTTTTGGCTGTGATGTACCACTTCTATACCTATTAGGCAGGAAAAAAAAATCAAAAACTTGTCAGTTACATTTTCTGGAGAAATTCACCAATTTCTGGGTGTAATGTACTACTTCTATACCTATTAGACCAGGGGAAAAAAATATAAAAATTGTCAGTTACTTTTTCTTGAGAAATCCAAGAATTTTTGGCTGTGATGTACCAATGCTATAAATTTTAGACCAGTAAAAAAAATATAAAAATTGTCAGTTACATTTTCTTGAGAAATCCAAGAATTTTTGGGTGTGATGTAATAAATGCTATAAATTTTAGACCAGTAAAAAAATATATAAAATTGTCAGTTACATTTTCTTGAGAAATCCAAGAATTTTTGGGTGTGATGTAATAAATGCTATAAATTTTAGACCAGTAAAAAAAATATAAAAATTGTCAGTTACATTTTCTTGAGAAATTCACAAATTTTTGGGTGTGATGTTCCACTTCTATTCTATTAGACAGGAAAAAAAATTGTCAGTTACATTTTCTTGAAAAATTCACAAATTTTTGGATGTGATATACCACTTCTATACATATTAGGTAGGAAAAAATAATCAAAAACTTGTCAGTTACATTTTCTTGAGAAATTCACCAATTTCTGGGTGTAATTTACTACTTCTAAACCTATTAGACCAGGAAAAAAAAATATAAAAATTGTCAGTTACTTTTTCTTGAGAAATATAACTATTTTTGGGTGTGAAGTACCAATGCTATACCTATTATACCAGGAAAAAAATATATAAAAATTGTCAGTTACATTTTCTTGAGAAATCCAAGAATTTTTGGCTGTGATGTACCACTTCTATACCTATTAGGCAGGAAAAAAAAATCAAAAACTTGTCAGTTACATTTTCTGGAGAAATTCACCAATTTCTGGGTGTAATGTACTACTTCTATACCTATTAGACCAGGGGAAAAAAATATAAAAATTGTCAGTTACTTTTTCTTGAGAAATCCAAGAATTTTTGGCTGTGATGTACCAATGCTATAAATTTTAGACCAGTAAAAAAAAATATAAAAATTGTCAGTTACATTTTCTTGAGAAATCCAAGAATTTTTGGGTGTGATGTAATAAATGCTATAAATTTTAGACCAGTAAAAAAATATATAAAAATTGTCAGTTACATTTTCTTGAGAAATCCAAGAATTTTTGGGTGTGATGTAATAAATGCTATAAATTTTAGACCAGTAAAAAAAATATAAAAATTGTCAGTTACATTTTCTTGAGAAATTCACAAATTTTTGGGTGTGATGTTCCACTTCTATTCTATTAGACAGGAAAAAAAATTGTCAGTTACATTTTCTTGAAAAATTCACAAATTTTTGGATGTGATATACCACTTCTATACCTTTAAGGCAGGAAAAAAAAACAAAAACTTGTCAGTTACATTTTCTTGAGAAATTCACCAATTTTTAGGTGTGATGATCTACTGCTATACTTAGTAGACTGGTAAAAATACAAATTTGTCAGTTACATTTTCTTGAAAAACACGCCAATTTCTGGGTGTGATGTACTACTTCTATACCCATTAGACCAGGAAAACAAGAATATAACAATTTCAGTTACTTTTTATTGAGAAATACAACAATTTTTGGGTGTGATGGTACACTGCTATACCTAGTAGACTGGTAAAAATAAAAATTTGTCAGTTACATTTTCTTGAGAAATTCACCAATTTTTGGGTGTGATTTACTACTTTAATACCTATTAGACAAGGAAAACAAGAATATAAAAATTTCAATTACTTTTTATTGAGAAATACAACAATTTTTGGGTGTGATGGTACACTGCTATACCTAGTAGACTGGCAAAAATAAAAATTTGTCAGTTACATTTTCTTGAGGAAATCACCAATTTTTGGGTGTGATGTACCACTTCTATACCTATTAGGCAGGAAAAAAAATCAAAAACTTGTCAGTTACATTTTCTGGAGAAATTCACCAATTTCTGGGTGTAATGTACTACTTCTATACCTATTAGACCAGGGGAAAAAATATAAAAATTGTCAGTTACTTTTTCTTGAGAAATATAACTATTTTTGGGTGTGATGTACCAATGCTATATATAGTAGACTGGTTAATAAATAAAATGTCAGTTACATTTTCTTTATGAATGCACCAATTTTTAGGTGTGATTTACCACTTCTATAAATTTTAGACCAGTAAAAAAATATAAAAATTTTCAGTTATATTTTCTTGATAAATTCACCAATTTTGGGTGTGATGTACCACTGCTATAGCTAGTAGACTTGTAAAAATGAATATTTGTCAGTAACATTTTCTTGAGAAATTCACAAATTTTTGGGTGTGATGTACCATTTCTATAACTATTAGGCAAGAAAAAATATATATAAAAATTGTCAGTTACATTTTTAGTTCAAATTCAACTAATTTTGGGTGTGATTTACCACTTTGTCAGTTACATTTTCAGTTACATTTTCTGGTGAAATTAACCAATTTTTAGATGTGATGTACCACTGCTATACCTAGTAGATTAGTTAAAAAACAAAAAAATTGTCAGTATACATTTTCTTGAAAAATTCACCAATTTGTGAGTGTGATGTACCACTTCTATACCTATTAGACAGGAAAAAATTTTTGGATGTGATATACCACTTCTATACCTTTCAGGCAGGAAAAAAAACAAAAACTTGTCAGTTACATTTTCTTGAGAAATTCACCAATTTTTAGGTGTGATGATCTACTGCTATACTTAGTAGACTGGTAAAAATACAAATTTGTCAGTTACATTTTCTTGAAAAACACGCCAATTTCTGGGTGTGATGTACTACTTCTATACCCATTAGACCAGGAAAACAAGAATATAACAATTTCAGTTACTTTTTATTGAGAAATACAACAAATTTTGGGTGTGATGGTACACTGCTATACCTAGTAGACTGGTAAAAATAAAAATTTGTCAGTTACATTTTCTTGAGAAATTCACCAATTTTTGGGTGTGATTTACTACTTTAATACCTATTAGACAAGGAAAACAAGAATATAAAAATTTCAATTACTTTTTATTGAGAAATACAACAATTTTTGGGTGTGATGGTACACTGCTATACCTAGTAGACTGGCAAAAATAAAAATTTGTCAGTTACATTTTCTTGAGGAAATCACCAATTTTTGGGTGTGATGTACCACTTCTATACCTATTAGGCAGGAAAAAAAATCAAAAACTTGTCAGTTACATTTTCTGGAGAAATTCACCAATTTCTGGGTGTAATGTACTACTTCTATACCTATTAGACCAGGGGAAAAAAATATAAAAATTGTCAGTTACTTTTTCTTGAGAAATATAACTATTTTTGGGTGTGATGTACCAATGCTATATATAGTAGACTGGTTAATAAATAAAATGTCAGTTACATTTTCTTTATGAATGCACCAATTTTTAGGTGTGATTTACCACTTCTATAAATTTTAGACCAGTAAAAAAATATAAACATTTTCAGTTATATTTTCTTGATAAATTCACCAATTTTTGGGTGTGATGTACCACTGCTATAGCTAGTAGACTTGTAAAAATGAATATTTGTCAGTAACATTTTCTTGAGAAATTCACAAATTTTTGGGTGTGATGTACCATTTCTATAACTATTAGGCAAGAAAAAATATATATAAAAATTGTCAGTTACATTTTTAGTTCAAATTCAACTAATTTTGGGTGTGATTTACCACTTTGTCAGTTACATTTTCAGTTACATTTTCTGGTGAAATTAACCAATTTTTAGATGTGATGTACCACTGCTATACCTAGTAGATTAGTTAAAAAACAAAAAAATTGTCAGTATACATTTTCTTGAAAAATTCACCAATTTGTGAGTGTGATGTACCACTTCTATACCTATTAGACAGGAAAAAATTTTTGGATGTGATATACCACTTCTATACCTTTCAGGCAGGAAAAAAAACAAAAACTTGTCAGTTACATTTTCTTGAGAAATTCACCAATTTTTAGGTGTGATGATCTACTGCTATACTTAGTAGACTGGTAAAAATACAAATTTGTCAGTTACATTTTCTTGAAAAACACGCCAATTTCTGGGTGTGATGTACTACTTCTATACCCATTAGACCAGGAAAACAAGAATATAACAATTTCAGTTACTTTTTATTGAGAAATACAACAAATTTTGGGTGTGATGGTACACTGCTATACCTAGTAGACTGGTAAAAATAAAAATTTGTCAGTTACATTTTCTTGAGAAATTCACCAATTTTTGGGTGTGATTTACTACTTTAATACCTATTAGACAAGGAAAACAAGAATATAAAAATTTCAATTACTTTTTATTGAGAAATACAACAATTTTTGGGTGTGATGGTACACTGCTATACCTAGTAGACTGGCAAAAATAAAAATTTGTCAGTTACATTTTCTTGAGAAATTCACAAATTTTTGGGTGTGATGTACCATTTCTATAACTATTAGGCAAGAAAAAAAATATATAAAAATTGTCAGTTACATTTTTAGTTCAAATTCAACTAATTTTGGGTGTGATTTACCACTTTGTCAGTTACATTTTCAGTTACATTTTCTGGTGAAATTAACCAATTTTTAGATGTACCACTGCTATACCTAGTAGATTAGTTAAAAAACAAAAAAATTGTCAGTATACATTTTCTTGAAAAATTCACCAATTTTTGGGTGTGATGTACCACTTCTATACCTATTAGACAGGAAAAAAAATTGTCAGTTACATTTTCTTGAAAAATTCACAAATTTTTGGATGTGATATACCACTTCTATACCTATTAGGCAGGAAAAAAAAATCAAAAACTTGTCAGTTACATTTCTTGAGAAATTCACCAATTTCTGGGTGTAATGTACTATTTCTATAACTATTAGACCAGGAAAAAAAAATATAAAAATTGTCAGTTACTTTTTCTTGAGAAATATAACTATTTTGGGGGTGTGATGTACCAATGCTATACATAGTAGACTGGTTAAAAAATAAAATGTCAGTTACATTTTCTTTATGAATGCACCAATTTTTAGGTGTGATTTACCACTTCTATAAATTTTAGACCAGTAAAAAAAATATAAAGATTGTCTGTTATATTTTCTTGATAATTTCACCAATTTTTGGGTGTGATGTACCACTTCTATACCTATTAGGCAGGAAAAAAAAAATCAAAAACTTGTCAGTTACATTTTCTTGAGAAATTCATCAATTTCTGGGTGTAATGTACTACTTCTATACCTATTAGACCAGGAAAAAAAAAATTGTCAGTTACTTTTTCTTGAGAAATATAACTATTTTTGGGTGTGATGTACCAATGCTATACATAGTAGACTGGTTAAAAAATAAAATGTCAGTTACATTTTCTTTATGAATGCACCAATTTTTAGGTGTGATTTACCACTTCTATAAATTTTAGACCAGTAAAAAAATATAAAAATTTTCAGTTATATTTTCTTGATAAATTCACCAATTTTTGGGTGTGATGTACCACTGCTATAGCTAGTAGACTTGTAAAAATAAATATTTGTCAGTAACATTTTCTTGAGAAATTCACAAATTTTTGGGTGTGATGTACCATTTATATACCTATTAGGCAAGAAAAAATATATATGAAAATTGTCAGTTACATTTTTAGTTCAAATTCAACTATTTTTGGGTGTGATTTACCACTTTGTCAGTTACATTTTCAGTTACATTTTCTGGTGAAATTAACCAATTTTTAGATGTTATGTACCACTGCTATACCTAGTAGATTAGTTAAAAAACCAAAAAATTGTCAGTATACATTTTCTTGAAAAATTCACCAATTTTTGGGTGTGATGTACCACTTCTATACCTATTAGACAGGAAAAAAAATTGTCAGTTACATTTTCTTGAAAAATTCACAAATTTTTGGATGTGATATACCACTTCTATACATATTAGGTAGGAAAAAATAATCAAAAACTTGTCAGTTACATTTTCTTGAGAAATTCACCAATTTCTGGGTGTAATGTACTACTTCTAAACCTATTAGACCAGGAAAAAAAAATATAAAAATTGTCAGTTACTTTTTCTTGAGAAATATAACTATTTTTGGGTGTGAAGTACCAATGCTATACCTATTATACCAGGAAAAAAATATATAAAAATTGTCAGTTACATTTTCTTGAGAAATCCAAGAATTTTTGGCTGTGATGTACCAATGCTATAAATTTTAGACCAGTAAAAAAATATAAAAATTGTCAGTTACATTTTCTCGAGAAATCCAAGAATTTTTGGGTGTGATGTAATAAATGCTATAAATTTTAGACCAGTAAAAAAAATATAAAAATTGTCAGTTACATTTTCTTGAGAAATTCACAAATTTTTGGGTGTGATGTTCCACTTCTATTCTATTAGACAGGAAAAAAAATTGTCAGTTACATTTTCTTGAAAAATTCACAAATTTTTGGATGTGATATACCACTTCTATACCTTTCAGGCAGGAAAAAAAACAAAAACTTGTCAGTTACATTTTCTTGAGAAATTCACCAATTTTTAGGTGTGATGATCTACTGCTATACTTAGTAGACTGGTAAAAATACAAATTTGTCAGTTACATTTTCTTGAAAAACACGCCAATTTCTGGGTGTGATGTACTACTTCTATACCCATTAGACCAGGAAAACAAGAATATAACAATTTCAGTTACTTTTTATTGAGAAATACAACAAATTTTGGGTGTGATGGTACACTGCTATACCTAGTAGACTGGTAAAAATAAAAATTTGTCAGTTACATTTTCTTGAGAAATTCACCAATTTTTGGGTGTGATTTACTACTTTAATACCTATTAGACAAGGAAAACAAGAATATAAAAATTTCAATTACTTTTTATTGAGAAATACAACAATTTTTGGGTGTGATGGTACACTGCTATACCTAGTAGACTGGCAAAAATAAAAATTTGTCAGTTACATTTTCTTGAGAAATTCACAAATTTTTGGGTGTGATGTACCATTTCTATAACTATTAGGCAAGAAAAAAAATATATAAAAATTGTCAGTTACATTTTTAGTTCAAATTCAACTAATTTTGGGTGTGATTTACCACTTTGTCAGTTACATTTTCAGTTACATTTTCTGGTGAAATTAACCAATTTTTAGATGTACCACTGCTATACCTAGTAGATTAGTTAAAAAACAAAAAAATTGTCAGTATACATTTTCTTGAAAAATTCACCAATTTTTGGGTGTGATGTACCACTTCTATACCTATTAGACAGGAAAAAAAATTGTCAGTTACATTTTCTTGAAAAATATACAAATTTTTGGATGTGATATACCACTTCTATACGTATTAGGTAGGAAAAAAAAATCAAAAACTTGTCAGTTACATTTTCTTGAGAAATTCACCAATTTCTGGGTGTAATATACTACTTCTAAACCTATTAGACCAGGAAAAAAAAATATAAAAATTGTCAGTTACTTTTTCTTGAGAAATCCAAGAATTTTTGGCTGTGATGTACCAATGCTATAAATTTTTATATTTTTTTTTTACTGGTATAAAATTTATAGCATTTATTACATCACACCCAAAAATTCTTGGATTTCTCAAGAAAATGTAACTGACAATTTTTATATTTTTTTTTCCTGGTCTAATAGGTTTAGAAGTAGTACATTACACCCAGAAATTGGTGAATTTCTCAAGAAAATGTATAAACCAGTAAAAAAAAAATATAAAAATTGTCAGTTACATTTTCTTGAGAAATTCACTAATTTTTGGGTGTGATATACCACTTCTATACCTATTAGGCAGGAAAAAAAAATCAAAAACTTGTCAGTTACATTTTCTTGAGAAATTCACTAATTTTTGGGTGTGATATACCACTTCTATACCTATTAGGCAGGAAAAAAAAATCAAAAACTTGTCAGTTACATTTTCTTGAGAAATTCACCAATTTCTGGGTGTAATGTACTATTTCTATACCTATTAGACCAGGAAAAAAAAATATAAAAATTGTCAGTTACTTTTTCTTGAGAAATATAACTATTTTGGGGGTGTGATGTACCAATGCTATACATAGTAGACTGGTTAAAAAATAAAATGTCAGTTACATTTTCTTTATGAATGCACCAATTTTTAGGTGTGATTTACCACTTCTATAAATTTTAGACCAGTAAAAAAAATATAAAGATTGTCTGTTATATTTTCTTGATAATTTCACCAATTTTTGGGTGTGATGTACCACTTCTATACCTATTAGGCAGGAAAAAAAAAAATCAAAAACTTGTCAGTTACATTTTCTTGAGAAATTCATCAATTTCTGGGTGTAATGTACTACTTCTATACCTATTAGACCAGGAAAAAAAAAATTGTCAGTTACTTTTTCTTGAGAAATATAACTATTTTTGGGTGTGATGTACCAATGCTATACATAGTAGACTGGTTAAAAAATAAAATGTCAGTTACATTTTCTTTATGAATGCACCAATTTTTAGGTGTGATTTACCACTTCTATAAATTTTAGACCAGTAAAAAAATATAAAAATTTTCAGTTATATTTTCTTGATAAATTCACCAATTTTTGGGTGTGATGTACCACTGCTATAGCTAGTAGACTTGTAAAAATAAATATTTGTCAGTAACATTTTCTTGAGAAATTCACAAATTTTTGGGTGTGATGTACCATTTATATACCTATTAGGCAAGAAAAAATATATATGAAAATTGTCAGTTACATTTTTAGTTCAAATTCAACTATTTTTGGGTGTGATTTACCACTTTGTCAGTTACATTTTCAGTTACATTTTCTGGTGAAATTAACCAATTTTTAGATGTTATGTACCACTGCTATACCTAGTAGATTAGTTAAAAAACCAAAAAATTGTCAGTATACATTTTCTTGAAAAATTCACCAATTTTTGGGTGTGATGTACCACTTCTATACCTATTAGACAGGAAAAAAAATTGTCAGTTACATTTTCTTGAAAAATTCACAAATTTTTGGATGTGATATACCACTTCTATACATATTAGGTAGGAAAAAATAATCAAAAACTTGTCAGTTACATTTTCTTGAGAAATTCACCAATTTCTGGGTGTAATGTACCACTTCTATACCTATTAGACAGGAAAAAAAATTGTCAGTTACATTTTCTTGAAAAACACGCCAATTTCTGGGTGTGATGTACTACTTCTATACCCATTAGACCAGGAAAACAAGAATATAACAATTTCAGTTACTTTTTATTGAGAAATACAACAATTTTTGGGTGTGATGGTACACTGCTATACCTAGTAGACTGGTAAAAATAAAAATTTGTCAGTTACATTTTCTTGAGAAATTCACCAATTTTTGGGTGTGATTTACTACTTTAATACCTATTAGACAAGGAAAACAAGAATATAAAAATTTCAATTACTTTTTATTGAGAAATACAACAATTTTTGGGTGTGATGGTACACTGCTATACCTAGTAGACTGGCAAAAATAAAAATTTGTCAGTTACATTTTCTTGAGGAAATCACCAATTTTTGGGTGTGATGTACCACTTCTATACCTATTAGGCAGGAAAAAAAAATCAAAAACTTGTCAGTTACATTTTCTGGAGAAATTCACCAATTTCTGGGTGTAATGTACTACTTCTATACCTATTAGACCAGGGGAAAAAAATATAAAAATTGTCAGTTACTTTTTCTTGAGAAATCCAAGAATTTTTGGCTGTGATGTACCAATGCTATAAATTTTAGACCAGTAAAAAAAATATAAAAATTGTCAGTTACATTTTCTTGAGAAATCCAAGAATTTTTGGGTGTGATGTAATAAATGCTATAAATTTTAGACCAGTAAAAAAAATATAAAAATTGTCAGTTACATTTTCTTGAGAAATTCACAAATTTTTGGGTGTGATGTTCCACTTCTATTCTATTAGACAGGAAAAAAAATTGTCAGTTACATTTTCTTGAAAAATTCACAAATTTTTGGATGTGATATACCACTTCTATACCTTTAAGGCAGGAAAAAAAAACAAAAACTTGTCAGTTACATTTTCTTGAGAAATTCACCAATTTTTAGGTGTGATGATCTACTGCTATACTTAGTAGACTGGTAAAAATACAAATTTGTCAGTTACATTTTCTTGAAAAACACGCCAATTTCTGGGTGTGATGTACTACTTCTATACCCATTAGACCAGGAAAACAAGAATATAACAATTTCAGTTACTTTTTATTGAGAAATACAACAATTTTTGGGTGTGATGGTACACTGCTATACCTAGTAGACTGGTAAAAATAAAAATTTGTCAGTTACATTTTCTTGAGAAATTCACCAATTTTTGGGTGTGATTTACTACTTTAATACCTATTAGACAAGGAAAACAAGAATATAAAAATTTCAATTACTTTTTATTGAGAAATACAACAATTTTTGGGTGTGATGGTACACTGCTATACCTAGTAGACTGGCAAAAATAAAAATTTGTCAGTTACATTTTCTTGAGGAAATCACCAATTTTTGGGTGTGATGTACCACTTCTATACCTATTAGGCAGGAAAAAAAATCAAAAACTTGTCAGTTACATTTTCTGGAGAAATTCACCAATTTCTGGGTGTAATGTACTACTTCTATACCTATTAGACCAGGGGAAAAAAATATAAAAATTGTCAGTTACTTTTTCTTGAGAAATATAACTATTTTTGGGTGTGATGTACCAATGCTATATATAGTAGACTGGTTAATAAATAAAATGTCAGTTACATTTTCTTTATGAATGCACCAATTTTTAGGTGTGATTTACCACTTCTATAAATTTTAGACCAGTAAAAAAATATAAAAATTTTCAGTTATATTTTCTTGATAAATTCACCAATTTTTGGGTGTGATGTACCACTGCTATAGCTAGTAGACTTGTAAAAATGAATATTTGTCAGTAACATTTTCTTGAGAAATTCACAAATTTTTGGGTGTGATGTACCATTTCTATAACTATTAGGCAAGAAAAAATATATATAAAAATTGTCAGTTACATTTTTAGTTCAAATTCAACTAATTTTGGGTGTGATTTACCACTTTGTCAGTTACATTTTCAGTTACATTTTCTGGTGAAATTAACCAATTTTTAGATGTGATGTACCACTGCTATACCTAGTAGATTAGTTAAAAAACAAAAAAATTGTCAGTATACATTTTCTTGAAAAATTCACCAATTTGTGAGTGTGATGTACCACTTCTATACCTATTAGACAGGAAAAAATTTTTGGATGTGATATACCACTTCTATACCTTTCAGGCAGGAAAAAAAACAAAAACTTGTCAGTTACATTTTCTTGAGAAATTCACCAATTTTTAGGTGTGATGATCTACTGCTATACTTAGTAGACTGGTAAAAATACAAATTTGTCAGTTACATTTTCTTGAAAAACACGCCAATTTCTGGGTGTGATGTACTACTTCTATACCCATTAGACCAGGAAAACAAGAATATAACAATTTCAGTTACTTTTTATTGAGAAATACAACAAATTTTGGGTGTGATGGTACACTGCTATACCTAGTAGACTGGTAAAAATAAAAATTTGTCAGTTACATTTTCTTGAGAAATTCACCAATTTTTGGGTGTGATTTACTACTTTAATACCTATTAGACAAGGAAAACAAGAATATAAAAAATTTCAATTACTTTTTATTGAGAAATACAACAATTTTTGGGTGTGATGGTACACTGCTATACCTAGTAGACTGGCAAAAATAAAAATTGTCAGTTACATTTTCTTGAGAAATTCACAAATTTTTGGGTGTGATGTACCATTTCTATAACTATTAGGCAAGAAAAAAAATATATAAAAATTGTCAGTTACATTTTTAGTTCAAATTCAACTAATTTTGGGTGTGATTTACCACTTTGTCAGTTACATTTTCAGTTACATTTTCTGGTGAAATTAACCAATTTTTAGATGTACCACTGCTATACCTAGTAGATTAGTTAAAAAACAAAAAAATTGTCAGTATACATTTTCTTGAAAAATTCACCAATTTTTGGGTGTGATGTACCACTTCTATACCTATTAGACAGGAAAAAAAATTGTCAGTTACATTTTCTTGAAAAATTCACTAATTTTTGGATGTGATATACCACTTCTATACCTATTAGGCAGGAAAAAAAAAATCAAAAACTTGTCAGTTACATTTTCTTGAGAAATTCACCAATTTCTGGGTGTAATGTACTATTTCTATACCTATTAGACCAGGAAAAAAAAATATAAAAATTGTCAGTTACTTTTTCTTGAGAAATATAACTATTTTGGGGGTGTGATGTACCAATGCTATACATAGTAGACTGGTTAAAAAATAAAATGTCAGTTACATTTTCTTTATGAATGCACCAATTTTTAGGTGTGATTTACCACTTCTATAAATTTTAGACCAGTAAAAAAAATATAAAGATTGTCTGTTATATTTTCTTGATAATTTCACCAATTTTTGGGTGTGATGTACCACTTCTATACCTATTAGGCAGGAAAAAAAAAATCAAAAACTTGTCAGTTACATTTTCTTGAGAAATTCATCAATTTCTGGGTGTAATGTACTACTTCTATACCTATTAGACCAGGAAAAAAAAAATTGTCAGTTACTTTTTCTTGAGAAATATAACTATTTTTGGGTGTGATGTACCAATGCTATACATAGTAGACTGGTTAAAAAATAAAATGTCAGTTACATTTTCTTTATGAATGCACCAATTTTTAGGTGTGATTTACCACTTCTATAAATTTTAGACCAGTAAAAAAATATAAAAATTTTCAGTTATATTTTCTTGATAAATTCACCAATTTTTGGGTGTGATGTACCACTGCTATAGCTAGTAGACTTGTAAAAATAAATATTTGTCAGTAACATTTTCTTGAGAAATTCACAAATTTTTGGGTGTGATGTACCATTTATATACCTATTAGGCAAGAAAAAATATATATGAAAATTGTCAGTTACATTTTTAGTTCAAATTCAACTATTTTTGGGTGTGATTTACCACTTTGTCAGTTACATTTTCAGTTACATTTTCTGGTGAAATTAACCAATTTTTAGATGTTATGTACCACTGCTATACCTAGTAGATTAGTTAAAAAACCAAAAAATTGTCAGTATACATTTTCTTGAAAAATTCACCAATTTTTGGGTGTGATGTACCACTTCTATACCTATTAGACAGGAAAAAAAATTGTCAGTTACATTTTCTTGAAAAATTCACAAATTTTTGGATGTGATATACCACTTCTATACATATTAGGTAGGAAAAAATAATCAAAAACTTGTCAGTTACATTTTCTTGAGAAATTCACCAATTTCTGGGTGTAATTTACTACTTCTAAACCTATTAGACCAGGAAAAAAAAATATAAAAATTGTCAGTTACTTTTTCTTGAGAAATATAACTATTTTTGGGTGTGAAGTACCAATGCTATACCTATTATACCAGGAAAAAAATATATAAAAATTGTCAGTTACATTTTCTTGAGAAATCCAAGAATTTTTGGCTGTGATGTACCAATGCTATAAATTTTAGACCAGTAAAAAAAATATAAAAATTGTCAGTTACATTTTCTTGAGAAATCCAAGAATTTTTGGGTGTGATGTAATAAATGCTATAAATTTTAGACCAGTAAAAAAAATATAAAAATTGTCAGTTACATTTTCTTGAGAAATTCACAAATTTTTGGGTGTGATGTTCCACTTCTATTCTATTAGACAGGAAAAAAAATTGTCAGTTACATTTTCTTGAAAAATTCACAAATTTTTGGATGTGATATACCACTTCTATACCTTTCAGGCAGGAAAAAAAACAAAAACTTGTCAGTTACATTTTCTTGAGAAATTCACCAATTTTTAGGTGTGATGATCTACTGCTATACTTAGTAGACTGGTAAAAATACAAATTTGTCAGTTACATTTTCTTGAAAAACACGCCAATTTCTGGGTGTGATGTACTACTTCTATACCCATTAGACCAGGAAAACAAGAATATAACAATTTCAGTTACTTTTTATTGAGAAATACAACAAATTTTGGGTGTGATGGTACACTGCTATACCTAGTAGACCGGTAAAAATAAAAATTTGTCAGTTACATTTTCTTGAGAAATTCACCAATTTTTGGGTGTGATTTACTACTTTAATACCTATTAGACAAGGAAAACAAGAATATAAAAATTTCAATTACTTTTTATTGAGAAATACAACAATTTTTGGGTGTGATGGTACACTGCTATACCTAGTAGACTGGCAAAAATAAAAATTTGTCAGTTACATTTTCTTGAGGAAATCACCAATTTTTGGGTGTGATGTACCACTTCTATACCTATTAGGCAGGAAAAAAAATCAAAAACTTGTCAGTTACATTTTCTGGAGAAATTCACCAATTTCTGGGTGTAATGTACTACTTCTATACCTATTAGACCAGGGGAAAAAAAATATAAAAATTGTCAGTTACTTTTTCTTGAGAAATATAACTATTTTTGGGTGTGATGTACCAATGCTATATATAGTAGACTGGTTAATAAATAAAATGTCAGTTACATTTTCTTTATGAATGCACCAATTTTTAGGTGTGATTTACCACTTCTATAAATTTTAGACCAGTAAAAAAATATAAAAATTTTCAGTTATATTTTCTTGATAAATTCACCAATTTTTGGGTGTGATGTACCACTGCTATAGCTAGTAGACTTGTAAAAATGAATATTTGTCAGTAACATTTTCTTGAGAAATTCACAAATTTTTGGGTGTGATGTACCATTTCTATAACTATTAGGCAAGAAAAAATATATATAAAAATTGTCAGTTACATTTTTAGTTCAAATTCAACTAATTTTGGGTGTGATTTACCACTTTGTCAGTTACATTTTCAGTTACATTTTCTGGTGAAATTAACCAATTTTTAGATGTACCACTGCTATACCTAGTAGATTAGTTAAAAAACAAAAAAATTGTCAGTATACATTTTCTTGAAAAATTCACCAATTTTTGGATGTGATATACCACTTCTATACGTATTAGGTAGGAAAAAAAATCAAAAACTTGTCAGTTACATTTTCTTGAGAAATTCACCAATTTCTGGGTGTAATGTACTACTTCTAAACCTATTAGACCAGGAAAAAAAAATATAAAAATTGTCAGTTACTTTTTCTTGAGAAATATAACTATTTTGGGGGTGTGATGTACCAATGCTATACATAGTAGACTGGTTAAAAAATAAAATGTCAGTTACATTTTCTTTATGAATGCACCAATTTTTAGGTGTGATTTACCACTTCTATAAATTTTAGACCAGTAAAAAAATATAAAAATTTTCTGTTACATTTTCTTGAGAAATTCACCAATTTCTGGGTGTAATGTTCTACTTCTAAACCTATTAGACCAGGAAAAAAAAAATTGTCAGTTACTTTTTCTTGAGAAATCCAAGATTTTTTGGCTGTGATGTACCAATGCTATAAATTTTTATATTTTTTTTTTACTGGTATAAAATTTATAGCATTTATTACATCACACCCAAAAATTCTTGGATTTCTCAAGAAAATGTAACTGACAATTTTTATATTTTTTTTTCCTGGTCTAATAGGTTTAGAAGTAATACATTACACCCAGAAATTGGTGAATTTCTCAAGAAAATGTATAAACCAGTAAAAAAAAAATATAAAAATTGTCAGTTACATTTTCTTGAGAAATTCACTAATTTTTGGGTGTGATATACCACTTCTATACCTATTAGGCAGGAAAAAAAAATCAAAAACTTGTCAGTTACATTTTCTTGAGAAATTCACCAATTTCTGGGTGTAATGTACTATTTCTATACCTATTAGACCAGGAAAAAAAATATTAAAATTGTCAGTTACTTTTTCTTGAGAAATATAACTATTTTGGGGGTGTGATGTACCAATGCTATACATAGTAGACTGGTTAAAAAATAAAATGTCAGTTACATTTTCTTTATGAATGCACCAATTTTTAGGTTTGATTTACCACTTCTATAAATTTTAGACCAGTAAAAAAAGATATAAAGATTGTCTGTTATATTTTCTTGATAATTTCACCAATTTTTGGGTGTGATGTACCACTTCTATACCTATTAGGCAGGAAAAAAAAAAATCAAAAACTTGTCAGTTACATTTTCTTGAGAAATTCATCAATTTCTGGGTGTAATGTACTACTTCTATACCTATTAGACCAGGAAAAAAAAAATTGTCAGTTACTTTTTCTTGAGAAATATAACTATTTTTGGGTGTGATGTACCAATGCTATACATAGTAGACTGGTTAAAAAATAAAATGTCAGTTACATTTTCTTTATGAATGCACCAATCTTTAGGTGTGATTTACCACTTCTATAAATTTTAGACCAGTAAAAAAATATAAAAATCATCAGTTATATTTTCTTGATAAATTCACCAATTTTTGGGTGTGATGTACCACTGCTATAGCTAGTAGACTTGTAAAAATAAATATTTGTCAGTAACATTTTCTTGAGAAATTCACAAATTTTTGGGTGTGATGTACCATTTCTATAACTATTAGGCAAGAAAAAATATATATAAAAATTGTCAGTTACATTTTTAGTTCAAATTCAACTAATTTTGGGTGTGATTTACCACTTTGTCAGTTACATTTTCAGTTACATTTCCTGGTGAAATTAACCAATTTTTAGATGTACCACTGCTATACCTAGTAGATTAGTTAAAAAACAAAAAAATTGTCAGTATACATTTTCTTGAAAAATTCACAAATTTTTGGATGTGATATACCACTTCTATACGTATTAGGTAGGAAAAAAAATCAAAAACTTGTCAGTTACATTTTCTTGAGAAATTCACCAATTTCTGGGTGTAATGTTCTACTTCGAAACCTATTAGACCAGGAAAAAAAATTATAAAAATTGTCAGTTACTTTTTCTTGAGAAATCCAAGAATTTTTGGCTGTGATGTACCAATGCTATAAATTTTTATATTTTTTTTTTACTGGTCTAAAATGTATAGCATTTATTACATCACACCCAAAAATTCTTGGATTTCTCAAGAAAATGTAACTGACAATTTTTATATTTTTTTTCCTGGTCTAATAGGTTTAGAAGTAGTACATTACACCCAGAAATTGGTGAATTTCTCGAAAAAATGTCTAAACCAGTAAAAAAATATATAAAAATTGTCAGTTACATTTTCTTGAGAAATTCACTAATTTTTGGGTGTGATATACCACTTCTATACCTATTAGGCAGGAAAAAAAATCAAAAACTTGTCAGTTACATTTTCTTGAGAAATTCACCAATTTCTGGGTGTAATGTACTATTTCTATACCTATTAGACCAGGAAAAAAAAATATAAAAATTGTCAGTTACTTTTTCTTGAGAAATATAACTATTTTGGGGGTGTGATGTACCAATGCTATACATAGTAGACTGGTTAAAAAATAAAATGTCAGTTACATTTTCTTTATGAATGCACAAATTTTTAGGTGTGATTTACCACTTCTATAAATTTTAGACCAGTAAAAAAATATAAAAATTTTCAGTTACATTTTCTTGAGAAATTCACCAATTTCTGGGTGTAATGTTCTACTTCTAAACCTATTAGACCAGGAAAAAAAAAAATTTGTCAGTTACTTTTTCTTGAGAAATATAACTATTTTGGGGGTGTGATGTACCAATGCTATACATAGTAGACTGGTTAAAAAATAAAATGTCAGTTACATTTTCTTTATGAATGCACCAATTTTTAGGTGTGATTTACCACTTCTATAAATTTTAGACCAGTAAAAAAAATATAAAGATTGTCTGTTATATTTTCTTGATAATTTCACCAATTTTTGGGTGTGATGTACCACTTCTATACCTATTAGGCAGGAAAAAAAAATCAAAACTTGTCAGTTACATTTTCTTGAGAAATTCATCAATTTCTGGGTGTAATGTACTACTTCTATACCTATTAGACCAGGAAAAAAATATAAAAATTTTCAGTTATATTTTCTTGATAAATTCACCAATTTTTGGGTGTGATGTACCACTGCTATAGCTAGTAGACTTGTAAAAATAAATATTTGTCAGTAACATTTTCTTGAGAAATTCACAAATTTTTGGGTGTGATGTACCATTTATATACCTATTAGGCAAGAAAAAATATATATGAAAATTGTCAGTTACATTTTTAGTTCAAATTCAACTATTTTTGGGTGTGATTTACCACTTTGTCAGTTACATTTTCAGTTACATTTTCTGGTGAAATTAACCAATTTTTAGATGTTATGTACCACTGCTATACCTAGTAGATTAGTTAAAAAACCAAAAAATTGTCAGTATACATTTTCTTGAAAAATTCACCAATTTTTGGGTGTGATGTACCACTTCTATACCTATTAGACAGGAAAAAAAATTGTCAGTTACATTTTCTTGAAAAATTCACAAATTTTTGGATGTGATATACCACTTCTATACATATTAGGTAGGAAAAAATAATCAAAAACTTGTCAGTTACATTTTCTTGAGAAATTCACCAATTTCTGGGTGTAATGTACTATTTCTATACCTATTAGACCAGGAAAAAAAATATAAAAATTGTCAGTTACTTTTTCTTGAGAAATATAACTATTTTTGGGTGTGAAGTACCAATGCTATACCTATTATACCAGGAAAAAAATATATAAAAATTGTCAGTTACATTTTCTTGAGAAATCCAAGAATTTTTGGCTGTGATGTACCAATGCTATAAATTTTAGACCAGTAAAAAAAAATATAAAAATTGTCAGTTACATTTTCTTGAGAAATCCAAGAATTTTTGGGTGTGATGTAATAAATGCTATAAATTTTAGACCAGTAAAAAAAATATAAAAATTGTCAGTTACATTTTCTTGAGAAATTCACAAATTTTTGGGTGTGATGTTCCACTTCTATTCTATTAGACAGGAAAAAAAATTGTCAGTTACATTTTCTTGAAAAATTCACAAATTTTTGGATGTGATATACCACTTCTATACCTTTCAGGCAGGAAAAAAAACAAAAACTTGTCAGTTACATTTTCTTGAGAAATTCACCAATTTTTAGGTGTGATGATCTACTGCTATACTTAGTAGACTGGTAAAAATACAAATTTGTCAGTTACATTTTCTTGAAAAACACGCCAATTTCTGGGTGTGATGTACTACTTCTATACCCATTAGACCAGGAAAACAAGAATATAACAATTTCAGTTACTTTTTATTGAGAAATACAACAAATTTTGGGTGTGATGGTACACTGCTATACCTAGTAGACTGGTAAAAATAAAAATTTGTCAGTTACATTTTCTTGAGAAATTCACCAATTTTTGGGTGTGATTTACTACTTTAATACCTATTAGACAAGGAAAACAAGAATATAAAAATTTCAATTACTTTTTATTGAGAAATACAACAATTTTTGGGTGTGATGGTACACTGCTATACCTAGTAGACTGGCAAAAATAAAAATTTGTCAGTTACATTTTCTTGAGAAATTCACAAATTTTTGGGTGTGATGTACCATTTCTATAACTATTAGGCAAGAAAAAAAATATATAAAAATTGTCAGTTACATTTTTAGTTCAAATTCAACTAATTTTGGGTGTGATTTACCACTTTGTCAGTTACATTTTCAGTTACATTTTCTGGTGAAATTAACCAATTTTTAGATGTACCACTGCTATACCTAGTAGATTAGTTAAAAAACAAAAAAATTGTCAGTATACATTTTCTTGAAAAATTCACCAATTTTTGGGTGTGATGTACCACTTCTATACCTATTAGACAGGAAAAAAAATTGTCAGTTACATTTTCTTGAAAAATTCACAAATTTTTGGATGTGATATACCACTTCTATACCTATTAGGCAGGAAAAAAAAATCAAAAACTTGTCAGTTACATTTTCTTGAGAAATTCACCAATTTCTGGGTGTAATGTACTATTTCTATACCTATTAGACCAGGAAAAAAAAATATAAAAATTGTCAGTTACTTTTTCTTGAGAAATATAACTATTTTGGGGGTGTGATGTACCAATGCTATACATAGTAGACTGGTTAAAAAATAAAATGTCAGTTACATTTTCTTTATGAATGCACCAATTTTTAGGTGTGATTTACCACTTCTATAAATTTTAGACCAGTAAAAAAAATATAAAGATTGTCTGTTATATTTTCTTGATAATTTCACCAATTTTTGGGTGTGATGTACCACTTCTATACCTATTAGGCAGGAAAAAAAAATCAAAAACTTGTCAGTTACATTTTCTTGAGAAATTCATCAATTTCTGGGTGTAATGTACTACTTCTATACCTATTAGACCAGGAAAAAAAAAATTGTCAGTTACTTTTTCTTGAGAAATATAACTATTTTTGGGTGTGATGTACCAATGCTATACATAGTAGACTGGTTAAAAAATAAAATGTCAGTTACATTTTCTTTATGAATGCACCAATTTTTAGGTGTGATTTACCACTTCTATAAATTTTAGACCAGTAAAAAAATATAAAAATTTTCAGTTATATTTTCTTGATAAATTCACCAATTTTTGGGTGTGATGTACCACTGCTATAGCTAGTAGACTTGTAAAAATAAATATTTGTCAGTAACATTTTCTTGAGAAATTCACAAATTTTTGGGTGTGATGTACCATTTATATACCTATTAGGCAAGAAAAAATATATATGAAAATTGTCAGTTACATTTTTAGTTCAAATTCAACTATTTTTGGGTGTGATTTACCACTTTGTCAGTTACATTTTCAGTTACATTTTCTGGTGAAATTAACCAATTTTTAGATGTTATGTACCACTGCTATACCTAGTAGATTAGTTAAAAAACCAAAAAATTGTCAGTATACATTTTCTTGAAAAATTCACCAATTTTTGGGTGTGATGTACCACTTCTATACCTATTAGACAGGAAAAAAAATTGTCAGTTACATTTTCTTGAAAAATTCACAAATTTTTGGATGTGATATACCACTTCTATACATATTAGGTAGGAAAAAATAATCAAAAACTTGTCAGTTACATTTTCTTGAGAAATTCACCAATTTCTGGGTGTAATGTACTACTTCTAAACCTATTAGACCAGGAAAAAAAAATATAAAAATTGTCAGTTACTTTTTCTTGAGAAATATAACTATTTTTAGGTGTGAAGTACCAATGCTATACCTATTATACCAGGAAAAAAATATATAAAAATTGTCAGTTACATTTTCTTGAGAAATCCAAGAATTTTTGGCTGTGATGTACCAATGCTATAAATTTTAGACCAGTAAAAAAAATATAAAAATTGTCAGTTACATTTTCTCGAGAAATCCAAGAATTTTTGGGTGTGATGTAATAAATGCTATAAATTTTAGACCAGTAAAAAAAATATAAAAATTGTCAGTTACATTTTCTTGAGAAATTCACAAATTTTTGGGTGTGATGTTCCACTTCTATTCTATTAGACAGGAAAAAAAATTGTCAGTTACATTTTCTTGAAAAATTCACAAATTTTTGGATGTGATATACCACTTCTATACCTTTCAGGCAGGAAAAAAAACAAAAACTTGTCAGTTACATTTTCTTGAGAAATTCACCAATTTTTAGGTGTGATGATCTACTGCTATACTTAGTAGACTGGTAAAAATACAAATTTGTCAGTTACATTTTCTTGAAAAACACGCCAATTTCTGGGTGTGATGTACTACTTCTATACCCATTAGACCAGGAAAACAAGAATATAACAATTTCAGTTACTTTTTATTGAGAAATACAACAAATTTTGGGTGTGATGGTACACTGCTATACCTAGTAGACTGGTAAAAATAAAAATTTGTCAGTTACATTTTCTTGAGAAATTCACCAATTTTTGGGTGTGATTTACTACTTTAATACCTATTAGACAAGGAAAACAAGAATATAAAAATTTCAATTACTTTTTATTGAGAAATACAACAATTTTTGGGTGTGATGGTACACTGCTATACCTAGTAGACTGGCAAAAATAAAAATTTGTCAGTTACATTTTCTTGAGAAATTCACAAATTTTTGGGTGTGATGTACCATTTCTATAACTATTAGGCAAGAAAAAAAATATATAAAAATTGTCAGTTACATTTTTAGTTCAAATTCAACTAATTTTGGGTGTGATTTACCACTTTGTCAGTTACATTTTCAGTTACATTTTCTGGTGAAATTAACCAATTTTTAGATGTACCACTGCTATACCTAGTAGATTAGTTAAAAAACAAAAAAATTGTCAGTATACATTTTCTTGAAAAATTCACCAATTTTTGGGTGTGATGTACCACTTCTATACCTATTAGACAGGAAAAAAAATTGTCAGTTACATTTTCTTGAAAAATTCACAAATTTTTGGATGTGATATACCACTTCTATACGTATTAGGTAGGAAAAAAAATCAAAAACTTGTCAGTTACATTTTCTTGAGAAATTCACCAATTTCTGGGTGTAATATACTACTTCTAAACCTATTAGACCAGGAAAAAAAATATAAAAATTGTCAGTTACTTTTTCTTGAGAAATCCAAGAATTTTTGGCTGTGATGTACCAATGCTATAAATTTTTATATTTTTTTTTTTACTGGTATAAAATTTATAGCATTTATTACATCACACCCAAAAATTCTTGGATTTCTCAAGAAAATGTAACTGACAATTTTTATATTTTTTTTTCCTGGTCTAATAGGTTTAGAAGTAGTACATTACACCCAGAAATTGGTGAATTTCTCAAGAAAATGTATAAACCAGTAAAAAAAAATATAAAAATTGTCAGTTACATTTTCTTGAGAAATTCACTAATTTTTGGGTGTGATATACCACTTCTATACCTATTAGGCAGGAAAAAAAAATCAAAAACTTGTCAGTTACATTTTCTTGAGAAATTCACCAATTTCTGGGTGTAATGTACTATTTCTATACCTATTAGACCAGGAAAAAAAAATATAAAAATTGTCAGTTACTTTTTCTTGAGAAATATAACTATTTTGGGGGTGTGATGTACCAATGCTATACATAGTAGACTGGTTAAAAAATAAAATGTCAGTTACATTTTCTTTATGAATGCACCAATTTTTAGGTGTGATTTACCACTTCTATAAATTTTAGACCAGTAAAAAAATATAAAAATTTTCAGTTATATTTTCTTGATAAATTCACCAATTTTTGGGTGTGATGTACCACTGCTATAGCTAGTAGACTTGTAAAAATAAATATTTGTCAGTAACATTTTCTTGAGAAATTCACAAATTTTTGGGTGTGATGTACCATTTATATACCTATTAGGCAAGAAAAAATATATATGAAAATTGTCAGTTACATTTTTAGTTCAAATTCAACTATTTTTGGGTGTGATTTACCACTTTGTCAGTTACATTTTCAGTTACATTTTCTGGTGAAATTAACCAATTTTTAGATGTTATGTACCACTGCTATACCTAGTAGATTAGTTAAAAAACCAAAAAATTGTCAGTATACATTTTCTTGAAAAATTCACCAATTTTTGGGTGTGATGTACCACTTCTATACCTATTAGACAGGAAAAAAAATTGTCAGTTACATTTTCTTGAAAAATTCACAAATTTTTGGATGTGATATACCACTTCTATACATATTAGGTAGGAAAAAATAATCAAAAACTTGTCAGTTACATTTTCTTGAGAAATTCACCAATTTCTGGGTGTAATTTACTACTTCTAAACCTATTAGACCAGGAAAAAAAAATATAAAAATTGTCAGTTACTTTTTCTTGAGAAATATAACTATTTTTGGGTGTGAAGTACCAATGCTATACCTATTATACCAGGAAAAAAATATATAAAAATTGTCAGTTACATTTTCTTGAGAAATCCAAGAATTTTTGGCTGTGATGTACCAATGCTATAAATTTTAGACCAGTAAAAAAAATATAAAAATTGTCAGTTACATTTTCTTGAGAAATCCAAGAATTTTTGGGTGTGATGTAATAAATGCTATAAATTTTAGACCAGTAAAAAAAATATAAAAATTGTCAGTTACATTTTCTTGAGAAATTCACAAATTTTTGGGTGTGATGTTCCACTTCTATTCTATTAGACAGGAAAAAAATTGTCAGTTACATTTTCTTGAAAAATTCACAAATTTTTGGATGTGATATACCACTTCTATACCTTTCAGGCAGGAAAAAAAACAAAAACTTGTCAGTTACATTTTCTTGAGAAATTCACCAATTTTTAGGTGTGATGATCTACTGCTATACTTAGTAGACTGGTAAAAATACAAATTTGTCAGTTACATTTTCTTGAAAAACACGCCAATTTCTGGGTGTGATGTACTACTTCTATACCCATTAGACCAGGAAAACAAGAATATAACAATTTCAGTTACTTTTTATTGAGAAATACAACAAATTTTGGGTGTGATGGTACACTGCTATACCTAGTAGACCGGTAAAAATAAAAATTTGTCAGTTACATTTTCTTGAGAAATTCACCAATTTTTGGGTGTGATTTACTACTTTAATACCTATTAGACAAGGAAAACAAGAATATAAAAATTTCAATTACTTTTTATTGAGAAATACAACAATTTTTGGGTGTGATGGTACACTGCTATACCTAGTAGACTGGCAAAAATAAAAATTTGTCAGTTACATTTTCTTGAGGAAATCACCAATTTTTGGGTGTGATGTACCACTTCTATACCTATTAGGCAGGAAAAAAAATCAAAAACTTGTCAGTTACATTTTCTGGAGAAATTCACCAATTTCTGGGTGTAATGTACTACTTCTATACCTATTAGACCAGGGGAAAAAAATATAAAAATTGTCAGTTACTTTTTCTTGAGAAATATAACTATTTTTGGGTGTGATGTACCAATGCTATATATAGTAGACTGGTTAATAAATAAAATGTCAGTTACATTTTCTTTATGAATGCACCAATTTTTAGGTGTGATTTACCACTTCTATAAATTTTAGACCAGTAAAAAAATATAAAAATTTTCAGTTATATTTTCTTGATAAATTCACCAATTTTTGGGTGTGATGTACCACTGCTATAGCTAGTAGACTTGTAAAAATGAATATTTGTCAGTAACATTTTCTTGAGAAATTCACAAATTTTTGGGTGTGATGTACCATTTCTATAACTATTAGGCAAGAAAAAATATATATAAAAATTGTCAGTTACATTTTTAGTTCAAATTCAACTAATTTTGGGTGTGATTTACCACTTTGTCAGTTACATTTTCAGTTACATTTTCTGGTGAAATTAACCAATTTTTAGATGTACCACTGCTATACCTAGTAGATTAGTTAAAAAACAAAAAAATTGTCAGTATACATTTTCTTGAAAAATTCACCAATTTTTGGATGTGATATACCACTTCTATACGTATTAGGTAGGAAAAAAAATCAAAAACTTGTCAGTTACATTTTCTTGAGAAATTCACCAATTTCTGGGTGTAATGTACTACTTCTAAACCTATTAGACCAGGAAAAAAAAATATAAAAATTGTCAGTTACTTTTTCTTGAGAAATATAACTATTTTGGGGGTGTGATGTACCAATGCTATACATAGTAGACTGGTTAAAAAATAAAATGTCAGTTACATTTTCTTTATGAATGCACCAATTTTTAGGTGTGATTTACCACTTCTATAAATTTTAGACCAGTAAAAAAATATAAAAATTTTCTGTTACATTTTCTTGAGAAATTCACCAATTTCTGGGTGTAATGTTCTACTTCTAAACCTATTAGACCAGGAAAAAAAAAATTGTCAGTTACTTTTTCTTGAGAAATCCAAGATTTTTTGGCTGTGATGTACCAATGCTATAAATTTTTATATTTTTTTTTTACTGGTATAAAATTTATAGCATTTATTACATCACACCCAAAAATTCTTGGATTTCTCAAGAAAATGTAACTGACAATTTTTATATTTTTTTTTCCTGGTCTAATAGGTTTAGAAGTAATACATTACACCCAGAAATTGGTGAATTTCTCAAGAAAATGTATAAACCAGTAAAAAAAAAATATAAAAATTGTCAGTTACATTTTCTTGAGAAATTCACTAATTTTTGGGTGTGATATACCACTTCTATACCTATTAGGCAGGAAAAAAAATCAAAAACTTGTCAGTTACATTTTCTTGAGAAATTCACCAATTTCTGGGTGTAATGTACTATTTCTATACCTATTAGACCAGGAAAAAAAATATTAAAATTGTCAGTTACTTTTTCTTGAGAAATATAACTATTTTGGGGGTGTGATGTACCAATGCTATACATAGTAGACTGGTTAAAAAATAAAATGTCAGTTACATTTTCTTTATGAATGCACCAATTTTTAGGTTTGATTTACCACTTCTATAAATTTTAGACCAGTAAAAAAAATATAAAGATTGTCTGTTATATTTTCTTGATAATTTCACCAATTTTTGGGTGTGATGTACCACTTCTATACCTATTAGGCAGGAAAAAAAAAAATCAAAAACTTGTCAGTTACATTTTCTTGAGAAATTCATCAATTTCTGGGTGTAATGTACTACTTCTATACCTATTAGACCAGGAAAAAAAAAATTGTCAGTTACTTTTTCTTGAGAAATATAACTATTTTTGGGTGTGATGTACCAATGCTATACATAGTAGACTGGTTAAAAAATAAAATGTCAGTTACATTTTCTTTATGAATGCACCAATCTTTAGGTGTGATTTACCACTTCTATAAATTTTAGACCAGTAAAAAAATATAAAAATCATCAGTTATATTTTCTTGATAAATTCACCAATTTTTGGGTGTGATGTACCACTGCTATAGCTAGTAGACTTGTAAAAATAAATATTTGTCAGTAACATTTTCTTGAGAAATTCACAAATTTTTGGGTGTGATGTACCATTTCTATAACTATTAGGCAAGAAAAAATATATATAAAAATTGTCAGTTACATTTTTAGTTCAAATTCAACTAATTTTGGGTGTGATTTACCACTTTGTCAGTTACATTTTCAGTTACATTTCCTGGTGAAATTAACCAATTTTTAGATGTACCACTGCTATACCTAGTAGATTAGTTAAAAAACAAAAAAATTGTCAGTATACATTTTCTTGAAAAATTCACAAATTTTTGGATGTGATATACCACTTCTATACGTATTAGGTAGGAAAAAAAATCAAAAACTTGTCAGTTACATTTTCTTGAGAAATTCACCAATTTCTGGGTGTAATGTTCTACTTCGAAACCTATTAGACCAGGAAAAAAAATTATAAAAATTGTCAGTTACTTTTTCTTGAGAAATCCAAGAATTTTTGGCTGTGATGTACCAATGCTATAAATTTTTATATTTTTTTTTTACTGGTCTAAAATGTATAGCATTTATTACATCACACCCAAAAATTCTTGGATTTCTCAAGAAAATGTAACTGACAATTTTTATATTTTTTTTTCCTGGTCTAATAGGTTTAGAAGTAGTACATTACACCCAGAAATTGGTGAATTTCTCGAAAAAATGTCTAAACCAGTAAAAAAATATATAAAAATTGTCAGTTACATTTTCTTGAGAAATTCACTAATTTTTGGGTGTGATATACCACTTCTATACCTATTAGGCAGGAAAAAAAATCAAAAACTTGTCAGTTACATTTTCTTGAGAAATTCACCAATTTCTGGGTGTAATGTACTATTTCTATACCTATTAGACCAGGAAAAAAAAATATAAAAATTGTCAGTTACTTTTTCTTGAGAAATATAACTATTTTGGGGGTGTGATGTACCAATGCTATACATAGTAGACTGGTTAAAAAATAAAATGTCAGTTACATTTTCTTTATGAATGCACAAATTTTTAGGTGTGATTTACCACTTCTATAAATTTTAGACCAGTAAAAAAATATAAAAATTTTCAGTTACATTTTCTTGAGAAATTCACCAATTTCTGGGTGTAATGTTCTACTTCTAAACCTATTAGACCAGGAAAAAAAAATTTGTCAGTTACTTTTTCTTGAGAAATATAACTATTTTGGGGGTGTGATGTACCAATGCTATACATAGTAGACTGGTTAAAAAATAAAATGTCAGTTACATTTTCTTTATGAATGCACCAATTTTTAGGTGTGATTTACCACTTCTATAAATTTTAGACCAGTAAAAAAAATATAAAGATTGTCTGTTATATTTTCTTGATAATTTCACCAATTTTTGGGTGTGATGTACCACTTCTATACCTATTAGGCAGGAAAAAAAAATCAAAACTTGTCAGTTACATTTTCTTGAGAAATTCATCAATTTCTGGGTGTAATGTACTACTTCTATACCTATTAGACCAGGAAAAAAATATAAAAATTTTCAGTTATATTTTCTTGATAAATTCACCAATTTTTGGGTGTGATGTACCACTGCTATAGCTAGTAGACTTGTAAAAATAAATATTTGTCAGTAACATTTTCTTGAGAAATTCACAAATTTTTGGGTGTGATGTACCATTTATATACCTATTAGGCAAGAAAAAATATATATGAAAATTGTCAGTTACATTTTTAGTTCAAATTCAACTATTTTTGGGTGTGATTTACCACTTTGTCAGTTACATTTTCAGTTACATTTTCTGGTGAAATTAACCAATTTTTAGATGTTATGTACCACTGCTATACCTAGTAGATTAGTTAAAAAACCAAAAAATTGTCAGTATACATTTTCTTGAAAAATTCACCAATTTTTGGGTGTGATGTACCACTTCTATACCTATTAGACAGGAAAAAAAATTGTCAGTTACATTTTCTTGAAAAATTCACAAATTTTTGGATGTGATATACCACTTCTATACATATTAGGTAGGAAAAAATAATCAAAAACTTGTCAGTTACATTTTCTTGAGAAATTCACCAATTTCTGGGTGTAATGTACTATTTCTATACCTATTAGACCAGGAAAAAAAATATAAAAATTGTCAGTTACTTTTTCTTGAGAAATATAACTATTTTTGGGTGTGAAGTACCAATGCTATACCTATTATACCAGGAAAAAAATATATAAAAATTGTCAGTTACATTTTCTTGAGAAATCCAAGAATTTTTGGCTGTGATGTACCAATGCTATAAATTTTAGACCAGTAAAAAAAAATATAAAAATTGTCAGTTACATTTTCTTGAGAAATCCAAGAATTTTTGGGTGTGATGTAATAAATGCTATAAATTTTAGACCAGTAAAAAAAATATAAAAATTGTCAGTTACATTTTCTTGAGAAATTCACAAATTTTTGGGTGTGATGTTCCACTTCTATTCTATTAGACAGGAAAAAAAATTGTCAGTTACATTTTCTTGAAAAATTCACAAATTTTTGGATGTGATATACCACTTCTATACCTTTCAGGCAGGAAAAAAAACAAAAACTTGTCAGTTACATTTTCTTGAGAAATTCACCAATTTTTAGGTGTGATGATCTACTGCTATACTTAGTAGACTGGTAAAAATACAAATTTGTCAGTTACATTTTCTTGAAAAACACGCCAATTTCTGGGTGTGATGTACTACTTCTATACCCATTAGACCAGGAAAACAAGAATATAACAATTTCAGTTACTTTTTATTGAGAAATACAACAATTTTTGGGTGTGATGGTACACTGCTATACCTAGTAGACTGGTAAAAATAAAAATTTGTCAGTTACATTTTCTTGAGAAATTCACCAATTTTTGGGTGTGATTTACTACTTTAATACCTATTAGACAAGGAAAACAAGAATATAAAAATTTCAATTACTTTTTATTGAGAAATACAACAATTTTTGGGTGTGATGGTACACTGCTATACCTAGTAGACTGGCAAAAATAAAAATTTGTCAGTTACATTTTCTTGAGGAAATCACCAATTTTTGGGTGTGATGTACCACTTCTATACCTATTAGGCAGGAAAAAAAATCAAAAACTTGTCAGTTACATTTTCTGGAGAAATTCACCAATTTCTGGGTGTAATGTACTACTTCTATATCTATTAGACCAGGGGAAAAAAATATAAAAATTGTCAGTTACTTTTTCTTGAGAAATATAACTATTTTTGGGTGTGATGTACCAATGCTATATATAGTAGACTGGTTAATAAATAAAATGTCAGTTACATTTTCTTTATGAATGCACCAATTTTTAGGTGTGATTTACCACTTCTATAAATTTTAGACCAGTAAAAAAATATAAAAATTTTCAGTTATATTTTCTTGATAAATTCACCAATTTTTGGGTGTGATGTACCACTGCTATAGCTAGTAGACTTGTAAAAATAAATATTTGTCAGTAACATTTTCTTGAGAAATTCACAAATTTTTGGGTGTGATGTACCATTTCTATAACTATTAGGCAAGAAAAAATATATATAAAAATTGTCAGTTACATTTTTAGTTCAAATTCAACTAATTTTGGGTGTGATTTACCACTTTGTCAGTTACATTTTCAGTTACATTTTCTGGTGAAATTAACCAATTTTTAGATGTGATGTACCACTGCTATACCTAGTAGATTAGTTAAAAAACAAAAAAATTGTCAGTATACATTTTCTTGAAAAATTCACCAATTTGTGAGTGTGATGTACCACTTCTATACCTATTAGACAGGAAAAAAAATTGTCAGTTACATTTTCTTGAAAAATTCACAAATTTTTGGATGTGATATACCACTTCTATACGTATTAGGTAGGAAAAAAAAATCAAAAACTTGTCAGTTACATTTTCTTGAGAAATTCACCAATTTCTGGGTGTAATGTACTACTTCTAAACCTATTAGACCAGGAAAAAAAATATAAAAATTGTCAGTTACTTTTTCTTGACAAATCCAAGAATTTTTGGCTGTGATGTACCAATGCTATAAATTTTTATATTTTTTTTTTACTGGTATAAAATTTATAGCATTTATTACATCACACCCAAAAATTCTTGGATTTCTCAAGAAAATGTAACTGACAATTTTTATATTTTTTTTCCTGGTCTAATAGGTTTAGAAGTAGTACATTACACCCAGAAATTGGTGAATTTCTCAAGAAAATGTATAAACCAGTAAAAAAAACAATATAAAAATTGTCAGTTACATTTTCTTGAGAAATTCACTAATTTTTGGGTGTGATATACCACTTCTATACCTATTAGGCAGGAAAAAAAATCAAAAACTTGTCAGTTACATTTTCTTGAGAAATTCACCAATTTCTGGGTGTAATGTACTATTTCTATACCTATTAGACCAGGAAAAAAAAATATAAAAATTGTCAGTTACTTTTTCTTGAGAAATATAACTATTTTGGGGGTGTGATGTACCAATGCTATACATAGTAGACTGGTTAAAAAATAAAATGTCAGTTACATTTTCTTTATGAATGCACCAATTTTTAGGTGTGATTTACCACTTCTATAAATTTTAGACCAGTAAAAAAATATAAAAATCGTCAGTTATATTTTCTTGATAAATTCACCAATTTTTGGGTGTGATGTACCACTGCTATAGCTAGTAGACTTGTAAAAATAAATATTTGTCAGTAACATTTTCTTGAGAAATTCACAAATTTTTGGGTGTGATGTACCATTTATATACCTATTAGGCAAGAAAAAATATATATGAAAATTGTCAGTTACATTTTTAGTTCAAATTCAACTATTTTTGGGTGTGATTTACCCCTTTGTCAGTTACATTTTCAGTTACATTTTCTGGTGAAATTAACCAATTTTTAGATGTTATGTACCACTGCTATACCTAGTAGATTAGTTAAAAAACCAAAAAATTGTCAGTATACATTTTCTTGAAAAATTCACCAATTTTTGGGTGTGATGTACCATTTCTATACCTATTAGACAGGAAAAAAATTGTCAGTTACATTTTCTTGAAAATTTCACAAATTTTTGGATGTGATATACCACTTCTATACATATTAGGTAGGAAAAAATAATCAAAAACTTGTCAGTTACATTTTCTTGAGAAATTCACCAATTTCTGGGTGTAATGTACTACTTCTAAACCTATTAGACCAGGAAAAAAAATATAAAAATTGTCAGTTACTTTTTCTTGAGAAATATAACTATTTTTGGGTGTGAAGTACTACTTCTATACCCATTAGACCAGGAAAACAAGAATATAACAATTTCAGTTACTTTTTATTGAGAAATACAACAATTTTTGGGTGTGATGGTACACTGCTATACCTAGTAGACTGGTAAAAATAAAAATTTGTCAGTTACATTTTCTTGAGAAATTCACCAATTTTTGGGTGTGATTTACTACTTTAATACCTATTAGACAAGGAAAACAAGAATATAAAAATTTCAATTACTTTTTATTGAGAAATACAACAATTTTTGGGTGTGATGGTACACTGCTATACCTAGTAGACTGGCAAAAATAAAAATTTGTCAGTTACATTTTCTTGAGGAAATCACCAATTTTTGGGTGTGATGTACCACTTCTATACCTATTAGGCAGGAAAAAAAATCAAAAACTTGTCAGTTACATTTTCTGGAGAAATTCACCAATTTCTGGGTGTAATGTACTACTTCTATACCTATTAGACCAGGGGAAAAAAATATAAAAATTGTCAGTTACTTTTTCTTGAGAAATATAACTATTTTTGGGTGTGATGTACCAATGCTATATATAGTAGACTGGTTAATAAATAAAATGTCAGTTACATTTTCTTTATGAATGCACCAATTTTTAGGTGTGATTTACCACTTCTATAAATTTTAGACCAGTAAAAAAATATAAAAATTTTCTGTTATATTTTCTTGATAAATTCACCAATTTTTGGGTGTGATGTACCACTGCTATAGCTAGTAGACTTGTAAAAATGAATATTTGTCAGTAACATTTTCTTGAGAAATTCACAAATTTTTGGGTGTGATGTACCATTTCTATAACTATTAGGCAAGAAAAAATATATATAAAAATTGTCAGTTACATTTTTAGTTCAAATTCAACTAATTTTGGGTGTGATTTACCACTTTGTCAGTTACATTTTCAGTTACATTTTCTGGTGAAATTAACCAATTTTTAGATGTGATGTACCACTGCTATACCTAGTAGATTAGTTAAAAAACAAAAAAATTGTCAGTATACATTTTCTTGAAAAATTCACCAATTTTTGGGTGTGATGTACCAATTCTATACCTATTAGACAGGAAAAAAAATTGTCAGTTACATTTTCTTGAAAAATTTACAAATTTTTGGATGTGATATTCCACTTCTATACGTATTAGGTAGGAAAAAAAATCAAAAACTTGTCAGTTACATTTTCTTGAGAAATTCACCAATTTCTGGGTGTAATGTACTACTTCTAAACCTATTAGACCAGGAAAATAAAATATAAAAATTGTCAGTTACTTTTTCTTGAGAAATCCAAGAATTTTTGGCTGTGATGTACCAATGCTATAAATTTTTATATTTTTTTTTTACTGGTCTAAAATGTATAGCATTTATTACATCACACCCAAAAATTCTTGGATTTCTCAAGAAAATGTAACTGACAATTTTTTTTATTTTTTTTCCTGGTCTAATAGGTTTAGAAGTAGTACATTACACCCAGAAATTGGTGAATTTCTCAAGAAAATGTCTAAACCAGTAAAAAAATATATAAAAATTGTCAGTTACATTTTCTTGAGAAATTCACTAATTTTTGGGTGTGATATACCACTTCTATACCTATTAGGCAGGAAAAAAAATCAAAAACTTGTCAGTTACATTTTCTTGAGAAATTCACCAATTTCTGGGTGTAATGTACTATTTCTATACCTATTAGACCAGGAAAAAAAAATATAAAAATTGTCAGTTACTTTTTCTTGAGAAATATAACTATTTTGGGGGTGTGATGTACCAATGCTATACATAGTAGACTGGTTAAAAAATAAAATGTCAGTTACATTTTCTTTATGAATGCACCAATTTTTAGGTGTGATTTACCACTTCTATAAATTTTAGACCAGTAAAAAAATATAAAAATTTTCAGTTACATTTTCTTGAGAAATTCACCAATTTCTGGGTGTAATGTTCTACTTCTAAACCTATTAGACCAGGAAAAAAAAAATTGTCAGTTACTTTTTCTTGAGAAATATAACTATTTTTGGGTGTGATGTACCAATGCTATACATAGTAGACTGGTTAAAAAATAAAATGTCAGTTACATTTTCTTTATGAATGCACCAATTTTTAGGTGTGATTTACCACTTCTATAAATTTTAGACCAGTAAAAAAATATAAAAATCGTCAGTTATATTTTCTTGATAAATTCACCAATTTTTGGGTGTGATGTACCACTGCTATAGCTAGTAGACTTGTAAAAATAAATATTTGTCAGTAACATTTTCTTGAGAAATTCACAAATTTTTGGGTGTGATGTACCATTTATATACCTATTAGGCAAGAAAAAATATATATGAAAATTGTCAGTTACATTTTTAGTTCAAATTCAACTATTTTTGGGTGTGATTTACCCCTTTGTCAGTTACATTTTCAGTTACATTTTCTGGTGAAATTAACCAATTTTTAGATGTTATGTACCACTGCTATACCTAGTAGATTAGTTAAAAAACCAAAAAATTGTCAGTATACATTTTCTTGAAAAATTCACCAATTTTTGGGTGTGATGTACCATTTCTATACCTATTAGACAGGAAAAAAATTGTCAGTTACATTTTCTTGAAAATTTCACAAATTTTTGGATGTGATATACCACTTCTATACATATTAGGTAGGAAAAAATAATCAAAAACTTGTCAGTTACATTTTCTTGAGAAATTCACCAATTTCTGGGTGTAATGTACTACTTCTAAACCTATTAGACCAGGAAAAAAAATATAAAAATTGTCAGTTACTTTTTCTTGAGAAATATAACTATTTTTGGGTGTGAAGTACTACTTCTATACCCATTAGACCAGGAAAACAAGAATATAACAATTTCAGTTACTTTTTATTGAGAAATACAACAATTTTTGGGTGTGATGGTACACTGCTATACCTAGTAGACTGGTAAAAATAAAAATTTGTCAGTTACATTTTCTTGAGAAATTCACCAATTTTTGGGTGTGATTTACTACTTTAATACCTATTAGACAAGGAAAACAAGAATATAAAAATTTCAATTACTTTTTATTGAGAAATACAACAATTTTTGGGTGTGATGGTACACTGCTATACCTAGTAGACTGGCAAAAATAAAAATTTGTCAGTTACATTTTCTTGAGGAAATCACCAATTTTTGGGTGTGATGTACCACTTCTATACCTATTAGGCAGGAAAAAAAATCAAAAACTTGTCAGTTACATTTTCTGGAGAAATTCACCAATTTCTGGGTGTAATGTACTACTTCTATACCTATTAGACCAGGGGAAAAAAATATAAAAATTGTCAGTTACTTTTTCTTGAGAAATATAACTATTTTTGGGTGTGATGTACCAATGCTATATATAGTAGACTGGTTAATAAATAAAATGTCAGTTACATTTTCTTTATGAATGCACCAATTTTTAGGTGTGATTTACCACTTCTATAAATTTTAGACCAGTAAAAAAATATAAAAATTTTCTGTTATATTTTCTTGATAAATTCACCAATTTTTGGGTGTGATGTACCACTGCTATAGCTAGTAGACTTGTAAAAATGAATATTTGTCAGTAACATTTTCTTGAGAAATTCACAAATTTTTGGGTGTGATGTACCATTTCTATAACTATTAGGCAAGAAAAAATATATATAAAAATTGTCAGTTACATTTTTAGTTCAAATTCAACTAATTTTGGGTGTGATTTACCACTTTGTCAGTTACATTTTCAGTTACATTTTCTGGTGAAATTAACCAATTTTTAGATGTGATGTACCACTGCTATACCTAGTAGATTAGTTAAAAAACAAAAAAATTGTCAGTATACATTTTCTTGAAAAATTCACCAATTTTTGGGTGTGATGTACCAATTCTATACCTATTAGACAGGAAAAAAAATTGTCAGTTACATTTTCTTGAAAAATTTACAAATTTTTGGATGTGATATTCCACTTCTATACGTATTAGGTAGGAAAAAAAATCAAAAACTTGTCAGTTACATTTTCTTGAGAAATTCACCAATTTCTGGGTGTAATGTACTACTTCTAAACCTATTAGACCAGGAAAATAAAATATAAAAATTGTCAGTTACTTTTTCTTGAGAAATCCAAGAATTTTTGGCTGTGATGTACCAATGCTATAAATTTTTATATTTTTTTTTTACTGGTCTAAAATGTATAGCATTTATTACATCACACCCAAAAATTCTTGGATTTCTCAAGAAAATGTAACTGACAATTTTTTTTATTTTTTTTCCTGGTCTAATAGGTTTAGAAGTAGTACATTACACCCAGAAATTGGTGAATTTCTCAAGAAAATGTCTAAACCAGTAAAAAAAATATAAAAATTGTCAGTTACATTTTCTTGAGAAATTCACTAATTTTTGGGTGTGATATACCACTTCTATACCTATCAGGCAGGAAAAAAAATCAAAAACTTGTCAGTTACATTTTCTTGAGAAATTCACCAATTTCTGGGTGTAATGTACTATTTCTATACCTATTAGACCAGGAAAAAAAAATATAAAAATTGTCAGTTACTTTTTCTTGAGAAATATAACTATTTTTGGGTGTGATGTACCAATGCTATATATAGTAGACTGGTTAATAAATAAAATGTCAGTTACATTTTCTTTATGAATGCACCAATTTTTAGGTGTGATTTACCACTTCTATAAATTTTAGACCAGTAAAAAAATATAAAAATTTTCAGTTATATTTTCTTGATAAATTCACCAATTTTTGGGTGTGATGTACCACTGCTATAGCTAGTAGACTTGTAAAAATAAATATTTGTCAGTAACATTTTCTTGAGAAATTCACAAATTTTTGGGTGTGATGTACCATTTCTATAACTATTAGGCAAGAAAAAATATATATAAAAATTGTCAGTTACATTTTTAGTTCAAATTCAACTAATTTTGGGTGTGATTTACCACTTTGTCAGTTACATTTTCAGTTACATTTTCTGGTGAAATTAACCAATTTTTAGATGTGATGTACCACTGCTATACCTAGTAGATTAGTTAAAAAACAAAAAAATTGTCAGTATACATTTTCTTGAAAAATTCACCAATTTGTGAGTGTGATGTACCACTTCTATACCTATTAGACAGGAAAAAAAATTGTCAGTTACATTTTCTTGAAAAATTCACAAATTTTTGGATGTGATATACCACTTCTATACGTATTAGGTAGGAAAAAAAAATCAAAAACTTGTCAGTTACATTTTCTTGAGAAATTCACCAATTTCTGGGTGTAATGTACTACTTCTAAACCTATTAGACCAGGAAAAAAAATATAAAAATTGTCAGTTACTTTTTCTTGACAAATCCAAGAATTTTTGGCTGTGATGTACCAATGCTATAAATTTTTATATTTTTTTTTTACTGGTATAAAATTTATAGCATTTATTACATCACACCCAAAAATTCTTGGATTTCTCAAGAAAATGTAACTGACAATTTTTATATTTTTTTTCCTGGTCTAATAGGTTTAGAAGTAGTACATTACACCCAGAAATTGGTGAATTTCTCAAGAAAATGTATAAACCAGTAAAAAAAACAATATAAAAATTGTCAGTTACATTTTCTTGAGAAATTCACTAATTTTTGGGTGTGATATACCACTTCTATACCTATTAGGCAGGAAAAAAAATCAAAAACTTGTCAGTTACATTTTCTTGAGAAATTCACCAATTTCTGGGTGTAATGTACTATTTCTATACCTATTAGACCAGGAAAAAAAAATATAAAAATTGTCAGTTACTTTTTCTTGAGAAATATAACTATTTTGGGGGTGTGATGTACCAATGCTATACATAGTAGACTGGTTAAAAAATAAAATGTCAGTTACATTTTCTTTATGAATGCACCAATTTTTAGGTGTGATTTACCACTTCTATAAATTTTAGACCAGTAAAAAAAATATAAAGATTGTCTGTTATATTTTCTTGATAATTTCACCAATTTTTGGGTGTGATGTACCACTTCTATACCTATTAGGCAGGAAAAAAAAAATCAAAAACTTGTCAGTTACATTTTCTTGAGAAATTCATCAATTTCTGGGTGTAATGTACTACTTCTATACCTATTAGACCAGGAAAAAAAAATTGTCAGTTACTTTTTCTTGAGAAATATAACTATTTTTGGGTGTGATGTACCAATGCTATACATAGTAGACTGGTTAAAAAATAAAATGTCAGTTACATTTTCATTATGAATGCACCAATTTTTAGGTGTGATTTACCACTTCTATAAATTTTAGACCAGTAAAAAAATATAAAAATCGTCAGTTATATTTTCTTGATAAATTCACCAATTTTTGGGTGTGATGTACCACTGCTATAGCTAGTAGACTTGTAAAAATAAATATTTGTCAGTAACATTTTCTTGAGAAATTCACAAATTTTTGGGTGTGATGTACCATTTATATACCTATTAGGCAAGAAAAAATATATATGAAAATTGTCAGTTACATTTTTAGTTCAAATTCAACTATTTTTGGGTGTGATTTACCCCTTTGTCAGTTACATTTTCAGTTACATTTTCTGGTGAAATTAACCAATTTTTAGATGTTATGTACCACTGCTATACCTAGTAGATTAGTTAAAAAACCAAAAAATTGTCAGTATACATTTTCTTGAAAAATTCACCAATTTTTGGGTGTGATGTACCATTTCTATACCTATTAGACAGGAAAAAAATTGTCAGTTACATTTTCTTGAAAATTTCACAAATTTTTGGATGTGATATACCACTTCTATACATATTAGGTAGGAAAAAATAATCAAAAACTTGTCAGTTACATTTTCTTGAGAAATTCACCAATTTCTGGGTGTAATGTACTACTTCTAAACCTATTAGACCAGGAAAAAAAATATAAAAATTGTCAGTTACTTTTTCTTGAGAAATATAACTATTTTTGGGTGTGAAGTACTACTTCTATACCCATTAGACCAGGAAAACAAGAATATAACAATTTCAGTTACTTTTTATTGAGAAATACAACAATTTTTGGGTGTGATGGTACACTGCTATACCTAGTAGACTGGTAAAAATAAAAATTTGTCAGTTACATTTTCTTGAGAAATTCACCAATTTTTGGGTGTGATTTACTACTTTAATACCTATTAGACAAGGAAAACAAGAATATAAAAATTTCAATTACTTTTTATTGAGAAATACAACAATTTTTGGGTGTGATGGTACACTGCTATACCTAGTAGACTGGCAAAAATAAAAATTTGTCAGTTACATTTTCTTGAGGAAATCACCAATTTTTGGGTGTGATGTACCACTTCTATACCTATTAGGCAGGAAAAAAAATCAAAAACTTGTCAGTTACATTTTCTGGAGAAATTCACCAATTTCTGGGTGTAATGTACTACTTCTATACCTATTAGACCAGGGGAAAAAAATATAAAAATTGTCAGTTACTTTTTCTTGAGAAATATAACTATTTTTGGGTGTGATGTACCAATGCTATATATAGTAGACTGGTTAATAAATAAAATGTCAGTTACATTTTCTTTATGAATGCACCAATTTTTAGGTGTGATTTACCACTTCTATAAATTTTAGACCAGTAAAAAAATATAAAAATTTTCTGTTATATTTTCTTGATAAATTCACCAATTTTTGGGTGTGATGTACCACTGCTATAGCTAGTAGACTTGTAAAAATGAATATTTGTCAGTAACATTTTCTTGAGAAATTCACAAATTTTTGGGTGTGATGTACCATTTCTATAACTAATAGGCAAGAAAAAATATATATAAAAATTGTCAGTTACATTTTTAGTTCAAATTCAACTAATTTTGGGTGTGATTTACCACTTTGTCAGTTACATTTTCAGTTACATTTTCTGGTGAAATTAACCAATTTTTAGATGTGATGTACCACTGCTATACCTAGTAGATTAGTTAAAAAACAAAAAAATTGTCAGTATACATTTTCTTGAAAAATTCACCAATTTTTGGGTGTGATGTACCAATTCTATACCTATTAGACAGGAAAAAAAATTGTCAGTTACATTTTCTTGAAAAATTTACAAATTTTTGGATGTGATATTCCACTTCTATACGTATTAGGTAGGAAAAAAAATCAAAAACTTGTCAGTTACATTTTCTTGAGAAATTCACCAATTTCTGGGTGTAATGTACTACTTCTAAACCTATTAGACCAGGAAAATAAAATATAAAAATTGTCAGTTACTTTTTCTTGAGAAATCCAAGAATTTTTGGCTGTGATGTACCAATGCTATAAATTTTTATATTTTTTTTTTACTGGTCTAAAATGTATAGCATTTATTACATCACACCCAAAAATTCTTGGATTTCTCAAGAAAATGTAACTGACAATTTTTTTTATTTTTTTTCCTGGTCTAATAGGTTTAGAAGTAGTACATTACACCCAGAAATTGGTGAATTTCTCAAGAAAATGTCTAAACCAGTAAAAAAATATATAAAAATTGTCAGTTACATTTTCTTGAGAAATTCACTAATTTTTGGGTGTGATATACCACTTCTATACCTATTAGGCAGGAAAAAAAATCAAAAACTTGTCAGTTACATTTTCTTGAGAAATTCACCAATTTCTGGGTGTAATGTACTATTTCTATACCTATTAGACCAGGAAAAAAAAATATAAAAATTGTCAGTTACTTTTTCTTGAGAAATATAACTATTTTGGGGGTGTGATGTACCAATGCTATACATAGTAGACTGGTTAAAAAATAAAATGTCAGTTACATTTTCTTTATGAATGCACCAATTTTTAGGTGTGATTTACCACTTCTATAAATTTTAGACCAGTAAAAAAATATAAAAATTTTCAGTTACATTTTCTTGAGAAATTCACCAATTTCTGGGTGTAATGTTCTACTTCTAAACCTATTAGACCAGGAAAAAAAAAATTGTCAGTTACTTTTTCTTGAGAAATCCAAGATTTTTTGGCTGTGATGTACCAATGCTATAAATTTTTATATTTTTTTTTTACTGGTCTAAAATTTATAGCATTTATTACATCACACCCAAAAATTCTTGGATTTCTCAAGAAAATGTAACTGACAATTTTTATTTTATTTTTTCCTGGTCTAATAGGTTTAGAAGTAGTACATTACACCCAGAAATTGGTGAATTTCTCAAGAAAATGTCTAAACCAGTAAAAAAAATATAAAAATTGTCAGTTACATTTTCTTGAGAAATTCACTAATTTTTGGGTGTGATATACCACTTCTATACCTATCAGGCAGGAAAAAAAATCAAAAACTTGTCAGTTACATTTTCTTGAGAAATTCACCAATTTCTGGGTGTAATGTACTATTTCTATACCTATTAGACCAGGAAAAAAAAATATAAAAATTGTCAGTTACTTTTTCTTGAGAAATATAACTATTTTGGGGGTGTGATGTACCAATGCTATACATAGTAGACTGGTTAAAAAATAAAATGTCAGTTACATTTTCTTTATGAATGCAGCCAATTTTTAGGTGTGATTTACCACTTCTATAAATTTTAGACCAGTAAAAAAAATATAAAGATTGTCTGTTATATTTTCTTGATAATTTCACCAATTTTTGGGTGTGATGTACCACTTCTATACCTATTAGGCAGGAAAAAAAAAATCAAAAACTTGTCAGTTACATTTTCTTGAGAAATTCATCAATTTCTGGGTGTAAGTACTACTTCTATACCTATTAGACCAGGAAAAAAAAAATTGTCAGTTACTTTTTCTTGAGAAATATAACTATTTTTGGGTGTGATGTACCAATGCTATACATAGTAGACTGGTTAAAAAATAAAATGTCAGTTACATTTTCTTTATGAATGCACCAATTTTTAGGTGTGATTTACCACTTCTATAAATTTTAGACCAGTAAAAAAATATAAAAATTTTCAGTTATATTTTCTTGATAAATTCACCAATTTTTGGGTGTGATGTACCACTGCTATAGCTAGTAGACTTGTAAAAATAAATATTTGTCAATAACATTTTCTTGAGAAATTCACAAATTTTTGGGTGTGATGTACCATTTATATACCTATTAGGCAAGAAAAAATATATATGAAAATTGTCAGTTACATTTTTAGTTCAAATTCAACTATTTTTGGGTGTGATTTACCACTTTGTCAGTTACATTTTCAGTTACATTTTCTGGTGAAATTAACCAATTTTTAGATGTGATGTACCACTGCTATACCTAGTAGATTAGTTAAAAAACAAAAAAATTGTCAGTATACATTTTCTTGAAAAATTCACCAATTTTTGGGTGTGATGTACCACTTCTATACCTATTAGACAGGAAAAAAAATTGTCAGTTACATTTTCTTGAAAAATTCACAAATTTTTGGATGTGATATACCACTTCTATACATATTAGGTAGGAAAAAATAATCAAAAACTTGTCAGTTACATTTTCTTGAGAAATTCACCAATTTCTGGGTGTAATGTACTACTTCTAAACCTATTAGACCAGGAAAAAAAATATAAAAATTGTCAGTTACTTTTTCTTGAGAAATATAACTATTTTTGGGTGTGAAGTACCAATGCTATACCTATTATACCAGGAAAAAAATATATAAAAATTGTCAGTTACATTTTCTTGAGAAATCCAAGAATTTTTGGCTGTGATGTACCAATGCTATAAATTTTAGACCAGTAAAAAAAAATATAAAAATTGTCAGTTACATTTTCTTGAGAAATCCAAGAACTTTTGGGTGTGATGTACTACTTCTAAACCTATTAGACCAGGAAAAAAAAATATAAAAATTGTCAGTTACTTTTTCTTGAGAAATCCAAGAATTTTTGGCTGTGATGTACCAATGCTATAAATTTTTATATTTTTTTTTACTGGTCTAAAATGTATAGCATTTATTACATCACACCCAAAAATTCTTGGATTTCTCAAGAAAATGTAACTGACAATTTTTATATTTTTTTTTCCTGGTCTAATAGGTTTAGAAGTAGTACATTACACCCAGAAATTGGTGAATTTCTCAAGAAAATGTCTAAACCAGTAAAAAAATATATAAAAATTGTCAGTTACATTTTCTTGAGAAATTCACTAATTTTTGGGTGTGATATACCACTTCTATACCTATTAGGCAGGAAAAAAAATCAAAACTTGTCAGTTACATTTTCTTGAGAAATTCACCAATTTCTGGGTGTAATGTACTATTTCTATACCTATTAGACCAGGAAAAAAAATATAAAAATTGTCAGTTACTTTTTCTTGAGAAATATAACTATTTTGGGGGTGTGATGTACCAATGCTATACATAGTAGACTGGTTAAAAAATAAAATGTCAGTTACATTTTCTTTATGAATGCACCAATTTTTAGGTGTGATTTACCACTTCTATAAATTTTAGACCAGTAAAAAAATATAAAAATTGTCAGTTACATTTTCTTGAGAAATTCACCAATTTCTGGGTGTAATGTTCTACTTCTAAACCTATTAGACCAGGAAAAAAAAAAATTGTCAGTTACTTTTTCTTGAGAAATCCAAGAATTTTTGGCTGTGATGTACCAATGCTATAAATTTTTATATTTTTTTTTTACTGGTCTAAAATTTATAGCATTTATTATATCACACTCAAAAATTCTTGGATTTCTCAAGAAAATGTAACTGACAATTTTTATTTTATTTTTTCCTGGTCTAATAGGTTTAGAAGTAGTACATTACACCCAGAAATTGGTGAATTTCTCAAGAAAATGTCTAAACCAGTAAAAAAAAAATATAAAAATTGTCAGTTACATTTTCTTGAGAAATTCACTAATTTTTGGGTGTGATATACCACTTCTATACCTATTAGGCAGGAAAAAAAATCAAAAACTTGTCAGTTACATTTTCTTGAGAAATTCACCAATTTCTGGGTGTAATGTACTATTTCTATACCTATTAGACCAGGAAAAAAAATATAAAAATTGTCAGTTACTTTTTCTTGAGAAATATAACTATTTTGGGGGTGTGATGTACCAATGCTATACATAGTAGACTGGTTAAAAAATAAAATGTCAGTTACATTTTCTTTATGAATGCACCAATTTTTAGGTGTGATTTACCACTTCTATAAATTTTAGACCAGTAAAAAAAATATAAAGATTGTCTGTTATATTTTCATGATAATTTCACCAATTTTTGGGTGTGATGTACCACTTCTATACCTATTAGGCAGGAAAAAAGAAAATCAAAAACTTGTCAGTTACATTTTCTTGAGAAATTCATCAATTTCTGGGTGTAATGTACTACTTCTATACCTATTAGACCAGGAAAAAAAAAATTGTCAGTTACTTTTTCTTGAGAAATATAACTATTTTTGGGTGTGATGTACCAATGCTATACATAGTAGACTGGTTAAAAAATAAAATGTCAGTTACATTTTCTTTATGAATGCACCAATTTTTAGGTGTGATTTACCACTTCTATAAATTTTAGACCAGTAAAAAAATATAATAATCGTCAGTTATATTTTCTTGATAAATTCACCAATTTTTGGGTGTGATGTACCACTGCTATAGCTAGTAGACTTGTAAAAATAAATATTTGTCAGTAACATTTTCTTGAGAAATTCACAAATTTTTGGGTGTGATGTACCATTTCTATAACTATTAGGCAAGAAAAAATATATATAAAAATTGTCAGTTACATTTTTAGTTCAAATTCAACTAATTTTGGGTGTGATTTACCACTTTGTCAGTTACATTTTCAGTTACATTTTCTGGTGAAATTAACCAATTTTTAGATGTACCACTGCTATACCTAGTAGATTAGTTAAAAAACAAAAAAATTGTCAGTATACATTTTCTTGAAAAATTCACCAATTTTTGGGTGTGATGTACCACTTCTATACCTATTAGACAGGAAAAAAAATTGTCAGTTACATTTTCTTGAAAAATTCACTAATTTTTGGGTGTGATATACCACTTCTATACCTATTAGGCAGGAAAAAAAATCAAAAACTTGTCAGTTACATTTTCTTGAGAAATTCACCAATTTCTGGGTGTAATGTACTACTTCTAAACCTATTAGACCAGGAAAAAAAAATATAAAAATTGTCAGTTACTTTTTCTTGAGAAATATAACTATTTTTGGGTGTGAAGTACCAATGCTATACCTATTATACCAGGAAAAAAATATATAAAAATTGTCAGTTACATTTTCTTGAGAAATCCAAGAATTTTTGGCTGTGATGTACCAATGCTTTAAATTTTAGACCAGTAAAAAAAAATATAAAAATTGTCAGTTACATTTTCTTGAGAAATCCAAGAATTTTTGGGTGTGATGTAATAAATGCTATAAATTTTAGACCAGTAAAAAAAATATAAAAATTGTCAGTTACATTTTCTTGAGAAATTCACAAATTTTTGGGTGTGATGTTCCACTTCTATTCTATTAGACAGGAAAAAAAATTGTCAGTTACATTTTTTTGAAAAATTCACAAATTTTTGGATGTGATATACCACTTCTATACCTTTCAGGCAGGAAAAAAAACAAAAACTTGTCAGTTACATTTTCTTGAGAAATTCACCAATTTTTAGGTGTGATGATCTACTGCTATACTTAGTAGACTGGTAAAAATACAAATTTGTCAGTTACATTTTCTTGAAAAACACGCCAATTTCTGGGTGTGATGTACTACTTCTATACCCATTAGACCAGGAAAACAAGAATATAACAATTTCAGTTACTTTTTATTGAGAAATACAACAATTTTTGGGTGTGATGGTACACTGCTATACCTAGTAGACTGGTAAAAATAAAAATTTGTCAGTTACATTTTCTTGAGAAATTCACCAATTTTTGGGTGTGATTTACTACTTTAATACCTATTAGACAAGGAAAACAAGAATATAAAAATTTCAATTACTTTTTATTGAGAAATACAACAATTTTTGGGTGTGATGGTACACTGCTATACCTAGTAGACTGGCAAAAATAAAAATTTGTCAGTTACATTTTCTTGAGGAAATCACCAATTTTTGGGTGTGATGTACCACTTCTATACCTATTAGGCAGGAAAAAAAATCAAAAACTTGTCAGTTACATTTTCTGGAGAAATTCACCAATTTCTGGGTGTAATGTACTACTTCTATACCTATTAGACCAGGGGAAAAAAATATAAAAATTGTCAGTTACTTTTTCTTGAGAAATATAACTATTTTTGGGTGTGATGTACCAATGCTATATATAGTAGACTGGTTAATAAATAAAATGTCAGTTACATTTTCTTTATGAATGCACCAATTTTTAGGTGTGATTTACCACTTCTATAAATTTTAGACCAGTAAAAAAATATAAAAATTTTCAGTTATATTTTCTTGATAAATTCACCAATTTTTGGGTGTGATGTACCACTGCTATAGCTAGTAGACTTGTAAAAATAAATATTTGTCAGTAACATTTTCTTGAGAAATTCACAAATTTTTGGGTGTGATGTACCATTTATATACCTATTAGGCAAGAAAATATATATATGAAAATTGTCAGTTACATTTTTAGTTCAAATTCAACTATTTTTGGGTGTGATTTACCACTTTGTCAGTTACATTTTCAGTTACATTTTCTGGTGAAATTAACCAATTTTTAGATGTGATGTACCACTGCTTTACCTAGTAGATTAGTTAAAAAACTAAAAAATTGTCAGTATACATTTTCTTGAAAAATTCTCCAATTTTTGGGTGTGATGTACCACTTCTATACCTATTAGACAGAAAAAAAAAAAAACTTGTCAGTTACATTTTCTTGAGATATTCACCAATTTTTGGGTGTGATGTACTACTTCTTTACCTAGTAGACTGGTAAAAATAAAAATTTGTCAATTACGTTTTTCTGTTCAAATTCTCCAATTTTTGGGTGTGATGTACCACTGCTATATCTAGTAGACAGGTAAAAAAAAAATGTCAGTTACATTTTCAGTTGAAATTCACCAATTTTTGGGTGTGATGTTCCACTGCTATACCTAGTAGACTGGTAAAAAATATATTGTCAGTTACATTTTTGGGTGAAATTCACAAATTCTTGGTTGTGAAGTACCACTGCTTTACCTAGTACACTTGGAAAAAATAGATAAAAATTGTAAGTTATATTTTCTTTATAAATTCACCAATTTTTGGGTGTGATGTACCACTGGTATACCTAGTAGACTGGTAAAAATAAAAATTTGTCAATTACATTTTTCTGTTCAAATTCACCAATTTTTGGGTGTGATGTACCATTGTTATACCTAGTAGATAAGTTTAAAAAAAATGAATAACCCTAATTTTGATAATCTTTCAGGGTACTGTAGTTGCCTTATTTAAATTATTACTTTAGTTGTCCTCCTCTGGACCCTCTCCAGTTCTGGTATGTCTGCCTTGCTCACAGGAGCCTAGAATTGTACACAGTAGAGTTGAGCGAACACCTGAATGTTCGGATTCGAGAAGTTCGGCCGAACTTCCCGGAAATGTTCGGGTTCGGGATCCGAACCGGATCCGAACTTCGTCCCGAACCCGAACCCTATTGAAGTCAATGGGGACCCGAACTTTTTGGTACTAAAAAGACTGTAAAACAGCCCAGGAAAGGGCTAGAGGGCTGCAAAAGGCAGCAACATGTAGGTAAATCCCCTGCAAACACATGTAGATAGGGAAATGAATTAAAATAAAAATTAAATAAATAAAAATTAACCAAAATCAATTGGAGAGAGGTCCCATAGCAGAGAATCTGGCTTCACGTCACCCACCACTGGAACAGTCCATTCTCAGATATTTAGGCCCCGGCACCCAGGCAGAGGAGAGAGGTCCCGTAACAGACAATCTGGCTTCATGTCAGCAGAGAATCAGTCTTCATATCATAGCAGAGAATCAGGCTTCACGTCACCCACCACTGTAAGAGTCCATTTTCATAAATTTAGGCCCAGCACCCAGGCAGAGGAGAGAGGTCCCGTAACAGACAATCTGGCTTCATGTCAGCAGAGAATCAGTCTTCATGTCATAGCAGAGAATCAGGCTTCACGTCAGCCACCAGTGCAACAGTCCATTGGCATATATTTAGGCCCAGCACACAGGCAGAGGAGAGAGGTCCCGTAACAGAGGATCTGGCTTCATGTCAGCAGAGAATCAGTCTGCATGTCATAGCAGAAAATCAGGCTTCACGTCAGCCACCACTGCAACAGTCCATTGTCAGATATTTAGGCCCAGCACCCAGGCAGAGGAGAGAGGTTCCGTAACAGAGAATCTGTCTTCATGTCAGCAGAGAATTAGTCTGCATGTCATAGCAGAGAATCAGGCTTCACGTCAGCCACCAATGCAACAGTCCATTGTCAGATATTTAGGCCCAGCACCCAGGCAGAGGAGAGAGGTCCCGTAACAGAGAATCTGTCTTCATGTCAGCAGAGAATTAGTCTGCATGTCATAGCAGAGAATCAGGCTTCACGTCAGCCACCAATGCAACAGTCCATTGTCAGATATTTAGGCCCAGCACCCAGGCAGAGGAGAGAGGTCCCGTAACAGACAATCTGGCTTCATGTCAGCAGAGAATTAGTCTGCATGTCATAGCAGAGAATCAGGCTTCACGTCAGCCACCAATGCAACAGTCCATTGTCAGATATTTAGGCCCAGCACCCAGGCAGAGGAGAGAGGTCCCGTAACAGACAATCTGGCTTCATGTCAGCAGAGAATCAGTCTTCATATCATAGCAGATAATCAGGCTTCACGTCACCCAACATTGGAACAGTCCATTGGCATATATTTAGGCCCCGGCACCCAGACAGAGGAGAGGTTCATTCAACTTTGGGTAGCCTCGCAATATAATGGTAAAATGAAAATAAAAATAGGATTGAATGAGGAAGTGCCCTGGAGTACAATAATATATGGTTAAGGGGAGGTAGTTAATGTCTAATCTGGACAAGGGACGGACAGGTCCTGTGGGATCCATGCCTGGTTAATTTTTATGAACGTCAGCTTGTCCACATTGGCTGTAGACAGGCGGCTGCGTTTGTCTGTAATGACGCCCCCTGCCGTGCTGAATACACGTTCAGACAAAACGCTGGCCGCCGGGCAGGCCAGCACCTCCAAGGCATAAAAGGCTAGCTCTGGCCACGTGGACAATTTAGAGACCCAGAAGTTGAATGGGGCCGAACCATCAGTCAGTAGGTGGAGGGGTGTGCACAAGTACTGTTCCACCATGTTAGTGAAATGTTGCCTCCTGCTAACACGTTGCGTATCAGGTGGTGGTGCAGTTAGCTGTGGCGTGTTGACAAAAGTTTTCCACATCTCTGCCATGCTAACCCTGCCCTCAGAGGAGCTGGCCGTGACACAGCTGCCTTGGCGACCTCTTGCTCCTCCTCTGCCTTGGCCTTGGGCTTCCACTTGTTCCCCTGTGACATTTGGGAATGCTCTCAAGAGCGCGTCTACCAACGTGCGCTTGTACTCGCGCATCTTCCTATCACGCTCCAGTGCAGGAAGTAAGGTGGGCACATTGTCTTTGTAGCGTGGATCCAGCAGGGTGGCAACCCAGTAGTCCGCACACGTTAAAATGTGGGCAACACTGCTGTCGTTGCGCAGGCACTGCAGCATGTAGTCGCTCATGTGTGCCAGGCTGCCCAGGGGTAAGGACAAGCTGTCCTCTGTGGGAGGCGTATCGTCATCGTCCTGCCTTTCCCCCCAGCCACGCACCAGTGATGGGCCCGAGCTGCGTTGGGTGCCACCCTGCTGTGACCATGCTTCATCCTCATCCTCCTCCACCTCCTCCTCATCCTCGTCCTCCTCGTCCTCCAGTAGTGGGCCCTGGCTGGCCACATTTGTACCTGGCCTCTGCTGTTGCAAAAAACCTCCCTCTGAGTCACTTCGAAGAGACTGGCCTGAAAGTGCTAAAAATGACCCCTCTTACTCCTCCTCCTCCTCCTCCTCCTGGGCCACCTCCTCTTCCATCATCGCCCTAAGTGTTTTCTCAAGGAGACATAGAAGTGGTATTGTAACGCTGATAACGGCGTCATCGCCACTGGCCATGTTGGTGGAGTACTCGAAACAGCGCAACAGGGCACACAGGTCTCGCATGGAGGCCCAGTCATTGGTGGTGAAGTGGTGCTGTTCCGCAGTGCGACTGACCCGTGCGTGCTGCAGCTGAAACTCCACTATGGCCTGCTGCTGCTCGCACAGTCTGTCCAGCATGTGCAAGGTGGAGTTCCACCTGGTGGGCACGTCGCATATGAGGCGGTGAGCGGGAAGGCCGAAGTTACGCTGTAGCGCAGACAGGCGAGCAGCGGCAGGATGTGAACGCCGGAAGCGCGAACAGACGGCCCGCACTTTATGCAGCAGCTCTGACATGTCGGGGTAGTTGTGAATGAACTTCTGCACCACCAAATTCAGCACATGCGCCAGGCAAGGGATGTGCGTCAAACTGGCTAGTCCCAGAGCTGCAACGAGATTTCGCCCATTATTGCACACCACCAGGCCGGGCTTGAGGCTCACCGGCAGCAACCACTCGTAGGTCTGTTGTTCTATACCCCGCCACAACTCCTGTGCGGTGTGGGGCCTGTCCCCCAAACATATGAGTTTCAGAATGGCCTGCTGACGTTTACCCCGGGCTGTGCTGAAGTTGGTGGTGAAGGTGTGTGGCTGACTGGATGAGCAGGTGGAAGAAGAGGAGGAGGAAGCCGAGAAGGACGAGGTGGCAACAGGAGGCAAAGAATGTTGCCCTGCAATCCTTGGCGGCAGAAGGACGTGCGCCAAACAGCTCTCCGCCTGGGGCCCAGCTGCCACTACATTTACCCAGTGTGCAGTTAGGGAGATATAGCGTCCCTGGCCGTGCTTACTGGTCCACGTATCTGTGGTTAGGTGGACCTTGCTACAGATGGCGTTGCGCAGTGCACACTTGATTTTATCGGATACTTGGTTGTGCAGGGAAGGCACGGCTCTCTTGGAGAAGTAGTGGCGGCTGGGAACAACATACTGTGGGACAGCAAGCGACATGAGCTGTTTGAAGCTGTCTGTGTCCACCAGCCTAAATGACAGCATTTCATAGGCCAGTAGTTTAGAAATGCTGGCATTCAGGGCCAGGGATCGAGGGTGGCTAGGTGGGAATTTACGCTTTCTCTCAAATGTTTGTGAGATGGAGAGCTGAACGCTGCCGTGTGACATGGTTGAGACGCTTGGTGACGGAGGTGGTGGTGGTGTTGGTGGTACATCCCCTGTTTGCTGGGCAGCAGGTGCCAACGTTCCTCCAGAGGCGGAGGAAGAGGCCGAGGCGGCAGCAGCAGAAGAGGCCGAGGCGGCAGCAGCAGAAGAGGTAGCAGGGGGAGCCTGAGTGACTTCCTTGGTTTTAAGGTGTTTACTCCACTGCAGTTCATGCTTTGCATGCAGGTGCCTGGTCATGCAGGTTGTACTCAGGTTCAGAACGTTAATGCCTCGCTTCAGGCTCTGATGGCACAGCGTGCAAACCACTCGGGTCTTGTCGTCAGCACATTGTTTGAAGAAGTGCCATGCCAGGGAACTCCTTGAAGCTGCCTTTGGGGTGCTCGGTCCCAGATAGCGGCGGTCAGTAGCAGGCGGAGTCTCTTGGCGGCAGGTGTTCTGCTTTTGCCCACTGCTTCCTCTTTTGCTACGCTGTTGGCTCGGTCTCACCACTGCCTCTTCCTCCGAACTGTGAAAGTCAGTGTCACGACCTTCATTCCATGTGGGGTCTATGACCTCATCGTCCCCTGCATCGTCTTCCACCCAGTCTTGATCCCTGACCTCCTGTTCAGTCTGCACACTGCAGAAAGACGCAGCAGTTGGCACCTGTGTTTCGTCATCATCAGAGACATGCTAAGGTGGTATTCCCATGTCCTCATCATCAGGAAACATAAGTGGTTGTGCGTCAGTGCAGTCTATGTCTTCCACCGCTGGGGAAGGGCTAGGTGGATGCCCTTGGGAAACCCTGCCAGCAGAGTCTTCAAACAGCATAAGAGACTGCTGCATAACTTGAGGCTCAGACAGTTTCCCTGATATGCATGGGGGTGATGTGACAGACTGATGGGGTTGGTTTTCAGGCGCCATCTGTACGCTTTCTGCAGAAGACTTGGTGGGAGATAATGTGAACGTGCTGGATCCACTGTCGGCCACCCAATTGACTAATGCCTGTACCTGCTCAGGCCTTACCATCCTTAGAACGGCATTGGGCCCCACCATATATCGCTGTAAATTCTGGCGGCTACTGGGACCTGAGGTAGTTGGTACACTAGGACGTGTGGATGTGGCAGAACGGCCACGTCCTCTCCCAGCACCAGAGGGTCCACTAACACCACCACGACCATGTCCACGTCTGCGTCCCTAATAGATGTTTTCCTCATTGTTATCGTTCACCACAACAACAAAAATATTATTTGGCCCAATGTATTGTATTCAAATTCAGCTGAATATAAATTTGAGGCCTAGTATTTAGGCGCTGGGTGACCGGTATAGATTTACTGACAGAATTAGACTTTGAAATGCACAGTAGCGTGTGTGTGAAGTTATTCTGAATGACCCTATGTGCACCTTGAATATTATATACCCTTTTAGGGATAGATTTCAAATAGCTCTGATACAGCAGAAACCACTAAATTATGAAATTGCTAAATTGGGAATTGTATTTCAACCCAGAACAAAAAATGTGCTTTGACGGACACTAAATAACTTGCCCAGCCAGAACAGTACAGCGGTAACGACAGATTTAGCGGGATATAAATTTGAGGCCTAGTATTTAGGCGCTGGGTGACCGGTATGGATTTACTGACAGAATTAAACTTGGAAATGCACAGTAGCGTGTGTGTGAAGTTATTCTGAATGACCCTATGTGCACCTTGAATATTATATACCCTTTTAGGGATAGATTTCAAATAGCTCTGATATAGCAGAAACCACTAAATTATGAAATTGCTAAATTGGGAATTGTATTTCAACCCAGAACAAAAAATGTGCTTTGACGGACACTAAATAACTTGCCCAGCCAGAACAGTACAGCGGTAACGACAGATTTAGCGGGAAATAAATTTGAGGCCTAGTATTTAGGCGCTGGGTGACCGGTATGGATTTACTGACAGAATTAAACTTGGAAATGCACAGTAGCGTGTGTGTGAAGTTATTCTGAATGACCCTATATGCACCTTGAATATTATATACCCTTTTAGGGATAGATTTCAAATAGCTCTGATACAGCAGAAACCACTAAATTATGAAATTGCTAAATTGGGAATTGTATTTCAACCCAGAACAAAAAATGTGCTTTGACGGACACTAAATAACTTGCCCAGCCAGAACAGTACAGCGGTAATGACAGATTTAGCGGGAAATAAATTTGAGGCCTAGTATTTAGGCGCTGGGTGACCGGTATGGATTTACTGACAGAATTAAACTTGGAAATGCACAGTAGCGTGTGTGTGAAGTTATTCTGAATGACCCTATGTGCACCTTGAATATTATATACCCTTTTAGGGATAGATTTCAAATAGCTCTGATACAGCAGAAACCACTAAATTATGAAATTGCTAAATTGGGAATTGTATTTCAACCCAGAACAAAAAATGTGCTTTGACGGACACTAAATAACTTGCCCAGCCAGAACAGTACAGCGGTAACGACAGATTTAGCGGGATATAAATTTGAGGCCTATTATTTAGGCGCTGGGTGACCGGTATGGATTTACTGACAGAATTAAACTTAGAAATGCACAGTAGCGTGTGTGTGAAGTTATTCTGAATGACCCTATGTGCACCTTGAATATTATATACCCTTTTAGGGATAGATTTCAAATAGCTCTGATATAGCAGAAACCACTAAATTATGAAATTGCTAAATTGGGAATTGTATTTCAACCCAGAACAAAAAATGTGCTTTGACGGACACTAAATAACTTGCCCAGCCAGAACAGTACAGCGGTAATGACAGATTTAGCGGGATATAAATTTGAGGCCTAGTATTTAGGCGCTGGGTGACCGGTATGGATTTACTGACAGAATTAAACTTGGAAATGCACAGTAGCGTGTGTGTGAAGTTATTGTGAATGACCCTATGTGCACCTTGAATATTATATACCCTTTTAGGGATAGATTTCAAATAGCTCTGATACAGCAGAAACCACTAAATTATGAAATTGCTAAATTGGGAATTGTATTTCAACCCAGAACAAAAAATGTGCTTTGACGGACACTAAATAACTTGCCCAGCCACAACAGTACAGCGGTAACGACAGATTTAGCGGGATATAAATTTGAGGCCTAGTATTTAGGCGCTGGGTGACCGGTTTGGATTTACTGACAGAATTAGACTGGGATATGGCCAAAAAATAACCACACTATTGCTGGTTAAATGCACTTGGTGTGACAGCTTGACCAACCACACTACTGAGGGTTAAATGCACTTGGTGACAGGCGCAGCTTGCCCCTGATGTAGTATATGGCCAAAAAATGAACAGACTTTTGCTGGTTAAATGCACTTGGTGTGACAGCTTGACCAACCACACTACTGAGGGTTAAATGCACTTGGTGACGGGCGCAGCTTGCCCCTGATGTAGTATATGGCCAAAAAATAAACAGACTATTGCTGGTTAAATGCACTTGGAGTGACAGCTTCACCCTGATGTAGGCTTTAGCCAAAAAACAACCACACCATTGAGGGTTAAATGCACTTGGTGACAGGCGCAGCTTGCCCCTGATGTAGTATATGGCAAAAAAATGAACAGACTATTGCTGGTTAAATGCACTTGGTGTGACAGCTTGACCAACCACACTACTGAGGGTTAAATGCACTTGGTGACGGGCGCAGCTTGCCCCTGATGTAGTATATGGCCAAAAAATAAACAGACTATTGCTGGTTAAATGCACTTGGTGTGACAGCTTCACCCTGATGTAGGCTTTAGCCAAAAAACAACCACACCATTGAGGGTTAAATGCACTTGGTGACAGGCGCAGCTTGCCCCTGATGTAGTATATGGCCAAAAAATAAACAGACTATTGCTGGTTAAATGCACTTGGTGTGACAGCTTCACCCTGATGTAGGCTCTAGCCAAAAAACAACCACACCATTGAGGGTTAAATGCACTTGGTCGCAGCTTGTGCTGGCGCACCACAAGACACAAAATGGCCGCCGATCACCCCAGAAAAAAGTGACTGACAAACGGTCTGGGCAGCCTAAAAACAGTGAGCAATTGAATTTCAGCAGCTCAATGATGCACAGCTGCAGATCGATCGATTAATCAAGTCCTTTGGAGGAGTTAATCTGCCTAATCTCGCCCTACTGTCGCAGCCGCAACCTCTCCCTACGCTAATCAGAGCAGAGTGACGGGTGGCGCTATGTGACTCCAGCTTAAATAGAGGCTGGGTCACATGGTGCTCTGGCCAATCACAGCCATGCCAATAGTAGGCATGGCTGTGACGGCCTCTTGGGGCAAGTAGTATGACGCTTGTTGATTGGCTGCTTTGCAGCCTTTCAAAAAGTGCCAAGAAAGCGTCACAAAAGCGCCAAGAAAGCGACGAACACCGAACCCGAACCCGGACTTTTACGAAAATGTCCGGGTTCGGGTCCGTATTACGGACACCCCAAAATTCGGTACGAACCCGAACTATACAGTTTGAGTTCGCTCATCCCTAGTACACAGTACTCCATGTGTGGTCTGACTAGCGATTTGTAGCGTGGTAGGACTATGTTCTTATTACGGGCATCTATGCCCCTTTTGATACAACCCATTATCTTATTGGCCTTGGCAGCAGCTGCCTGACACTGTTTTTTGCAGCTTAGTCTGCCGTTCGGGTGACTTGCATTATTCCTTCCCATGTGCATAACTTTACATTTGTCAGTGTCAAACCTCATTCTAGCCTTCTACAAGATCATTAATAAATATATTGAAGAGAATAGGGCCCAATACTGACCCCTCAGGTACCCCACTAGTGACAGTGACCCAATCTGAGTGTGTACCGTTAATAACCACCCTCTGTTTTCTATCACTCTAGCCAGTTACTTACCCACATACAGACATTTTCTCCCAGTCCGAGCATTCTCCTTTTATATACTAACCTTTTATGTTGTACAGTGTCAAATGCTTTGGAGAAGTCCAGATATATGACATCCATTGATTCGCCTCTGTCAATTCTCATAGAAACTGATTCAATTAGTTTGGCATGACCGATCCCTCATGAAGCTATGCTGATATGGGGTTATTTGCTTATTTCTATTGAGATGCTCTAATATAGCATCACTTAGAAAACCTTAAAACAGTTTACCCACAACAGATGTTAAACTTACTGGCCTATAGTATCCAGGCTCTGTTTTTGGACTCTTTTTGAATATTGGCACCACATTTGCTATGCACCAATCCAATGGGACATTCCCTGTCAGTATAGAGTCTGCAAATATCAGAAATAAGGGTCTGGCAATGACATTACTTAATTCCCTTAGGATACGGGGGGTGTATGCTATCCGGTCCTGGCGATTTGTCTATTTTAATCTTTTTAAGTCGCTGTTGTACTTCCTCCTGGGTCAGACAGGACACTTTTAATGGGGAATTTATTTTTACATTCAGCATTTCATCTGACATTTTTTTTTTTCTCAGTGAATACATTGGGGAAAAAAATATTTAACAGCTTTGCTTTCTCCTCGTCACTCTCTGCGACTTCCCCCCCCCCCCCCCATTACTCTTTAAAGGGCTGACACCTTCAGATTTATTAAAATTTATATAATTGGAGAACATTTTAATGTTAGTTTTACTCTATTTGGCAATTAATCTCTCAGTCTCTAGTTTGGCCATTTTTATTTGTTTTTTACATGTTCTATTCTTTTCCTTATAGTTTTTCAGTGCTTTTGTGCCACCCTCCTCTTTTAGTGATTTATGTTTTCTTTTTGTCATTTATTGCTTTCTTTACAGTTCTATTTATTTACATGGGTTTCTTTTTGTTCCTTAACCTTAGCCTTTGGCGTGATGACGTGATGTGAGCGACGCGTCTCGCTCTCCCTCCTCGCTAGCCTCCTCCCTCCGGGCTCCTGCCGAAACAGCTGATGCCCCGAACGTGGCAGCTCCCTGGCTTACTTTCGCTGGTGTCGGCGTCCCTCCCTCTTTGCTGGCTGGGTTGCCGGCTGTTCTACTAGCCGCTGGCCGGTGTCGCTGCCTGGGGGTTCGTCCTCTGATTTTCCCTTGAGGATTCTGCGGTCTTCTTCTCTGCTTGTTCCCGGCTCTCTATCCTGGCGCGCGGCACTCGCCTGTAATCAGCTGCTTCTCGGCTTGTTGTAGCTTGTTGCAGCCTGCCCTCTGCTGGTGGTTCTCGGGACTTCAGGCATCTATGAAGCTTCTATTTCAAGGACCTGGGCTTTCATTTGCGGTCAGAGGCAGGCATTTGGACGGCTATTTCTGGAGAAGATTCCCTGGCTCATCATCTGGCTTACTTAACCATCCGGGCGACCAGCAAGGATTCCGTGTACCCTCGTTTTTGGCCGGCCCTGGACTTTCTGTTAGGCTCGAGGCGCATACTGGGACCGCGGTCGTGCCGGACACGTGAGAACACTGCTATTTGTTGTTTGTGACTCTATTATTTTTTTTTTTTTTTTTTTTCGCTAAGTTCCCCGCTACACCGCAGTAAAAATCTTTTTGGTCTTGCTCCCCCTTGTGGTGTCTGGAGAAGAGGTGATAGAAGGGCGATAAAGCAAGGGAAGGGAGAAAAAGGGGTAGAAAAAGACGAGAGGAGTAAAGAGGAGGGGGAAGGGGAGAAAGGGGGAAGAAAAAAAAGAAAAGGGGGAGGGGGAAGAAAATGGCCCCAAAGCGACGGTCAGTGGATTCCTCTGCAGCAAAGATGGTGTCTAAGACCCCCGAGAATAAAATAGATAAGTTCCTGAAATCACCCCTCCCAAATGAAAAGAATACAGCTAAAATAAAAGTGACTGCGAACTTAAAAAAACCTGCGAAAATTCCCCAAACTGATGAACTATCCGATGACGGATCAGTAGAGGCAGGTCATGAGATTGGAGAGGAAAGTCTCTCTGCACAAACGCAAGCTGCACAAATGCGAACTGAATACGATCCTTCAGTTTTGACTAAAATCTTGTGCGCCGTGGAAAATAACGGCACCTTAGCGCAAGGGATGGCTACCCAGCTGGGTTTAGTGCAGGGTGACATTGCCTCAATAAGAGAAGACCTTGTAAATATCCGGGAGCGAGTCCATAATGTTGAAAAAATAGTCGACTCCTTGCAAACCGATGTGGAAATGCTAAAATCCAAAACCGCGCTCCTGGCCTCAGAAAATCAATCATTACAAAATAAGCTGGAGGATCTGGAAAACAGGGCAAGGCGAAATAATGTCCGTATAATTGGCTTTCCAGAAGGAGTCGAAGGCCGACAGCTAGAGGAACAACTTAAAGATGTGGTTTTGAACAATCTTGGCAGTGATTACTTTTCCTCGATGTATCAAATAGAAAGAGCCCATCGAATACCAGGGGGGAAACCTACCCCAGGGAGGCCGCCGCGAGCAATTATAATGAAATTATTATTGTCTGCTGATAGAGATATGGCATTGAAAAGAGCAAGAGAATGCACATCTATTGAATATCAGGGCACTAAATTGCTCTTTTTTCCAGACTTTTCTCGGCAGACCCAGGAAAAAAGAAGACATTTTTATAGAGATTAAAAAACGTTTGGCGTCTAAGGACATTAAATATTCTCTACAGTATCCAGTGAAATTAAGAGTGATTTACAAGGGAATTGCCCAATTCTTTGAAAAACCACAACAAGCGCTAGACTGGATGGAGCAAATGGGCATATGAAACTGCGCAATATCATTATGGAGGGGAGGGGGGGGCTAGGGTAGGGGAGAATGGCCGGAGGTTTAGAGGTTCGCTGACTAGATCGGGTGGATCAATGGAGAGGGGAGAGGGGAAGGGGGAACCCACCTTGCAGGTTTGGGGTTGTGTGTTTTTTTTGTTTTTTTTTTGCTTTTGTGCTTTTTTGTTTTTGTTTTTTTCTTGCTACAGTGAAGGATGTCCACTAGAATTGTAACCTGGAATATCAGAGGGCTTGGGGAAAGGGTCAAGAGACAAGCTATTATGGATGCACTTAAAAGATATCTTCCAGCAATTATCTGCATGGTAGAAACTCATCTTACTAAAGAAACCGTGTCCCGTTTGACAACGGGATGGTATTCTCAATCTTATCACTCTACTTTTAGTAGCTCTTCTAGGGGCGTCTCAGTTCTGATTCATAATTCTGTGGACTTTACCCTTATAGAATCCTATATATATGACCAGGGTAGATTTATCTTTTTGCATGGTAAGCTGCATGGCTATAGTTATATCCTTGCTTTCTTTTATATACCTCCGCCTTTCTCAATGTATCCACTGATCCAGCTAACACTTTTTTTGAAGGGAGATCAGAATGCCGGCTAGTTCTGATGGGGGACTTTAATGCAGTAATGGACCCCAATAAAGATAGATTCACATTAGATGCAGAACGCGTGAGGAATTTATGTACTTCCCCGCTGCCACAATTCTGCCTGGAGGTTGGACTGGTGGATATATGGGAATATCTTGGCGGAGGTAAGCGAGTATATTCTTGTGTTAGTAGGGGCGGTAGAGCAATGTCTAGAATTGATTTAGCATTTACTAATGAGAGTAATCTGAGCAACATCCGTAAGATACGATATGGGGTAAGAACAATTTCGGACCACTCACCCGTACTGGTTGAGGTTTGCACTGGGAAGAACAAGGATAATATGGGGCTAGGATTTAAGTTGAATCCATATTGGTTTACTATTATGGATAATCTTCAGTCCATTAAATCTTTGATATCCTCCTTTTGGGAGGTGAATCGCCCCTCTGCCAACATCAATATAGTATGGGATGCCCTGAAAGCATATCTGAGGGGGGTCTTTATAAGCGAGATTGCTGCAGTAAAGAGAACATTTAAAAAAAAAGAGGAGGAACTGGCCAAGGCTGTTGCATGCACAACTGAGCGATTCACTAGCCAACCTACCGAGTATAACAGGTAAAGAGATGCAGAAGGCCAGCTGCTCCTTGGATAAATATATAATAGAGAAAGCAAATCATAGAGTATTCTTCAAGGGCTTAAAATATTTTTCGGAGTCTGGACGCCCTGGCAGGTTGTTAGCTAGGATAATCACACAACAAGACAAGAAAAATCAATCTATTGTCTCGATTCGCAATATAGCGGGGGAAATTATAACAGATCCAGAAGGAATCAGGGACACCTTTCTACAATACTTTATTCAGATATACAGTCCCTCTTCTGGCCTGTCACCCGACCTGGCGACGCGGTTCCTGGAGAGGATTTCACTCTCTACTTTAAACGAAGCCCAAATAGAATATCTGGAAGAGGAGTTATCTCTTTCGGAGCTCCAGGAGGCTTTGGAATCTGTCTCGGGGAATTCGTCGCCAGGTATGGACGGCCTTCCATATGAGGTCTACCGCAAGTATAGCGATGTGATTCTCCCTCAGCTGTTAGAGGTCTTTTCCCAGGCAATACAGGCAGGGAGCTTACCATGCACTATGATGGAGGCTCTTATTGTTTTAATTCCTAAAAAGGACAAGGACCCGATAGAAATGAGCTCTTATAGACCAATCTCGTTACTAAACACAGACGCTAAGCTATTATCCAAAGTTTTGGCCAGGAGGCTTTCACGGGTCATATCCGCTATTATCCACCCAGACCAAAATGGCTTTATGCCAAAAAGGGGCGCCCATCATAATTTGCATAGGCTATTTATGAATATTCAGTCCCCGGGGCGCAGTGCCCGCTCCATCCTGTCGTTGGATGCCACTAAGGCCTTCGACAGGGTGGAGTGGACTTTTCTCTGGGAGGTGATGAAAAAAATGGGCTTTGGCCCTAGATTTATGGCGATGGTTCAGTTATTATATAGCTCCCCAGCTGCTAGGATCAGGATTAACGATACGATTACAGAGAGCTTCACCCTAGGAAGAGGCACCCGCCAAAGCTGTCCTCTCTCCCCTCTTTTGTTCAATATTTATATTGAACCCTTAGCAGCCAGTATAAGGCAGGATCTGCAGGTGGCCGGCTTCGGTATAATGGGGAAGCATGACCGTGTATCTCTTTACGCAGATGACATCTTGGTTTTCCTTCATCAAACAGAAACCACTCTCCCTCGCATAATGGATTTGGTTGTTTTTTTCTCTGCTCCGTCTGGCCTGGAGATCAATTGGGAGAAGACTGTTCTCCTCCCTATAGACAAGCTGCGAGGCGATTGGTATAACCAGTTAACAGTCTCCGAATCAATAAAGTACCTGGGGATTTCAGTTTCTGCCAAACCTCAGGAATATCTACAAGTTAACTTGATTCCCCTGCTGATAAAGCTGAGGGCTAAAATCAAGATATGGCAAAAAAATTCTGCATACAAGAGCTGATAGAATTTCTTTAATAAAAATGGTAGTACTGCCACAGGTTCTTTATGTCCTGCGCAACTCGCCTGTATGGATTGCAGATAAGTATTTTAGACTGATAGAGCGGATGCTTAACGACCTACTATGGGGGAGGAAGCGTGTTAGATTGAAGGCGCTTTATTTCTCCATGCCTTATAACCAGGGAGGCCTTAACCTCCCCTATTTTAGGGGTTATTTTATGGCCTCTCAACTCTGCCTTTTTAACGACTGGGAAATTAGCCGTTTTTGCAGTAAAGTGGTGAAAGACTCAGGTTTTACGGATTTCTTTACTGTATTGGAGTCCGACTACCTATCAAATATACAGACCGGGTATACACTCTTCTGCAGAATGGCTATAAAGACCTGGCGGGTTATTAGGAGCTGGTGTGGAGTTAAGGCATCACTTATTTGCACCCCATTGTGGCATAATCCAAAGCTTTTGAACTTAGGGGACTTGAATTGCTGCCAGTATTGGAGGACTAAGAATGTTGAGTACTTACATCAGGTGGTTAGTGGTGGACAAATTCTGTCTTCGATGGAATTAGGGCAAAGGGCAAATTTGGGTGAGGTGGCTTGGTACGCATATTTCCAATTGAGGTCTGCACTTTCTAGCACTCTGAATCGTCACCTTTTTCTTATAGATACTCCTGAATTCTTACACGATTTAATTACTAAGAAAGCTGTCACGAAAATTAAAATATCACATTGCTATAGACACTTAATGAAACATTTTTTCTTGGGTCTTCTTTCACCAGGACAGAGGTCCTGGTCTTCGTTACTCTTAGAGGTGGGTCCCCCAGATTGGGAGAACATAGGGGAAAGTTTAAAACATGTTTCACATAATTTCAATCACACTGTTGTACAATTTAACATTTTGCACAAAATATACGTGACACCTATGTGGTTATATAGAAGAGGACTTAGAGCTTCCTCCGATTGCCCACGTTGTGGCGACTCCGAGGCAGACCACTTACACCTGTTTTGGGACTGCCCAATGGTGGGTAGCTACTGGAGATCGGTCCAGACCACCTTGGCTCGTAAACTTAACATTGTTGTTCCTCTGTCTCCCAGGATATGGGTCTTGGGAGACTTATCGGAGGTTAATTATCAGCCCATAAAACGTCAATTATTGATTAAGGTTATGTTCTTGGCCAGGCTTCTTGTCTCCAGACTATGGTTTAGCTCCTCCGCTCCAGATTGCAGTAACTGGCTGTCCTTGGTCGAGAAAGTGAAAAGCTATGAGAGGATTCTGTATAAATAAAGAGGATCCTATTTAAAATGGGGTAAACTGTGGGAAGACTGGGATATGGTTTAATTAATTTGGAATTTTTCTTTTTATTATATTTTTTTCTTTTTTCCTGCAAGGTTGGGAGGGGGGGGGATAGGTGGGGTGGGTTGGGGACGATCTTAGACTTTATAATATTATAAATGTTATGTGGATATGTATTTTTGCATTATAAATAAAATATGATAAAAAAAAAAAATAATAATAATTTTTATATAATTGGAGAACATTTTAATGTTAGTTTTACTCTATTTGGCAATAAATCTCTCAGTCTCTAGTTTGGCCACTTTTATTTGTTTTTTACATGTTCTATTTTTTTCCTTATAGTTTTTCAGTGCTTTTGTGCCACCCTCCTCTTTTAGTGATTTATGTTTTCTTTTTGTCATTTATTGCTTTCTTTACAGTTCTATTTATTTACATGGGTTTCTTTTTGTTCCTTAACCTTTTATATCCACACGGTATGTACCTCTCACAATGAGATTTTAGGATGCTTTTAAAGATGTCACATTTTGTGGCTGCATTTTTATTTTTGAGGACTTTGTCCCAGTTAGTTAGGCCTATGGCCTCTCTTAGTTGGCTAAATTTAGCTTTTTTGAAGTTTGGTATTTTTGTTCCTCCCTGTAGAAACACTCTTTTGAATGATAATTGGAAGGTTATTACTTTATGGTCACTATTTCCCAGGTGTCCCACAACCTGCACGTCTGTTGTTCTGTCGGGCCTATTGGTTAATACTAAGTCTAGTATGGCCATCCCTCTAGTCGGGTCCTGAACCAGTTGGGAGAGGTAATTGTCTTTGGTTATTGCCAAAAACCTGTTTCCTTTATGAGATAAACAAGTTTCAGTTTCCCAGTTTATATCTGGGTAGTTAAAGTCCCCCATAATAACCACCTCATTATGATTTGCCGCCTTGTCTATCTCGTTTAGTAGTAGATTTTCTGTGGACTTTGGTATATTAGGTGGTTTATAGTAAACTCCTTTTAGTAATTTATTATTCTTTTTAGCTCCATGTATCTCTACCTACAGTGACTCCACATGTTCATGTCCCTCACTTATATATTCCCGGAGTGTGGGCTTTAGACAGGACTTTACATAAAGGCAGACCCCCCACCCTCTCCTGTTTTGACGATCCTTTCTAAACAGACTGTAACCTTGTACATTAACTGCCCAGTCATAGCTATCATCTAGCCATGTTTCCATTATTCCCACTATGTCATAGTCCTCCTCACACATCACTAATTCCAGTTCCCCAGTTTTATTAGTTCAGGCTTCTGGCATTAGTATACATACATTTGAGAGCTTTAGGTATATTTTTTACCCGACACCTTTCCTTCTGAACTGTTCTAGTCCCTCCTTCCATTCCTCCCCCAGTCCTACTACCTTGCCCCCCGGTCTCTATCTGCACTATCTTCCCGTCCTATAATGTAATTTCCCTCCCCCCAGTCCCTAGTTTAAACACTCCTTCCCCATTGAGGTACAGCCCACCCCTACTATAGAGCCTGTAGCCGATAGAGAAGTTGGCCCAGTTCTCCTTCCTACACCAGTTCTTGAGCCACTTGTTAATCTCCCTAATCTCCTGCTGCCTTTCTTGTGTGGCCCGTGGTGCAGGCAGTATTTCGGAAAATGCTACCTTTTGATGTGCTTGCTCTAAGCTTTTGAAATAAATCCCTGAAATCATTTTTAAGGACTCTCCACCTACCTCTAACTTTGTCATTGGTTACGATATGGACCATGACCGCTGGATCTTCTCCAGTCCTTCCCAGTATCGTAAGTTTAGTTAAAGCCCAGCCGGGCAGGTGTTTGTTTATTGTTTCCAGTGGCGTACACACAATCCATGGGGCCCCGGTGCAAAACTGATCCAAGGGGCCCCCTCCCTGTCGCTGCCCCCCCGACCCACCTCCGCCCCCCCAACTTGCCTCCAACCCCCCCCCCCCCACTACTGCTTGCTGTGCCCACTGACAGGGTCATACTGCATCCAGATAAATACTGCTATATAGTGCCCACTGACAGGGTCATACTGGATCCAGATAAATACTGCCATATAGTGCCCACTGACAGGGTCATACTGGATCCAGATAAATACTGCTATATAGTGCCCACTGACAGGGTCATACTGCGCCCAGATAAATATTGCTTTATAGTGCCCACTGACAGAGTCATACTGTGCCCAGATAAATACTGCTACATAGTGCCCACTGTGTCCAGATAAGGAGGTGATACCACGTCCGTGGCCAGGTAAATCGTGTCAGTGGGCGGAGCGGTCTGTGCCCCCTGGTGCTCAGCCTTCATCCCATGCTCCATTTTCCCCACCGCAGAGGTGTGCATTTGGTGCTGCCTCTTCTCCTTTGTTCTTTGGCCCCCACAAGTAACCCCATGATTATTGCCGCATCTTTGGGACTTAGCCAAAACCAAATCATTAGACCAGGGGCAATCTGACCAAACACCTCCCCTCCACTGCAGTCAGTTTGGGGATCAGTGTGGGTCCCGCAGCAGTTCCCCTGATCATCGTCCCTAACATACTTACCTGCTCTGCACCGCGGGCCGCGGCTACTCTTCCTCTCCGGCAGAAGTCATGCTCGCTCTTCTGTCTTCCAGGCCGGGCGCAGCGTCAAGTCATAGTGCGCGCACTACGTCCTTACGCTGTATGCGCTCAGGACAGTGAAGCGCCGGGCGGGGAGGGTAAGGGGCGAGCCGTGCAGAATCCAGGAATACTGAGCCCTGGGTACATACAGCACTACTGCAGGGGCCAGGGGTCCACAGGCGGCCGGGCCCCCTGGAGTGCCAGCCCCGTTGCAACTGCGACCCCTGTATGTACAAGCCTGATTGTTTAGTTGTTCTGTATTGCTGGTGTGCCAAAATAAATGCACTGTTTGGACTGCTACACGGTTTTCAGATAGATATCTGCGGCCGAAACTCCCAGAGATAGAGCTAATCCCTCACACTACATACCTGAAAACCCATTTAATAGATTCAGCAACCTCCAAAAATGTGAGGTACCGTATACTGGATCTACAAATGAGATTAGTGAAATCATCTTTTAATGTATATTTTAATATATCTTTTTAACCTGGGCTAATCATACTATGTTTTTATTATAATTTTTGAAGATAATCTACCCCTATATATGTATACCCCTGTTCATATGTACAGCGCTATGGAATGAATGGCGCTTTAATAATAAATAAAAATAATAATATAATATGAAATAATTACTGTGATACTATTTGTTATTTGAAGATAACTAGATATGAAATTATAACCACAATAATAACTATAAAATTATCTCTATTGAAATATGAATGGTCCCACAATACTTGAACCTTCTAGTAGCCCAAAATATATCCAAATAACACACCAAAACATACCAATATATACAGACCTTTCATTATTAATTTATTATTTATATTTACTATTTATATTCATTATTTTTTATTATTATTTATTATGTCTTCTTTTTGCATTCCCCACCTTCTCTATTAATTATTTTATAACAATAGGGTATTTGAGATATGCCCCAAATAAATGCGCCCCATATTTCAACACAATACTTAGGTGAACCCTATATACAGTGGCGGAATATAATTGGGGAGTTTGGGTCTGTAGCCCGGAGCCCGGCATCGCTGGGGGGGCCCAACGCCGACCCAAACACCCACAAACTGCGGCGGGGCATGGGAGCACATAGTTCCCTGCCTCCTGATAACCACTATAGGCTTCAGGCCTAGTAGGCCTGAAGCCTAGGTGGTAGTAAAATCCTGGAGCAGGCAGGCATGATGAAGTCATCGCACGCCTGTGCCAGGACGCAGCCCACTGACGTTCAGCATTTACGAGTAGTAAAATCCTGGAGCAGGCAGGCGTGATGACGTCATCGCACGCCTGTGCCAGGTCGCAGCACACTGACGTGCAGCATTTACGAGTAAGCGCCGACTGGGACACAGGTAAGTATTAGCTTTTATTTTTTTGTGTGCCAACTTTAGGGGACATTACTGGGGGGCACAGGAGAATATTACTGAAAGGACAGTGGGGGGAAAACTACTACGAGGGGGCAAATTACTAGTGTGGGGGAAATAAATACTGTGGGGGCAATGTGGGGGACAATTAATACTGTGGGGGCAGTGTGAATAAATTAATACTGTGGGGGAAAATTACTTAATGAAGGGCAATGTGGGGGCAAATTACTTAATGGATGGCAGTGTGGGGGCAAATTACTTAACCCCTTAAGGACCAGGCTCATTTTCACCTTAAGGACCAGGCCATTTTTTGCAAATCTGACCAGTGTCACTTTAAGTGCTCATAACTTTAAAACGCTTCGACTTACCCAGGCCGTTCTGAGATTGTTTTTTCGTCACATATTGTACTTCATGACACTGCTAAAATTGGGTCAAAAAAGTTTACCAAAAATTTTGAAAAATTAGCAAATTTCAAAGTTTCAGTTTCTCTACTTCTGTAATACATAGTAATACCCCCAAAAATTGTGATGACTTTACATTCCCCATATGTCTACTTCATGTTTGTAGCATTTTGGGAATGATATTTTATTTTTTGGGGATGTTACAAGGCTTAGAAGTTTAGAAGCAAATTTTGAAATTTTTGAGAAATCTTCAAAATCCCACTTTTTATGGACCAGTTCAGGTTTGCAGTCATATTGTGAGGCTTAGATAATAGAAACCTCCCAAAAATGACCCCATTCTAGAAACTACACCCCTCAAGGTATTCAAAACTGTTTTTTCAAACTTTATTAACCCTTTAGGTCTTCCACAAGAGTTGATGGCAGATGGAGAAACAATTTTGAAATTTCTATTTTTTGGAAAATTTTCCAATATAATCAATTTTTTCCAGGAGTAAAACAAGGGTTAACTGCCAAACAACACTCAAAATGGGTTGCCCTGATTCTGTAGTTTGCAGAAACACCCCATATGTGGTCGTAAACTACTGTTTGGCCGAACGGTAGCACATAGAAGGAGGGGAACACCATATGGGTTTTGGAAGGCAGATTTTGCAGGACTGGTTTTGTTTATACCATGTCCCATTTGAAGCCCCCTGTTGCACCCCTAGAATAGAAATTTCAAAAAAGTGACTCCATCTAAGAAAGTACACCCCTCAAGGTATTCAAAACTGGGTTTACAAACTTTGTTAACCCTTTAGGTGTTCCACAAGAGTTAATGGCAGATGGAGAAACAATTTTGAAATTTCTATTTTTTGGAAAATTTTCCAATATAATCAATTTTTTCCAGGAGTAAAACAAGGGTTAACTGCCAAACAACACTCAAAATGGGTTGCCCTGATTCTGTAGTTTACAGAAACACCCCATATGTGGTCGTAAACTACTATTTGGCCGAACGGGAGCACATAGAAGGAGGGGAACACCATATGGGTTTTGGAAGGCAGATTTTGCTGGACTGGTTTTGTTTATACCATGTCCCATTTGAAGCCCCCTGTTGCACCCCTAGAATAGAAATTTCAAAAAAGTGACTCCATCTAAGAAAGTACACCCCTCAAGGTATTCAAAACTGGGTTTACAAACTTTGTTAACCCTTTAGGTGTTCCACAAGAGTTAATGGCAGATGGAGAAACAATTTTGAAATTTCTATTTTTTGGAAAATTTTCCAATATAATCAATTTTTTCCAGGAGTAAAACAAGGGTTAACTGCCAAACAACACTCAAAATGGGTTGCCCTGATTCTGTAGTTTGCAAAAACACGCCATATGTGGTCGTAAACTACTGTTTGGCAGAACGGTAGCACATAGAAGGAGGGGAACACCATATGGGTTTTGGAAGGCAGATTTTGCAGGACTGGTTTTGTTTATACCATGTCCCATTTGAAGCCCCCTGTTGCACCCCTAGAATAGAAATTTCAAAAAAGTGACTCCATCTAAGAAAGTACACCCCTCAAGGTATTCAAAACTGGGTTTACAAACTTTGTTAACCCTTTAGCTGTTCCACAAGAGTTAATGGCAGATGGAGAAACAATTTAGAAATTTCTATTTTTTGGAAAATTTTCCAATATAATCAGTTTTTTCCAGGAGTAAAACAAGGGTTAACTGCCAAACAAAACTCAAAATGGGTTGCCCTGATTCTGTAGTTTGCAAAAACACCCCAAATGTGGTCGTAAACTACTGTTTGGCTAAACGGCAGGACATAGAAGAAGGGGAACGCCATACGGTTTTTGGAAGGCAGATTTTGCTGGACTGGTTTATTTACACCATGTACCCTTTCAAGCCCCCTGATGCACCCCTAGAGTAGAAACTCCATAAAAGTGACCCCATCTAGGAAACTACGGGATAAGGTGGTTGTTGTTTTGGGACAATTTTTGGGGTAAATTAGATTTTTGGTTGCTCTATATTACTCTTTTTTGAGGCAATGTAACAAAAAAATTTAATTCTAAAATTGTTTCTACATTCGCTATTTAGTTTTGTGGAACACCTAAAGGGTTAACATAGTTTGTAAAGTAATTTTTGAATACCTTGAGGGGTGTAGTTTCTTAGATGGGGTTACTTTTTTGGAGTTTCTAGTCTAGGCTACATCAGGGGGGGCTTCTAATGGGACATGGTGTAAAAAAAAAAACTGTCCATCAAAATCTGCCTTCCAGAAACCGTATGGAGTTCCCTTCGTTCTATGCCCTGCCGTGCGGCTATATAGCCATTTACGACCACATATGGGGTGTTTCTGCAAACTACAGAATTGGGGCAATAAATGTTTAGTTTTGTTTGGCTGTTAACCCTTGCTTTATTACCGGCAAAATGGATTTAAATTAAATTTTGCCCAAAAATAGGTGTTTTGGCACCGTTTTTATTTTATATTTTTAACACCGTTCATCCGAGGCGTTTGGTAAAAAGTTATTTTTATAGCGACGACTTTTACGCACGCGACGATGCCCAATATGTATGGCTCTCAGACTTTGGAGACACTAAGCAGGCATCCTAAAACTGCGGCCCTCCAGATGTTGTAAAACTACAATTCCCACCATGCCCTGATGATGGCTGTAAGTTGTCTGGGCATGCTGGGAGTTATAGTTTTACAACATCTGGAGGGCCGCAGTTTGAGGATGCCTGCACTAAAACTAATATTTTTTGGGGAAAGAAAAATTGTTTTCGTGTCTCCAAAGTCTGAGAGCCATAGTGTTTTATGTTCTCTAGTGAACTGTTGGGGATTATAAAAATTTAGTACTCCATGGAAGTGTGATACTCCCTGAAGCAATCGATAATGCAGAGGCCCGGATGATCGGGGCACGTGTCACATTGAGTTGTGGTGTCCTTCCGTATCCCCCTCTTGTGACACACTCTGCACTTTTTTTGGGTTCGTCCCTTCTTTCCAGTATGGGGGACCACACCTGGAAAGTGTTGGCCAGGGACGATCCGGGCGCCTCCAGTTCCCGAGGTACTCCGGCCTGCTCTTTCCCGGTCCGAAAAGATCAGGTCTTTGAGGACTGCCTCATAGAATTGGAGGAATGTCCCTGTGCTGCCAGCGCTTCGGGATAGTACAAAAGAGTTGTACATGGCAACCTGCACCATGTAGACCGCAACTTTTTTGTACCATGCCCGGGTTTTGCGCATGGCGTTATATGGCGTGAGGACTTGATCAGAGAGATCAACTCCTCCCATATACCGATTGTAGTCGACGATACAATCGGGCTTGAGGACCGTTGCCGCGGTACCTCGCACAGGGACTGGGGTGGTGCTGTTACCGTGGATTGTGGACAGCATAAGGACATCCCTCTTGTCCTTATACCTGACCAGCAACAGGTTTCCACTGGTAAGTGCACGGGTCTCACCCCTGGGGATAGGTACCTGGAGGGGGTAGGCAGGGAGGCCGCGTTGATTTTTCCGCACGGTCCCACAAGCGAACGTGGATCTGGCGGCAAGGGACCTGAACAAGGGAATGCTGGTATAAAAGTTGTCCACGTACAAGTGGTAACCCTTATCCAGCAGTGGGTACATAAGGTCCCACACGAGTTTCCCGGTAACACCCAGAGTGGGGGGACATTCTGGTGGTTGAATCCGGGAATCTCGCCCCTCGTACACACGAAATTTGTAAGTGTACCCTGAGGTACTCTCACAAATTTTGTATAGCTTCACGCCATACCTCGCCCGCTTTGTGGGAATGTATTGGCGGAAACTGAGTCTCCCCTTGAACGCAACGAGAGACTCATCAACCGCGACCTCCCTTCCAGGTACGTAGGCCTGCTGAAATGTGGCCCCAAAGTGATCGATGACCGGCCGTATCTTGTACAGCCGGTCATAGGCAGGATCACCTCGGGGTGGACATGCTGCATTATCGGAATAATGCAGACATTTCCGGATGGCCTCAAACCGGTGACGTGTCATGACCATACTGTACAGTGGGGTCTGGTACAGGACGTCCCCACTCCAGTATTGCCTGACACTGGGTTTTTGGACTAGACCCATATGCAGCACGAGGCCCCAAAATGTCCTCATCTCGGCTGCACTGACCGGCGTCCAGCCACCTGGTCTAGCCAAAACTGAGCCTGGGTTTTGAGCGACGAACTGTTGGGCGTACAGATTCGTCTGCTCCACCATCAAATTCACCAGTGGGTTACTGAAAAAAAAACTAAAAAAGTCTATTTCAGTAAACCCCACTGTGGGAATCTGGATTCCAGGATTGCCAGCGAAATCCGGAATCTCAGGCTCAAAGTCCACTGGGGGACACCAGCTAAGTTCATCGGCAGGGGGCTCCGGTGAACTTATTTGGTGGGCCGGGAAACCAGTACGAACCCCAGGGCGGCTCGTACTAGGGTGGGCCACAGGATCCCTAGCATGTGTGGCCCCTGGCTCCGCCTGGCGGCGTCTCCGCTGCCTTGGTGGCTCATCGTCATCCGATGATGATGAGGAGGATGCGGATGACAAAAGGAACGTGGGGTCATCCTCATCCTCACTGGGGCTCTCAGAGTCGGAGGCAATCTGGGCATATGCCTCCTCGGCCGAGAACACCCGGCGGGCCATGGGTGTGTGTGTGTGCGTGTGTATGTGCGTGCGTGTAAACCTTTATTCTATGTGCGTGTGTGTGGGGGCACGGGTGTTCACGTACTAAAAAGTCCAGGCAAAAAAAATGGGCAAGTGTTAGGAAAAAAATAAATAAAAATGTTCAAACTTGCTGATCTGCGGTTCAACGCTGATCAGCGGTCGGTGGGGTGGTGGGGCGGGCGATGCGCTAACAGTGGACGGACGCTAAAAAGTGCCGGCCAGTCAGCGCACGCAGAAAAAAAAAAAAGTGGTGGTGGGGGAAGGGTCTGGTGGTGGGGGGAGGGGGTTGGTGGGTGGGGGAGGGGGTGGTGGGTGGGGGGGGGGCTGGTGGTGGGGGGGATGCGGGGGGTGGCAAGTGGCAGGGGGCGTCTGGGGTCTGAAAGTTGAAAAAAAAGTTTGGAATAAATGTGTTTTTTTTTTTTTTTTTTTTTCTAACTTTTCCCTTCTATCCCTGCCTAAAGGTGCCTCTCCCTCACTGACCCTAACCTACCTGGGTGGCGATGGGTGCAGGAGGGTGATGGATGCCGATTTAGGGGGACACAGGAGCTGGTGCTGGACGATGCTGCACGGTCAGGGTGCTGGACAGGAAGAGGAGGGGAGAGAGGAGCGCAGGAAGTTTGAATCTCGCGCCTCTCTCCCCTGCACCAATCAGCACCCTGGACAGCGGCGTTCAGCACCAGGGCCAGCTCCGCCTCTGCAAATCCTCGGACTGCGATTGGTGGTGTAAAATTACGCCACCGATCGCAGTCTTTTTCCGGTTCATCGGGTCACAGGACACCCGAATGGACCGGAAACGCAGAAAACCGCAGGTCTGAATTGACCTGCGGTTTTCTGCGATCGCCGATACGGGGGGGTCCAATGACCCCCCCCTGCGTTGTTACGGGATGCCGGCTGAATGATTTCAGCCGAAATCCCGTTTCGATTAACCCCCGCGGCGCCGGAATTCTGATTTTAAGTCAGGACGTACCGGTACGTCCTCGGTCCTTAAGGACTCGGGAAATAGGGCGTACCGGTACGTCCTCGGTCCTTAAGGGGTTAATGGGGCAGTGTGGAAGAATTTACTATATGGAGCAGTGTGGAAGAATGTTACTATATGGAGCAGTGTGGGGGAAATCACTATATAGGGTAATGTGGGGGAAATTCTATTAGGGGACATTATTTTTGGGGATACTATACAGGCATTATTACCTGGAGCACAATATAGGATAATATTATTACTGGGGGCACTCTAGGGGACTTTATAACTGCTGTACACACTATAGGGACCTTTTGGGTAATTTATCAAACTGGTGTAAAGTAGAACTGGGTTAGTTACCCATTGCAACAGATTCCACCTTTCATTTTTGACAGCCCCTTTGGAAAATGGAAGGTGGAATCTGATTGATTGCTATATGACACCTAAGCCAGTTCTGCTTCACACCAGTTTAATAAATTACCCCAATTATGAGAACTCAAACGTGTCTGTGTAACAAACTCTGTAGAGACGAGATGTGGCTGAAAGAATTAGTTATGGCGGTCTGGGTCAAACGGAGGAGAAGAGAAAAGAGAAGATCTACATGACAGGAGATGTCACTGGATGTAACAGGTATGTGATTCTGTATTCCCCTATATGTAGACCTGGCTCACTACTGTGACCTGTGTCTCATCTTCTTTTCCAAGTCTTTTTTTTTTTTATCATAATCATATGTATTTTAAATTTGGGAACAATTTTTTTTGTTACCTGCAGTCCTATGTAATAGCCCAGATAACAGTGATAACTTTCTGTGTGCAGTTAATGTAGTAGATGTTCCATGCAGTCCTATGCAACACCACACATAACACAATAGTTCACTGTGTTATGTGTTATATTCACTGGGTTATGTGGGGTGTTACATAGGGATGCAGGTAATTATCTATGATATCTGTACTCAGAGAGTTATGAGATGGTGGGGGTCAGACTCCTGGCACCACAGCCAATCAGCTGTTTGAGGAGACCACAACATTCCAGTGAGCACTGCAGCCTCTTTGCTCCTTACCAAGCACAGCGCTGTCCATTTGATAGCACTGTGCTTGGTATTGCAGCTCAGTCCCAATCACCCATATGGGACAGAGCTGCGCCTAGGAAGAGACTGTGGCGCTTACGATGCACCGCAGCCTCTTCATATAAAAAACTAAACTAAAACTAAAATAGAGGGGGGAGGGTGGGCCCGAGTAGGTAGACAGCCCTGGGCCCATCATGCACTTAATCCGCCCCTGCCTATATAGTACAAAGAAAACTGATGTTTTACACCCTATTCCACCTCCTGTAGCAGCTATTTCTTTGCGCAGGTAGGCTCCCCTGAACCACTGATGCTGATTGATTTATGAACTAGAACATATTCCCAGTATAGTACGGATACCTCACCCAGCTTCCTTTCCTACACAGAGCTTGTCCTTCACCCAGCGTCAAAACTTCTGGGCACCGGCTCCATCTGACAGCCGACAGCCCCAGTTTCAGATTAATTTTTGAATTAACATATATTCCCATTATAATATAATATAATATAATGGTGTACCCAGTTTCCCTTTCCTACATAGAGCCTATTCTTTACCCAGCTTCACAACTGAGAGCCTCCAGCCCCAGCCTAAGGGAGAAAAACTAGTGCTGCCGTGGTGAAACAAGAACGTCTCTTGAACTCTGGAGCTTTGATACTTCCTATACGGCCCCATGTAACATTGTAACTTACCTTAGATAAGCATGAAATATCATGATACCAGTCCAATATTCATTAATGAACCCCTGCGCATAGCGGACCGCAGAATCTTTTGTGCAACAAGAGAAACACACGATCACTCATGATCTCTATTATACGAGCATACCGCCGAACCAGAATGTAAATAAGAACAAACTCAATAGATTCTATGTTTACAAACACTTACTCACACAACAGAAACTCCTCCATTGGACTACTAACATAGAGGATTATGCAAAAACACGCCCAGGTTTTTCCCCCTTTTGGCCTGCGCGCTAAAAATCATTAAAAAAAATCTCTGTATATGTATGTCATCTGTATTACTGTCCTAATGAAGGGGGCGCTCTGCCCTTGAAATGCATCGACTGAAAATAAATGACTTCCTGCTTTTACCAATACTTACCTAGTACCAGACTCCTGCTGACAGCGCTGATACAGAGTTTCCAAATTTTCCTCCTTTTTCTTCACTGACCTTTCTAATTGTATGCATTTTATCGGTATTCATTCAATAAAGATATTTGAAATGATAGTTTTTTAATAATTTAATGGTTCATGTGGCTTTTCAGATTCTGTTTCATACATGTAGCCAGCAATGATTTAGTTCTAGGTAGTTAGGTTAATATTAGATTAGCAGATTTTCCATCGTTAGTATTGCCTGCAGACATATTTATCTCTATCATTTTTGAATTGAGAGAACACCTGATTTACAATTGCTGACTCTCATGACTGTTACCACACCACTAATTTAAAGTATTTTTCTTGTAGGATTTTGTAGCTGCTTTGTCAATTTTGTTAAGAGGAACGATTCGTGAAAAGCTGAGGTGGACTTTCAATCTGTATGACTTAAACAAAGATGGATACATCAACAAAGAGGTATATATTATAATGGATTTCTCAGGAGTAAAACAGCACCATGCGCATGAAGTCTAATTTGATGATTTATACATTGGCCAACAGTTGCAGAGCCATTTTGGACACTACAATCCTCAAGTCATTTATCTAGGGTTGCAGTGCGCTCTTTTGTGCCCAGCTTGTGCCATCAAATACACACATCTCATATAACTATGTCATATGTGAATGTAACCAAATTTTTAAGCATACTTTAGTGCTGAGAACACAGGAGCCACCATTTGGCTTTTGGAGCATGGATTTTGCTGGATTTATGGGTGCCATGTTGCTTATGCAGAGCCACTAAGATACCAGTACAGTTGAAAACTCTAATAAGTGGCCCCATATTTGGAAAATGCATTCCTTAGGACTCATCTATGGAAGTGCACTTCTAGGGTTGTCTATACTTTGGCAAGTCTGATGCGAAATTGATCAGAGGACAGGCCCAGTATGAAATTGGTGTTAATATGTTATGTCATTTGGAGTGGGCTCTATCAGTTATCATTATTTAATGAATACCCATGTCCAGGTGTAGTAAATTAAATGTACCAAATAATTATGTGGCGTTAATGGTAATATAAGTTAGGCCTCATGCGCACTGCCGTTGTGTGCCCGTTCCGTGCATTGGGGACCGCAATTTGCCAATGCACGGGCCCCATCCATGCGGCAGCCGCGATGGTTCCAGACCCATTCAACTTGAATGAGTGCGTGATCCATCCGCACCGCACAAAAATAGAACAATTTTTTGCAGTGCGGAGGCACGGACAGAAACACCACAGAAGCACACCATAGTGCTTTAGTGGGGTTACGTGCTTCCGTTACACACCGCAGCTCCGGATTACCTATTCAAGTGAATGGGTCCGCATCCATGATACGGGGTGCACACGGCCGGTGCCCGCATACTGCGGACCCGCTATTTGCGGGCCACGGCTGACAATGGCCGTGTGCATGACACCTTAGTCTGGACCACCAATTTGCATCACTGCATTCCAACAGCCATAAGGTATTATTATTTTCACATTTAACCGGTGGAGCGATGTATAAATGGAACAAGCTGTACCGCAGGGCAAACACGTGAGGATACGGTGGGCTGATGGGGGTAGTAGTTGTTTGTACTCACGGTTAGCAGAGCCTCCCTGGGCCGGCAGTGCAGTGGATGGGAAGACAGCACTAAATCCTCCGGGGCACTCTCTATTGCAGGGAACACCAGCCAGATAGAAGTTGAGGTGTCCTTGATGGTGTATGTGTTTAGAGTGCTTTGGTGGCTGGGCCCCTGTGTTCGGGACGCCAGCACCGTGAGGTGCAAATGTTGAGAGTATTAGTAGTAATCATGAGGAGTCAGTTGTAATCAAACAGTTGAATATTTACTGGATCAATTGTCTTGAGGTAGTCAGTACAGATACAGTTCATTTGTATGGCATGAGTGATGACTCAGAAATAGCTTCAATAGTATTCCTTTTATCAGGTTTAGGCAATTGTCAGTTGAGCAGTTCTCTTTAAGGCTGACACTTTACAGGCAAGACTTCTGTAATTATTCTTAGTCCAAACTATAGCACTCTGGTACTAAATATGCTGTTTTGTACTTATCTTCAGCTATCCAATAAGGGCGTTTCTCCCTCGAAGCAGGCAAACTCTCTGCAACATTATTTGCAGGATGCTCTCCTGAGGTATTCAGGTTCACTATATCCGGGAAGGCTTCTAGTGAATAAGGCCTTTAATCCAGTCGAGTCCAGGAACTTGGAAAGTTACTCTTGGTCACTTGTGCTTGTGAAGTCCATAGGCCAGACTCAGCTCTAACCTTCACTATGCTTGCCTCATATTTAAACGTAGACTTACTGTCCAGTGCTAAGCTGCTGTAACTACTCTTAGGCTAGTTTCACACTAGCGGCAGGGGACCCCGGCAGGCTGTTTCGGCGGGTAAACAACCTGTTGGATCCGTACTGCTGCTAGTTCACGTGTGTCCCCCGACTGCCGGAGTCCCCTGCCACTAGTATGAAAGTACCCTTAGTTTTTCCTCTCCAGGATTGATCAGGTCCTGGAGGAAAGAAATTGCAGCTACATGGTGGATAAGGCCTGATTCTCTCCTCCATACACCTGCTTTCCTCTCTCACACTAACTACTTTACTTCAACCAACTTTATTAACACACCCCAAGCTATATATACTATGTGATGCTAGCACCACCTAACGGCGAATGGGTGTAATGACATTGCCAGCCTGATAATTAGGAAATACCATACATTGCAAATACCTTAGATAAATAGGCAGATGTTTACAGTGTCCCTTTTACACACATATGTGGGACGCTGCATAAACATGGTGCCTGCCATGGCTAGCAGATCTCTGCTGTTTCAAACAGCAGAGACTTGCGGCTAATTAAAGGCTTTAGATGCCATGATCAAGTGAGATCACAGGATCTAAATGCGCAAAAACCCAGAAGCTCCTACTGATGCCCCATGCGGCCAATGTGTGCATCGGTAGTTGCGCTGAATACTGTATGCCTCGCTAATGAAGCTTATATTGTTAATGCTGTAATTCTTATTTGGGCCACCAGATTGCAGGCCAGGATACGAAATTAGCAATTTCGAATGTAAATCTAATTTTAAAAATCCCTGATAGAACAAAAACAAAAGTTAAAAACCATTATTTATAGGCTCATATATGAGCTTGAACATCATCACAAAAAATAAAAAAGTAAAAAATATATAAAAATATATAAAACTTTAAATCACCTCCCTTTCTGTATAATAAAAAATAATAATACCTAAATAACAATAAATATAAACATAATGGTATCATTGTGACCAAAAACGTCCATACTTTTAAAATATAAAAAAAATTCTACTGCAGCCAAAAATTTAATAAAATGTGATCAAAAATCCACGCACACTCCAAAATGGTATCAATAAAAACTACACATTACTGTGTGATAAAGTCAGGCGGCACTGCGTGCTGGTCGATGGGTGCTCGGTTCGTGTGGATGTAATCCCGGAAATCAGAAAAATAGAAGAAAACCGGCACTTCAATAATCTTTGCTGGTAAGGAATGTATTGGTCACTCATATTAGGGTGACGCGTGTTTCGGCACTCACAGGTGCCTTTTTGAAACAGAAAGTGAGCAGAAAGTGAGCAGCTAGTATGAGTCCTCTGAGCTGCTCACTTTCTGTTTGAAAAAGGCACCTGTGAGTGCCAAAACATGCGTCACCCTAATATGAGTGACCAATAAATTCCTTACCAGCAAAGATTATTGGAGTGCAGGTTTTCTTCTATTTTTTTTAAAAGTGCAGATTGTCCTAAAAAAAATTGAGCCCCTAAACAGCTCAGTAGACATAAGTATAAAAACAAGTTATGGGGTGAGAATATGGTGAGGTAAAAAAAATAATAATTTTATCAAAGTTTAAATTTATTTTTGCACTATTTAGACATAAAAAACCTATACATATGGAGTATTGTTATAATCATACTGACCCAGAAAATAAAGGACATGGGTCAGTTATGCCATAATTAATGGTGGCATTAGAAAGTACAACTTGTCCCGCAAAAAAATAAGCCATCATACAGCTACAGTCAGGTCCATAAATATTGGGACATCGACACAATTCTAGAATTTGTGGCTCTATACACCCCCACAATGGATTTGAAAGGAAACTAACATGATGTGCTTTAACTGCAGATTGTTAGCTTTAATTTTAGGGTATTTACATCCTAATCAGGTGAACAGTGTAGGAATTACAACAGATCCCGCGCATGCCCAGTAGAAAGCTGTGGGATCTCGGAAAGTCGGGAACAGCAGAAGCCGCCCAGCAAAGTGAATATTAATGAGTTTGATGTATTTATAAGGTGGACAGGGGTTATACTTATATGTTTTTAATACACATTAGACCTGTGCATATATATATATATATATATATATATATATATATATAGAGAGAGAGAGAGAGAGAGAGATAATTATGCTTATTGGGCCTGTCAGTGTCCCTTTAAGGTAGCTAGAGGTCCATTAGATGGAAATAACATTGTGGGGATCGTATTAGATCTAAAAAATAATTTATACCAAATTGGTACCTCAATTGGAATTATAAAAGATTGGCTACCTAGAGATGTTCTTCAAATAGCTACTACAACATTTACCAAAACAGTTCCCAGAACTAACCTAAGTCTGTGTGAGATTGCAGGAAAATTAACCTTATTTGGAGGTCAAGAAATTATGAAGTGTTCTTGTAAACAATCCAAAATACAATGTAAAACAAAAAGATGTGCCTGTAAAAATAAGTAACTCGAGATGCCACAAATCAACATGTTTTAATAAAAATGAATGAACATTATTATTTATTAATTACATTCACTAAAAATGTTTAAAATTTCACAAAAAATATCCTTTTTGTTTTTAAAAATATCTGCTTAAGTACCTATTTCTTACAATATTATTTAATATTATTATATTATCAAAAATATTAAACTTTTCATTAAAACAGTTAAAGGATTTGATGATCAAATCAGTTACTTTCTTTAATAATTTGTGTTTCAATGACTATTGTTGTATTACCTACTCTTCATTTATTAATGCATGGTTTACTAAATAAATACTTTTAATATCTAAACAATATTATTTCATATTATTATTATATTATCAAAAATATTAAACTTTTCACTAAAACAGATAAGGGATTTGATGATCAAATAACTTACTTTGTTTAGGGAACATCTTCTTCCGTGAATTGATCATCTTCCTTAGGGAATTGATCAAATCTCCATTTTCATCTTGCTGAGGGGCCACAGGGCTAGGTGCTAGCCGGGACATTGTGGGCCGCTGTAGCACCTGGGAACAAGGGTTGCAAGGCCAGAGTCGGGAGGACTACTGGGCCACAATCCCCTAAAAAGGTGTTGAAGGATCACCTGGACTGTATGGCTGGAGAAAGCCGCATTTATTTTCCACATGTGAACAGCGCTCAATCTAGATGAGTCAGGGCTTGTGTTTTTGTATTAGCAAGTGCCTAGACGGGCAGCTGTTTGTTTTGCTTCATTTATGCTTTGTTGTTGTGAAAATAAACCTCCGGCTGTTGTGAACATAATTGTGAGAATGACCCCCAAAAAAGAGCTAATCCCTCACAATTGGTGAAGGATACAGGCAGGCGTCCGTGCTGAAAAGTAAAAGGCAACGTGGTTGCTAGAGGCAACAACAACTCAGGAGCCTGTTTGTTCATTGGAGCATCTGCTGCTGGTGATAATCTGGACTTTTTTTTTTCTGTGGTGCAAACTGGTGATCTGGGAAATCCCACCGGGGATTATACCAAACTCCTGCCAGCAAGTATCTTGGGTCCTGCCCGAAATTCTGAACTTTATAACAAGAGTGCAAGAGACAAAAAGTAAGGTGTCACTGACCTTTGTGACGGACTATGGCTCCATGCAGTGGGAGCTATTAAAGTGCGAGACCCTGAGGCCAGAATTCATGCTGGGCAAGGATCTTCGCTTATTTTGGCAGATATGGTACGGGGAGAGTACTTCTTGTTCTACGGTCAGAGTTCTGGTGAAAAAGCGGATGTATGCCGTTGCCAAGGGGAACCATCAGGAAGACAAGAAGATGGAGAACAGTGCAGTTTTCTGGAGTTCCTATATTACCTGCGACTATGCACAGAGTCCTAAAAAGTGCGGCTGGAGTGACCGTCCAGGAAAAGTCGGGACTCCAGGCCATGCTGTTTCCTGTGGAAACGGTTGCAGTAAGGAGTCTGCCGGTGTTCGGGATACCGGGAACCAAGAGAAGGCTGGTGATCTTAGTAGAGACATGCTGGGAATATCTTCGTCTCCCGAGACTACCGAATCTACGACGTCAGGCGGTAAGAATGTTCCTGTGTTTATTGGTCCAGTAGACCCCGTGACAGTGAGCCGATACAAGTTGCTACCTGCTGGGTCGGTAGGTGATAAGTTGCAGAGGCCAGGAACTCTGGCAAGGGGATGTGACTATGTGGAAAAAGCAGTGTCAGGCGGGTAAGCCTGTTGCGGTTGCACCCTCGCAGGAATCTGCAGGGAAGAAGGTCATTACCAGCAACAAGACTGAAAACAAGTGAAACCAAAGATTTTGTCAGATCACATCACGTGCATTCCGTTCTGTTCTCATACCGGAGAGCAAACCGCAGCATGCCGCGGTTTGCTTTCCGTCCTGGCATGCGGAGCAAGACAGATCCATCATGACCCACAATGCAAGTCAATGGGGACAGATACATTTTCTCTGACACAATCTGACACAATAGAAAACAGATCCATCCCCCATTGACTTTCAATGGAGTTCATGACTGATCCGCCTTGGGTATGTTAAAGATAAATCAACCGGATCTGTTCATACCGGGTGCAGATGGTTGCATTATCAGTATTATCAGTATAACGGTGGTTATTAACTGTACACACTCAGATTGGGTCACTGTCAATTGTGGGGTACCACAGGGGTCAGTGTTGGGCCCTATTCTCTTCAATATATTTATTAATGATCTTGTAGAAGGCTTGCACAGTAAAATGTCAATTTTTGCAGATGACACTAAACTGTGTAAAGTAATTAACACGGAAGAGGACAGTATACTGCTACAGATGGATCTGGATAGATTGGAGGCTTGGGCAGAGAAGTGTCAGATGAGGTTTAACGCTTAAAAATGTAAGGTTATGCACATGGTAAGGAAAAATACATGTCACCAGTACATGGTTAAACACCAGGTAACACTGACTTGCGCATGACGAGAACATAGTCCTGCCACTTTACAAATCACTAGTCAGACCACACATGGAGTACTGTGTACAGTTCTATGCTCCTGTGAACAAGGCCAGGGGCGTAACTAGAAGTGACTGGGCCCCACAGAAAATATTTGTAAGGGCCCACTCAGCGCGCTTCGCATCTCCCTCCTCCTGTGTAAACCCCGCTCCTTTGGCACAGTGTAGCGGTATACTGTATATTGTGTGGCACAGTGTAGCGGTATACTGTATATTGTGTGGCACAGTGTAGAGGTATATTGTGAGGCACAGTGTAGAGGTATACTGTATATTGTGAGGCAGAGTGTAGAGGTATACTGTATATTGTGTGGCACAGTGTAGAGGTATATTGTGAGGCACAGTGTAGAGGTATACTGTATATTGTGGGGCACAGTGTAGTGGTATACTGTATATTGTGGGGCACAGTGTAGTGGTATACTGTATATTGTGGGGCACAGTGTAGAGGTATACTGTATATTGTGTGGCACAGTGTAGCGGTATACTGTATATTGTGGGGCACAGTGTAGCAGTATACTGTACATTGTGGGGCACAATATAGAGGTATACTGTACATTGTGGGGCACAGTGTAGGCTATATGTGTATAACATAAACATATTTCATATGAACACTTACAATTTCTTGGCTTGGCCCTTGGGGATCTCGGACACCACTTCCACACTTTGGCCGGGGGCTCGGCGGAGCTGATGTTGTGTTTTATCCTAATGAGAAAGATTTCATAATAAGGATTTGGAGAAGGGGCAGACGGGTCACAGAGCAGGGAGAGGCTGGTGCTGCTACTAGGGGGTCATACCATGGGGGAGTAATAAAGCCCACCATAATGCCCACCCAGTTGTAATAATTCTCCTTATAATGTGACAGTGCAAAAATACCCCCTTGTAATGCCCCCAGTTGAGCTAATGTCCCCATAGTGCCCCCATAATGTGCCAGTATAAAATACCCCTATATAGTGCCCCCAGTAAATTCCCCCATAGTGCTCCTCTCCCCCTTCCTGCTAGTGCCCCCCTATAATGTACCAGTATAAAATGCCCCATATATAGTGCCCCAGTAGATGCCCCTCAGTGTCCGGCCTCTCATAGGCTGCCGGCCTAGTGTCCCCCATAATGCCCCCCAATAATGTGCCAGTAAGTGTCCCCATAGATGCCCCCCCATCATGTGCCAGTATCAAGTGCCTCCCCCCCCACATGTCCCAGTATTATAGTGCCATCTCCCCCCATGTGCCAGTATCAAGTGCCTCTCTCCTTCCCACCCCCCATGTGCCAGTATCATAGTGCCAAACCCCCCCATGTGCCAGTATCAAGTGCCTCTCTCTTCCCCCCCATGTCCCATTATCATAGTGCCATCTCCCCCCCAAAAAAGTGCCAGTATTAAGTGCCTCTCCCCCCCATGTGCCAGTATCATAGTGCCAACCCCCCCCCCCACATGCCAGTATCAAGTGCCTCTCTCCTCCCCCCCATGTCCCAGTATCATAGTGCCATCTCCCCCCCCCCCACAAAAAAAGTGCCAATATCAAGTGCCTCTCTCCCTCCCCCTCCCCATGTGCCAGTATCAGCTTCCTCTCTTCCCCCCATGTGCCAGTATCAAGTGCCTCCAGGTGCCAGTATCAGGTGCCTCCCCCCCCCCATGTCCCAGTATCATAGTGCCATCTTCCCCCCCCCCACAAAAAAAGTGCCAGTATCAAGTGCCTCTCTCCCCCCCCCCACCCCATATGCCAGTATCAGGTGCCAACCCCTCTCCCCCCCATGTGCCAGTATCAGGTGCCAACCCCCCTCCCCCCCAGGTGCCAGTATCAGGTGCCACTCTCCCTCCCCCCCCCCATTTGCCAGTATCAGGTGCCACTCTCCCTCCCCCCCCCATATGCCAGTATCAGGTGCCAACCCCTCTCCCCCCCATGTGCCAGTATCAGGTGCCTCTCCCCCCCCCCCATGTGCCAGTATCAGGTGCCAACCCCCCTCCCCCCCCAGGTGCCAGTATCAGGTGCCAACCCCCCTCCCCCCATGTGCCAGTATCAGGTGCCACTGCCAGTATCAGGTGCCACTGCCAGTATCAGGTGCCTCCCGCTCCCCCATGGCAGTAACAGTCGGGTATTAAAAAAATAATAATAAACACTTCTACTTACCTCCATGTCAGCGATGCGATGCAGCCTCTTCCTGTGTCCCGCCTTGTATTCTGTCCCGCCCTGTATGTCCTTATATGGAGTCAGTCCTTGTATTTGAGAAAAGATTCTGCTGGGATTTGAACCCACGACCTTCTGCTTCAGAGGCAAAGCAGCTAACCACTAGACCATACCAGCTGCCTTGCAGCTGACTGAAAAAATATGAGACTTCTACTGTTATAGCTGGCTAAGTGTACATCTTTACACATGACAGCTGCTCATATATAGAGATATAGCAGAGCTGAATGTGCTGAGACAGCTGTCATATACAGATATAGCAGTATCTCAGATATATCTCTATATGACAGCTGTTCCAGCACACTCAGCTCTGCTATATCTCTATATATGATAGCTGCCCCAGCAAACCCAGCTCTGCTACATCTATGCATATGACAGCTGCCCAAACGCACCCAGCACTGCTATATCTCTATATGACAGCTGTCCCAGCACACTTAGCTCTGCTATATCTTTAGATATGATAGCTGCTCCAGCACACCCAGCTCTGCTACATCTATACAGTAGATAGATATATAGAGATATAGCAGAGCTGAGTGTGCTGGGGCAGCTGTCATGTGTATAGATGTAGCAGAGCTGGCTGTGTTTCGGCAGCTGTCATGTGTATAGATGTAGTAGAGCTGGGTTTGCTGGGGCAGTTGTCATATATAGAGATATAGTAGAGCTGAGTGTGCTGGTGCAGCTGTCATGTGTATAGATGTAGCAGAGCTGGGTGTGTTTGGGCATCTGTCATGTATAGATGTAGTAGAGCTGGGTTTGCTGGGGCAGCTGTCATATATAGAGATATAGCAGAGCTGAGTGTGCTGGTGCAGCTGTCATGTGTATAGATGTAGCAGAGCTGGGTGTGTTTAGGCATCTGTCATGTGTATAGATGTAGTAGAGCTGGGTTTGCTGGGGCAGCTGTCATATATAGAGATATATTTATTTATATTTCCCAGGGGGTGTTCAATGTGTACTAGTGGGGGGGGGGGGACCAGGGCTGTAATAACGATCCCCAGATGCAGAGGGGAACGTTTACAAACTGCCACCTCTAGCCCCAGTGAATGCAGGAGGGAATGACATACCCTGCTGCCGGAGAAGAGATCACCTCGGCTCTGGTATGTACTGAGCATGAGAGATCGCATACCAGAGCCGAGGCAGTGTGAGGAGAGCTGGAGGGGGGAGGGCACCAGAGCTCTGACGTCTGGTTTACAGAGCCTGGACACTCCCCCAAGCAGGGAGAAGGCTGTAAACGAGACGTCATCAGCAGAGCAGAGCCAAGGCAGTGTGAGGAGAGCTGGAGGGGGGAGGACACCAGAGGCTCTGACGTCTGGTTTACAGAGCCTGGACACTCCCTCAAGCAGGGAGAAGGCTGTAAACGAAACGTCATCAGCAGAGCAGAGCCGAGGCAGTGAGAGGAGTGCTGGAGGGGGGAGGGCACCAGAGGCTCTGACGTCTGGTTTACAGAGCCTGGACACTCCCTCAAGCAGGGAGAAGGCTGTAAACGAAACGTCATCAGCAGAGCAGAGCCGAGGCAGTGAGAGGAGTGCTGGAGGGGGGAGGGCACCAGAGGCTCTGACGTCTGGTTTACAGAGCCTGGACACTCCCTCAAGCAGGGAAAAGGCTGTAAACGAAACGTCATCAGCAGAGCCAGCTTGCTGATGTCGGGGGTCACATGACCCAGAACTGAACTGGCCAAATAGTGATAGATAGGTGATGAAAGTGATTTTAAGAATCATTCACTGGTCTACAATAAAAGCAATTAGAATAGATTTATTTAAGTCGGATAACCCCTTTAACCACTTCAGCCCCGCTAGGTGAAACCCCCTTCATGACCAGAGCACTTTTTACACTTCGGCACTACACTCCTTTCACCGTTTATCGCTCGGTCATGCAACTTACCACCCAAATGAATTTTACCTCCTTTTCTTCTCACTAATAGAGCTTTCATTGGGTGGTATTTTATTGCTGCTGACATTTTTACTTTTTTTGTTATTAATCAAAATGTAACGATTTTTTTGCAAAAAAATGACATTTTTCACTTTCAGCTGTAAAACTTTGCAAAAAAAACGACATCCATATATACATTTTTCGCCAAATTTATTGTTCTACATGTCTTTGATAAAAAAAAATATGTTTGGGCAAAAAAAAAAAATGGTTTGGGTAAAAGTTATAGCATTTACAAACTATGGTACAAAAATGTGAATTTCCGCTTTTTGAAACAGCTCTGACTTTCTGAGCACCTGTCATGATTCCTGAGGTTCTACAATGCCCAAACAGTAGAAAACCCCCACAAATGACCCCATTTCGGAAAGTAGACACCCTAAGGTATTCGCTGATGGGCATAGTGAGTTCATAGAACTTTTTATTTTTTGTCACAAGTTAGCGGAAAATGATGATGATTTTATTTTTTTTATTTTTTCTTACAAAGTCTCATATTCCACTAACTTGCGACAAAAAATAAAAAATTCTAAAAACTTGCCATGCCCCTCACGGAATACCTTGGGGTGTCTTATTTCCAAAATGGGGTCACTTGTGGCGTAGTTATACTGCCCTGGCAATTTAGGGGCCCAAATGTGTGAGAAGAACTTTGCAATCAAAATGTGTAAAAAATGACCGGTGAAATCCAAAAGGTGCACTTTGGAATATGTGCCCCTTTGCCCACCTTGGCAGCAAAAAAGTGTGACACATCTGGTATCGCCGTACTCAGGAGAAGTTGGGGAATGTGTTTTGGGGTGTCATTTTACATATACCCATGCTGGGTGAGAAAAATATCTTGGTCAAATGCCAACTTTGTATAAAAAAATGGGAAAAGTTGTCTTTTGCCAAGATATTTCTCTCACCCAGCATGGGTATACAGTATGTAAAATGACACCCCAAAACACATTCCCCAACTTCTCCTGAGTACGGCGATACCAGATGTGTCACACTTTTTTGCTGCCAAGGTGGGCAAAGGGGCACATATTCCAAAGTGCACCTTTCAGATTTTGCAGGCCATTTTTTACACATTTTGATTGCAAGGTACTTCTCACACATTTGGGCCCCTAAATTGCCAGGGCAGTATAACTACGCCACAAGTGACCCCATTTTGGAAAGAAGACACCCCAAGGTATTCCGTGAGGGGCATGGCGAGTTCCTAGAATTTTTTATTTTTTGTCACAAGTTAGCGGAAAATGATGATTTTTTTTTTTTCTCTTTTTTCCTTACAAAGTCTCATATTCCACTAACTTGCGACAAAAAATAAAAAATTCTAGGAACTCGCCATGCCCCTCACGGAATACCTTGGGGTGTCTTCTTTCCAAAATGGGGTCACTTGTGGCGTAGTTATACTGCCCTGGCAATTTAGGGGCCCAAATGTGTGAGAAGAACTTTGCAATCAAAATCTGTAAAAAATGACCGGTGAAATCCGAAAGGTGCACTTTGGAATATGTGCCCCTTTGCCCACCTTGGCATCAAAAAAGTGTCACACATCTGGTATCGCCGTACTCAGGAGAAGTTGGGGAATGTGTTTTGGGGTGTCATTTTACATATACCCATGCTGGGTGAGAAAAATATCTTGGCAAAAGACAACTTTTCCCATTTTTTTATACAAAGTTGGCATTTGACCAAGATATTTTTCTCACCCAGCATGGGTATATGTAAAATGACACCCCAAAACACATTCCCCAACTTCTCCTGAGTACGGCGATACCAGATGTGTCACACTTTTTTGCTGCCAAGGTGGGCAAAGGGGCACATATTCCAAAGTGCACCTTTTGGATTTTGCAGGGCATTTTTTACACATTTTGATTGCAAAGTTCTTCTCACACATTTGGGCCCCTAAATTGCCAGGGCAGTATAACTACGCCACAAGTGACCCCATTTTGGAAAGAAGACACCCCAAGGTATTCCGTGAGGGGCATGGCGAGTTCCTAGAATTTTTTATTTTTTGTCGCAAGTTAGTGGAATATGAGACTTTGTAAGGAAAAAAGAAAAAAAAAAGAAAAATCATCATTTTCCGCTAACTTGTGACAAAAAATAAAAAATTCTAGGAACTCGCCGTGCCCCTCACGGAATACCTTGGGGTGTCTTCTTTCCAAAATGGGGTCACTTGTGGCGTAGTTATACTGCCCTGGCAATTTAGGGGCCCAAATGTGTAAGAAGTACCTTGCAATCAAAATGTGTAAAAAATGGCCTGCGAAATCCGAAAGGTGCACTTTGGAATATGTGCCCCTTTGCCCACCTTGGCTGCAAAAAAGTGTCACACATGTGGTATCGCCGTACTCAGGAGAAGTTGGGCAATGTGTTTTGGGGTGTCATTTTACATATACCCATGCTGGATGAGAGAAATATCTTGGCAAAAGACAACTTTTCCCATTTTTTTATACAAAGTTGGCATTTGACCAAGATATTTTTCTCACCCAGCATGGGTATATGTAAAATGACACCCCAAAACACATTCCCCAACTTCTCCTGAGTACGGCGATACCAGATGTGTGACACTTTTTTGCAGCCTAGATGCGCAAAGGGGCCCAAATTCCTTTTAGGAGGGCATTTTTAGACATTTGGATCCCAGACTTCTTCTCACACTTTCGGGCCCCTAAAAATCCAGGGCAGTATAAATACCCCACATGTGACCCCACTTTGGAAAGAAGACACCCCAAGGTATTCAATGAGGGGCATGGCGAGTTCCTAGAATTCTTTTTTTTTTTGCATGTTAGCGGATATTGATTTTTTTTTGTTTTTTTCTCACAAAGTCTCACTTTCCGCTAACTTAGGACAAAAATTTCAATCTTTCATGGACTCAATATGCTCCTCACGGAATACCTTGGGGTGTCTTCTTTCCGAAATGGGGTCACATGTGGGGTATTTATACTGCCCTGGCTTTTTAGGGGCCCTAAAGCGTGAGAAGAAGTCTGGAATATAAATGTCTAAAAATGTTTACGCATTTGGATTCCGTGAGGGGTATGGCGAGTTCATGTGAGATTTTATTTTTTGACACAAGTTAGTGGAATATGAGACTTTGTAAGAAAAAACAAAAACAAACAAAAAATTTCCGCTAACTTGTGCCAAAAAAAATGTCTGAATGGAGCCTTACCGGGGGGGGGGGGGGGGGGGTGATCAATGACAGGGGGTGATCAATGACAGGGGGGTGATCACCCATATAGACTCCCTGATCACCCCCCTGTCATTGATCACCCCCCCTGTAAGGCTCCATTCAGACATCCGCATGATTTTTTACGGATCCATGGATACATGGATCGGATCCACAAAACGCATGCGGACGTCTGAATGGAGCCTTACAGGGGGGTTATCAATGACAGGGGGTGATCAGGGTAATCAGGGTGATCACCCCCCTGTCACTGATCACCCCCCCCTGTAAGGCTCCATTCAGACATCCGCATGATTTTTTACGGATCCATGGATACATGGATCGGATCCACAGAACGCATGCGGACGTCTGAATGGAGCCTTACAGGGGGGTTATCAATGACAGGGGGTGATCAGGGTAATCAGGGTGATCACCCCCCTGTCACTGATCACCCCCCCTGTAAGGCTCCATTCAGACATCCGCATGATTTTTTACGGATCCATGGATACATGGATCGGATCCACAGAACGCATGCGGACGTCTGAATGGAGCCTTACAGGGGGGTTATCAATGACAGGGGGTGATCAGGGTAATCAGGGTGATCACCCCCCTGTCACTGATCACCCCCCCTGTAAGGCTCCATTCAGACATCCGCATGATTTTTTACGGATCCATGGATACATGGATCGGATCCACAGAACGCATGCGGACGTCTGAATGGAGCCTTACAGGGGGGTTATCAATGACAGGGGGTGATCAGGGTAATCAGGGTGATCACCCCCCTGTCACTGATCACCCCCCCTGTAAGGCTCCATTCAGACATCCGCATGATTTTTTACGGATCCATGGATACATGTATCGGATCCACAGAACGCATGCGGACGTCTGAATGGAGCCTTACAGGGGGGTTATCAATGACAGGGGGTGATCAGGGTAATCAGGGTGATCACCCCCCTGTCACTGATCACCCCCCCTGTAAGGCTCCATGCAGACATCCGCATGATTTTTTACGGATCCATGGATACATGTATCGGATCCACAGAACGCATGCGGACGTCTGAATGGAGCCTTACAGGGGGGTTATCAATGACAGGGGGTGATCAGGGTAATCAGGGTGATCACCCCCCTGTCACTGATCACCCCCCCTGTAAGGCTCCATTCAGACATCCGCATGATTTTTTACGGATCCATGGATACATGGATCGGATCCACAGAACGCATGCGGACGTCTGAATGGAGCCTTACAGGGGGGTTATCAATGACAGGGGGTGATCAGGGTAATCAGGGTGATCACCCCCCTGTCACTGATCACCCCCCCTGTAAGGCTCCATTCAGACATCCGCATGATTTTTTACGGATCCATGGATACATGTATCGGATCCACAGAACGCATGCGGACGTCTGAATGGAGCCTTACAGGGGGGTTATCAATGACAGGGGGTGATCAGGGTAATCAGGGTGATCACCCCCCTGTCACTGATCACCCCCCCTGTAAGGCTCCATTCAGACATCCGCATGATTTTTTACGGATCCATGGATACATGTATCGGATCCACAGAACGCATGCGGACGTCTGAATGGAGCCTTACAGGGGGGTTATCAATGACAGGGGGTGATCAGGGTAATCACCCCCCTGTCACTGATCACCCCCCCTGTAAGGCTCCATTCAGACATCCGCATGATTTTTTACGGATCCATGGATACATGGATCGGATCCACAAAACGCATGCGGACGTCTGAATGGAGCCTTACAGGGGGGTTATCAATGACAGGGGGGTGATCAGGGAGTGTATATGGGTGATCACCCGCCTGTCATTGATCACCCCCTGTAAGGCTCCATTCAGACGTCCGCATGTGTTTTGCGGATCCGATCCATGTATCCATGGATCCGTAAAAATCATGCGGACGTCTGAATGGAGCCTTACAGGGGAGTGATCAATGACAGGGGGGTGATCAATGACAGGGGGTGATCAGGGAGTGTATATGGGTGATCACCCGCCTGTCATTGATCACCCCCCTGTAAGGCTCCATTCAGACGTCCGTATGCTTTTTGCGGATCCGATCCATGTATCCGTGGATCCGTAAAAATCATACGGACGTCTGAACGGAGCCTGACAGGGGGGTGATCAATGACAGGGCGGTGATCAATGACAGGGGGGTGATCAGGGAGTTTATATGGGGTGATCATGGGTGATCAGGGGTTTATAAGGGGTTAATAAGTGACGGGGGGGGGTGTAGTGTAGTGTAGTGTAGTGTGGTGTTTGGTGCGACTGTACTGACCTACCTGAGTCCTCTGGTGGTCGATCCTAACAAAAGGGACCACCAGAGGACCAGGTAGGAGGTATATTAGACGCTGTTATGAAAACAGCGTCTAATATACCTGTTAGGGGTTAAAAAATTCGGATCTCCAGCCTGCCAGCGAACGATCGCCGCTGGCATGCTGGAGATCCACTCGCTTACCTTCCGATCCTGTGAGCGCGCGCGCCTGTGTGCGCGCGTTCACAGGAAATCTCGCGTCTCGCGAGATGACGCATATATGCGTGACTGTGCGCCAGCCTGCCACCTCCGGAACGCACATGTGCGTTAGGCGGTCCGGAGGTGGTTAAGGGGAAACATGTAAATGTGTTGGAAAGGCCTAGTCAAAGCCCAGATCTCAATCCAATAGAAAATCTGTGGTCAGACCTAAAGATTGCTGTTCACAAACGCAAACCATCCAACTTGAAGGAGCTGGAGCAGTTTTGCAAGGAGGAATGGGCAAACATCCCAGCTCATAGAGACTTATCCAAAGTGACTTGGAGCTGTGATTGCCGCAAAAGGTGGCTCTACAAAGTATTGACTTTAGGGAAGTGACTAGTTATGCACATTGACTTTTTCTGTTATTTTGTCCTATTTGTTGTTTACTTCACAATAAAATAAAAAAAATCTTCAAAGTTGTGGACGTGTTCTGTAAATTAAATGATGCAAATCCTCAAACAATCCATGTTCATTCTAGGTTGTAAGGCACCAAAATACGAAAAAAAAGTCAAGGGGGTGAATACTTTTGCAAGGCACTGTATAACTCAGCATTGAGACCACCATCAATCCTGATCACGTATCCAAAGCCTTTGGCTGTGAAATAACCCAATATTATCATGCTTCCTCCACCGAACGTGACAGTTCCTTAAATTTCTTGATCCGTTAGCCCCCTTTTCCCTTGTTTCTTCCAGACCCATTTGCACCCATCAGACCTCAGTCTATTGACTTTTGTCTCATCACTCCTAATCACCCAGTGTACATGGTAATTAGATCTCCGCTCAGTCGTCATTTTTTCTAAACTGAATTATCCTAATTTTGATACTCTTTCTAGGTTCTGTTGTTCAATCTTTCAAGTTATTACTTTAGTTGTCCTCCTCCTGAACCTTTCCAGCTCTGTTTCTTTTTCACAGGAGTCCAGAACTGTACACATTACTCCATGTGTGGTATGACTAGTGATTTGGAAAGTGGCAGGACTATGTTCTCATCATATGCATCTACAGCCAGGTCCATAAATATTGGGACATCAACACAATTCTAACATTTTTGGCTCTATACACCACCACAATGGATTTGAAATGAAACGAACAAGATGTGCTTTAACTGCAGACTGTCAGCTTTAATTTGAGTGTATTTAGATCCAAATCAGGTGAACAGGGTAGGAATTACAACAGTTTGCATATGTGCCTCCCACTTGTTAAGGAACCAAAAGTAATGGGACAGAATTATAATCATAAATCAAACTTTCACTTATTAATACTTGGTTGCAAATCCTTTGCAGTCAATTACAGCCTGAAGTCTGGAACGCATAGACATCACCAGACGCTGGGTTTCATCCCTAGTAATGCTCTGCCAGGCCTCTACTGCAACTGTCTTCAGTTTCTGCTTGTTCATGGGGCATTTTCCCTTCAGTTTTGTCTTCAGCAAGTGAAATGCATGCTCAATCAGATTCAGGTCAGGTGATTGACTTGGCATTGCATAACATTCCACTTCTTTCCCTTAAAAAAGAAGTATGCTTTGGGTCATTGTCCATCTGCACTGTGAAGCACCGTCCAATGAGTTCTGAAGCATTTGGCTGAATATGAGCAGGTAATATTGCCTGAAACACTTCAGAACTCATGCTGCTGCTTTTGTCAGCAGTCACATCATCAATAAATACAAGAGAACCAGTTCCATTGGCAGCCATACATGCTCACGCCATGACACTATCACTACCATGCTTCACTGATGAGGTGGTATGCTTAGGAACACGAGCAGTTCCTTTCCTTCTCCATAGTCTTCTCTTCCTATCACTCTGGTACAAGTTGATCTTGGTCTCATCTGTCCATAGGATGCTGTTCCAGAACTGTGAAGGCTTTTTTAGATGTCGTTTGGCATACTCTAATCTGGCCTTCCTGTTTTTGAGGCTCACCAAAGGTTTACACCTAGTGGTGATCCCTCTGTATTCACTCTGGTGAAGTCTTCTCTTGATTGTTGACTTTGACCCAGATACACCTACCTCCTGGCGAGTGTCCTTGATCTGGCCAACTGTTGTGAAGGGTGTTTTCTTCACCAGGGAAAGAATTCTTCGGTCATCCACCACAGTTATTTTCCGTGGTCTTCCGGGTCTTTTGGTGTTGCTGAGCTCACCGCTGCATTCCTTCTTTTTAAGAATGTTCCAAACAGTTGTTTTGGCCATGCCTAATGTTTTTGCTATCTCTCTTATGTTTTTTGTTTTTTTTTCAGCCTAATGATGGCTTGCTTCACTGATAGTGACAACTCTTTGAATCTCATCTTAAGAGTTGACAGCAACAGATTCCAAATGCAAATAGCACACTTGAAATGAACTCTGGAACTTTTATCTGCTCATTGTAATTGGGATAATGAGGGAATAACACAAACCTGGCCACGGAACAGCTGAGAAGCCAATTGTCCCATTACTTTTGGTTCCTTAACAAGTGGGAGCCACATATGAAAACTGTTGTAATTCCTACACCATTAACCTGATTTGGATGTAAATGCCCTCAAATTAAAGCTGACAGTCTGCAGTTAAAGCACATCTTGTTCGTTTTTTTTTTCAAATCCATTGTGCTGGTGTATAGAACCAAAGATGTTAGAATTGTGTCGATGTCCCAAAATTTATGGACCTGACTGTATGCCCCTTTTGATGCAACCCATTATCTTATTAGCCTTAGCAGCTGCCCGACACTGGCTTCTACAGTTTAGTTTGCTGTCCACTAAAATTCCTAAGTACTTTTCCATGTCAGTGTTAATAAGTGTTTACCATTTAATATGTATGGATAACTTGCATTATTCCTTCCCATGTGCATAACCTTATATTTGGCACTGTTAGACCTCATCTGCCACTTCTCTGCCACAGCCTCCAATCTATCCAGAGCCAACTGTAGCAGTATACTTCCATGTTAATTACTTTACACAGTTTAGTGTCACCTGCAAAAATTAATATTTTACTGTGCAAGCCCTCAACAAGGTTACCAGCCTATCATTTACGGGCTCTGTTTTTGACCCCTTTTTGAATATTGGCACCACATTTGCTAAGTGCCAATCCTGTGGAACACTCCCTGTCCTTAAATATCAGAAATAAGGGTCTGTTTATGACATTGATTATTTATCATAGGACATGGGAGTGTATGCCATCTGGTCCCAGCGATTTGTCTATTTTAATCTTTTTAAGATGCTGCTGCAATTCCTCCTGGCTCAGACTGAATATATATGCTCATGAAATCACCTATGTAATAAGAAAATAGTTTTGCCAATATGATAAATGTCACATGTGCAAAACACTACATACACAACAAAATCCAACTTGCATGTAATCAGCTGATTCACTGTTTTTAATATGGGACCTGCACGGAACATTTTCCTAGTATGCATTGGATTAAAGTGTGAACAATTATCACATTTGTGGTTCACTTTGTGGTTTGGGATCATTATACGCAACCATGTTGCATTTGTTCTATGTGTATAATAACTAGAGATGAGCGAATTAAAAAAAAAAATTGATTTGGACGGTTTGGAATTTTTGAATTTATTTGTGATGAATAAGGTTAAAAATCAGCTATTTCTCGACTGTTGAGAGCTTGCATATTGGAGTAGAACACTGTGCATTGCAGAAACATGCATAGGTATTCCGCTGTGGTAGTGAATCAGTTACTTTGCATCTGTATGACAGGCAGGTGACAGGCGTCACTCTTAGAATTACTTCACACTTCACTTATTTAGTCAGTTACGTGGCTAAAACTGACCAAATAACTCAAGTGTGAACTTATCCTTACAGGTCAATGTTAGCATCAGGTATAAAGAACCACGCAGTGGCCTACGATTGTACACTAGAGTGAAAGAGAGCACTCCTTTTACACCTTTTACACAACTGATTCCACATAGATTTCTAAGGAAACTGTTCTGTTACACGCTGATACAAGTAGTGGCCCCATGACAGAGTGGATAGTGTGTCAGCAGTAAGTTTGTGTTGATGTCATTGTTTATTTTGCCCTTCTTCTGGTCCCTCATAATAACAACCCCCAAAAAATTGATCCTGTCTTTTGAGCATCCACCGTCACATGGTCAGCGTTTGGTCAGTAATCCATTAGTATTGTTAAGGTAAAAAAGAAAAAGGAGTGAATCCAAAATAGAGATGACAAGTGATTGGAATGTTTGCATGTCTTCTGTGTTTTGCAGACTTCATATACAATTCAGCCATATAACATTTTGAATATTTGTTGTTAGATGAGAAGGATACTGCTCACACTTCAGAAGACCTCATAGTACTTTCTTTACTTTATTTTTCACAATAAAAAATTGTTGCATGGCTCTCAGGCCCACTTGTTCAGAGTTCGCCGAGTTGTAAACCAGATATTCAAGCGCAACGTTTCGGGGGTCACGCCCCTTTACTCATGCGTGAAGATCAGGTGTAACCAACAGCCTTAAATATTCTAGGGCATGGGCGTAGTCTGTCTCGAATTTCAATTTGTGTCTAAAAACATTTATTTGGTTATAAATTGACATTTCACAAAAATACTTTAAAATTACAGATGTCATTCATACCTTTTGGTTTTAATGTTTCCATTTCTGTAATCCATCTAGTTTCATGCTGCAACAATTTATTCTTATTATTTTCTGGAGTAGATCCAGGTTTAATATATTCTAGCATTGCCCGTTTTTTTTCGTTCCATATATGTTTCCTTTCATAACAATGTTGCAACAATGTAGTTTCTTGGTATAAATTTTATTCTTCTCTTATGCTATCAGTGGATTCCACGTATCTTTTTATGTTGGATTTGTGTCTTGTCCGTATTCCTCTTTTAGTTTGTCCTATATACCACATGCTGCAAGGTATTTTTGGTCATGCATGTAGTATAGTGGCACATAGGAATTCTATATACTTTCCTGGGATGATTGATGAACTCTCCTTTTATAATTTGGCTGCAGTTCATACATGACAAGCATGGGAATGTGCCTCTTTTTTGTGTGTCTAGGAAGGATTGTCGATCCTTTTTTTTGTATTTTTACATCTGCCTTAATTAATCTATCACCTATTGTTCACCCTTTTTGGTAAGCAAAGTTAGGTTTTGATTTAAAAAGGTTATCATATTTTTTTATCATGTTGCAAGATATCCCAGTATTTATTAATAGTTTTTTTAATTAAAGTCGCATGACGCCTATATATACTGGGTGCTCATTTGCATTTTTAATTTTTTTTCCTGATAAATAGGGTATCTCTTGGAATATGTTCAAATTCTTTTTCTGCTGTATCGATAATATTTTTTGGGTATCCTCGGTCTAGAAATTTTTTAGATATGGCTTTTTTTTGTTTTTAATAATCTTGATTTGTTTTAGTTATACGTTTAGCTCGTATTAGCTGACTTTTTGGTATACCTTTAAAAATATATGGGGTGTGGTGGCTAGTGTAAAGCAATAGATTGTTTGATCGGTAGGTTTGGAGTATAATATGGTGTTAAAACCTCCTGTTTCTTCTTTTATGATTTCTACATCTAGGAATTGTATTGTGGTAGGATGGTAGTGTAGTTGAAATGTAATTGTTTAGTGACATGAATTGAGATACAGTATTCAATAAATGTCAATAGGAATTGTTCAGTATCTCTCCATAGAAGGAAAATATTGTCCAAATAACGTAACCATGTGGTTGTGGCAGATAATTTTCCTGTACTGAAAATATAATTTTCCTCAAACATGGCCATGAAAATATTTGCAAAACTTGGTGCTGCGGAGGACCCCATAGAAGTCCCCCCGCAGCTGCAAGTAATAGGAATCGTCAAATTGAAAGTAGTTTTTAGTGAGGCTGAATTCTAGGAGGGTCATAAGAAAAGCTATGGTCCTGTTATCCATTGTTGCATCCTGCATAAGGATCTCCCTGATGCATTGCAGACCCTCCTGTTGGGGAATCTTAGTATATAGACTTTGTACATCAAGGGTACATAAATATGTTACCCCTTCGCTGGTTTCTGTATTTAATCTTTCTAGGAAGTCAGTAGTGTCTAACAGGCATCTATTTAGTTTTTTAACCTTATCTTGTAGAAAGGAATCAATGTGAATCGATATAGTTATTTTTTTCTGTGTATTGCACCCAGTCCTGCTTTTGGCTTCCAAACCATGAACACATCCTGATGCAAAATAGGGACTGTGTAATACTGGCCTAATGGATGCTCCAAAGACAGGATCCATTGTGTTTATCATTTTTCCGTCCTGACAGATCAGAAGATGGGTAAACTAAATGGTGATGTCAACAAGGCCAAACAGAGACACCAGTGGCCCTGTCACAGAGTGGTGCGGTGGCAACTGCATGAGGAGTCAACACAGTGGCCCAGTTACAGTATGGGGAGGGTGGCAACTGCATGAGAGTTAACATAGTGGTCAGTCACAGAGTGGGGAGGGTGGCAAATGCATGAGGAGTCAATACAGTGGCCCAGTCACAGAGTGGTGAGGTGGCAACCGCATGAGCAGTCGACACAGTGGCTCAGTTAGATGAGGGTGGTGCAACTGGTGGAAATACCTCAAATAACATACTTACCTGGCTGCCTGTTGATATGGTCCTTAATATGCTAAAAAAAAAAACTTTAACGTGAACAAGGCCCCAGGTCCAGATGGCTTGCACCCTAGAGTTCTAAAGGAGCTCAGTTCAGTTATTGCTTTGCCTTTGTTCATAATATTTACAGATTCTTTAATGACAGGCATTGTACGAAGAGACTGGCGCAAGGCGAATGTGGTGCCCATTTTCAAAAAGGGTGCTAGGTCTTCACCACAAAAAAAATTTGAGGGCCTTCTATGGGACTACATACAGGATTATGTAACTGTCCATAATATAATAAGTTATAGCCAACATGGTTTTACTAAGAACAGAAGCTGTCAAACTAGCCTGATTTGTTTTTATAAAGAGGTGAGAGAAAATTGGCTTCATGATCGTATCCAAGGATCAGTGATGAGCGGCAGGGGCAATATTGGAATTTGCGATATTTGGCAAATATTCGTCATATATTCGCGAATTTGCGAATTTGTGATCGCCAGTCATTATTTTCTTAAATGCGAAAATCGGTAATCGGAAAATGCATGCAAAAAATTTGCGATATGAAAAAAAAAAAAAACATTATCAGAATTGGTTTTTTTCCCAATTCTACCCCATTAGATTTTTTTTTCCTGCTTCCTACTACATGGTATGCAACTGTAAATGGTGCCATTAGAAAGTACAACTTGTCCTGCAAAAAATTATGAATGGAAAAATAAAAAAAGTTATGGGAAGGCAGGGAGAGAAAAACAAAAACGCCAAAATGAAGAATCCCAGGGTCCTTAAGGGGTTAAAATCTAGATGTGTCAGGCAAATTCTGAGTTCATATTTGGAATCAGCGCACTCATTTTAGTATAAATCACATTTTTCTCTCAGTAGCAAAATCATTGTTGTGCGGTGAATCTGTCCTAGAGGGAGTAAAACTGGGAGAGTCACTTGTTCAGAAGGATCTGGGTGTATTAGTAGATCATAGTCTAAATAACAGCATGCTGTCGGGTATATAAAGAATGCAATGCCAGTCAGCTGCCTTTAAGGCCAACAGAATTTTGTCTTAAAAGAGGTATGGACTCACAGGACAGGGGTGTAATATTGCCACTATACAAAGTGTTGATGCAGCCTCAACTGGAATACACAGTTCAGTTCTGGGCATCAGTCCATAAAAATTATGCCCTGGAGTTAGAAAAAGTAGAGAGGAGGGCAACTAAACTCAGAAATAGCCTGGAAGATCTTAGTTATGAGCAAAGATTTACCCCTTAAGGACCCGTGCTGTACATGTACGGAGCTGGTGGACGTGGCATAAGGACCTGTGACCTACACCTGCCCGATCAGCGGCACGGATCCAGCAGTCACTGACAGCCAGGTTCCTGCTGCATACGCGGGCATCGGTGAAAACAGCGATGCCGACGTATTAACACCTTGTATGCCGTGGTCAAAGCTGACAGTGGCATGAGGAGGGTTTGCGTAGGGTACGGGTGCCCTCTGCATCTCCATGGGGTCCCCGCACTGCAACCGGGCTTGCCTTCTATGGAAGCCTGTGAGATCCAGCTCTTAGGCTGTTTCAAGTTAAAAAATGCCCTTTTCCACAGAGTGGCAAGGTGACATAGTGTGGAGGTGGCAGCAGCATCAGGAGACTACAGAGTGGCAAGATGACAGTGTGGAGGTAGCAGCAGCATCAGGAGACTACAGAGTGACAAGATGACAGTGTGGAGGTAGCAGCAGCATCGTGAGACCACAGAGTGGCAAGGTGACATAGTATGGAGGTGGCAGCAGCATCAGGAGACCACAGATGGGCAAGGTGACATAGTGTGGAGGTGGCAGCAGCATCAGGAGACTACAGAGTGGCAAGGTGACATAGTGTGGTGGTAGTAGCAGCATCAGGATGGCCAGCTACCACTGCCTCCGTGAACCACTGCACCACTACTTTCCGGGCAGGGTGTAATGACCGGCGTCACGCAAAGGGAGGGAAATGGGAAGGCCCTGCCCAAGGGAGAGGGAAAGGTGGTGACCCCTGGCGGCTGGCACCTGACTGCCCTGATGTCCCTAGACGGGTTCCTCACCCGTACGCCGATCACGTGCCTAAACCCTGGCTTTCCCTAAGATGAGCCCTAGGTAGTGAATGGGGCGGTGGGATCACTAGTCCGCACCACTGAAACTAAGAGGAAAACACCAAGGAGAGGACAGACAATACAGACAAACATATAATCCCAGGTGGGCGACAACAGCAGACCACAAAAGCCCAACAGGGATCCGGAGGGTAACGTTCTGGAACAACAACCAGGGAACACAGCAACACAGCTCCAGTGGGTCAGTATAGAAGTCCAGGCAGGAAGCTCTATATCTGGCAACCAGAGAAGTGGGAGAAGGGAATATAAGGAGGTTGGGAGTGCTGGACAAGGAACAGCTGAGGAGAAAGAGCTACGGATCCCTGAGTGAGCCAAAAAGGGTTGCAAAGCAAACCCAGAAAGCTACCATAAAGAAACAGCCCTATCTTTCTACATAGAGCGCGCAGCCAACCGCTGCGATTTCCTGACCCCGGGTATAACGGAGTCAGGCGTGGTTCTTGACACCATCGTGACAGGTAGGCTCCTACATAGCGGGTGGAGTTGACTCACAGCCACGCTACCACCTTGCTGGCTCAGCTGCCACCCACTTCTCCTGATAATGATGAAGCCCCTTCTTCACCTGGCTCCCAAGTGCGATCAGATACATCATCATCCACTACTGTCTGCACGTCACTGATGTGCCCCTCAATGGTTTTAGGGCCAGGAACCTGACCGGTCGCAACACCAGCATCCACACGAGACTCATCATCACTACTTGCGTGCCTACCGGAGGAAGCGACGGATGTCTACGCCAGATCTTGGCTGGGCAGTAGCTGCAGACTGTCCTCTAGTAGCTTATCCTTGCTGAAAAGTGGAGCCGAGCCTATAGCATATAATATAGAATTACGCAGGATGGAGGGCACTCAGATGGCTGGGTATATATAAGGAGTCAGATATAGTATATAACTTATTATTTATTATTAGCATATAAAATTAGTCATATAGGGTTAAAACCACTCAATCGTTCAATAGTGGTGGTGTGGTGGTCACAAGATAGAATGAATATACCCTGTATAACTCACAACTAGATAAAATATTGGGATGTATAATGTATACACATTAAAAAGGAGGACCTGCTTATGCAGGTGATCAGTCTGCATACAGGTCCTAGATAGGATTTGTAGATATGCACGGTATATTAAAATCAGATAAAAATCGTGCTGAAGTTCGTTTGTATCCCAAGGGAGCAGTCACTTTACAGAAAGGAAAAAAAGAGAAGGAACAGTCTTACCCCGTACAGCTGGATTCAGAGAGCTGTTACAAAGGGGTACCTGTGTTGACGATAGTCCGATCCTGTGTAGAGTTGGTGCGCGCGTGGTCCTCGGCGTGTTCTTCTTTCGTGGCTTCCAGGGTCTATGCTGTCTTTCTCGTGTTCCAGAAAATTACGGTTCTGTATAAACGGAAGTGACGATCTTTTGTATCAATTCAGCGGGTTATAATCTGTTTGAATATTCGCCTGTAGTTTGTAAGACGGGTCTCTCTCGATTTATTCAAAGTCCATATACTATCCTTTAAACAAACGCGTTTCGGTGCACTCTTGCACCTTCATCAGTGGTGGATAGCACTGCTGATCTCCTTCCTTTTTATAGGGGAGGGATCATTGGGATATCTGAGTTGGACTGAAACTGTGGAATGGATATGATATCTTGATAAGCCAGTGGTGTATAGAAATTGCCTATAATTTTGGCCATAAAGTTATATTCATGTAATTATATAGAAAATGTTGATAACTTCTAATTGATATTGATTACATGATATCAAAAAGTATAGCAGTTATGAGTAGTCATCAGATTAGTTGATATAGAAAAATGCAACAGTCAGCATCAGAACAATTAATAGGGTATAGAAACAATAAATGTATAATATCGGAAATATAATATTATCATAGAGGGAATTATAATCGACAGCATAGAATATTTAGTATATAATTAATAGAAATAAAATATAAAAAAGGAAATTCGATGACAGATAAAAATTCAATATAAATATCCAATAAAAAATTCAATAAAAAATTATAAAAAATTGATAAAAAATTCAATAGAAAACTCGATAAAAAATCCTGTAGAAAATCACATAACTTCCTCTTGCTGGTCGAGATAGTCATTGGATATGTATATTGGTTTCATATGTGGATGGGGAGAGGGGCCCAGCGGGGAGAGGCCGTCGAGATGTTGATAGACAGCCAGAACTCGACGGACCGTCCCCGGAGGGCACATCCCCATATAAAATCCAAATAATTCTAATTCTGCATTTAAACCGGCCGGGGTAATGGTCTCAAATTAAAAAAATTTACGAGATTCTGCTCTTGACATACTTGATATATGGTTTCCCCCTCTCCAAGATTTTTTATTTTTTTCCAATGCTATATAGGTTAGTCCGGAGGGATCTTTGTTATGATGTGTTTTGAAATGATGAGACAATATATGGTTCTTATAGCCCTTTTTGATGTTGCCAATATGTTCGGCTACCCTCTTTTTAAAAAGTCTTTTAGTCCGCCCCACATATTGTTTGTGGCACGGACATTCCAAAATATAGATAACATCTGAGGAATTGCAGGACAGACTATCTTTGATTGTATGACTGAAAAGAGTTTTGCCTTGATTGGACCTGTGTGTTTTTTTTTGGGAAGTGTGTTAGTTTGCAATTGTTACAACTCCCGCATCTATAGAAGCCCTTTAGATTGAGCCAATTAGATTTAATACTTTTATTCAAATTTTTTATAGTGGGGGCAATCAACAGACCTAGATTAGGTGCTTTGGTGTAGGAAATTAAAGGATTATTTGGGAGAGAAGGGCCTATAATCTTGTCCCTTTGTAAGTGGTGCCAGTGTTTGCGCACCAATGCATTAACTTTCTTATATTGTCCATGGAACGGAATAATTATTTGTGTTTTTTCCCCGGTTTCTTCCTGTTTCTTTTTGTTTTCAAAGAAAGATTTCCTCTCCATATCTCTGACTTTAGTTAAGGCTGAGTCTATAGTTTCTGTTGGGTATTGTTTTGTTAGAAACTGTTCCTGTAGTGCTACGGCTTCTTTCTCAAAGTCTTCATTCAGAGTACAGTTTCTTTTTAGCCTTCTAAACTGGCTTGTTCGAATATTAAGTAGCCAGCGGGGCAGGTGGCAACTAGTATAAAGTATATATCCGTTTTTCATTACAGGCTTATAATATGTGCTACATACAAATTTGCTCCCTTTAATTTCTATTTTTAGATCGAGAAATTAAATTTTCAGAATTGCTAATTTTGGTGATAAATTTTAAATTTCTATCGTTAATATTAATTTGAGTTAAAAATGTATTTAAAAGTATCTTAGTGTCCTGCCAGATAAAAATAATGTCTACGATATACCGACGCCAGAGCACCAGGCCCGCCCCCCAAATTTGCGTAACTGGGGGCGAACCTGGTGCCCATGGCTGTACCTCTTTCTTGAATATAAAAATTTGAATCATAGTAAAAATAATTATGTGTTAAAATATGTTTTACTCCCTCTAATAAATATTCTATTTGTTCTAAATTCAGTGTATTGGCTATTATTAATTGTTGTTTGAGGGCTTCTAAGCCTTGCTCATGGTCTATAATGGTATACAATGAGCTTACGTCCATTGTGCCCAAATACCAGTGTTCTTGGACTTCCAGTTGCTCTAATGTTTTAATTATGTCCGTTGTATCCTTTATGTACGAAGGAATCTTTTTGACCGCAGGTTGGAGTAATTTATCTAAATACTGTGAGAGGTTTGATGTTATGGAGCCTATCCCCGATATTATAGGCCTGCCTGGTGGTGATAATACAGGATCCTTATGAATTTTCAGCAGACAGTAGAAAACCGGTAGACGTTTTGGGGTGTTAATAATAAATTTATGCTCCTGTTCCAGGAGTATACCATTCATATGGCCTTTATTACAATATTTAATTAAATCATTGTAGAAAGTATTTGTTGGATCAGATTTTAATTTTCTATATATGGTAGAATCTAATAATTGCCTCTGGCATTCTGAATTGTACAGGGTTGTGTCTAATACAACTATCGCTCCACCCTTGTCGACTGGTCTAATTGTGATATTATGAGTGGTTTGTAATTCCTTAATAGCGTTTGTCTCCAATCTTGTTAAATTGTTATATGTAGATTTATTGCTCAATTTTCTTATGTCTGATTCCATATTTTTCCTAAATGCCGCAATCTCATGACTTATTTCTTGCCTTGGAAGTTTTTTTGACTTGGGTTTTAACTCTGTATGCTCATATTTAGATACTGTGGTTGTTTGAGTTATGGGATTCTTCATATAATATCTGTTTAGGCATAACTTCCTAATATATTTTTCTATGCCGATATATGTAGAAAATGTATCTAGATTTGTTGTTGGTGAAAACTGAATTCCTTTGTTTAATAATTTTATTTGTGCATTAGAAAGGTTTACTTGGCTAAGATTCACAATTGAAGTTTGTTCTATCTGTGTGTCCTGTATTCCCTGTCTCTTTTGTGTACGTCCTCTTCGTGTTTTCTTGTGTCTCTTTGAGACCGTGTTCTCGGTGGCGATTGTCTCCTGTGTTGGTCTTTCATGTGTCTCTGTTCGTGATTGTGTCGAAACTGAGGATGATTGTTCATGTTGTATTGGTGATTGTGGTGTCTCTGTCGTAAATTGTAATCGTGTATTTGGTATTCGAGATCTTGGTGATTTTCTTGTCCCCTGTGTTGGGACTGTGGAGGTGACTGTCGTGTTCTCATTCTGTGGTGAGGTGGGGTGTGGTCTAAAAAGTTCGGGGTCGATAGTGCTTCATACCGATTTGTTATGGGTATACTGTATTGGTTGTGTGTTCTATTATCCTGTATACTTTTTTCCCTACTGTCTATTTGTGTCATTGGTGTTCTTTCTCTAATGTGCGCATTTCTTGCTGTTGTTCTATCATATTTAGTATATTTAAATTTTTTTGATTTTTTCTTTATTATTTCCCTCTCTAGGTCATCTAAACTTCTGCAGATTATTTCCTGCCATTTAGCATATTCATCATCTTGAGGCAATTGAATAATTGCTGCAAAATATCTTTGACAATTTCTTCAAGTATTTGTGTCCTTCTTTGTATAATCATTTGTATTAATTTTTTAGATTGATTTTTGAAGAAGGACTGCCATTCAATGTAGAAATCTTCATTATATAAATCGCTGGCCAATTATTTTGTTATTTGAAGACCTTTTGGGATAATGTCTCTCCCAAGATAATCAGTTAGGGATTTAATTTCCCATTTTTGTTTTAATTGGCGATGCAATAATTTCTCAAGTTCTTTGAACAGATCTGAAGTTGATCTATATTGTGGCATCATATTTTGAGTATCGGATAGTACTTCAAAATTATATTCATCTATATTTAGGGGGATGTGCCCTCCGGGGACGGTCCGTCGAGTTCTGTCTGTCTATCAGCATCTCGACGGCCTCTCCCCGCTGGGCCCCTCTCCCCATCCACATATCTAAAAACCAATATACATATCCAATGACTATCTCGACCAACAAGAGGAAGTTATGTGATTTTCTACTGAATTTTTTTATCGAGTTTTCTATTGAATTTTTTATCAATTTTTTATTATTTTTTATTGAATTTTTTATTGGATATTTATATTGAATTTTTATCTGTCATCGAATTTCCTTTTTTATATTTTTATTGATTTCTATTAATTATATACTAAATATTCTATGCTGTCGATTATAATTCCCTCTATGATAATATTATATTTCCGATTTTATACATTTATTATCGTTTAGACACAATTGTTTCTATACCCTATTAATTGTTCTGATGCTGACTGTTATGCTGATGCATTTTTCTATATCAAATAATCTGATGACTACTCATAACTGCTATACTTTTTGATATCATGTAATCAATAGCAATTAGAAGTTATCAACATTTTCTATATAATTACATGAATACAACTTTATGGCCAAAATTATAGGCAATTTCTATACCCCACTGGCTTATCAAGATATCATATCCATTCCACAGTTTCAGTCCAACTCAGATATCCCAATGATCCCTCCCCTATAAAAAGGAAGGAGATCAGCAGTGCTATCCACCACTGATGAAGGTGCAAGAGTGCACCAAAACGCAGTTTGGTTTAAAGGATAGTATATGGACTTTGAATAAATCGAGAGAGACCCGTCTTACAAACTACAGGCGAATATTCAGATTATAACCCGCTGAAAAAATCGGCTTATCGATTGATACAAAAGATCGTCACTTCCGGTTATACAGAACCGAAATTTCCTGGAACACGAGAAAGACAGCATAGACCCTGGAAGCCGCGAAAGAAGAACACGCCGAGGACGCCGAGGACCACGTGCGCACCAACTCTACACAGGATCGGACTATCGTCAACACAGGTACCCCTTTGTAACAGCTCTCTGGATCCAGCTGTACGGGGTAAGACTGTTCCTTCTCTTTTTTTCCTTTCTGTAAAGTGACTGCTCCCTTGGGATACAAACAAACTTATATCAGCACGATTTTTATCTGATTTTAATATACCGTGCACGTCTACAAATCCTATCTAGGACCTGTATGCAGACTGATCACCTGCATAAGCAGGTCCTCCTTTTTAATGTGTATACATTATACACCCCAATATTTTATCTAGTTGTGAGTTATACAGGGTATATTCATTCTATCTTGTGACCACCACACCACCACTATTGAATGATTGAGTGGTTTTAACCCTATATGACTAATTTTATATGCTAATAATAAATAATAAGTTATATACTATATCTGACTCCTTATATATACCCAGCCATCTGAGTGCCCTCCATCCTGCGTAATTCTATAATATATCCAAAATTTGGCATTAGGTACTGCCATATTGGAGAGAGCACCAATCCGTGTTTTTGTTATCAGTAGAGCCTCTGTAATTTTTCCTATATTTCTATAGCATATAATACTTCTCACGCTGAGGGAGCAGAAAATGACAGAGGCAGGTTGAGGACAGTTGGGGGCACAGGGCCATGCCAACTAAGCATCGAGTCAGAGGAAAACACTGACTCTTGGCTGGGGGTGTCTGATGTCACTTGCAACCAAGTCAAAGACCGAGTCAACTATTTAAGCACCGCAGAACGGCTAAAAAGACATACTTTTTTTTCCACTAATACACCCTAACAAAAGATGCAGAACAATGTAACTTCACAGCAGAACGGCTAATAAAACATACTTTTGTTTCCACTAATACACCAAAAAAAGACTGTAGAATAATGTAACTTCACCGCAGAACGGCTAATAAGTACGTATAATACCTATTAACCACCTCCCGACCGCTGTACCCACCGATGCGTCCGGGAAGTGGTTGATTTGTTCCTCCTGGACGCATCGGCGCGTCTTCTCGCGAGACGCGAGATTACGTCACAGCCGGCCCGCGCATGCGCATCGCGGGCCGGCATTTCGAAGCAAAGTAATTCGTCAGCAGCCTGCCGGCCTCAACATGGGCCTGACAAAAAAGCATGAATTGCGGTCATATTGGTCCACGAACCCGATTCATCACATGCCCATGTTCTCTGCTGCTATGTCCAGGACACGATTTGAGGTCATCCTGCGTTTCCTGCACTTTAGTGACAACACCGCCTCCCGTCCCAGGGGCCACCCTGCTTTTGACCGGCTCCACAAAATTCGGCCCCTCATAGACCATTTCAACCTGAAATTTGCAGATTTGTATACCCCTGAGCAAAACATCTGCATAGACGAGTCCCTGATACATTTTACCGGGCGCCTTGGCTTCAAACAATACATCCCAAGCAAGCGCGCCCGGTATGGGGTCAAATTGTATAAGCTCTGTGAAAGGGCCACAGGCTATACCCACAAATTTCGGGTCTATGAGGGAAAAGATCAGACCCTGGAGCCGGTCGGTTGCCCTGACTACCTGGGGAGCAGTGGGAAGACAGTTTGGGACTTGGTGTCACCCTTATTCGGCAAGGGGTACCATCTTTATGTGGACAATTTCTACACAAGTGTGGCCCTCTTTAGGCATTTGTTTCTAGAACGGATTGGCGCCTGTGGTACCGCGCGAACTAGTCGCGCGGGCTTCCCCCAACGGCTCGTTAGCACCCGTCTTGCAAGGGGGCAGAGGGCCGCACTGTGTAACGAAGAACTGCTCGCGGTGAAATGGAGAGACAAGCGTGACGTTTACATGCTCTCCTCCATTCACGCAGACACGACAATACAAATTGAGCGAGCAACCCGTGTCATTGAAAAGCCCCTCTCAGTCCACGACTATAACCTCCACATGGGAGGGGTCGACTTCAATGACCAGATGTTGGCTCCGTATTTAGTTTCCCGACGCACCAGACGCTGGTATAAGAAGGTGTCTGTATATTTAATTCAATTGGCTCTGTACAATAGTTTTGTTCTCTACAGTAAGGCTGGGAGAACTGGATCCTTCCTCAAATTTCAGGAAGAGATCATCGCGAACCTCCTGTATCCAGGAGGTTCCGTGGCCCCATCCACCAGTGTAGTTAGCCGTCTACACGAGCGACACTTCCCCAGTGTCGTTGCTGGTACCTCAAACCGACCGCCACCCCGAAAAAAATGTTGTGTCTGTAGCAGGAGTGGAATAAGGCGTGACACCCGCTATTTCTGTCCTGACTGTCCCGACCACCCTGCCCTATGCTTAGGGGAGTGTTTTCGAAAGTACCACACACAGGTACACCTAGCATAGGGATCATCTCACCAGGATAGGCACACAGGGCTATTAGGGCCCATTCACTCACAGCTGCTGCAAACGTCTCCTTTCACATGGGACAAAGTGCATAACGCACTTCGCCACATCTTTGGGCGATTTGCGCTTTGCACATTGACCCATGGGGAAGGAGAGGTTTGTTCTATAAAGGTAAAAAAACAAAAAAAAAACAAAAAAAAAAAAACAGGTAAGCAAACAGGTTAATGTTTAGTTCCAAAAGTTAAAGTTACATGTTCTGTTCCAAAGTTAATAAAATTATTGCGTTGTGGCCTGGTTTTTTCTTTTTTTTTTTTTTTTTCTTTTTTTACCTTCCAGGTGGACCAACCGATATAGTAGCTGCAGCACCGATGTGCATTCTGACAGAAGCATTGCGCTGCTGTCAGATTACACGCAAGTCGGTGTATGTGGCGCTGCAAGACGGGATTTTCTCCTCTGCAGTGACAGATACGTTTGCCGAGGCATACGAGCTGAGGAGGAGGCGGCGTTCCTATGCTTTGGCAAGCACTTTGTATATATATATATATATATTAAAAAAAAAATCCCGGCAATGATTTATTCATTCACATCGATTGATGCGAATGGAGAAATCTGGTTTGCCAGGGCATACGAGCTAAGTGGGTATGGATGTAGGGCGGAGCTCCTATGTCCTGGCAGACGCCTTTCCCCTCCATTTTTTTTTTTTGGCAGAGATTTTTTCATCCACATTGATCGATGCGAATGAAGAAATCTGTGCCGTTCATTTTTTTCTTTCAGCCCAGAGGCTGAACGGAAAAAAAAATCTCATTACCTGTATGCTCAATATAAGGAGGATAGCAGAAACTCCTAATGCTGGCCATACATGTAATGATTGCGGAGACCCTCAAATGCCAGGGCAGTACAAACACCCCACAACTGACCCCATTTTGGAAAGAAGACACCCCAAGGTATTTGCTGAGGGGCATATTGAGTCCATGAAAGATTGAAATTTTTGTCCTAAGTTAGCGGAAAGTGAGACTTTGTGAGAAAAAAACAAAAAAAAATCAATTTCCGCTAACTTATGCGAAAAAAAAAAAAATTCTATGAACTTGCCAGGCCCCTCATTGGATACCTTGGGGTGTCTTCTTTCCAAAGTGGGGTCACATGTGGGGTATTTATACTGCCCTGGCTTTTTAGGGGCCCTAAAGCGTGAGAAGAAGTCTGGGATCCAAATGTCTAAAAATGCCCTCCTAAAAGGAATTTGGGCACCTTTGCGCATCTAGGCTGCAAAAAAGTGTGACACATCTGGTATCGCCGTACTCAGAAGAAGTTGGGGAATGTGTTTTGGGGTGTCATTTTACATATACCCATGCTGGGTGAGATAAATATCTTGGTCAAATGCCAACTTTGTATAAAAAAATGGGAAAAGTTGTCTTTTGCCAACATATTTCTCTCACCCAGCATGGGTATATGTAAAATGGCACCCCAAAACACATTCCCCAACTTCTCCTGAGTACGGCGATACCAGATTTGTGACACTTTTTTGATGCCAAGGTGGGCAAAGGGGCACATATTCCAAAGCGCACCTTTCGGATTTTGCAGGCCATTTTTTACACATTTTGATTGCAAAGTACTTCTCACACATTTGGACCCCTAAATTGCCAGGGCAGTATAACTACCCCACAAGTGACCACATTTTGGAAAGAAGACACCCCAAGGTATTCTGTGAGGGGCATGGTGAGTTCCTAGAATTTTTTATTTTTTGTCGCAAGTTAGTGGAATATGAGACTTTGTAAGAAAAAAAAACAAAAAAAAAACATCATCATTTTCCGCTAACTTGTGACAAAAAAAAAAAAATTCTAGGAACTCGCAGTGCCCCTCACGGAATACCTTAGGGTGTCTTCTTTCCAAAATGGGGTCACTTGTGGCGTAGTTATACTGCCCTGGCAATTTAGGGGCCCATATGTGTGAGAAGAACTTTGCAATCAAAATGTGTAAAAAATGGCCTGCAAAATCTGAAAGGTGCACTTTGGAATATGTGCCCCTTTGCCCACCTTGGCAGCAAAAAAGTGTGACACATCTGGTATCGCCGTACTCAGGAGAAGTTGGGGAATGTGTTTTGGGGTGTCATTTTACATATACCCATGCTGGGTGAGAAAAATATCTTGGTCAAATGCCAACTTTGTATAAAAAAATGGGAAAAGTTGTCGTTTGCCAAGATATTTCTCTCACCCAGCATGGGTATATGTAAAATGACACCCCAAAACACATTCCCCAACTTCTCCTGAGTATGGCGATACCAGATGTGTGACACTTTTTTGATGCCAAGGTGGGCAAAGGGGCGCATATTCCAAAGTGCACCTTTCGGATTTCACCGGTCATTTTTTACAGATTTTGATTGCAAAGTACTTCTCACACATATGGGCCCCTAAATTGCCAGGGCAGTATAACTACGCCACAAGTGACCCCATTTTGGAAAGAAGACACCCCAAGGTATTCCGTGAGGGGCATGGCGAGTTCCTAGAATTTTTTATTTTTTGTCGCAAGTTAGTGGAATATGAGACTTTGTAAGGAAAAAAGAGAAAAAAAAAAAAATCATCATTTTCCGCTAACTTGTGACAAAAAATAAAAAATTCTAAGAACTCGCAGTGCCCCTCACGAAATACCTTGGGGTGTCTTCTTTCCAAAATGGGGTCACTTGTGGCGTAGTTATACTGCCCTGGCAATTTAGGGGCCCATATGTGTGAGAAGTACTTTGCAATCAAAATCTGTAAAAAATGACCGGTGAAATCCGAAAGGTGCACTTTGGAATATGTGCCCCTTTGCCCACCTAGGCTGCAATAAAGTGTCACACATGTGGTATCGCCGTACTCAGGAGAAGTTGGGGAATGTGTTTTGGGGTGTCATTTTACATATACCCATGCTGGGTGAGAAAAATATCTTGGTCAAATGCCAACTTTGTATTAAAAAATGGGAAAAGTTGTCTTTTGCCAAGATATTTCTCTCACCCAGCATGGGTATATGTAAAATGACACCCCAAAACACATTCCCCAACTTATTCTGAGTACGGCGATACCACATGTGTGACACTTTTTTGCTGCCAAGGTGGGCAAAGGGGCGCATATTCCAAAGTGCACCTTTCGGATTTCACCGGTCATTTCTTACACATTTTGATTGCAAAGTTCTTCTCACACATTTGGGCCCCTAAATTGCCAGGGCAGTATAACTACCCCACAAGTGACCCCATTTTGGAAAGAAGACACCCCAAGGTATTCTGTGAGGGGCATGGTGAGTTCCTAGAATTTTTTATTTTTTGTCGCAAGTTAGTGCAATATGAGACTTTGTAAGAAAAAAAAATAAAATCATCATCATTTTCCGCTAACTTGTGACAAAAAATAAAAAGTTCTATGAACTCACTATGCCCATCAGCGAATACCTTAGGGTGTCTACTTTCCGAAATGGGGTCATTTGTGGGGGTTTTCTACTGTCTGGGCATTGTAGAACCTCAGGAAACATGACAGGTGCTCAGAAAATCAGAGCCGTTTCAAAAAGCGGAAATTCACATTTTTGTACCATAGTTTGTAAATGCTATAACTTTTACCCAAACCATTTTTTTTTTGCCCAAACATTTTTTTTTTATCAAAGACATGTAGAACTATAAATTTAGCGAAAAATTTATATATGGATGTCGTTTTTTTTTTGCAAAATTTCACAGCTGAAAGTGAAAAATGTCATTTTTTTGCAAAAAAATCGTTACATTTTGATTAATAACAAAAAAAGTAAAAATGTCAGCAGCAATAAAATACCACCAAATGAAAGCTCTATTAGTGAGAAGAAAAGGAGGTAAAATTCATTTGGGTGGTAAGTTGCATGACCGAGCGATAAACGGTGAAAGGAGTGTAGTGCCGAAGTGTAAAAAGTGGCCTGGTCATGAAGGGGGTTTCACCTAGCGGGGCTGAAGTGTTTAATATATTCCATAAATGGCTGTATAGCAATTTAAATTCCCTGCAGAACGGCTAATAAGACCTACGTATATTTCCTATTAATAAACCCTGTAAATGGCTGTATAGCAATGTATATAATTCACAGCAGAACGGCTAATAAGATGTACGTATATTTCCTAATAATACACCCTGTGAATAACTGTATAGCAATGTAAATTCACCGCAGAACAGCTAATAAGACGTACATATAGAACAGCTAACAAGACGGCTAATAACAGCTAATAAGAACGGCTAATAAGGCGAACATATATTTCCTAATAATATATATATATTTCCTAATAATACACCCTGTAAATCTCTGTATGGCAATGTAAATTCACAGCAGAACATAAATTCACAGCATAAGACATACGTTATGCAAAACGGAAAACTAAGTTCTGTCGACCAAATGGATCTGTTATGATTGCCCATAGACTTCTTTTATGATAGAAAGCAAAACAGAATGCCTCATAAAAGCTATCGTTTTGCATTCCGTCATAATAGAAGTTTATATGCAGCATAACGGATCCGTCCTGGTTTCCGTTATGTAGGACTGGACTCTTGCATAATGGAAACCAAGAAAGATCAGTTATGCTGCCCATAGACTTACAAACCGGATTCCAAAAAAGTTGGGTCACTATACAAATCGTGAATAAAAACTGAATGCAATGATGTGGAGGTGCCAACTTCTAATATTTTATTCAGAATAGAACATAAATCACGGAACAAAAGTTTAAACTGAGAAAATGTACAATTTTAAGGGAAAAATATGTTGAATCAGAATTTCATGGTGTCAAAAAATCCCCAAAAAGTTGGGACAAGGCCATTTTCACCACTGTGTGGCATTTCCCCTTCTTCTTACAACACTCAACAGATGTCTGGGGACCGAGGAGACCAGTTTCTCAAGTTTAGAAATAGGAATGCTTTCCCATTCTTGTCTAATACAGGCCTCTAACTGTTCAATCGTCTTGGGCCTTCTTTGTTGCACCTTCCTCTTTATGATGCACCAAATGTTCTCTATAGGTGAAAGATCTGGACTGCAGACTGGCCATTTCAGTACCCGGATCCTTCTCCTACGCAGCCATAATGTTGTGATTGATGCAGAATGTGGTCTGGCATTATCTTGTTGAAAAATGCAGGGTCTTCCCTGAAAAGAGATGACGTCTGAATGGGAGCATATGTTGTTCTAGAACCTGAATATATTTTTCTGCATTGATGGTGCCTTTCCAGACATGCAAGCTGCCCATGCCACACGCACTCATGCAACCCCATACCATCAGAGATGCAGGCTTCTGAACTTAGCGTTAATAACAACTTGGGTTGTCCTTGTCCTATTTGGTCCGGATGACATGGCGTCCCAGATTTCCAAAAAGAACTTCGAATCGTGACTCGTCTGACCACAGAACAGTCTTCCATTTTGCCGCACTCCATTTTAAATGATCCCTGGCCCAGTGAAAACGCCTGAGCTTGTGGATCTTGCTTAGAAAGGGCTTCTTCTTTGCACTGTAGAGTTTCAGCTGGCAATGGGGGATGGCACGGTGGATTGTGTTCACTGACAATGGTTTCTGGAAGTATTCCTGAGCCTATTCTGTGATTTCCTTTACAGTAGCATTCCTGTTTGTGGTGCAGTGTCGTTTAAGGGCCCAGAGATCACGGGCATCCAGTATGGTTTTACGGCCTTGACCCTTACGCACAGAGATTGTTCCAGATTCTCAGAATCTTCGGACGATGTTATGCACAGTTGATGATGATAGATGCAAAGTCTTTGCAATTTTTCGCTGGGTAACACCTTTCTGATATTGCTCCACTATCTTTCTGCGCAACATTGTGGGAATTGGTGATCCTCTACCCATCTTGGCTTCTGAGAGACACTGCCACTCTGAGAAGCTCTTTTTATACCCAATCATGTTGCCAATTGACCTAATTAGTGTTAATTGGTCTTCCAGCTCTTCGTTATGCTCAAATTTACTTTTTCCAGCCTCTTATTGCCAACTTTTTGGGGATTTGTTGACACCGTGAAATTTTGAATCAACGTATTTTTGATTTAAAATTATACATTTACTCGGATTAAACGTTTGATCTGTCATCTACGTTCTAGTACAAATAAAATATTGACATTTGCCATCTCCACGTCATTGCATTCAGTTTTTATTCACAATTTGTTTAGTGTCCCAACTTTTTTGGAATCCGGTTTGTATATGCATGCGTATAAACCCTTCCTCAACAATCCCCCTGTTGTCGAAATTTTACGACAATATCTTGGGGAAAAAGGGTTGAGATATTTGCCCCCCTCAACCCCATCCTTGGTGGAAGTTCAGGAAGAACTGTAGTGTGCACTGTTCTTTAGGTACTTAGACATCCCTCATCCAGTTTTCTCCGACCTGCCCTTCACCGTAACCTACTCCTCCGTCCACAGGATACACAGTCTCTCGCGGGAACTTCTTCGACTCCCCACGTTTGGAGTGACCACACACCCACAGTCTTTCGGTAGTTGCCGATCTTCAGGTGTCGCCGCCCCGCTCCACCCTAAATCTGGACCAGGTTTACCCTCGCAGTCTTTAACTGGCCTTTCTTTAACAGTCTTTCAGTGTCGGCCACCCCCACTTTGGAGTGACCACACCCCCACAGTCTCTTGGTAGTTCTGCCGATCTTTAGGTATGGCCCGCCTCCAAGGAATCTGGAGCGGGTTTACCCTCACAACCTCAGTCCCAACTTTCTTCAATCACCACTTTCGTCCAACATCTGTTTCCATCTTGATGGGTGCGGTTCTCCCATGGACAGATTAATAGGTCTTTACAAGGCAGGTCAGACTCTTAAGCGGTGATGTCATAGTACCTAAATTCTACTGCGCAGAACACCTCCGCCACACTACACATCCAGCCCTTCCCTTAAGAACTTCCCCGTTCCAGGGTTAAAGGTGGCAAATGGCAAACAAAGGATGCCTGTGCCTATCCTAACCTTATCCCCATTCACACAAAATACATGTCACATCCCTCCCAACACCACCAAATTCCATTATATGTGTGTACCCATAGAGACTCATGCATCCTGGCATATCTCTATACCTCCAAAGACACCGGTAGGTCGCAGACCCCCGTATCAATGGGAATCGACTATAGGATGCAAATGTGTACAGTCAAATATAGGCTGTCACACATTTGCACCTAGAGTGTCCATGGGTACACAATCGACCAACAAACAAAATACAATGTGCTATGGGGTTTCAGGGTAGTACAAGTTATACGTCCCGAACCCTCATAGAAAACAAAGTGTGTCCATACAATATTTGGCTACAGGAACAATGTTTGAGTTATGTCCTGAGCCTCCTCCTCCGGATAGTTCTGTAAAGTTATGTCTGGTTCTGGTGTATTTGGTCAATAAGTCCCTTGACCTTGAATGTAGATGACGATGACCAGAACCAGAAGAAGTTTCACTGGGTAATAACACAAGAGTGTCAGGGGGAATAGCTGGCCTCTTCTGTGGCATCTCCTGGGTTTTTCTTTCGCTCCATATAAAATCACATCTATGGCAGAAGAAAATACCAGGCGCTCCCGGGGGAATTTCTTCCCTAACAGTGCAATTAAATGTAAAAAATTCCCAGCACCAATACCTTTGACCCATGGGTAGAGAAAGGTATTGGGCTGCCCTTTATCTCACAGGACCCCTCGTTATCCCAACACTGGTGTCTGAACACCCTACCTTCAGAGGATCGTGTCCTCTTCTACACATCCCTCTGCACCAACAGATAAGGATGGCCACCCTACTAGGTTAGGATAACTGGAGTTCTGTGGACAAAGCACCATCTTGTTATTGATGGCACCGCATCCCTGTCCACTCATGTGTACCCAGGCTGACTTCCCCCTGTGATCCCATCTTGTGGAGGCCCGCAGAACCAATGGCGTAGGCATGCCCTGGCTCCCCAGGACCCCACAACACAAGAACACAGTCCACACTCTGCTGCCAAACACTCCGCGTCCAATCCCTATCAGAGCTGTGCTACCTGCTCGGACTAGAATTAAGTGCGCAGCACAACATTACACCAATGTTGTCTGTCTGCCCCAGTCCCCAGTGCAACACAGCCCTACCGAAAACCTTGAGCACAACAGTGTCATCCGTATCGATCTGAGACCCTGGTTGCCCAGAATAATATCACATCATCCTTTGAGTGCCGCATGGAGAAGGTCCTTATGCCTTCTCCCGACTAGCAGGATTTCCTGTGTGAAATTATCTGCTCGCGAACCTATACGTTCTCGATCCACAGTATAACACTGTTCCACTCCAAGGGGACACAGAATGAAACAAAAACAGCAGACGGGACTTACAACACTACATAAATCAGCATGATGGAACACATTCATAGACAAGAACTACCACCATCAACATCAAGAAGAACGTACAAACAGATAACAAAGCACACAACATGGACATACACAGGGAACAAACTGTGTAACAAATAGTACAGGGGTGTCAAATGTTGCCTAGCCTAGCTTGGCCACTCTGACCCCTCAGCAACTGGTGATGCTGCCGAGAGGTAACCCCTTTATGGCCAAGCTGACTAGACCCCACTGCACAATTTGTTACCTGAATCCCATCACTGGACACATTGCAATTACTTGCACAAGGGCAATTCCTTGCAATGTGTCCTTTGTTCCTACACCTGAAGCACCTGATTGGGCTTACTGTCTTGTGTGTTTTGCAGTGCTTTGCTATATGACCCAAGCCACCACACGCAAAACATTTGATGTTTGCCCGGCATGGCTTAGGTCCGTCCACACTGCAACCGCGCTCCCTGAATTGTTCCATCTTCAGGGAGGCACTTTTCACAATCTTACTTTTCCCCAAAGTCAGGCAAAAATCTCTGTTAGTCTGGACAGGCTTGGTCTGGTGATTTGGCCTGTCACTGTCACAACCAGACAGCTGAGAAACTCTGACAGAAGCCTTTCAGAACCTCCTCCTTGAGTTTTCTTTGTTCTGGTTTTCAGTTCCTCATCTCGTTAGCCTCTCTCAGCTGTCATGTAGTTGGACTGATTGCATCCCTCTAAATTCCTCCCCATAATGCATTAGTGTGCGGTTTATACAACTTCCTGGAGTGTGTGTGCATGCTGATCCTATTTTCCTGTCTTCTACAAGATAAGTGCTGTACATTTATTTGTGATTTTCTGTTTGCTGGATCCCAGGTGACCCTGACTCCCTTCGTGTCTAGTGTAGGGAGCCGGTGGTCGTGTCCCCTCACTATTATAGGGTGTTCAGGTGTTATACAGTCGAGGTACGAGGATATGCGATCATCTACCATTGAGATTTTTGCATAGGCTGAGCAGTCAGGGTGAGTGCCAGGTCTTATGCAGGGGTCTCCCTTTTGTTCCTTAGTTTTGGATCCAGTGAGTCATATATTCATTTTGCACTGTCTTGTTTCCTGTACACGTTCCGTGACATTTTAAGCCGCCAAAACCGTCTCAAGCATGGATCCGGTTTCACTTTTGACTGAACGCTTACAGGGTCTTTCATTGGAGGTAGCTGATCTCCGTAAGACTCTTTCTCAGTTTCTAGTGACCGGTTCAGCTTGCCTTCATGGAGTTTGTTCTGAGCCTAAGATCTCGCTCCCGGATACGTTCTCCAGGGGTAGTGAGAATTTTGTGCGTTTCAGAGAGGCTTGCAAACTCCATTTTCGCCTTCTTCCCCATTCCTCTGGTGATGAGGAACAGAGGGTGGGGATCATTATATCGCTGCTCAGGGGTAACGCTCAGTCGTGGGCCTTTTCGCTGCCGGTGGGGACACGGCCCCTCCGTTCAGTGGATGAATTCTTTTTAGCCCTGGGTCAGATATATGATGATCCGGATCGTGTTGCTTTGGCTGAGTCTAGACTACGTCTGTTATGCCAGGGTAAACAATCCGCAGAGATATACTGCTCAGAATTTCGGAGATGGGCAGCTGATACTGGTTGGAATGATGCTGCACTCCGAAGTCAATTTTGCCATGGTCTTTCAGAGGGATTGAAAGATGCATTTGCCTTTCATGAGAGGCCTATCTCCTTGGACTCTGCTATGTCTTAGGCCGTTCGTATTGACAGGCGTCTTAGAGAGAGAGGAGAGATCTCTCCTTCCTGTCATACTCAGTCCCAGGACAGTGCAGCGGTCTCATTCTGTGCGCAGGGGTCTCAGTCGCTGTCAGCCCCTTCTGAGCAGGAGCCCATGTAGCTGGGGTTGATTGCCTCTGACAATAGAAGATTCAGCCCGCATGGGAAGGTTTGTTTTTGTTGTGGAGGTATAAATCATTTGTGAAATGTTTGTCCGTCTAGGAGATTCAGGCAGTTTTCTGGGAGTAATAAAGAAACAAAAAGGAAAAAATCTTTAAAAAATGTTCCATCTGTTACTATTGTCAGGGTTGAGGCAGAAATTGAAGGTTTTCCGTTTGCTTGTAGTTCCCGTTTTGTCCTGCCTGCCAGGGTGGCGCTAGAGAGCAAGAACATTTTTTTGTGAGATTTTTGTAGATAGTGGAGCAGCTGTCAATCTTATTGATAATCATTTTGCGATAACTCATGGTTTCCAGGTATGCACTTTGGGAAAGGATATTCCTGTTTTTGCTATTGATTCCGCTCCACTTTCTCAGAAATCATTAAAGGGCATAGTTCACAATATTCGTTTAATTGTGAGTGATGCTCATGTTGAGGATGTGTCATGTTTCGTCCTTAGCGGATTACCTACTCCTCTTGTGTTGGGGCTACCCTGGCTCACTAAACATAACCCCACCATTGATTGGCAAGCGAGGCAAATAAATGGTTGGAGTGACTTTTGCAGAGAGAATTGCCTCACGACATCTGTTTCTGAGGTTTCTACTAAGACTGAACCACCTTTTCTCTCTGAATTTTCGGATGTCTTCTCTGAGAATGGAGTTCAGGATTTGCCCCCGCACAGGGAGTACGATTGCCCTATTAATCTCATCCCAGGCGCCAAGCTGCCTAAATCTCGTTTATACAATCTATCCCAACCTGAAAGGGTCGCTATGCGTACTTATATCCCGGAGAGTCTGAGAAAAGGACACATACAACCCTCGAAGTCACCTGTTGCCACTGGTTTTTTCTTTGTTAAGAAAAAAGATGGTTCTTTAAGACCTTGTCTGGATTTCAGGGAGCTGAACAGTATCACTATTCATGACCCTTATCCGCTTCCTCTAATCCCGGACCTGTTTAACCAGATTGTTGGGGCTAAAGTCTTTTCCAAATTAGATCTAAGAGGGGCATACAACCTGGTCAGGGTCAGAGAAGGAGACGAATGGAAGATGGCCTTCAATACCTCTGAGGGCCATTTTGAGAATTTGGTTATGCCTTTTGGTTTGATGAATGCCCCAGACGTTTTTCAGCATTTCGTGAACAGCATTTTTTATCATTTAATGGGAAAATTTGTATTAGTGTATTTGGATGACATTTTGATTTTTTCTCCTGATTTCAAAACTCATAAGGAACACATACGTCAGGTCTTGCTCATCCTGCGGGAGAATAAATTATACGCGAAACTGGAAAAATGTGTGTTTGCGGTTCCAGAAATTCAATTTCTGGGGTTTCTTCTCTCCGCTTCTGGTTTTCGCATGGACCCCGAGAAGGTCTGCGCTGTGCTTGAGTGGGAGCTTCCTTAGAATCAGAAGGCGCTGATGCGTTTTTTGGGCTTTGCCAATTATTACAGGAAGTTTATTTTGAATTATTCCTCTATTGTTAAACCACTCACTGATATGACCAGAAAGGGGGTATATTTTTTTTCCTGGTCGGTAGAGGCGCGTAAGGCCTTTTCTAATATCAAGGAGAGTTTTGCTTCCGCTCCCATTTTGGCTGAAGGTGTGGTGGTCTCTGCTCTTTTTCCTGAATTGGAGGCAGAGGTGCAGGCACCCCAGTCAGAGGCTCCTGATCTTTGTCCTCCTGGGAGGTTGTTTGTGCCTCTCGCTTTAAGACACAAAATTTTTAAGGAACACCACGATACGGTCCTTGCTGGGCACCCGGGGGCAAGAGCCACAGTGGATCTCATTGCTCGGAGATTCTGGTGGCCTGCGCTTCGTAAGTCGGTTGAGGGTTTTGTGGCAGCCTGCGAGACTTGCGCTCGTGCCAAAGTCCCTTATTCAAGGCCATTAGGTCCTCTCCTTCCCTTACCCATTCCTTCCCGTCCTTGGACACATCTGTCTATGGACTTCATAACGGACCTGCCTCGTTCCTCGGGGAAGACTGTGATTCTGGTGGTGGTGGACCGATTTAGCAAAATGGTGCATTTCATCCCTTTTCCTGGTTTGCCCAATGCTAAGACGCTGGCGCAGGCATTTATTGATCACATTGTCAAATTGCATGGTATTCCTTCAGACATAGTCTCTGATAGGGGCACGCAGTTTGTTTCCAGATTCTGGAAGGCTTTCTGTTCTTGCTTGGGGGTTCGGTTGTCATTCTCTTCTGCTTTCCACCCGCAGTCGAATGGCCAGACAGAGCGAGTTAATCAGAATCTGGGAGGATTGGTGTTCTTTTTTGTCCCTTGCTGAGTTTGCTTTAAATAACCGTTGTCAGGAGTCCTCTGATAAGTCACCATTTTTTGGTGCATATGGGTTTCATCCGCAGTTTGGGACTTTCTCGGGAGAGGGGTCTTCTGGTTTACCTGATGAGGACAGATTCTCCTCGTCTTTGTCATCTATTTGGCAAAAGATTCAGGATAATCTAAAGAGCATGAGTGAGAGATATAAGCGGGTGGCAGATAAGAGACGTGTGCCTGGTCCGGACCTGAATGTTGGTGATCTGGTGTGGTTGTCTACCAAGAATATCAAATTGAAGGTTCCCTCCTGGAAGTTGGGTCCTAGGTTTATTGGGCCTTACAAAATCCTGTCTGTCATCAATCCTGTTGCCTACCGTCTTGATCTTCCTCAGACTTGGAAGATCCATAATGTTTTTCATAAGTCCTTATTAAAACCTTATGTTCAACCCATTGTACCCTCGCCTTTGCCTCCTCCTCCGATTATGGTTGATGGGAATCTTAAATTTTAGGTCTCTAGGATTGTGGATTCTCGTCTTGTCCGCGGTTCTCTCCAGTACCTCGTTCATTGGGAGGGTTATGGTCCTGAGGAGAGGATGTGGGTCCCAGTGACGGACATTAAGGCCACTCGTCTCATCAGGGCTTTCCATAGGTCCCATCCTGAGAAGGTGGGCTCTGAGTGTCCGGAGTCCACTCGTAGAGGGAGGGGTACTGTCACAACCAGACAGCTGAGAAGCTCTGACAGAAGCCTTTCAGAACCTCCTCCTTGAGTTTTCTTTGTTCTGGTTTTCAGTTCCTCATCTCGTTAGCCTCTCTCAGCTGTCATGTAGTTGGACTGATTGCATCCCTTTAAATTCCTCCCCATAATGCATTAGTGTGCGGCTTATACAACTTCCTGGAGTGTGTGTGCATGCTGATCCTATTTTCCTGTCTTCTACAAGATAAGTGCTGTACATTTATTTGTGATTTTCTGTTTGCTGGATCCCAGGTGACCCTGACTCCCTCCGTGTCTAGTGTAGGGAGCCGGTGGTCGTGTCCCCTCACTATTATAGGGTGTTCAGGTGTTATACAGTCGAGGTACGAGGATATGCGATCATCTACCATTGAGATTTTCGCATAGGCTGAGCAGTCAGGGTGAGTGCCAGGTCTTATGCAGGGGTCTCCCTTTTGTTCCTTAGTTTTGGATCCAGTGAGTCATATATTCATTTTGCACTGTCTTGTTTCCTGTACACCTTCCGTGACAGTCACAGACTACTCTCCCCCCTTTTTTCCCTGCATAGGGCAAAGTTTTGGGAGATTTCGACCCTGACTTTACAGGAAAAGAAAGGGCCGGAACCAACTTGGTGATGACCTGTTGCATGCCAGTCATTATCTGGGAGCTTACAGCAACCTGAGCCTTCATTTTGGCTACCGTCACATTAGTAGAGGCAGTCTGCTCCTTGAAGGCCTTGACCTCAGTATAAGACTGAGTCAACTTAGCCTCAATTTCCTCCTTCTGCCTCTGCAGCTCTACTAACTGTGACTGTATCCTAGCCACCTGCGCATCTCGGTCAACAGTAGACTGCACATTTTCCGCCACCTGTGCCCGTAATGCCAAAACCTGGTCCGAATTACTAGCACAGCACTGGCAGTGAACGGCCGGAGGAATTGTCTCAGTTGACTGAGACACCAGCGCCACTTCCTTTGGCTTACAGATGCTAGCCTCAAACGTATGAACGAGTTTGGCTAGCATTTGAAGCCGTTTGGTGGCCTTGTTAAACACCATCCGTTTGTTAACACAAAGCTTGTCATAACTACAAGCCTGTGCTAACAAATCGGACCACAGCATTTCTGCTGACTTGTATGTGGTGGGGAAGATGGGGTTAAATGTGCTGTTTTTGGCTAAGTGTTGGAGTGTGGAGAAGTTCATACTCACATTTTTCTGAGCCTCCATCTTCTTTTTGGTGCTGTACTTTTCCGTCCCTTGCAGCTGCTTGAAAGAAGTCCTTTTCTTCCGGATGGCTTCTTCCCGACCAGCCGGACTTATATGTACCTCCAACGAAGATGGATCTCTTTCCGTGACGTATCCTTCTTCTCTTACCCCAGCGACGGTGACCGTGTAAAGCAAATACAAAAATATTAGTACACAGATAGATTATAGATTCCCTGCAAAAGATTTTGTTTTATTTCTGGTACTCTAAGGGAAGTATCGCTTCTCCTGTCTGAATTATCGGGTCCTAGACGCTCAGACACTCCGCTGACCGCATCTCTCCTGCCTGCTAATTCACAGTACCAGCGACCCTCAGCCTCAAGACCAAAAATAAACGCAAAATCCACGCAGTAGGCCTGGCTCGCCAATGTAAAGGGGGAATATTAATCACCAATATTTGTGTAAATATCGATAATTAATATTCATAAATAGGTGGAGCCGTCTAGTGATGACTCCGCCTATTTATACCTTTATATAACAATACAATACCTTCGCTATACTTTACACTAATCACTACGCTAGCTGCATGCGCCTAACTAATTCAATACCGCTAACAAGTACACGCTACACAAAGGGTACAAATATAACGGTATTTATTAACACTTGACGCACACGATATACAGTAAATACACAGCACTACAAATATACAATCCTAAACTACACTACATATTCCCAAATTCCACCCATAAACTAACTATACAGTTCACACATACAAGTATAGTAACAGCCCACCCCACCTGACTATATACTATCCCTATGGGGTACGACGAGGGTTAAACACAACAGTGGCTCTGCAGGGGTTAATACCTGCAGGCCAAGGAATACAGGGTAAAAGGGTTGTTTGCAAAGCAGGGGCATGCTCTACAGAGAACAGAGCACTGAAGAGGTTAACTCTCTGTATTGTGGCAGCAGGGTAGGGGTTAAGGACAGCAGCAATGCTGCTGAGGTCTGGGCACTGTAGGCGTTAATGGCAAGGGTATCAGGGAAATCAGGGGCACAGACTCAGGGGTGTAAGGGTTAACTCACAGCAAGGGTATCAGGGAAATCAGGGGCACAGAATCAGGGCCACCAGGGTAAATCAGGGGCACAGACTCAGGGGTGTAAGGGTTAAACGTTGGTGCGGCAAGGGTTTAATAAGGGGGATAGATCAGGGATTATAGGGTTAAGCAGGGGGTCAGGAAATAAGGGGGTGATACTTAGGGTTCTGCTCGTTGTCCAGGGTGATTATCTCCAACAGGGGGAAACCGCTCTGTCCCCCTGAGCGCCGATCGCGTTCCCGACCTGCCTGAGCGCAGGATGCGCTCTCCTCTAAGGTGGGGGGGTCCCGATCCTTCTCTTACTCCTGAGCGCAGGATGCGCTCGCGTTCTAGGTGGGGGTCCCGACCCTAACTACTTGAGTGCCGGGGCCGCCGGATATTTATCCCCGGCGGCCCGCACTCCCGGGCCGCCCACCGGACCTTTGTCCGGTCATTCTGATGCAATCAACCAGATTGTATTAGTGTGAATGCTTGGGGCACATTCACACTGATGCACCTGGTTGCAGATATTGGGGCCTATGGATATGGGGGGCATGTATTATTGTAAGGGGGATCTATTATATTATAAAGGGGCATATATATTATAAGGGGGCACAGCCCTATATATATTAAAAGGGACACAGCACATATAGCCCACAGGGGCCACCATGAGCCCCTGTGGGCCACTAAGGGCAGATGTGCGCAGATGCTGGGAACATCTGCGCACATCCTCCTATAAAGTGATTAACACATGCATATATATATTATACATGCATGCACGTGTTTGCATGCATATATGTATATATACGCATGCGTATCAACCCTTCCTCAACAATAGTTTTGTTGGAAAAGATTCAGTAAAACATTTATATATCTGCTTTTACCACTTCCTGTAAACAGCACTGGTATGGGAGCAGGGGCGTATATAGAAATCACTGGGCCCCATAGCAAGAATCTAAATTGGGCCCCCATTCCCCTTTTATAGCCCCTCCCACTACCCGTTCCAGGCCTCTCTCTTTGTTCCATGAACTATTCTTGCTGCTGCGTTTTATAATTTATGTCATCAGGGCCGGTTTGGGATTACAAAACAACCCTGGCACACAAGAGGTATAATAGATGCAGTGTGTACAGATGTATAGTGTATACAGCAGTGTACTGTTATGTGAGGTATGAGGTATAATATATGCAGTGTGTATAGATTTATAGTATATACAGCAGTGTACTGTTATGTGAGGTACAAGGTCAAATAGATACAGTGTGTACAGGTATATAGTATATACCGTAGTGTACTGATATGTGAGGTACAGGGTATAATATATGCAGTGTGTACAGGTATATAGTATATACAGTAGTGTAATATGTGAGGTACGAGGTATAATACATGCAGCGTGTATAGGTATATAGAAAATACAGCAGTGTATTGACATGAGGTATGAGGTATAAATTACAGCTCGTACCTCACATATCAGTCCACTGCTGTATATACAATATATCTGTAAACACTGCATATATATTATACCTCGTACCTGACTTATCAGTACACTGCTGGATATATTATATATCTGTACATATTGCATCTATAATACTATGTAATATATGTGGTGTGTGTATGTACAGTGGGATGCGAAAGTTTGGGCAACCTTGTTAATCGTCATGATTTTCCTGTATAAATCGTTGGTTGTTACGATAAAAAAAAGTCACTCAAATATATCATATAGGAGACACACACAGTGATATTTGAGAAGTGAAATGAAGTTTATTGGATTTACAGAAAGTGTGCTATAATTGCTTTAACAAAATTAGGCAGGTGCATAAATGTGGGCACTGTTGTCATTTTATTGATTCCAAAACCTTTAGAACTAATTATTGGAACTCAAATTGCCTTGAGAAAGAGTATTTAAGGGGGTCAATTGTAAGTTTCCCTCCTCTTCTGAAGAGTAGCAACATGGGGGTATCAAAACAACTCTCAAATGACCTGAAGACAAAGATTGTTCAACATCATGGTTCAGGGGAAGGATACAGAAAGCTGTCTCAGAGATTTCAGCTGTCTGTTTCCACAGTTAGGAACATATTGAGGAAATGGCTCAGTTCAAGTTAAGGCTCAAAGTGGCAGACCAAGAAAAGTCTCGGATAGACAGAAGCGACGAATGGTGAGAACAGTCAGAATCAACCCACAGACCAGCACCAAAGACCTACAACATCATCTTGCTGCAGATGGAGTCACTGTGCATCGTTCAACCATTTGGCGCACTTTACACAAGGAGATGCTGTATGCTAGAGTGATGCAGAGGAAGCCTTTTCTCCGCCCACAGCACAAAAAATTGCCGCTTGAGGTGGGCTAAAGCACATTTGGACAAGCCAGCTTCATTTTGGAATAAGGTGCTGTGGACTGATGAAACTAAAATTGAGTTATTTGGCCATAACAAGGGGCATTATGCATGGAGGAAAAAGAACACAGCATTCCAAGAAAAACACCTGCTACCTACAGTAAAATATGGTGGTGGTTCCATCATGCTGTGGGGCTGTGTGGCCAGTGCAGGGACTGGGAACCTTGTCAAAGTTGAGGGACGCAGGGATTCCACTCACTATCAGCAGAGTCTGAAGACCAATGTCCAGGAATCAGTGACAAAGCTGAAGCTGCGTTGGGGCTGGATCTTTCAACAAGACAACGACCCTAAACACTGCTCAAAATCCACTAAGGCATTTATGCAGAAGAACAAGTACAACGTTCTGGAATGGCCATCTCAGTCCCCAGACCTGAATATAATTGAAAATCTGTGGTGTGACTTAAAGAGAGCTGTCGATGCTCGGAAGCCATCAAACCTGAATGAACTCAAGATGTTTTGTAAAGAGGAATGGTCCAAAATACCTTCAACCAGAATCCAGACTCTCATTGGAACCTATAGGAAGCACTTAGAGGCTGTAATTTCTGCAAAAGGAGGATCTACTAAATATTGATTTAATTTCTTTTTTGTGGTGCCCAAATATATGCACCTGCCTAATTTTGTTTAAACAATTATAGCACACTTTCTGTAAATCCAATAAACTACATTTCACTTCTCAAATATCACTGTGTGTGTCTCCTATATGATATATTTAACTGACATTTTTTTATCGCAACAACCAACGATTTATATAGGAAAATCATGACGAATAACAAGGTTGCCCACACTTTCGCATTCCACTGTATATACTGTATATATACATACAGAGCAGTGTATTGATGTGAGACATACAATGTATAATACAGTAGATGCATAGATGCAGTGTTTACAGAAATACGTGGTCAGTTATACATATGGTCACTGTGTGAGGTACATGAGGTAGTTGTCATTGTAACTGTCTGAAGTATAATACATTAGTGAGCAATGGATAAACAGGGCATGGGGGGGTAAACTTCTAATACTTGCTGTTAGTGGTTGAAGGATCTGTGATGATGCCATTTTTGGTGCAGTTCCTTTGCTAGATCCTGCAGGACCTGTGATTTTGAAGATTATGTCATCACAGGTCCTGGCAGATGCACTGTTTTAACCTGCGATCTACATTTTACACTGTGCAGTTCCCTTACAGGACCTGCGATGACATCATCAAAGGTCCTTTAGCTTTAGAAAGATAGACAGGAGCAATTAGAGGGCGGGGCCTCTCCTCCACTGCGGGCCCCTCTTCCTCACGGGCTCCATAGCAGCTGTGTGGTCTGCCTATATGGTAGGTACGGCACTGTATGGGAGGGAGGTGTTATCAGTGACTGAGAGCTATCTCGTTATATATACACACTTATACACCAATGCCATCAATCACTGATAACTCCTCCCTCCTGTACCAGTGCTGTTCACAGGAGGTACAAAAAGCAGAGATACAAATGAATAAATTGCAGGTTTTACTGAATCTTTTCCTACAAAACAGATTTGTCTTATGTTTATAATGTATTTACATAATGCATGCATGTATTAGTATTATTATTATAAGAAAAAGGAAAAAGTCTGGTACCTTGTTAGCCAATAGAAAACTAGTTTAGTGCTCTCATTAAGAGAAACAAAATGAGTATTGCAGGTTTGATACCTTTTAATGGCTAACAAAAATAGAAGTAATGCTGTTACATAGCGAGCTTTCAAGACATCACCAGTCCCTTCATCAGGTGTTGTATTATTATAGGTATGGGCCAATTACTGGATTGCATAAACCTGTGTATCCTCAACGTACCTCCTGTCTCATGTGGAAACACCCCTCTCCCTGTTTGCATTGATATTAGAAAAATATTGGAGTGCAGTAATTTTTATGCTATGACTAATGCCTCATTCACATTTCCGTGTCAGTGTCACGTCCGTGAAAAAAAGCGTATGTGTTTCATCTATGAAGCTGTCTGTGAAGGATCCGTGGTTGGTCCGCATGTCAGTTTTCACCATCCGTGTGTCATCCAAAATTCACTGACGTTGCTTAGCTGAAAATTAATTTCCAAAGAATCTCCTATTAGTCTTCAGTGAAAAACATCCGCAACATAGACACAACACGGATGTGTGTCGGTGATTTTTTTACGGACCCATAGACTTCAATGGGCGTGCTTGGTCCACATCACGGATCAAAGTAGTGCATGTCACGATTTTTTTTACTGACCCACCCCTAAGGCTTCATTCACATTTCCGTTTTTCACTGACATGTGCTATCTGCATTTTCTGCGGACAATACACATACCCATTGATTTAAATGTGTCTGTTCACATTTCATAATTTTTTTATCGACTGTGGGTCAGTAAAAAAATCATGAGGACAAGCACTACCTTGATCCGTGATGCAGACCAAGCATGCCCATTGAAGTCTATGGGTCCGTGAAAATCACTGACACACATCCGTGTTGCGTCCGTTTTTCACTGAAGACTAATAGGAGATTGTTTGAAATTTAATTTTCAGCTAAGCAACGTCAGTGAATTACGGATGACACATGGATGGTAAAAACAGACACACGGACCAACCACAGATCCTTCACGGACAGCTTCACGGATGAAACGCGTACGCTTTTTTTCACGGATGTGACACTGAAACAGAAATGTGAACCTAAGGCCTAAGGGTGCTTATACACCCGAAATGCGCAATCAGTTTTTGGTTTTCAAAATTTTTGGGTGTCCTACTACAGGTCCTTCTAAAAAAAATTAGCATATTGTGATAAAGTTCATTATTTTCTGTAATGTACTGATAAACATTAGACTTTCATATATTTTAGATTCATTACACACCAACTGAAGTAGTTCAAGCCTTTTATTGTTTTAATATTGATGATTTTGGCATACAGCTCATGAAAACCCAAATTTCCTATCTAAAAAAATTAGCATATTTCATCCGACCAATAAAAGAAAAGTGTTTTTAATCCCAAAAAAGTCAACCTTCAAATAATTATGTTCAGTTATGCACTCAATACTTGGTCGGGAATCCTTTTGCAGAAATGACTGCTTCAATGCGGCGTGGCATGGAGGCAATCAGCCTGTGGCACTGCTGAGGTGTTATGGAGGCCCAGGATGCTTCGATAGCGGCCTTAAAGGGAACCTGTCACCGGGATTTTGTGTATAGAGCTGAGGACATGGGTTGCTAGATGTCCTCTAGCACATCCACAATACCTAGTCCCCATAGCTCTGTGTGCTTTTATTGTGTAAAAAAAACTATTTGATACATATGCAAATTAACCTGAGATGAGTCCTGTCCCTGACTCATCTCAGGGACAGGACTCATCTCAGGTTAATTTGCATATGTATCAAATAGTTTTTTTTACACAATAAAAGCACAAAGAGCTATGGGGACTGGGTATTGCGGATGTGCTAGATGCCATCTAGCAAGCCATGTCCTCAGCTCTATACGCAAAATCCCGGTGACAGGTTCCCTTTAAGCTCATCCAGAGTGTTGGGTCTTGCGTCTCTCAACTTTCTCTTCCCAATATCCCACAGATTCTCTATGGGGTTCAGGTCAGGAGAGTTGGCAGGCCAATTGAGCACAGTAATACCATGGTCAGTAAACCATTTACCAGTGGTTTTGGCACTGTGAGCAGGTGCCAGGTCGTGCTGAAAAATAAAATCTTCATCTCCATAAAGCTTTTCAGCAGATGGAAGCATGAAGTGCTTCAAAATCTCCTGATAGCTAGCTGCATTGACCCTGCCCTTGATAAAACACAGTGGACCAACACCAGCAGCTGACATGGCACCCCAGACCATCACTGACTGTGAGTACTTGACACTGGACTTCAGGCATTTTGGCATTTCCCTCTCCCCAGTCTTCCTCCAGACTCTGGCACCTTGATTTCCGAATGACATGCAACAGTCCAGTGCTGCTTCTCTGTAGCCCAGGTCAGGCGCTTCTGCCGCTGTTTCTGGTTCAAAAGTGGCTTGACATGGGGAATGCGGCACCTGTAGCCCATTTCCTGCACACGCCTGTACACAGTGGCTCTGGATGTTTCTACTCTAGACTCAGTCCACTGCTTCCGCAGGTCCCCCAAGGTCTGGAATCGGTCCTTCTCCACAATCTTCCTCAGGGTCCGGTCACCTCTTCTCGTTGTACAGCATTTTCTGCCACACTTTTTCCTTCCCACAGACTTCCCACTGAGGTGCCTTGATACAGCACTCTGGGAACAGCATATTCGTTCAGAAATTTCTTTCTGTGTCTTACCCTCTTGCTTGAGGGTGTCAATGATGGCCTTCTGGACAGCAGTCAGGTCGGCAGTCTTACCCATGATTGCGGTTTTGAGTAATTAACCAGGCTGGGAGTTTTTAAAAGCCTCAGGAATATTTTGCAGGTGTTTAGAGTTAATTAGTTGATTCAGATAATTAGGTTAATAGCTCGTTTAGAGAACCTTTTCATGACCTTTTCTAATTTTTTTAGATAGGAATTTTGGGTTTTCATGAGCTGTATGCCAAAATCATCAATATTAAAACAATAAAAGGCTTGAACTACTTCAGTTGGTGTGTAATGAATCTAAAATATATGAAAGTCTAATGTTTATCAGTGCATTACAGAAAATAATGAACTTCATCACAATATGCTAATTTTTTTAGAAGGACCTGTATATGTATAATAACGAATTGTATTTTGAACTGCTGGGCTGAACTTTTTTGACATTACAAATGGATACTTCTTGGGAGCCAGCCATGAGATCTGTGCATTTGACCACAGACCACTTTGTTTTGGCAGGTGAGCAGAAAAAAAATTGCTTTCTATTTGCATATAAATAATTCTTCTCTGTCTCTTTCAAACAGGAAATGATGGATATAGTTAAGGCCATATATGACATGATGGGTAAATATACCTACCCTGTACTCAAAGAAGATGCCCCCAAGCAACACGTGGAATTATTTTTTCAGGTTACTATATAATTCCTTTTATTGAATGTTATTAATGAATTGTAGTCAAGTGACAAAAGACATGCAATCCAATCTCATTTAACATGAAACCGTAATAGTATCTTTAATATACTGTATATTCATCCTCAGTGGATAACTATGAACTCAGAACAATCGATCTGAGCCAGAATTCTCCTCCATTTTGATCAGAAAATGTGCATCTTTGAGTTCACAACACACACAAAGGGGCAGACTTTCTAATTTTACATGGGACGATTATTGGGAATGAAGTTCTTATTAATGCTCATTCCTGATAATTGATACGTATAAATGTAGCACAGATCACCAAGTGAAAGCATTGTTAATGTGGCACCCATAATCATCCTGTGTAACCCGCAAACCTTGAATCTGTATGTGGATGAGCTATTGCAGTGGTGATTGATTGTCCCTATGCAGAGGAGGTGATTGCTTTATGTACGTATATGCTGCTCTCACATTCTCCAACGATGAGGCAACTATCTGGAATGACCAATTTGCTCTCAGTGATCGCCTGCCTAGTTGGCCAGTGTAGAAGGTTAACCCTTTCAGTACTTATTCAAGCCGTTCTGAGATTGTTTTCTCATGACACATTGTACTTCATGACAGTCATAAATCTGAGTCAATATATTACACCTTTATTTATGAAAAATCCTAAATTTACCAAAAATTTGGAAAAATTCTCAATTTTCAAAATTTTTATTTCTCTCCTTTTAAGACAGATAATAATACCTTATAAAATAGTTATCAGTCAACATTCCCCACATAAAAAAATAGTTATGGAAAGCTCACCAAAATAGAGCACGGCCTGCTACCATCCAATAGCTAGACAATAAATATACAAAAAGATGACCAGCTCACAAGAAGTCAATTACATCAAATTTAAACCCAACCTATAAAATTATGCCAGATATTGGCCAATCATACATAAAGATATGCACTCTGGTGTGCTGACATGAGCACACTAAATAGCAGTATAAAATCAAAATACAATTATGAATCTAAAATAGCAATAAAATTATAATAGTCACGGTCCCTCCTTTCTATTAAGCTGCGGAGCACTCGCAGCTTACTCTATAATATTTGGACTGCAGCCCTATGTTGTTTTCATTTAAATTTTCTTAATTGATGTATTTTCAACAGGATGGTGGAATGTTCTATGGGGCATATGTGAGTGTCCAGTGTCAATTCACACTGATAGTTGCGTTAAATGATAAACAGTGATGGAGCGCAAGTCCACTTACGTGTCCAGTCGCTTTGCCGTCTTTGTAGTGTAATGGGTAGTTTTCTTTTATAGCGCTTGTGCGCTTCGTGCCTGATGTTGATAGTATCTACACGGTGACGTCTGTTGGCATACAGTCCAGGTATCGGCCGCTCCACGAATAGTCTCCGGTTACTAATAACACTGCGTGCCTGCGCAGTGCGGCTTTCCGGACACTGACTGTTCCACGTGTGATCTCTGGTTGTTAGCAGTACCGGGCACCTGCGCAATGCAAGGTTCCGGACACTCACAGCCCCAGTTGTTTCACTAAAATGGTCTAGCTTCACACTTGTGAATTTTCCACCAATCACCAATCAGGCGTTTCACAGAATTAGGAAATACTTGGCTGTGAAAATGAAAAATTATTTTTTTTTCCATAAAAGTTGTTTACACCCACATTTTTCACTTTCAGAAGGGGTAACAGGACAAAATGCACCCACATTTTGCTACCCATTCCCACCTGAATACGGCAACACCCCATATGTGCTTGTAGCCTGCCGTATGGGCGCATAGCTGGACTCTAGAAGCAAAGTGCAAAATATGTTTTTTGTAGGCTTGAATAAACAGACATGGATTTTAGGTGCCATGTCGCATGTTAAAATATTCCTGAGGTCCCTAGAAATAAAAAACCCCAAGAAGTGACCCCATTTTGGAAAGAGAACCCCCAGTACAAACATTTTAAGTGGTCACCTTTGACCAAACAGTTGTATTACAGAAATGAATATGTAGTGGTTGGTGAAAAGTGGATATTTAAGCTCTGTGGACAAAATCAGTTATAAGGTGGTAAAATTACATGGTACATCAAGGATGAAATTATTCCATGGATGAGTGATAGATTCTGAAACAATCCTTGATGCAATGGCCAGGTTTTTCAGGGCAAGTTTCGCAATGGTGAATGGTATTTTTCCTTATCCCCCTTTTGGAACACACACTGCATCTTTTTTGGGTCCTTCACTTTCTCGCTGTTTGGGGGACTTCACCAGGGAAATGTTGCCCTGGTACAACTCGGGCAGGGTAACTTACAGAAGTACTGGGAATTTATTTTTACTTTTATTGCTTGGTTTGAAAAAATTAGAGCCTTTATCACCACTTCTTGAAATTGTAGGAATGTTTTTGGATGGCCTCTAGACATAGGCGTGTGCACGGAGTGTGCCAGGTGTGCCTGGGCACACCCTAATCAAACCTCAAAATTGAGATTATGTCACCTCCAACAGCTGCCTCTTAAACTCGCTGGCTGGCAAATACTAATGAGCGCTCATTAGTACCGGAGGACCAGGAAGCGGTGAACGCTCTGTACTTACCGCTTCCTGGCTCTCGGCTGTCCAGGAGCAGTGAGGTAAGTGTTTTTTTATTTTATAAAAAATTAGGCTGCTGGGTGCATAATGGGGGCTAATGAGAGGCATAATGGAGGCTAATGAGAGGCATAATGGGGGCTAATGAGAAGCATAATGGGGGCTAATAAGAGGCATAATGGGTGGCTAATGAGAGGCATAATGGGTGCTAATGAGGCATATGAGGGCTAATGAGAGGCATAATTGGGGTTAGTGAGGCATATGAGGGCTAATGAGAGGCATAATGGGGGCTAATAAGACGCATAATGGGGGCTAATGAGACGCATAATGGGGGCTAATGAGGCATAAGGGCTTATAATAGGGGCTAATGAGGCATAAAGGCTATAGATACAGTTGCAAGAAAAAGTATGTGAACCCTTTGGAATTATATGGATTTCTGCATAAATTGGTCGTAAAATGTGATCTGATGTTCATCTAAGTCACAACTATAGACAATCAGAGTCTGCTTAAACTAATAACACACAAAGAATTAAATGTTTTTATTGAACACACCATGTAAACATTCACAGTGCAGGTGGAAAAAGTATGTGAACCCCTAGACTAATGATATCTCCAAGAGCTAATTGGAGTGAGGTGTCAGCCAACTGGAGTCCAATCAATGAGATGAGATTGGAGGTGTTGGTTACAGCTGCCCTGCCCTATAAAAAACACACACCAGTTCTGGGCTCGCTTTTCACAGGAAGCATTGCCTGATGTGAATGATGCCTCGCACAAAAGAGCTCTCAGAAGACCTACGATTAAGAATTGTTGACTTGCATAAAGCTGAAAAAGGGTTATAAAAGTATCTCCAAAAGCCTTGCTGTTCATCAGTCCACGATAAGACAAATTGTCTATAAATGGAGAAAGTTCAGCACTGCTGCTACTCTCCAAAGGATTGGCCGTCCTGTAAAGATGAATGCAAGAGCACAGTGCAGACTGCTCAATGAGGTGAAGAAGAATCCTAGAGTGTCAGCTAAAGACTTACAAAAGTTTCTGGCATATGTTAACATCCCTGTTAGCGAATCTACAATACGTAAAACACTAAACAAGAATGGATTTCATGTGAGGATACAACAGAGGAAGCCACTGCTGTCCAAAAAAACCATTGCTGCACGTTTACAGTTTGCACAAGAGCACCTGGATGTTCCACAGCAGTACTGGCAAAATATTCTGTGGACAGATGAAACCAAAGTTGAGTTGTTTGGAGGAAACACACAGCACTATGTGTGGAGAAAAAGAGGCACAGCACACCAACATCAAAACCTCATCCCAACTGTGAAGTATAGTGGTGGGGGCATCATGGTTTGGGGCTGCTTTGCTGCGTCAGGGCCAGGACAGATTGCTATCATCGAAGGAAAAATGAATTCCCAAGTTTATCAAGACATTTTGCAGAAGAACTTAAGGCCATCTGTCCACCAGCTGAAGCTCAACAGAAGATGAGTGTTGCAACAGGACAATGACCCAAAGCTTAGAAATAAATCAACAACAGAATGGCTTAAACAGAAGAAAATACACCTTCTGGAGTGGCCCAGTCAGAGTCCTGACCTCAACCCGATTAAGATGCAGTGGCATGACCTCAAGAAAGCGATTCACACCAGACATCCCAAGAATGGCAAGAATTACTCCTGACCGTTATGCACGTCTGATCTGCAACTACAGGAAACATTTCGTTGAAGTTATTGCTGCCAAAGGAGGTTCAACCAGTTATTAAATCCAAAGGTTCACATACTTTTTCCACCTGCACTGTCAATGTTTACATGGTGTGTTCAATAAAAACATGGTAACATTTAATTCTTTGTGTGTTATTAGTTAGCAGACTGTGATTGTCTATTGTTATGACCAATTTGTGCAGAAATCCATATCATTCCAAAGGGTTCACATACTTTTTCTTGCAACTGTATATATATATATATATATATATATATATATACATATATACATATGGTGTGTGTGTTTGTGCTTTAGGGTGCACACCCTAATGCAATAGGCTGCACACGCCTATGCCTCTAGATCTAAATAGCTAGAACGCATTGTACAGCGTCATCTGTAAAATGTGTACGGCCAGCTTTTTGTACCACACTTTTGTTTTTCATGTGGCATTGTAGGGCTTCAGAACGTGATCTGAAAAATCAACCCCCCATGTGTTTATTGTAGTCCAGGATGCAGTCTGGCTTGGGGACAGTGGTTGTGGTACTTCATACAGCGGCAGAGGAGCTTGTGTTACTGTGAATGGTGGTCAGTAAAAGGACATTCTTCTTGTCCTTGTACTTAACCGCCAACGTGTTCTGATTGAGGAGAGCATGGCTTTCTCCTTTTCTTAGTGGTTGCCCTACCAGGGATCTAAAAAGTCCTCTCAGATTTTAGCGTACTGTGCCACACTCCACAGTACCGCTGGAAGCTAGGGACTGGAACAGTGGTAGACTGGTGTAGTAATTATCCACGTAGAGATGGTAACCCTTATCCAGCAGTGGGTGCAGTAAACCCACACTATCTTCCCACTAACTCCTAGGACAGGGGGGCATTCTGGGGGTTCAATCCAGGTGTCCCTCCTTTCGTAAACCTGGAACTTGTGAGTGTACCCAGAGCTACTCTCACAGACTACTCTCACATTTTTATGCCATACCTTGCCCGCTTGCTGGGCATGTACTGGTGGAATCTCACCCACCCTTTGAAAAGTAATAGGGATTCGTCTATGCAGACATTTTGTTCTGGTGTGTACACTTCTGAGCACTTTACGTTGAAGTGGTCAAGGAAGGGCTTAATTTTTAACAGATGGTCAAATGCGGGGTCCTTCTGGGGTGGGCACTGTGCATTATGGTTGTAATGCAAAAATGGCATTACTGTAAATTGGAGTGTGGTACAAGACATCCGCACTCCAATACTGATTAACCTTTGGTTTTCTTTACTAAGCCCATATGCAGCAAGAGCCCCCAAAAGGTCATCATCTCTGCTGCATTTACTGGGGTCCAACCTTGGGTCTAGCGTATGGTGTTGTGGGGTTCTGGGAAATAAATTGCTGGGGCGTATACATTTGTTTGGGTTACCATCAAATTTATTAAATCTTCAGAGAAAAATATTTAAAAAAATGCAATTTCTGTGAAGCCCGAACAATCTATCAGAATTTCTGAGCTGCCCACAAACTCAGGAATTTGGGGCTGATGATCCTCAGGGGGTGGGGTCCATATGGGGTCACTCTGGGGGGCTGTCTCCACTGCTACCCTGGGGCGCCTTCTAGAGGGTCCCTCATCACCGGATGATGATGAGGAGGAGGGTGTAGAGGAGTAGAGGAATGTGGCATTCTCTTCTCCCTCACTGGCTGACTCAGTATCAGAAGCAAGCATGGCGTATGCTCCTTCAGCTGAGTAAACTTGTTGGAATGGATGGGCCATTTTTATTTTATTGGGGTGTAACGTGTGAAATATGTAAAACTTTATTTAGTGTGGGGTGTGTATGAAGTGTTTTCACACGTGAAGCAGCTTGTAATAAATTGGAAATTAAATTTAGGAGAAAAAAGGGAGAAGGAGAAAAGGAGAAAAAATATTGCAATTGTGAACAAAAAAAAGTATCTTCTGCACACAAAAAAAAGCAGTGAAAAATGAGCAGGCGCGATCAGTAATGGACACTACTGATCGGTGCTCAGTGGTTTCAAAATGCATGCACGCAGATGGTGTGTTCATGCAAAATGCTAAACTGACACTAACTGAAATTGATATATATATACAGTCCTGATCAAAAGTTTAAGACCACTTGAAAAATGGCAAAAAAATGATATTTAGCATGGCTGGAGCTTAAAAAGGTTCCAAGTAGAGCTTCAACATGCAACAAGAAGAAATGGGAGTGAGACAAAACATTTTTTGAGCATTCAATTTAATGAAAACAACGAATAAACTGAAACAGGCTGTTTTTCAGCTGATCAAAAGTTTAGGACCACACCTCCAAAAAAATATATAAACCCCCCCAAAACAGAAATCTAACTTCCAAACATGAACTCAGTAATGAGTAGCTCCGCCGTTATTGTTTATCACTTCAAATATTTGTTTCGGCATGCTTGATGCAAGTGTTTCAATGAGGTGAGTGGGAACATTTCTCCAAATGGTGAGGACGGCCGCACGAAGGTCATCTACTGTCTGAACTGTTGTCCATTTTTGTAAACTTCCCTTGGCATCCATCCCCAAAGGTTCTCAATTGGATTTAGATCAGGGGAACACGCAGGATGGGCCAAAAGAGTGATGTTATTCTCCTGGAAGAAGTCCCTTGTCCTGCGGGCATTGTGTACTGTGGCGTTGTCCTGTTGAAAAATCACACAGACGAGGGCCCTCAGTCATGAGAAATGCTCTCTGCAACATCTGGACATAACCAGCAGCCGTTTGACGCCCAGCACTTCCTGAAGCTTCATTGTTCCACTGAAGGAAAAAGCACCCCAGAATATTGTGGCACCCCCTCCACTGTGGCACATAGAAAACATCTCAGGTGGGATCTTCTTGTCATGCCAGTAATGTTGGAAACCATCAGGACCATCAAGGTTAAATTTTTTCTCATCAGAGAATAAAACTTTCTTCCACCTTTGAATGTCCCATGGTTGGTGCTCTCTTGCAAAGTCCAAATGAGCAGTTCTGTGGCGTTCAAGGAGACGAGGTCTTTGAAGACGTTTTTTGTTTTTGAAGCCCTTCAGTCTCAGATGCCGTCCAATGGTTATGGGGTTGCAGTCAGCACCAGTAAGGGCCTTAATTTGGGTCGAGGATCGTCCAGTGTCTTGACGGACAGCCAATTGGATCCTCCGGCTCAGTGCTGATGACATTTTTGGGGGTCTTCCACTTGACTTTTTTGTTCCATAACCCTCAGGATCATTTAAGAAATTCCAAATGACTGTCTTACTGCGTCCCACCTCAGTAGCGATGGCGCATTGTGAGAGACCCTGCATATGCAGTTCAACAACCCAACCACGTTCAAAAAGGGAGAGTTTTTTTGCCTTTGCCTTCACAATGTGTGACTACCTGACAGAAAATGACAATGAATCCACATCTTTGCACAGACTTGGCCATTTAAAGGCATGTGGTCCTAAACTTTTGATCAGCTGAAAAACAGCCTATTTCAGTTTAATCGTTATTTTCAATCAATTGAATGCTCAAAAAAATGTTTTGTCTCACTCTCATTTCTTCTTGTTGCATGTTGAAGCTCTACTTGGAACCTTGTTAAGATCCAACAATGTAAAATAAGATTTTTTGCAATTTTTCAAGTGGTCTTAAACTTTTGATCAGGACTGTATATATATATATATATATATATATATATATAACTACCTACCACTAACTGCAGGTCTTTTTTCACAGAAAAAAAAATAAACTAAAAAATGTGCTGATATAAATATTTATCGGTGCTCCGCAGCACGCACGCACACAGATCGTGCGTGTGTGCAAGCACTGTATAAAAAAATCACTACAGTGCTTTAAGGTTTCAAAATGCATGCACGCAGATGGTACGTTCATGCAAAATGCTAAACTGACACTAAACTTACACTAACTGAAATTGATTTATTTCAGTTAGTGACAGGAGTCATCTATGAGGGGAGATATGTGTCACCCAGAATGTTGCAGGAAGCATTCTAAAGCGGCTTGCTTACCAGGAATGCGCCACCAAGGTGCCCGGCCTTGGTGGAGTAAAAGTCCTAGTCTAGGTGTCCACTAAGTTAGCTGGTGGACACAGAAAATTGTTAGAATAGCTGGGTTCAGCTAGTTCAGGGCAGGCTTTTACTGGGAACAGGCAATGTTTTTGGTGGGTGCCTGTTTCCCAGGTTCCAGTCCGGGACTTGGGGCATGCTCATGTCCAGGGATCCTATTTAATCCTGCTGCTGGATTTTAGGTGTGTCTCAGTCTGGAGGAAAGGCACACAGTGTGACGTAACAGTATGAATGCTCAAAAAATGTTTTGTCTCACTCTCATCTCTTCTTGTTGCATGTTGAAGCTCTACTTGGAAAAGAAAGAATAATAAAAAAAACTAAAAAGCGCACAGACCAATTGGCATCCGTAAAAAAAAATAGGGGATGGGAAACAGTGAGGGGGGGGGGGGCAGGGACAGGAACAGAGGGTGGTTTAGGGACCTGGAACTAATGCAAATGGGGAAAAAAGTCACTGCAGCAGTTCCAGATGTTCTTATTTTCTTCTTTTTTCTTGCTTCTTTCTTCTTTTTTCAGCAAGTAGAATCACAGGAAAAGCGCAGTGGTGTGGAACCACAAATCCCAGCAGATCAGATACAGCACAGAGGGGCATAAGTCCACTCTGCATGCAGTCACCAGCTAGAATGGCTGCATGCAGGGAGGATCTGCCCTTTCCTGTGCAGCTGTAGCGCTGCCATTGGCTGGAGAATTGTTCCAACCAATAGCATCACTGGCAGGGGACGCCAAACACTGGTGTCCCCTGCCTGCCCCAGGGGAGACAGGTGCTGACTAGTTCAGCACCAGTCAACCCTGTACATACCATGTTCCACCCCTCTTGCAGCTTCCTGGATGAATAAAAAATGATCCGGAGCTTCGATTGGTCAGTCTGCAGAAATCGGCCAATAGCAGCAATCCATGTTGCAGGGGGCGGAAAAACCTCCCTATGCCCCCTGGGAAGATGGCTGCCTGCCGTCCTGAGCATCCATCATCACCCGGTCACTGAGCAATTTCTCTCAGGGACCGGGTGAACACAGCGCCGTAGCTCTATGGCGCTGGTATTTTAAACCCAATTCCCAGTGCCGTACAGCTACGGTGCTGGTATCCTACGGGTAAAATGTGTGCTAGATTTATCACAGTAGCTGATGCTGGAGGATACATTTGGTGCATCTTTAGACTGTATAGTCTAGGTTTATACTACAATATAGCTGGTTTATTTTAAACCACAACTTTATGCCAAAATGCTGGCGATATTTTGGCACACCACTGGTGCAGATTTACTAGTACTGTCTAATAGTTAAGCAGTGTATACTTAGTCTAGACAGCTTAAGGATCTGTTAGCAGATTTGTATCTATGAAACTGGCTAATGTCTGCTCTGTCTTCAACCGCTGCGCCCTCTGCACTTTAATTGCAGGGCGAGACAGTGAAAACATAACACCCAGCTCTGTCAATTAAAGTGCACAGGACGCAGCAGTTGCAGAGAGAGCGGAGCATCTAGATGTAACGGAAACACCTCTGTTGCTCCAAGAGGCTCATTTGTAGAGATAAGCGAATCGAAGTTAACAAAGTAGAATTCGATCTGGATTTCAGGAAAAAATTTATTCGTACGGAAGTCGAATTTCCTTGCGCTTCATGGTAACAAATCAGAATTTCTTCTAAAATGGCTGCTGCACATGTTAGAACGAGGAGGTAAGAAGCCCAGGAACAAGGGATCACCCACAATGCCATGCATGCAGCAAGACAGACAATCAGCCAGCCCCTGTGATGTCAAAGCCCCATAAAAAGCCTCGGCCTGCTATGTCTCCACCATTTTCCAGTGAACTAGGGACAGTGTTTAGAAACGACATGAGTGAGCTTGACATTTTAAGATCCAAAATGCGTAGACGCTGTGTGTCTGTACTGTATCATTGGATATTTTATCGCTTTAAAGGTATAAAAAGTATAAAGGCTATTTTTATGGGAAGCTGGACGTCTCTCCTTGTTTTGGATTATAAACCGTTTTGGGGTGTATTTATTTTATCTATAAGTACATTGATTCACCCTTGCTTCTGTAGTGAAAGTGCTGTCTGATACAAACAGTTTTGGGGTGTATTTAGTTTATCTATAAGTACTTCCATTCATCCTTGCTTCTGGGGTGAAATTGCAGTCTGATACAACCAGTTTTGGGGTGTATTTAGTTTATATATAGGGATCAGTGGACCGCTGGATGTCCAGGTTCGAGGGGTTCGGCCAAACTTTGTTTCAAAGTTCAATTCGGGTTCCGAACTTGACCCAAACTTGACCCTGAATAATAATCACAATTTAAGTCAATAGGGTCCCGAACTTTGGGGCACTAAAATGCCTGTAAAAAAGTTATAGAAAGGGCTAGAGGGCTGCAAAAGGCTCCAAAGTGGGTGTAAGAGCAGTACAATTGCCCTGCAAACAAATGTGGACAGGGAAATGGCTTAAAATAAGATAAAATACATTTAAAAAAAAATAACAATCAGAGGCTGAGGAGGTTGTGGCCGTGGCGGTAACATAGTAACATAGTACATAAGGCCGAAAAAAGACATTTGTCTATCCAGTTCGGCCTGTCATTCTGCAAGTAGATCCAAAGGAAGGCAAAAAAAAAACTATGAGGTAGAAGCCAATTTTCCCTAGGGGAATAAAAAATTCCTTCCCGACTCCAATCAGGCAATCAGAATAACTCCCTGGATCAACTCTCTAGTAGCTTTAGCCTGTAATATTATTACACTCCAGAAATACATCCAGGCCCCTCTTGAATTCCATTATTGTACTCACCATAACCACCTCCTCAGGCAGAGAGTTCCATATGCACAAAGAAAAGTCCAGCTCACCCAATTGTTCAAACACCTGCGTGCACGGAAAAGGCTGGCAAGCCCATATATTCTTGATATGAAAGCACAATGAAATTCCAGCACTCACGATTTTGGTAGCTAAAATCTTCGTCTTTTATTCAGGCAGTAGACATATAAACAGGACATCCACCCACAAGTGCAGCAACCTTGACGCGTTTCGAACAGAAGTTCTTAGTCGTAACAATGAGCAGTGTCTCCTCTGGCACCTTTATACCAGTCTGAACTAAAGAATAATTACTTTCCCCTCACCTGAGGGGTGGGGGAGTGTAGGAGGCAGGGAACATTTTAACCTCTTGTTTTCCAGGTGAGGCACTGCTCATGTGTTTCACAATTGAAAATTCATGCATCTATACAAAGTCACTGATTATTAAAAAAAAAATTGTATTGAAAAATAACCATTGTTACGACTAAGAACTTCTGTTCGAAACGCGTCAAGGTTGCTGCACTTGTGGGTGGATGTCCTGTTTATATGTCTACTGCCTGAATAAAAGACGAAGATTTTAGCTACCAAAATCGTGAGTGCTGGAATTTCATTGTGCTTTCATATCAAGAGAGTTCCATAGTCTCACTGCTCTTACCGTAAAGAATCCTCTTCTATGTTTGTGTGCAAACCTTCATTCCTCCAGACGTAGAGGATGTCCCCTCGTAACAGTCACAGTCCTGGGAATAAATAGATGATGGGATAGATCTCTGTACTGACCCCTGATATACAGTCAGGTTCATAAATATTGGGACATCGACACAATTCTAACATTTCTGGCTCTATACACCACCACAATGGATTTCAAATGAAACAAACAAGATGTGCTTTAACTGCAGACTGTCAGCTTTAATTTGAGGGTATTTACATCAAAATCAAGTGAACGGTGTAGGAATTGCAACAGTTTGCATATGTGCCTCCCACCTGTTAAGAGACCAAAAGTAATGGGACTATAATAATAATCATAAATCAAACTATCACTTTTTAATACTTGGTTGCAAATCCTTTGCAGTCAATTACAGCCTGAAGTCTGGAACGCATAGACATCACCAGATGCTGGGTTTCATCCGTGGTGATGCTCTGCCAGGCCTCTACTGCAACTGTCTTCAGTTCCTGCTTGTTCTTGGGGCATTTTCCCTTCAGTTTCGTCTTCAGCAAGTGAAATGCATGCTCAATCGGATTCAGGTTAGGTGATTGACTTGGCCATTGCATAACATTCCACTTTTTTCCCTTAAAAAACTCCTTGGTTGATTTTGCAGTATGCTTTGGGTCATTGTCTATCTGAACTGTGAAGCACCATCCAATGAGTCCTCAAGCATTTGGCTGAATATGAGCAGATAATATTGCCCGAAACACTTCAGATTTCATCCTGCTGCTTTTGTCAGCAGTCACATCATCAATAAATACAAGAGAACCAGTTCCATTGGCAGCCCACGCCATGACACTACCACCACCATGCTTCACTGATAAGGTGGTATGCTTAGGATCATGAGCAGTTCCTTTCCGTCTCCATACTCTTCTCTTCCCATTACTCTGGTACAAGTTGATCTTGGTCTCATCTGTCCATAGGATGTTGTTCCAGAACTGTGAAAGCTTTTTTGGATGTCGGTTAGCAACCTCTAATCTAGTATTCCTGTTTTTGAGGCTCACCAATGGTTTACATCTTGTGTGAACCCTCTGTATTCACTCTGGTGAAGTCTTCTTTTGATTGTTGACTTTGACACACATGCACCTACTGTCATGCCCTGCTCTGACTATGTGCGGAGGTCGGCCAGAATAGCAGCACGTGTTTAGTGTTTTGTTTTGGAGTCGTGCTGGATGCGCCTCCCATCAGGTGCACTGGGTGGGGTCATTAGTTTAAATAGCTATCAATTCCAGTGCTCTGGGCAGGTTATAGAAATCAGTCTGGCTTTGGAAGCAAGCAAGTAAGGAAGGAAGGTTGCCTGTTCTAGCTCAGAAAAGATAAGTGTGGTTTCAGTTTTTGTTGTTTGCTGTCTAGGTTGTGTTTGTGTCATCTCTCCCATCCAGGTTCTGTGCAAGCAGGCTGCTCCTATTTCCCCTTTTCACCATCTCAGGGAATTTAGGATGTTTTAGCCCAGGCATGGGGACACATTATTCCTACCACCAAGGTCTGAATGTGGGCTGAGCAGTGCAGGGAGAGAAGTCAGGGATTAGCTAGGAGGTGACCCTTCCCCTGCTTCTCGCCTAGAGCCTGAATGTTGGTTTATCTGTGTGTCTGAGTACTTGTCTGCCGTGACATTACAACCCGCCAAACTTTGACTGTCATTGTGCAATGAGCAGGACACTGGGTCAGTGGAGTTGCTATGCAGTGGGTCAGTTTATATGAGTAAAAGTTTGTGACGCCAGTTGCAGCTTGCGCAGGTACTGTAGCAGGGCCCTTTAAGATGTTACAGCTCATACCAGGCGAGGAATGCCAGAGGGGGATAATGTCTCTGTATAGTAACAACGGTGTCTCCTACCTTGGTACGGCTGGACTCCTGTATCCTGGCTCATATGCTTCTGGTACATACGCCTATAGATCTGGCAGGTATTAGTCTTCTGCTCTGTCTGTATTCTGTTTGGTAGTGGGCCTGACTAGCTGAGGAGGTATTTGGCTTCTCCTGGACTTGGGAATTGTACTCACAGGACAGCTCGCAGGGTATGGTGTCTTCTTCCTGGAGATCTATTGTTCTGTGGATGCTGCTTCTCTGGTCGTCCAGCTGAGGTAGATGACTCAGGCTGGGAAGATGGATCCTAAACCTCAGCCGAGGTTGGATCCGGGGTTGGGATCCCTTGTTCTGGGAGCTCCTATCCACACAACCTACCCCAACAGGGGTGTCTGGTACACTCACTAGACTTCCTACTCCTCCTCATGATACAGGAAATGGGAACGTCCAACTTCTGCTCACACAGGGGAGCCTAGACTGGAATGGACTATTCCGGTCTAGATATACTAAACTGTTCTATAGACTGCCTATACATTGCCGCCACCTACTGGTGTACATGAAGAATTACAGCAATTTACCTAAAACAGTCATAAGAAATCCAGATAATGCAAATGTAATGTCAGATTACACAAGATGATAACACATATACACTTTAACATCATGTAGCAGGGTGACAGAGTTTTAGTGACATACTCTGGGATGTTACAATTGCTCAGCGGTTTTGTGATGCGTCAATTGATGCGTTAGTTGACCGCATGCAGGGGCTATCCCTAGAGGTTGCCGAGCTATGTGGTTCAGTCACACGGTGTCAGAATGCTCTGGCATCAGGTGCAGGTCAAATTTGTGTGGAGCCCAAAGTGGCTCTTCCTGATCGATTTGCAGGGGGTACGGATGACTTTATCAGTTTTAGAGAGTCTTGCAAATTGTATTTTCGTCCATCGTCGTTGTAACGGACCGTTTCAGCAGACAAGGGGTTAAAATCCGTTTAGGCGATATGCCCCTTTCCGAGAGACAGGCACAGCTACTGCAGAACACCAACCTCCCGAACTGGATACAACATAGCACTCCAAACTGGAACCTCACAAGTAGCTGCCGGCAGACGAACAGGAAAAGCGTATCAGTCAGCTTACACTCCTGGCAATCAGTCTCCAACAGCATACAGGGAATCCCCCCAATAACGAGACAAGGCTCCGTCTTGAGGGTCAGCAGTGATCTGACTGTACTTCAAGTACAGCCTCTTTAATTGATAAAAAAACAAACATAGTACTGCCCACAGGGTTTTGAAATCCAACCAATCAGTAATTCACAACACACACAATGTAAATACAGCAACCAATCGTTCCCGCCCCCTAGAGGACCAGAAGGGAGACTGCGACACAGGACAGATACAACATATCCCCACAATGCATCATGATTTCCTCCTCTCTGTCCCAAAGACAACTGAAGCAATCCAATTATCTCTCAGGACAAAGGGAGATCACCAATACACATGTGGAGACAACAGGATAGACATCACCATTTACACACACAATGGCACACCCCCACAGCAAACACAGACATTTAACATATCCCCAGATAGCTCAAGTCTGAGTGCATATCATTAGGTGAATGGCACTCAGAATACACGAATACAATACCATTAGCTATCTGGGTGCCCTCACATAACATACAATTTAACCGAACGCATAATAACATAAAATACAATTCTACAGACAGATTTAAGCTGTGCGGCCAGTCTGTCTTCTCCTTTCAAGTTACTATGGGCCATAATCCTGAGGCAAGAGGCTTTTAAACAGCCCTCTCCAAAACCCAGTGGCGAGGTTGGTTTCGCCACACATCCCCCCCCCCAGAGAAGACTAACCAGATACCTGACCTCACGCCGGTCGGCCTGAGTTAGTCTGGCAGCCCACCCACAACCCAATACTGGACCTGTAGAATTTAGTAGGCTGTATCTGTCCAGTGAATCCACCAAGGTTATATTGGTAGCTGGTACTCCCGGTCTCTGAGTTGCTCCCTGGCTTGGAGTGGAGGTTGCTTTGTGGGCAGGGATCAGCGGTACTCTGCCCTGGTGCCAGCGTTACCACGGAAGAAGCCTGGTTGGAGTCTGGTTGTTGGAGGGGGAAACCGACTGTCTCCCCTTTGGCTAAACTGCCCTGTTGCTGGGGGACAGGAACAACTGTCCCTACCCCCTGTGCTGTAAGTGCAGAGACCACGGTCCCATCTGCACAGTTGTGGGGCTTACTGTCTCCCCCTGGTGCGTTAAGCTGCCACTGGGGAGAGGGGGTAACGAGCTCCTCTCCCATACATACTTCCAGCCGCTGGGGAGGGCGACCGACCGCCTCCGCTCCCAATACAGTGTCCTGCTGCTGTGGAAAGGAGACTGGGCTCTCTATTCCCTGTAGGACACTCTGCCGCTGGGGGACAGGACCGACTGTCTCTGCCCCCTGTAACTCCGTCTGCCGCTGGGGAATGGAGACTCGGCTCCCAATTCCCAAAAAATCATGCTGCTGCTGGGGGGAGGGGGTAACGAGCTCCTCTCCCATACATACTTCCAGCCGCTGGGGAGGGTGACCGACCGCCTCCGCTCCCAATACAGTGTCCTGCTGCTGGGGAAAGGAGACTGGGCTCTCTATTCCCTGTAGGACACTCTGCCGCTGGGGGACAGGACCGACTGTCTCTGCCCCCTGTAACTCCGTCTGCCGCTGGGGAATGGAGACTCGGCTCCCAATTCCCAAAAAATCATGCTGCTGCTGGGGGGCAGGAACAACTACCTCTGCCCCCTGTAACTCAGCCTGCCGCTGGGGAGGGAGGCCGCTGCTCTCCCCTCCCTGCACTTCACACTGCCGCTGGGGAATGGAGACTAGGCTCCCAATTCCCAAAATATCATGCTGCTGCTGGGGGGCAGGAACAACTACCTCTGCCCCCTGTAACTCAGCCTGCCGCTGGGGAGGGAGGCCGTTGCTCTCCTCTCCCTGCACTTCACACTGCCTTCCCGGCACATCACTCTGCTGCTGGGGGGCAGGAACAACTACCTCTGCCCCCTGTAACTCAGCCTGCCGCTGGGGAGGGAGGCCGCTGCTCTCCTCTCCCTGCACTTCACACTGCCGCTGGGGAATGGAGACTAGGCTCCCACTGTCCCGCAACCGTAACCTCCGATGGAGGTCCACCCAACGTGGCAGCTGACCGTCACCTTCTGCCCGGTATAGTAGGGTCTTAGACACTAGACTCCTCACGAACTTCACGTATTTCTCACCTGGATTGGGTCCGAAGAAGTTCAGCCGCAACCACATCATACGGTCAAATTCCTCCACAGAGTATCTGTAATCCACTGCTGGTTCCATCCTGGTGCTTTTAGGGTCACTGTACTGAGACATGCGTAGAATCCACAGAAATGGTGTCTCCTGTAGCTGTCCTTCTGGCTGTAGGAACGATCCCGCTGCTTGCCACCAATGTAACGGACCGTTTCAACAGACAAGGGGTTAAAATCCGTTTAGGCGATATGCCCCTTTCCGAGAGACAGGCACAGCTACTGCAGAACACCAACCTCCCGAACTGGATACAACATAGCACTCCAAACTGGAACCTCACAAGTAGCTGCCGGCAGACGAACAGTAAAAGCGTATCAGTCAGCTTACACTCCTGGCAATCAGTCTCCAACAGCATACAGGGAATCCCCCCAATAACGAGACAAGGCTCCGTCTTGAGGGTCAGCAGTGATCTGACTGTACTTCAAGTACAGCCTCTTTTATTGATAAAAAAACAAACATAGTACTGCCCACAGGGTTTTGAAATCCAACCAATCAGTAATTCACAACACACACAATGTAAATACAGCAACCAATCGTTCCTGCCCCCTAGAGGACCAGAAGGGAGACTGCGACACAGGACAGATACAACATATCCCCACAATGCATCATGGTTTCCTCCTCTCTGTCCCAAAGACAACTGAAGCAATCCAATTATCTCTCAGGACAAAGGGAGATCACCAATACACATGTGGAGACAACAGGATAGACATCACCATTTACACACACAATGGCACACCCCTACAGCAAACACAGACATTTAACATATCCCCAGATAGCTCAAGTCTGAGTGCATATCATTAGGTGAATGGCACTCAGAATACACGAATACAATACTATTAGCTATCTGGGTGCCCTCACATAACATACAATTTAACCGAACGCATAATAACATAAAATACAATTCTACAGACAGATTTAAGCTGTGCGGCCAGTCTGTCTTCTCCTTTCAAGTTACTATGGGCCATAATCCTGAGGCAAGAGGCTTTTAAACAGCCCTCTCCAAAACCCAGTGGCGAGGTTGGTTTCGCCACAGTCGTCAGGTGATGAGAGTCAGAGGATAGGTATAATCATTTCTCTGCTTAAAGGGGACGCACAATCCTGGCCTTTTCTCTGCCGCCCGATTCTCGGGCCCTTTGGTCGGTGGAGGAATTTTTTAAGGCTCTGGGATTAATGTACGATGACCCAGATCAGGTCTCGAGATTATGTAATTTATTTCAGGGTGAACGTACTGCAGAGGCTTACTGTGTTGAGTTTAGGAGATGAGCTACTGAATCAGAGTGGAATGATCCCACGTTACGTAGTCAGTTTTGTCAGGGGTTATCTGTAACGCACCAAGTTGATTAGTTAGGATCTCAACTGCAAAGTCAATGGACATCAACTATTTACCAGACTGCCTAAGTGCTGGCTGTGTGTTTTGCGGCTGCTCAATTTGAACCCCAGGCGGCTCTCTCAGTCTTACCGCAATACACATAAACGGATTAATTAATGGGGAGGAAGGTCTCCTGTTAGTTGAGAAGGCCAGGAGGTAGTTTCATAGCAATTCCTCAAGGTAATATTTAACTGCAATGTCAATTCTCACCACCGGGTGGCAGCAATTCCTCAGGTTAGTATATAACTGCAATACCAACTCTCACCACCGGGTGGCAGCAATTCCTCAGGTTAGTATATAACTGCAATATCAACTCTCACCACCGGGTGGCAGCAATTCCTCAGGTTAGTATATAACTGCAATATCAACTCTCACCACCGGGTGGCAGCAATTCTTCAAGTTAGTATATAACTGCAATATCAACTCTCACCACCGGGTGGCAGCAATTCTTCAAGTTAGTATATAACTGCAATATCAACTCTCACCACCGGGTGGCAGCAATTCTTCAAGTTAGTATAACTTCCACATTAACAGCGGAGCCTGTTAGCAGGCATATACTTGCAGTTTAGGAGTCCTCCAAGAGGGAACCAGCAGTGGGGGAGCCCGTAGCACATGGTGGTGAGTCCTCCAAGAGGAAGGCAGCAGTGTGGGAGCCCGTAGCAGATGGTGGTGAGTCCTCCCTGAGGTATAGGGTTCCAGACCCGCTTCAGCGATTCCGTCCTCTTGCGTGAATGGAGCTGACAGGGTGCGCACTCCATTAGTGGAACACCCCATTCAGCCCCTGACTCCTATTTATCGGCCGGAGCGTGAGTGGGCGGCACGATCAGACGGCCCAGTGATCCATCACAGTACCCCCCCCCCCAAGGGGACCCCTCCGGGGTACCCTAATAGGGGAGGGTCGGTCGGGGAACCTCCGGTGGAACAACTTTTGGAGCCTGGGAGCATGAACGTCTTGCACATCTTCCCAAGAGTCATCCTGGAAGCCATACCCCTTCCATCTAATGAGGTACTGGATCCTCCCCCGTCTTCTCCTGGAATCGAGGAGCTGTTCGACTTCAAATTCCTCTTCACCTTGGACGTCTATCGGGGGCGAGGGTTGAGGATCCCGTGATGGGAACGGGCTAGGTCTAAACGGCTTCAACAGTGACACATGGAATGTGGGATGTACCTGTAGTCGAGGGGGAAGGGTGAGTCTCACCGTGTTGGGGTTGATAACCCTTTCAATTGGGAAGGGACCCAAGAATTGTTTTCCCAATTTCTTGGAAGGTACCCCCAACCGAAGGTTTCTCGTAGACAGCCATACCAAGTCCCCGACCTGGTAGGAAGGATCTCCTCTTCTGCGGCGGTCGTAGTAGGTCTTTTGTCTTTCCTTTGCCCGTTGGAGGTTGTCTTTCAGCGTCTTGAGGGTAGTTTGCAGAGTAGTTAGATAATCGTCTGTTGCTGGAACATTTGTGGGAAGGCTGGTTTGAGGAAGAGACCTGGGGTGGAATCCATAATTAGCAAAAAATTGACTATGTAAAGTGGAGGAATTCATGGAATTGTTATAGGCGAATTCGGCGAGGGGAAGTAGGCCTTCCCAGTCATCTTGGAGAAATGAGCAGTGACATCTGAGGAACTGTTCTAGGCACTGATTCACCCTTTCTGTCTGCCCGTTAGTTTGGGGGTGATAGGCGCTAGACATCCGATGGTCGATTTGGAGTCTGGAACAGAGCGCTCTCCAGAATTTGGATATAAATTGCGAACCCCTGTCTGATATGACCTGGCTAAGAACTCCATGTAACTTTATGATATTGGACAGGAAGGCCTCGGCTGTTTCCCTGGAGGAGGGTAACTTTTTGAGGGCCACGAAGTGTGCCATCTTAGTCAGCATATCTACTACCACCATGATGGTGTTGTTTCCTCTAGAAAGGGGGAGTTCTACGATGAAGTCCATCGAAACCCATTCCCAGGGTCTGTTGGCTATGGGAAGACTCATTAGTAGACCATATGGTCGGTTCCTGTCACTTTTGCATGAGGCACAGGTCTCGCAGGTGGAAACCTATACCTCAATCTCTTTGGACATTTTTGGCCACCAGAAGTTCCTGCGTATCAGGTTTATGGTTTTGGCTATGCCAGGGTGCCCCGCGAGGGGTGAGTCATGGCAGAGTTTGATCACCTGGGTGGTGAGGGAGGGTGGTATGTACAGTTGGTTATCCTTGTAGAGGAAACCTTGTTGGTTCTGCAAAAGACCTGGGGGTGTGTTGGCATGGTCCATATTCAAAGCATCCTTGAGCTGGGTTTCCAACCCGACTGTGGCGAGGACGAGTTTCTTTGGTGGTATGATCCATGTGGGGGCCGTGTCCGCGGCGCAACATTCAGCCAGGCGTGATAGGGCGTCGGCCTTCCCATTTTTTGAGCCTGGTCGGTATGTAATTTGAAAATTGAATCTGTCAAAAAAGAAACTCCACCGTACTTGACGGCCTGACAGTGTTTTACTGGTTTTCAGATACTGTAAGTTACGGTGATCCGTGTATATTGTGATGGGGTGTGTTGAACCTTCAAGTAAATGCCTCCAGTTTTCCAGAGAACATTTTATGGCGAGGAGTTCCTTTTCCCCTATGGGGTAGTTAAGTTCGGCGTTATTTAGCGTCCGGGAGTAGAACCCGATAGGATGTTACGGGGTTGAGAAGGAGCTTCGCTGGGACAGGACCGCTCCTATGGCTGCCTGGGAAGCGTCCACTTCCAGCACGTAATGATGGTTCGGATTCGGAAGGGTCAGTATCGGTGCCGTAGTGAATCTGTTCTTTAGTAAATCAAACGCTGTTTGTGCCTCGATGGACCAAACAAATTTCGTATTGACACTAGTTAACCGGGTTAGCGGTTTAGTGGTAGCTGAGAAATCCTTGATAAATTTCCTATAGAAGTTTGAGAACCCCAGGAATCGCTAAAGGGCTTTCCTGGAGGTCGGGATCGGCCAGTTTTGAATGCAAGTGATCTTTGAGTGATCCATCTGGATACCCTGAGGGATATTATGTATCCGAGGAACGGAAGGGAAGTAGTCTCAAATATGCACTTTTCCGGTTTGACGTATAAGCGATGAGCGCTTAATCGTGCAAGTACCCAACGGACATGTCTCTGGTGGTCGTATAAGGTGTCGGAATACACTAATATATCATCTAGATAGATGATTACACATACGTCCAGTAGGTCCCTAAAGATGTAGTTTATAAAGTTTTGGAATGTGGCAGGAGCGTTGCACAATCCGAAGGGCATCACAGTATACTCGAAGAGTCCGTACCGGGTGCGGAAGGCTGTCTTCCATTCATCACCCTTTCTGATCCTAATCAAGTTGTATGCACCTCTTAGGTCCAACTTGGTGTAGATTGTGGATGTTTGAAGTCTTTCTATGAGTTCGGATATTAGCGGCAGGGGGTACCGATTTTTGATTGTTACTTTGTTCAACGCTCTGTAATCGATGATGGGCCTTAGGCTTGAGTCTTTGTTTCTTACGAAGAACATCCCTGCGGCTGCCGGGAAGGTTGAAGGCCGAATGAAACCCTTCCGTAAGTTCTCTTCCAGGTACTGTTTGAGGTGAACAAGTTCTGGTTGTGCCAAGGGGTAGATTCTTCCTGTGGGTATCTCACTGCCCGGCAACAAGTCAATGGGGCAATCGTAAGATCTATGGGGCGGAAGGGATTCCGCCTTCTTTGCACAAAATACCTCCGCGAACTCTGCGTATTGGGTGGGGACCTGGTTCACTCCCACATGCATGAGGGTCTTGAGAGGGAAGCAGGTCTCCATGCAATAGGGTGAGGTAAACCCAACTCTCCCCTGTTCCCACAGGATGGCCGGCTGATGTAACCGCAGCCATGGCAACCCTAGAATCACGGGGAACAAAGGAGAGTGTATGATATCAAAGGATAAGAATTCTGTGTGGTTATTTTCGCATGTCACCAGGAGGGGTTGAGTCTGACTGTGGACAGGTCTAGAAGTGGTACCGTCAATGAAACTCAAGGATATCGGAACGTTTTTTCTCGTGTGGGGAATTTTATTTCGCTCTATCAGATGCATATCGATAAAATTCCCACAAGCTCCCGTGTCCACCATGGCTTCAACGATAGTTCGGTTTTGGTCCCACTGTAAGGTGAGAGACGTGTATATGTAACCACCTGTGCTATTATTCCTATTGCCTAAGGTACACGACGTCATCCTCTTACCTTCGTGTTTCTTTCGTATGACGGGACATCCATCAACTGTATGGTCGGCAGACGCACAGTATAAACAGAGGTTGAGGTTACGTCTCCTGGCTTTCTCCCTCTCAGTCAAAGGACCCCGAATCGCCCCGATCTCCATCATCTCTGCTGCAGGACCCGGACTGGACTGTCTCGGGGTGGGTATGAACCCTGAGAGTCTCTCGGCCCTGCGTTCCCTCAAACGTCTGTCAATGGTGGTGGCCTTACGCATCAAGGCGTCAAGAGTATGTGGTAACTCTCCTCGGGCTAATTCGTCCTTCAGGGCCTCAGAGAGACCGAGACGAAACTGATTCCTAAGAGTGAGATCATTCCATTCAGTCTCCCGGGCCCAACGAGTGTATTCCGCAATGAAGTCTTCTACGGGTCATCTTCCTTGCTTTAGGCTGCGGATGGCGGTCTCTGCGGTCAGCTGTTTGCTATGGTCCTCGTAGAGGAGGGCCATTGTTTCAAGGAACAGGGGAAAGGAATCCAGGACCGGGTCTTCCTTTTCTAAATATGTATTGGCCCATGCTCTGGGCTCCCCCTGAGGTACGAGATCATTGTAAGTACTTTTGTTCTGTCTGTTGGATAGGTCCGGGGCCGTAATTCAAACATTAGTTTGCATGCATTCAGGAAATCACGGAACTGCTTCCGGTCTCCCGAGAATAGTTCAGGTGGGCTGACCTTGGGTTCTGGTCCATCTCGGGGGTGACCCGTGCCCTGAGTGACGAGTTCCCGTAGGGTCTGATTTTCTAACTTGAGGGTTTGTACGGTCTCATTGAGGGTCCCCATCCTCTCTGTGAGGGCGACCAGGTGTCCAGCGAGCTCTGCTGGATCCATGAGGGTTCCACTAATATGTAACGCACCAAGTTGATTAGTTAGGATCTCAACTGCAGAGTCAATGGACATCAACTATTTACCAGACTGCCTAAGTGCTGGCTGTGTGTTTTGCGGCTGCTCAATTTGAACCCCAGGCGGCTCTCTCAGTCTTAGGCGGAGAGGTTGGGGTTACCAAAATCATGTACCGCAATACACATAAACTGATTAATTAATGGGGAGGAAGGTCTCCTGTTAGTTGAGAAGGCCAGGAGGTAGTTTTATAGCAATTCCTCAAGGTAATATTTAACTGCAATATCAATTCTCACCACCGGGTGGCAGCAATTCCTCAGGTTAGTATATAACTGCAATATCAACTCTCACCACCGGGTGGCAGCAATTCCTCAGGTTAGTATATAACTGCAATATCAACTCTCACCACCGGGTGGCAGCAATTCTTCAAGTTAGTATATAACTGCAATATCAACTCTCACCACCGGGTGGCAGCAATTCTTCAAGTTAGTATATAACTGCAATATCAACTCTCATCACTGGGTGGCAGCAATTCTTCAAGTTAGTATAACTTCCACATTAACAGCGGAGCCTGTTAACAGGCATATACTTGCAGTTTAGGAGTCCTCCGAGAGGGAACCAGCAGTAGGGGAGCCCGTAGCAGATAGTGGTGAGTCCTCCAAGAGGAAGGCAGCAGTGTGGGAGCCCGTAGCAGATGGTGGTGAGTCCTCCCTGAGGTATAGGGTTCCAGACCCGCTTCAGCGATTCCGTCCTCTTGCGTGAATGGAGCTGACAGGGTGCGCACTCCATTAGTGGAACACCCTGTACAGCCACTGACTCCTATTTATCGGCCGGAGTGTGAGTGGGCGGCGCGATTAGACGGCCCAGCGGCCGGTGCGTTCCAGGCTGGAACGCAACCCAGCGATCCATCACATTATCACAGAGATTGAAGGATGCCCTTGCTTTTCATGAATACCCAGACTCTTTGGAGAATGCCATGTCTTTAGCAGTACGGTTAGATAGACGTATCAGAGTAAGGTGTAGGGCTCTCTCTGCGCAAGGGATCCCTTCTGTGAGTGGTTTCGTCTCTACTGCCTCCCCGGGTGATGTTACAGGTAACTCTGGGGTAGCAGAGGAACCCATGCAGCTGGGTCAGGTTTCTTGCCATTCTGATAGTAGAGACTTTAGGAAATTGCACAAACTGTGTTACTACTGTGGAAAGAGTGGTCATTTTATTTTTGCTTGTCCTTTTGTTAAACCGCAGGTGGAAGAGAAAAGAAAAAAAAAAATTCCCTGACACTTGGTAGCGTGAATGGTGTGGTGGAGCAGGCAGGTATGCAAGCTCTCTGCAGTTCCCGGTTTCTCCTTCCAGCTGTGGTGGCGCTAGAGTCAAGAATTTTTTTTGTTGAAGTATTCCTTGATTGTGGTGCTGGGGTAAACCTAATTGACTTTCTTTTTCTTCAAAATCTGGGACTAAGTACTTGCACTTTAGAGAATGAGATTCGAGTTTTTGCAATTGATTCTTCCCCTCTTTCTCAAAGGAGTCTTACTCACATTGTTTATGGTATTCACTTAGGGGTGGGTGATTCACATGTTGAGATTATTTCTTGTTTTGTCATGAAGGATTTGCCACCTCCTATAGTTTTGGGGTTGCCATGGTTGATTAAAAATAACCCAATTATAGATTGGCAAGCGAGACAAATCATTGGTTGGGGTGAGTTTTGTTCGGATAATTGTCTTGGCACATCTATCTCTGGTGTGTCCACTACGGCTTTACCTCAGTATCTCTCAGATTTTGCAGATGTCTTTTCAGAGGGTGGGGCTCAGGAATTGCCCCCTCATCGAGACTAAGATTGTCCAGTTAATCCCAGGGGCTAAATTGCCAAAATCTTGGCTTTACAACCTTTCTCAACCCGAAAGAGAGGTCATGCGAAAGTATATCGCCGAGAGTTTGGCAAAAGGCCATATTAGGCCATCTAAGTCTCCGGTGGCAGTAGGCTTGTTCTTTGTAAACAAAAAAAAAGGATGGATCGCTGAGACCGTGTTTGGATTTCCGGGAATTGAACCGTATTACGGTCCGGGATCCATATCCCCTTCCTTTGATTTCAGACCTTTTTGATCAGATTGTTGGAGCCAAGGTGTTCTCCAAGTTGGATTTGAGAGGGGCCTACAACCTGATCAGAATCAAGGAGGGGGATGAGTGGAAAACGGCCTTCAATACGCACGAGGGTCATTTTGAGAATCTGGTTATGCCTTTTGGGTTGACGAACGCGCCAGCAGTATTTCAGCGATTCATCAGTGACATTTTTCATCATTTGGTGGGGAGGTTCAGTGGTGGTTTATTTGGATGACATTTTAATTTACTCTCCTGATCTGAAGACCCATCAGGATCATGTGAGACAGGTTTTGACGATCCTTCGGGAGAATAAATTATATGCTAAATTGGAAAAATGAAAAATTGTTTTCGGTGCAGGAGCTTCCGTTCTTGGGATATTTGCTTTCTGACTCTGGTTTTCGTATGGACCCCGAAAAGGCCCGGGCAGTTCTGGAATGGGACGACCAGAGAATCAGAAAGCTTTGATGCGGTTCTTGGGGTTTACTAATTATTATAGGAAATTTATTTCGAACTATTCCACCATTGTAAGACCTCTCACTGATATGACTAAGAAGGGCGCTGACGTCTCTGTTTGGTCGGTTGAGGCATTGCAGGCCTTTTCGGCTATTAAGGAGCGTTTTGCGTCTGCTCCCATTCTGGTGCAGCCCAATGTGTCTCAGCCATTCATTGTGGAGGTTGATGCATCTCAAGTGGGGGTTGGAGCAGTGCTGTCGCAGGGTTCATCTCCTGGCAAATGGGTCCTGTGTGCTTTTTTCTCCAAGAAGCTCTCGGTCGCCGAGAGGAATTGTGATGTTGGAGATAGAGAGTTGCTGGCTATCAAGTTGGCCTTTGAGGAATGGCGTCATTGGTTGGAGGGGGCGTCTCACCCCGTTACGGTATATACAGACCATAAGAACTTTGATTACTTGCAATCTGCCAAGCGTCTGAACCCTAGACAGGCCAGATGGTCACTGTTTTTTACCAGGTTCAATTTTGTGGTTACCTTTCGCCCAGGGGTTAAGAACGTCAAGGCAGATGCCTTGTCTCGCAGCTTACCTGGGGGAGGTGATTCAGAGGATCCTGCTCCGATTTTGGCTGATGGGGTGGTGGTCTCTGCTCTGTACCCCGAATTGGAGATGGAGGTGTTGGGAGCCCAGGAGGGGGCTCCTGGTTCTTGTCCCCCAGGGAGGTTGTTTGTTCCTGAGGGCCTGCGATACAAGGTCTTCAAGGAACATCACGATACTGTCCTTGCTGGACATCCTGGAGGTAAGTCCACCTGTGATCTGGTGTCCCGGAGGTTCTGGTGGCCAGGGTTACTTAAAGGGAACCTGTCACCGAATTTTGGGCATAGAGCTGAGGACATGGGTTGCTAGATGGCTGCTAGCACATCCGCAATACCCAGTCCCCATAGCTCTGTGTGCTTTTATTGTGTAAAAAACCTGATTTGATACATATGTAAATTAACCTGAGATGAGTCCTGTCCCTGACTCATCTCACATACAGGACTCATCTCAGGTTAATTTGCATATGTATCAAATCAGGTTTTTTACACAATAAAAGCACACAGAGCTATGGGGACTGTATATTGCGGATGTGCTAGTGGCCATCTAGCAACCCATGTCCTCAGCTCTATACACAAAACCCCGGTGACAGGTTCCCTTTAAGGGCATTGAGGATTGCGTGGCAGCTTGTGAAACCTGTGCTCGGTCAAAGGTTGCTCATACTCGACCGGCTGGTTCACTTCTTCCATTGTCTATTCCGTCTCGTCCCTTTTTTCTATGGACTTTATTACGGATCTGCCGAGTTCCTCCGGGAGAACAGTAATTTTGGTGGTAGTTGACCGTTTCAGTAAAATGGCTCACTTTATATCTTTAACTAGTCTGCCTAACGCCAAGACTCTTGTGCAGATTTTTGTGGATAATATTGTGCAATTGCATGGTATTCCTTCGGATGTGGTCTCCGATAGGGGCACGCAGTTTGTCTCCAGGTTTTGGAGGGCGTTCTGTTCTCGGCTGGGCATTCAACTTTCGTTCTCTTTGGCTTTTCATCCGCAGTCGAATGGACACACAGAGCGTACTAATCAAAACCTGGAGACCTACTTGAGGTGCCTTGTGGCCAAGAATCAGGAGGACTGGTCCTCGTTCTTGTCTCTAGCAGAATTTGCTTTGAATAACCGTAGGCAGGAGTCCACGGTAAGTCGCCGTTTTTTGGCGCATGCGTCTTTCACCCTCAGTTTGGTACCTTTTCTGGGACTGGTTCCTCTGGGATGCTAGAGGAGGAGAGATTTTCTTCTGCCTTGTCTTCCATCTGGCAGAGGATCCAAGGGAATTTTGAGAAGATGGGTGAGAGGTATAAGCGAATGGCTGACAAGAGACGTGTGACTGGTCCGGACCTGTGTGTGGGTGATCTGGTGTGGTTGTCCACTAAAAATATTAAGTTGAGAGTGCCATCTTGGAAACTGGGTCCAAGATTTATTGGTCCGTACAAAATATCTGCGGTGATCAATCCAGTAGCGTTTCGGCTGGATCTTCCGCAAACTTGGAGGATCCATGATGTGTTCCACAGGTCTTTACTGAAAAAATACGTGAAACCGGTGGAACCATCGCCATTGCCTCCTCCTCCTGTTCTGGTCGATGGAAATTTGGAGTTCGAGATCTCCAGGGTTCTCGACTCTAGAGTTCTTCGGGGTTCCCTTCAGTATCTGGTACACTGGAGGGGATACGGCCCTGAGGAGAGGATGTGGGTTCCGGCGCTGGATGTCAGTGCCAGCCGACTGGTGAGGGCTTTTCATAGATCCCATCTGGATAAGGTTGGTCCGGGGTGTCCGGAGGTCACCCGTAGAAGGGGGTGTACTGTCATGCCCTGCTCTGACTATGTGCGGAGGTCGGCCAGAATAGCAGCACGTGTTTAGTGTTTTGTTTTGGAGTCGTGCTGGATCCGCCTCCCATCAGGTGCACTGGGTGGGGTCATTAGTTTAAATGTAATGCAAAAAGGATTGCGCTGCTAGAGGAAGTTCTTTTACTGTTTCAGTCGATTCTTATGCTTGTGTATTTGGAAAAAGCCTTCAATTAAATGGACCACATACAAACATCTGTCCCAGCAATAGCATGGAAACCTGAAAAAAATGTGAAAAAAAGGTTTCCATGCTATTGCTGGGACAGATGTTTGTATGTGGTCCATTTAATTGAAGGCTTTTTCCAAATACACAAGCATAAGAATCGACTGAAACAGTAAAAGAACTTCCTCTAGCAGCGCAATCCTTTTTGCATTACAACATATTGTGGACTCTCTTTCTCACATTGTCCTTGGATTTGCAGCGCTTGAGGGGCCGGTATCCTATACAGAGATTTATTTAATTGTCTTGAATCATTAGTTTAAATAGCTCTCAATTCCAGTGATCTGGGCGGGGTATAGAAATCAGTCTGGCCTTGAAAGCAAGGAAGGAAGGTTGTCTGTTCCAGCTCAGAAAAGATAAGTGTGGTTTCAGTTTATGTTGTTTGCTGTCTAGGTTGTGTTTGTGTCATCTTGCCCATCCAGGTTCTGTGCGAGCAGGCTGCTCCTATTTGCCCTTTTCACCATCTCAGGGAATTTAGGGTGTTTTAGCCCAGGCACGGGGACACATCATTCCTACCACCAAGGTCTGAATGTGGGCTGAGCAGTGCAGGGAGAGAAGTCAGGGATTAGCTAGGAGGTGACCCTTCCCCTGCTTCTCGCCTAGAGCCTGGTTGTTGGTTTATCTGTGTGTCTGAGTGCTTGTCCGCCATGACACCTACCTCCTGGAGAGTGTTCTTGATCTGGCCATCTGTGAAGGGTGTTTTCCTCACCAGGGAAAGAATTATTCAGTTATCCACCACAGTTGTTTTCCGTGGTCTTCCGAGTCTTTCGGTGTTGCTGAGCTCACCAGTGCATTCCTTCTTTTTTAAGATTGTTCCAAACAGTTGCTTTGGCCACGCCTAATGTTTTTGCTATCTCTCTGATGGGTTTGTTTTGTTTTTTCAGCCTAATGATGGCTTGCTTTACTGATAGTGACAGCTCTTTGGATCTCATCTTGAGAGTTGACAGCAACAGATTCCAAATGCAAATAGCACACTTGAAATGAACTCTGGACCTTTTATCTGCTCATTGTAATTGGAATAATGAGGGAATAACACACACCTGGCCATGGAACAGCTGAGAAGCCAATTGTCCCATTACTTTTGGTTCCTTATCAAGTGGTAGGCAAATATGCAAACTGTTGTAATTCCTACACCATTCACCTGATTTGGATGTAAATACCCTCAAATTAAAGCTGACAGTCTGCAGTTAAAGCATGTATAGTTTGTTTAATTTCAAATCTATTGTGGTGGTGCATAGAGCCAAAAATCTTAGAATTGTGTCGATGTCCCAAAATTTATGGACCTGACAGTATTTATACATAGTAATTAGATCTCCCCTCAGTCGTCTTTTTTTAAAAAGTGAATAACACTAATTTTGATAATCTTTCAGGGTACTGTAGTTGCCCCGTTCCAGTTATTACTTTAGTTACCCTCATCTGGACCCTCTCCAGCTCTGCTATGTCTGCCTTGTTCACAGGAGCCCAGAAATGTACACAGCACTCCATGTGGTCATGAGTAAGGATCAGAACTTGACGATCTGAAATGCGTAGATGTACATGCTGGATTTTATTCTGCACCTATGAAATAAAGATTATCACATATTACCACTACCATCCTGGAAGCTGGATTATTTTCTAGTACTCCATGTGTGGTCTGACTAGCGATTTGTAAAGTGGTAGGTTCTTATCATGGGCATCTATGCCCTTTTGGATGCAACCCATTATCTTATTGGCCTTGGCAGCAGCTGCCTCACACTGGTTTTTGCAGCTTAATTTGCTGTTTATTAAAATTCCTAGATCCTTTTCCATGTCAGTGTTACCGAGTGTTTTACCATTTAGTATGTACGGGTGACTTGCATTATTCCTTCCCATGTGCATAACCTTACATTTGTCAGTGTTAAACCTCATCTGCAACTTATCTGCCCGAGCCTCCAATCTATCCAGATCCCTCTGTAGTAGTATACTGTCCTCTTCAGTGTTAATTACTTTACACAGTATAGTGTCATCTGCGAAAATGTATATTTTACTATGCAAGCCTTCTACAAGATCATTAATAAATATATTGAAGAGAATAGTGACCCAATCTGAGTGTGTACAGTTAATACCCACCCTCTGTTTTCTATCACTCAGCCAGTTACTTACCCACATACAGACATTTTCTCCCAGTCCGAGCATTCTCAGTTTATTTACTAACCCTTTATGTGGTACAGTGTCAAATGCTTTGGAGAAGTCCATTGATACGCCGCTGTCAAGTCTAGAACTTACCTCCTCATAGAAACTGATTAAATTAGTTTGGCTTGAGCGATCCCTCATGAAGCCATGCTGATATGGCGTTATTTGCTTATTTCCATTGAGATGCCCTAAGATAACATCTATTAGAAAACCTTCAAACAGTTTACCCACAACAGATGTTAAACTTACCGGCCTATAGTTTCCAGGCTCTCTTTTTTGACCCTTTTTGAATATTGGCACCACATTTGCTATGTGCCAATCCTGTGGGACATTCGCTGTCAGTATAAAGTCTGCAAATATCAAAAAAAAGGGTCTGGCTATGACATTACTTAATTCCCTTAGGATACGGGGGTGTATGCCATCCGGTCCTAGTGATTTGTCTATTTTTGTCAGACAGGACACTTTTAATGGGGAATTTATTTTTTACATTCAGCATTTCATCTGACAGTTTATTTTCCTCAGTGAATACATTGGAGAAAAAAATATTTAACAGCTTTGCTTTCTCCTCGTCGCTCTCTGCGACTCCCCCCTCTCCCCCCTGCGACTTTTTCAAGGGCCGACACCTTCAGACTTTTTTACATTTATATAATTGAAGAATATTTTAGGGTTAGTTTTACTCTCTTTGGCAATTAATCTCTTGGTCTCTAGTTTAGCCGCTTTTACAAACCGGATTCCAAAAAAGTTGGGACACTAAACAAATTGTGAATAAAAACTGAATGCAATGATGTGGAGAGGGCAAATGTCAATATTTTATTTGTAATAGAAAGTAGATGACAGATCAAATGTTTAATGTTAAGTAAATGTATAATTTTAAAGGAAAAATACGTTGATTCAAATTTTCACGGTGTCAACAAATCCCCAAAAAAGTTGGGACAAGTAGCAATAAGAGGCTGGAAAAAGTAAATTTGAGCATAACGAAGAACTGGAAGACCAATTAACACTAATTAGGTCAATTGGCAACATGATTGGGTATAAAAAGAGCTTCTCAGAGTGGCAGTGTCTCTCAGAAGCCAAGATGGGTAGAGGATCACCAATTCCCACAATGTTGCGCAGAAAGATAGTGGAGCAATATCAGAAAGGTGTTACCCAGCGAAAAATTGCAAAGACTTTGCATCTATCATCATCAACTGTGCATAACATCATCCGAAGATTCATCCGTAAAACCATACTGGATGCCCATGATCTCCGGGCCCTTAAACGACACTGTACCACAAACAGGAATGCTACTGTAAAGGAAATCACAGAATGGGCTCAGGAATACTTCCAGAAACCATTGTCAGTGAACACAATCCACCGTGCCATCCGCCGTTGCCAGCTGAAACTCAGTGCAAAGAAGAAGCCGTTTTTAAGCAAGATCACAAGCTCAGGCATTTTCACTGGGCCAGGGATCATTTAAAATGAAGTGTGGCAAAATGGAAGACTGTTCTGTGGTCAGACGAGTCACGATTCAAAGTTCTTTTTGGAAGTCTGGGACGACATGTCATCCGGACCAAAGAGGACAAGGACAACCCAAGTTGTTATCAACGTTCAGTTCAGAAGCCTGCATCTCTGATGGTATGGGGTTGCATGAGTGCTTGTGGCATGGGCAGCTTGCATGTCTGGAAAGGCACCATCAATGCAGAAAAATATATTCAGGTTCTAGAACAACATATGCTCCCATCCAGACGTCACCTCTTTCAGGGAAGACCCTGCATTTTTCAACAAGATAATGCCAGACCACATTCTGCATCAATCACAACATCATGGCTGCGTAGGAGAAGGATCCGGGTACTGAAATGGCCAGTCTGCAGTCACGATCTTTCACCTATAGAGAACATTTGACGCATCATAAAGAGGAAGGTGCAACAAAGAAGGCCCAAGACGATTGAACAGTTAGAGGTCTGTATTAGACAAGAATGGGAGAGCATTCCTATTTCTAAACTTGAGAAACTGGTCTCCTCGGTCCCCAGACGTCTGTTGAGTGTTGTAAGAAGAAGGGGAGATGCCACACAGTGGTGAAAATGGCCTTGTCCCAACTTTTTGGGGATTTGTTGGCACCATGAAATTCTGATTCAACATATTTTTCCCTTAAAATGGTACATTTTCTCAGTTTAAACTTTTGTTCCGTGATTTATGTTCTATTCTGAATAAAATATTAGAAGTTGGCACCTCCACATCATTGCATTCAGTTTTTATTCACGATTTGTATAGTGTCCCAACTTTTTTGGAATCCGGTTTGTATTAGTTTTTTACATGTTCTATTTTTTTCCTTATAGTTTTTCTGTGCTTCTGCGCTACGTCCTGTTTTAGTGATTTATATGCTTTCTTTGTGTCATTTATTGCTTTCTTTACAGTTCTATTTATCCACATTGGTTTATTGTTGTTCTTTTTGTGTGGTGGAGGTGGAGGAAGAAGCCAACACTGTTTTTTTTTTTTTTTTTTAATTTGTCTGTCAATTCTGTGTGTGTCCTTTAGCAATTTTTGGGGGTGTGGCCGGTATATTTCTCTACTCTGCCAATATAAGACATAAATATCTTGAGCCAGGAGGTGGAGATCTGAGTGATGACAGAAAATTCCATATTAGAAAATCTAGATACTTGTAATGACCGGCAACACGCACAGGGAGGAAAACAGGGAAAGCCCTGCCCAAGGGAGAGGGAAAGGTGGTGACCCCTAACTCACCTTGCAGCTGGCACCTGCCTGCCCTGACGTCCCTAGACGGGTTCCTCACCCGTGCGGCGATCACGTGCCTAAACCCTGGCTTTCCCTGAAATGAGCCCTAGATAAGGAACGGGCCGGTGGGATCGCTAGTCCTCACCACTGCACTAAGAGGGAAACACCAGGGAGAGGACAGACAAACACAGACAAACACAAACACCCAGGTGGACGGCAACAATGTCCACAAAGGTCCAACAGGGATCCGGAGGGTAGCGTTCTAAGGCAACACTCAGAGAACGCAGCAACACAGCTCCAGTGGGTCAGAATAGATGTCCAGGCAGGAAGCTCTATATCTGGCAACCAGAGAAGTGTGAGAGGGGAATATAAGGAGGATTGGGAGTGCTGGACAAGGAACAGCTGAGAGAAGGAGCTACGGATCCCTGAGTGAGCCAAAAGGGTTTGTAAAGCAAACCCAGAAAGCTACAATAAGGAAACTTCCCTATCTGACATAGAGCGTGCAGCCAACCGCTGCGACCTCCTGACCCCGGGTACAACGGAGTCAGGCGTGGCTCTTGACACCCTCGTGACAGTACCCCCCTCTCTACGAGGGGCCTCCGGACACTCAGGACCAGGTCTCTCAGGATGAGAGGCATGAAAAATCCGGACTAGCCTGTCGGCGTTTACCTCAGACGCAGGAACCCACATTCTTTCCTCGGGACCGTAACCTCTCCAGTGCACCAGATATTGGAGAGAGCGGCGGACCCGACGAGAATTAACAATTTTGGATATCTGAAATTCCAAACTACCATCCACGACAACAGGAGGGGGTGGCAGCGGTGACGGTTCTAGAGGTGGAACATATTTTTTGAGTAACGACTTATGAAAGACATTATGGATTTTAAAAGTCTGAGGTAACTCCAGGCGAAAAGCCACGGGGTTGATGATGGCTACAATCTTGTAAGGACCAATAAACCTAGGACCCAGTTTCCAAGAGGGAACCTTCAACTTGATATTCCTAGTAGACAACCACACATAGTCATTCACTCCTAGGTCCGGACCTGGCGACCGTCTCTTATCAGCCATGCATTTGTATTTACCTCCCATATTTTTCAAGTTAGCTTGCACCTTCTGCCATACTGATGAAAGAGATGACGAAAACCGTTCCTCTTCGGGAACCCCAGAAGACCCCCCCTCTTTGAAAGTACAGAATTGGGGATGAAAACCATATGCACCAAGAAAAGGTGACTTGCCAGTGGATTCCTGACGGCGATTATTTATGGCAAACTCAGCTAACGGTAAATATGACGACCACAACTCTTGGTTTTCAGACACAAAACATCTTAGATATGTCTCCAGGTTTTGGTTGGTACGCTCAGTCTGTCCATTCGACTGAGGATGGAAAGCTGAGGAAAAGGACAAGTGAACGCCCAAACGGGAACAAAAAGCTTTCCAAAATTTAGAAATAAACTAGGTTCCCCGATCCGAAACAACATCGGAGGGGACCCCGTGAAGCTTCACGATCTCACTGACGAATACCTGAGCAAGAGTTTTAGCATTAGGTAGTGCGGGTAACGCAATAAAGTGTGCCATTTTGCTAAACCTGTCCACTACTACCAAAATCACTGTTTTACCCGCAGACAAAGGTAAGTCAGTGATAAAATCCATAGACAGATGTGTCCATGGTCTACTGGGAATGACGAGTGGTAATAGAGACCCTGCAGGACGTGTATGTGAAACTTTTGCGCGCGCACAGGTAGAACAAGAAGACACAAAATCCAATACATCCTGACGCAACCTTGGCCACCAAAAACGACAAGACAATAGCTCTAAGGTTGCTTTACTACCCGGGTGCCCAGCAAGTGCCGAATTATGATGTTCCTTTAATAATTCGAGACGTAGGTTCAACGGTACAAACAATTTCTCTGAGGGGCAAGAGACCGGGGCGTCCCCCTGGGCCTCTAACACCTTCCCCTCCAAAACAGAGTGTACTGCAGAGACAACCACTCCTCTTTGTAGAATGGGTACCGGATCACTCACATTACCCCCTCCAGGGAAACAACGAGATAGTGCATCAGCCTTGGTATTCTTTACCCCAGGACGATAGGTAATCACAAAATTAAACCTGGCAAAAAATAGCGACCACCTAGCCTGTCTAGGGGTGAGACGCTTAGCTGATTCGAGGTACAGCAGATTTTTGTGGTCCGTAAACACAGTGACGGGGTGGACTGCCCCCTCTAAAAAGTGACGCCACTCCTCAAACGCAAGTTTAATAGCTAACAGTTCCCTATTGCCAATATCGTAGTTCTGTTCTGCTGCAGATAGTTTTTTTTTTAAAAGAAAGCACAAGGACGCCATTTGCCAGGAGACGGACCCTGAGACAGCACAGCCCCCACTCCCACCTCTGATGCATCGACTTCAACAATAAAAGGCTGAGAGACATCAGGTTGGACTAGTACAGGTGCTGAGGTAAACCTCTCTTTTAGAGAGGAAAAAGCAACTTTAGCGGCGTCAGACCATTTAGAAAAATCAGTCCCCTTCCTAGTCATGTCAGTAAGGGGTTTTACGATCACCGAATAATTTTTAATGAATTTCCTATAGAAATTCGCGAAGCCCAAGAACCGTTGTAGTGCTTTGAGGTTCTCAGGAAGATCCCAATCCAAAATTGCCTGGACCTTCCTAGGATCCATACGGAAACCTGACGCAGATAAATAATAATCTAGGAATTGTATCTCCTGAACGGCAAAAACACATTTTTCAATTTTAGCATATAATTCATTCGTCCGTAGGACCTGTAGTACTTGTCTGACATGCTCCTCATGTGTTTTCAGATCAGACGAATAAATTAAGATATCATCTAGGTATATTACCACAAACCTGCCTATTAGATGACTAAAAATGTCATTAACAAAATGTTGGAAGACGGCAGGAGCATTGGTCAGGCCGAAAGGCATAACTAGATTTTCATAATGCCCCTCAGGGGTGTTAAAAGCTGTTTTCCACTCACCCCCCTCTTTAATACGAATCAGATTGTAGGCCCCCCTAAGATCGAGTTTGGAGAACCACCTAGCACCCGCAATCTGGTTAAACAGGTCAGGAATGAGAGGAAGAGGGTATGGGTCTCGGATGGTTATCCGATTTAATTCACGAAAATCTAGGCAAGGACGCAGGCCCCCATCTTTCTTTTTAACAAAGAAAAACCCTGCAGCCACGGGTGAAGAAGAGGGTCTGATGTGTCCCTTAGCCAAACTCTCGGAGATATAATCCTTCATGGCTTGTCTCTCTGGACCTGAAAGATTATATAACCTGGTCTTGGGTAATTTTGCGCCGGGAATAAGGTTAACCGGGCAATCATAAGGACGATGAGGTGGTAACTTCTGACAACCCTTTTCAGAAAAAACGTCCTCAAAGTCCGAAACAAATGTAGGTAGGGTAGTTATGGAGGCGACTAAGCAATTGCTATTTAACCCCTTAAGGACACATGACGTATCGGTACGGCATGTTTCCCGAGTCCTTAAGGACACATGACGTACCGGTACGTCATGTGTTGTTCCGATCACTGCCGTGCGGCCGGCTGTGATCGGAACAAGGTGCCTGCTCAAATCATTGAGCAGGCACCTCGGCTAAATGCGCGGGGGGGTCCCGTGACCCCCCCATGTCCGCGATCGCAACAAACCGCAGGTCAATTCAGACCTGCGGTTTGTTGCGCTTTCTGCAGTTTCTGATCGCTGCGGTCCCTGACCGCGGCGATCAGAAACTTTAGTGTGGCGAAAATATATATTTATCACCCCCCCCTGCACCTCTGAATGATTTTAGCCCGGTGGGAGGTGCAGGGGGGGTGTTGCGGGCGGTGGGGGCGGTGCGGGAGGCGGGCGGTGCGGCAGGCGGGATCGCGATCCCCCGCCCGCCTCCTATTGCGTAATCGTTGGTGTACAGTGGGTATACCAGGGTGCCAGCACATTGCTGGCACCCTGGTATAAACGGCTGACATCGGTGATGCGATGTCAGCCGTTTAACCCTTTCCATACAGCGGTCCGTACGGACCGCTGTATGGAAAAAGTTAACAGTAAGAGGGAGCTCCCTCCCTCTCCGATCGGGGGGCTGCAGTGCCTTTGCAGCCCCCCGATGGAGAGGGAGAGAGCCCCCAGACAGCCCCCCCCAGAGCCCCGTCCTTACCCTTCCCCGTCTGCGCAGTTCTGACCATAACTGAGCAGACGGGGAAGGTTCCCATGGCAACAGGACGCCTCTCAGGCGTCCTGCTGTCCATGGTGCTGAACAGATCTGTGCTGAAAGCATAGATCTGTTCAGTGTAAGTAAAATATAGTACAGTGCAATATATATTGTACTGTACTGTATTATACAGACATCAGACCCACTGGATCTTCAAGAACCAAGTGGGTCTGGGTCAAAAAAAAAGTGAAAAAAAGGTAAAAATCAAAAAACACATTTATCACTGATTAAAAATTAAAAAAATAAAATTCCCTACACATGTTTGGTATCGCCGCGTCCGTAACGACCTGATCTATAAAACGGTCATGTTACTTTACCCGAACGGTGAACGCCATAAAAATAAAAAATAAAAAACTATGATGAAATTGAAATTTTGTCCACCTTACTTCCCAAAAAAAGGTAATAAAAGTGATCAAAAAAGTCGCATGTACGCCAAAATTGTAACAATCAAACCGTCATCTCATCCCGCAAAAAATGAGACCCTACTTAAGATAATCGCCCAAAAACTGAAAAAACTATGGCTCTTAGACTATGGAAACACTAAAACATCATTTTTTTTGTTTCAAAAATGAAATCATTGTGTAAAACTTACATAAATAAAAAAAAAGTATACATATTAGGTATCGCCGCGTCCGTATCGACCGGCTCTATAAAAATATCACATGACCTAACCCCTCAGGTGACCACCGTAAAAAAATAAAAATAAAAACGGTGTAAAAAAAGCCATTTTTTGTCATCTTACGTCACAAAAAGTGTAATAGCAAGCGATCAAAAAGTCATATGCACACCAAAATAGTGCCAATCAAACCGTCATCTCATCCCGCAAAAAATGAGACCCTACTTAAGATAATCACCCAAAAACTGAAAAAACAATGGCTCTTAGACTATGGAGACACTAAAACATTTTTTTTGTTTTAAAAATGAAATCATTGTGTAAAACGTACATAAATAAAAAAAATTGTATACATATTAGGTATCGCCGCGTCCGTGACAACCTGCTCTATAAAATTACCACATGATCTAACCTGTCAGATGAATGTTGTAAATAAAAAAATAAAAAACGCTGCCAAAAAAGCTATTTCTTGTTACCTTGCCGCACAAAAAGTGTAATATAGAGCAACCAAAAATCATATGTACCCTAAACTAGTACCAACAAAACTGCCACCCTATCCCGTAGTTTCTAAAATGGGGTCACTTTTTTGGAGTTTCTACTCTAGGGGTGCATCAGGGGGGCTTCAAATGGGACATGGTGTAAAAAAAAACAGTCCAGCAAAACCTGCCTTCCAAAAACCGTATGGCATTCCTTTCCTTCTGCGCCCTGCCGTGTGCCCGTACAGCGGTTTACGACCACATATGGGGTGTTTCTGTAAACTACAGAATCAGGGCCATAAATAATGAGTTTTGTTTGGCTGTTAACCCTTGCTTTGTAACTGGAAAAAAAAAATTTAAATGGAAAATCTGCCAAAAAAGTGAAATTTTGAAATTGTATCTCTATTTTCCATTAAATCTTGTGCAACACCTAAAGGGTTAACAAAGTTTGTAAAATCCGTTTTGAATACCTTGAGGGGTGTAGTTTCTTAGATGGGGTCACTTTTATGGAGTTTATAATCTGGGGGTACATCAGGGGGGCTTCAAATGGGACTTGGTGTCAAAAAACCGGTCCATAAAAATCAGCCCTCCAAAAACCAAACGGCGCACCTTTCCCTCTACGCCCCGCTGTGTGGCCGTACAGTAGTTTACGGCCACATATGGGGTGTTTCTGTAAACAGCAGAGTCAGGGCAATAAAGATACAGTCTTGTTTGACTGTTAACCCTTGCTTTGTTAGTGGAAAAAATGGGTTAAAATGGAAAATTAGGCAAAAAAATGAAATTCTCAAATTTCATCGCCATTTGCCAATAACTCTTGTGCAACACCTAAAGGGTTAACGACGTATGTAAAATCAGTTTTGAATACCTTGAGGGGTGTAGTTTCTTAGATGGGGTCACTTTTAGGGAGTTTCTCCTCTAGGGGTGCATCAGGGGGCTTCAAATGGGACATGGTGTAAATAAACCAGTCCATAAAAATCAGCCTTCCAAAAACCAAACGGCGCACCTTTCACTCTACGCCCCGCTGTGTGGCCGTACAGTAGTTTACGGCCACATATTGGGTGTTTCTGTAAACGGCAGAGTCAGGGCAATAAAGATACCGTCTTGTTTGGCTGTTAACCCTTGCTTTGTTAGTGGAAAAAATGGGTTAAAATGAAAAATTTGACAAAAAAATTAAATTCTCAAATTTCCTCCCCATTTGCCAATAACTCTTGTGCAACACCTAAAGGGTTAACAACGTATTCAAAATCAGTTTTGAATACCTTGAGGGGTGTAGTTTCTTAGATGGGGTCATTTTTGGGTGGTTTCTATTATGTAAGCCTCGCAAAGTGACTTGAGACCTGAACTGGTCCCTAAAAATTGAGTTTTTGTAAATTTCTGAAAAATTTCAAGATTTGCTTCTAAACTTCTAAGCCTTATAACATCCCCAAAAAATAAAATATCATTCCCAAAATAATTCAAACATGAAGTAGACATATGGGGAATGTAAAGTCATCCAAATTTTTGGGGGTATTACTATGTATTACAGAAGTAGAGAAACTGGAACTTTGAAATTTGCAAATTTTTCCAAATTTTTGTTAAATTTGGTATTTTTTGGTGCAAAAAAAATAATTTTTTTGACTTCATTTTACCAGTGTCATGAAGTACAATATGTGACGAAAAAACAATCTCAGAATGGCCTGGATAAGTCAAAGCGTTTTAAAGTTATCAGCACTTAAAGTGACTCTGGTCAGATTTGCAAAAAATGGCCTGGTCCTTAAGGTGAAATAGGGCTGTGTCCTTAAGGGGTTAAGCAATTTTCTCTGCACGGCTCACTCCACTCCAATATCTCCCTGGCCTGCCAATCCACCACTGGATTGTGCGCTACCAACCAGGGAAGGCCCAGCACCACTGGAGTGGGAAGCCCCTCCAGAACATAACATGAGAGCATCTCGTTATGGTGGTCCCCTACCCGAAGGTGTAAATTATGAACGATGTGGGTGAGGTTTCTCTGAGACAGAGGAGCAGAATCTATAGCAAATATGGGAATAGGTCTCTGTAATGTACAGAGAGACAAACCCATAGTGCGGGCAAAATGGGCATCTATCAAATTTACCCCTGCTCCACTGTCTAGAAAGAAAGAAACAGTCTCTGTCTTATCACCAAAAACAATAACCGCTGGCAACACAAATTGCGATGTACGTATGGAGGAAACGTATACCCCCCGGCTGACATCCTCCACACAGCCTGGGGTTAGTAGTTTTCCGACGTTTTTTTTGTTTCTGAGGAAAGAAGGACAGACGTTAATGAAATGACCCCTCTCCCCACAAAAAAAACAACCCCCACGCCTACGGCGAACCTCAGGAGGACGGACCTGACGAGTAGTTCCTCCTAGCTGCATAGGCTCGTCTAAGTCCGTACAGACTAACTGCTGCTTGGGAGGGGTTACCAATGGCTCCGTTTTTTTCAACCTGTCCCTAAGGCGTCTATCTATACGGATAGAAAGGGACATAACTGCATCAAGGGAAAAGGGGGTCTCATACAATGCAAGCGCATCCTTAACCCTTTCGGATAATCCAGAGCAGAACTGACTCCTGAGAGCCGGGTCGTTCCATTGGGTATCCGTAGCCCACCTACGGAAGTCAGAGCAATACTCCTCTACCGGCCGCTCTCCTTGTAGGAGTCTCCGTAATTTTGATTCAGCCAGTGCGACTCGGTCAGGGTCGTCATATATGAGACCCAAGGCCCCGAAAAACTCATCCACTGACCGAAGAGCCTGGGAATCAGTAGGTAAAGAGAACGCCCAGGACTGCAGCAGGGAAATAACAACACCCACCCGCTGTTCTTCATTACCAGAGGAGTAAGGACGCAGTTTAAAGTATAGTTTACAGGCCTCACGGAACGTCAAAAACTTGTCCCTTCCCCCAGAAAATCTGTCAGGGAGAGGGACCTTGGGTTCCGCAACAACCTGGTTACCAGTAGCAACCGCTGGGCTTGCGGTCTGTTGTAATTGCTGCTGTTGCTGGAGGACCGACGCCTTCAATCCTACCACCTCCAAAGACAGGCCATGAAATTGTTCGGACAGAGCAGCAATTGGATCCATACTGGATTCTAAGTAGGTAAAAAAAAAAAAAAATTTTTTTTTATTTTTTTTTTTTACCTACACAAAAATAAGGGCCAGATATAATGTAATGACCGGCAACACGCACAGGGAGGAAAACAGGGAAAGCCCTGCCCAAGGGAGAGGGAAAGGTGGTGACCCCTAACTCACCTTGCAGCTGGCACCTGCCTGCCCTGACGTCCCTAGACGGGTTCCTCACCCGTGCGGCGATCACGTGCCTAAACCCTGGCTTTCCCTGAAATGAGCCCTAGATAATGAACGGGCCGGTGGGATCGCTAGTCCTCACCACTGCACTAAGAGGGAAACACCAGGGAGAGGACAGACAAACACAGACAAACACAAACACCCAGGTGGACGGCAACAATGTCCACAAAGGTCCAACAGGGATCCGGAGGGTAGCGTTCTAAGGCAACACTCAGAGAACGCAGCAACACAGCTCCAGTGGGTCAGAATAGATGTCCAGGCAGGAAGCTCTATATCTGGCAACCAGAGAAGTGTGAGAGGGGAATATAAGGAGGATTGGGAGTGCTGGACAAGGAACAGCTGAGAGAAGGAGCTACGGATCCCTGAGTGAGCCAAAAGGGTTTGTAAAGCAAACCCAGAAAGCTACAATAAGGAAACTTCCCTATCTGACATAGAGCGTGCAGCCAACCGCTGCGACCTCCTGACCCCGGGTACAACGGAGTCAGGCGTGGCTCTTGACACCCTCGTGACAATACTACTCCTTCCCTTCTGAGCCCTGGTTTATACCTAAATAACAGTTTATGACCACAGTTGGGTGTTACTGTATTCAGGAGAAAATGGGTAGCTAATTGTGGGGGGATATTCTCCTGTTATCTTTTGTAAAAAAGATAGTTTGGGCCTAAAACACAATTTTCTTGTAAAAATTTTTTAAATTTTTCATAGCCAAGTATTATAAATTCTATGAAGCACCTATTGGGTCAAATGTTCACTACACCCCTTAAAATTCCTTGGGTGGTGTAGTTTAAAAAAATAAGGACACTGTGGGGATACCTCAGGGTCTCTTTAAATGCAACATGACGCCCTAAGACCATTCCAGCAAAATCTGCCCTCCAAAAACCATATTGCGCACCTTGCTTCTATGCCCTGCTGGGTGCCCATACAGCGGTTCACTACCACATATGGGGTGTTTCTGCAAACTTCCGAGTTGGGGGTAATAAATATTGAGGTTTGTTTTGTTGTTAACCCTTGATGTGTTGCATGAAAAATAAAATGCAAAATCTGCAAAATAAAGGTGAAATTTTGAAATTTCACATCTATTTTGCTTTAATTCATGGGCAGCACATTGGCTAAGTGGTTAGGACTGGTGCCTTGCAAAAAGCTGACCAAGGACAACAGGTGTCCTAGGTTCGATTGGGGTCCTAGGTTTGAATCCGACTAAGGACAACATCTGCATGGAGTTTGCGTGGGTTTCCTACAGGTACTCCAGTTTCCTCCCACACTCCAAATATATACTGATAGGGAACTTAGATTGGGAGCTACATTGGGGACAGTTGAATGTTAGTGTCTGTAAAGCGCTGGGGAATATAGGAGCGCTATATAAGTGTATAAAATAAATAAAATAGTTTGAGAGGTGTAGTTTCTAGATTGGGTGGTTTCTATTATGTGAGCTCCTCAAAGTGACTTCAGAACTGAACTGGTCCTTTAAAAAAGTTGATTTTGGAAAAAAATATTTTTAACAAGTCTCTTTTTATTAAAGTTTCCAGATATACAGTTATATTAACAATACAGTAACAAAGTGGTACAACCATTGAAAAATTGTACATCTGTATAATATTAGCATTACACGCTTTTGCACCAGAAAAGAGGTTGAAAGAGGGGGGTAAGATGTGTTGGAAGGTGGGGGGAAGGTGGAAGATTTTGGGAAAAGAAGGGGGGGTCTACAGAAGTCCTTATAACTAGGACAAGTAAACAAACAGCCTTGGATATCTTCTAAACAAGCATAGTACTGAAAAGTTTAAGGAAAATTACTAGTGTTGTTCTTTCTTATAGTATGTTGTCGTCTGGTGTCATGTCTGCAGAAAAGTCCTGAGATATCTGAACATCGAAACATGTGGGTCACAGATAGGTCAGTGCTAAATTAATATAGGCTGATTTGAAGGTGAGGTATATAGTCATCCTATATGTGGATGTCGAAATGCCCGCCACGGAGTCCATAATTGAGTAAAATTAGAATGTGTTCTGGTTGCCCAGCTCGCCAGCTCCTCCATCAAGTATATCTGGTCTATTTTTGTGTTCCTTTGTTCCAAAGTAGGAAGGTTGGTCTGCAGCCAGTACAATAGAATCAGCAGTCTAGCCGCCTGAATTAAGAGAGTTGGAAGATCTGATAATGCAGGTTGCCATTGCTTTGAAGGAGTAGTACTGATTGGGGGGACAGTTGGATCGAGGACCCAAATATTTAGATGAATTTTCTCGCAATCTGCTTCGAATAAGGATGTAGGAGCGGGCAGTACCACATGATGTGGCCCACAGTGGCTTTATTATTTTGGCTTCTCCAACATGTGCCTGACCCTGCCAACCCCATTTGAAATAGTTTGTTTGGATCTTTATACCAACGAGTCATTGTTTTGGAAGCGTGTTCTTGAATCTTTATACATCTAGAAAAACCATGAGATCTTTGGTGTATCTGTATCCGGTCTATTTCTTGTGGGGTAAATGTTCTATCTAAATCTCTTTCCCAAGCTCTAATGTATGCAGGTTTGGTGCTCACACTGCCAAATGTATTAAAGAGTTCTACAATTTGTGGAAATGCCTGTATAGGATTTGTAATCAATAGTAGCAGGTCGTCTGCAAAATCAGCACATATATGTTCAGTTTTGCCTACTTTCAAGCCTTTTATAAGAGGGTTGTCTAGAAAAGCCTGTAGTAGGGTTTCTGTTAGCGTTTTTCCTTCAGGCAGGTTTATAATGGTTATATGATGAGGCATCAGACCTCCAACCTGTGAATATTTCCCTGTACAACGAATATCCGGTTTGCTTCTGGCCAGGAGATAGAGAGCAGCCCAGACTGAATTTGGGTTATCAAATACCTGAAATCTTTATTTCACAGCACATACTTGGGGGGGGTGGGGGGGGGGGGGGAACATAATGTTTCGCAAGATACAAGTGAAACTCTGTTAAACAATCTGGTATCTGCTATATACAATACATGAAAGGGTTATTTTACATATTGACCAGGTTGATCTAAATGCTAATAAGTTAATGACTTGTCATAGATTGCTGTCATTGTATGTGAGGTGTGATTTTAAATAGCTTTTTCTAAGGGAGGACGGTGCTATTGTGTCTGGCAACTTGCAAAGGATGTGAGATGTGCTAATTCGGGGTACTGTATTCCATAAGAGATGAGGCCTTGTATATTTTGTATAATCTGTGATGTATCAATAGTAAAATTATGAAAAATCCCTTTAAGTTTCCATTACCAGTATGAACAGCGAAAGGGATAGTGGACACCCCTGGCGTGTCCCATTGGTGATATTAAATGACCTCAATACAGTTCCCTTAACTCTTACCCTAGCACTAGGCTTGTGGTATAAGGACATAACCGCTTGAATAAAGGAGGCCGGTATTCCAAATATGTGTAGGGCACGCTGCATATAAAGCCAATCAACTCTATGAAAGGCCTTTTCGGAACCGGTGCTTAGAAGCACAAGGGGTAACTTTTGTCTCTTGGCCCAAGTGATAGCATTGATAAGTCTACATGATTGGAAATTTCCCTCTTGACCCACGACAAAGCCCGTTTGCTCCTGGTGGACAATATTAGGGGTTATGGCATAAAGTCTAGATGCTAGTAGTTTGGCCCATATTTTTATATCTAAATTTAGTAATGAGATAAGTCTATAGTTGCTGCATTCGTTGCTGTCTTTACCTTCTTTAGGGATTATGGTAATAGTAGCTTCAAGTGCTTGCTTCGGGAGAGGTACTCCTTTAGCAAGAGCCTGACACCAACTGGTTAAGTGGGGAGCCAGTGTGGGAAATAGTTTTCTATAATATTCTATAAGACCACCTCGTCCTGGACCCTTACCCATGGGTATAGTCTTGATAATTTGTTTAACCTCCTCCTCTGTAATGGGAGCCAGTAAGGGTGAGCACTCCTCTGCATTTAGTGTAGGAAGATTAAGGGTGCTGAGGAACTTGTCAATTTGGGTTTCCCTGTCAGTGTCCTGATGTCTATCTGATGAGGTATGATGGGTGGTGTCTAGGTTGTATAGTGTTGTGTAGCAAGCACAGAACTCCTCTGCTATGTCATCAATCCTATCCTTGTTTTTATGGTCAAGATATATTGTGTTTTAGTGCGTTTTTTAATCAAATAAGTCATTAGTTTGTTTCCCTTGTCTCGATGTTTGTATTGCTTGAATTCGGCATATTGATATGCTTTTGCACATTTTATGTTAAGAAGCTCTTTTAGCTGTTGAAGAAGTTCTTCTTGAGCTAGCGTCAATTTAGATTGTTTCTGAATGATTTCTATAGAGCAAATTTGACTCAGCAGAGAATTAAAGGGCTTCTGTCACCCCACTAAAGTCATTTTTATATTTTTGGGGCTAGTTAAATTCCTTATACTGTGATATATGAAAATATAATGCTCTTACTTACTGTTCTTCAGCAGTTTCTTCTAAAAACAAACTTTTATAATATGTAAATGAGGTCTCTACCAGCAGGTAGGGCATCTACTTGCTGGTAGCCGCCGTAAAAAAACACCCCCTCGTCCTGTTGATTGACAGGGCCAGCCGCGATCTCCTCCTCCGGCCGGCCCTGTCAGCATTTCAAAAATTGCGTGCCTGTGTTCATTCGGCGCAGGCACTCTGAGATGAGGAGGCTCGCCTCAGTGCGCCTGCGCCGATGATGTCTTCTCTTTCGGTGATGTCATTGGCGCAGGCGCACTGAGGGAGTTCTGGGGAGGTGAGCCTCCTCATCTCAGAGCGCCTGCGCCGAATGAACACAGGCACGCTATTTTTGAAATGCTGACAGGGCTGGCCGGAGGAGGAGATCGCGGCTGGCCCTGTCAATCAACAGGACGAGGGGGCGTTTTTTTGCGGCGGCTACCAGCAAGTAGACGCCCTACTTGCTGGTAGAGACCTGATTTCCATATTATAAAAGTTCATTTTTTGAAAAAACTGCTGAAGGAAAGTAAGTAAGAGCATTATATTTTCATATATCGCAGTATAAGGAATTTAAATATCCCCCCCCCCCCAAAAAAAAATTACTTTAGTGGGGTGACAGAAGCCCTTTAAGTTTTTTCTGTCTGTCTTTTTTAAGCTTTGACCCAGCACTATAAATTCCTCGCGTATGAAAGCCTTGTGGGCTTCCCAGACTATGGCCTGGGATGTATCTGATGGTTTGTTGTCTTGGAAGTAATGTGTTCATTTACAGGAGATATCTGATAGATTTTTATTGGAGTCTAGAAGGGTCTCATTTAAGCGCCACATCCATTCTCGAGGAGATAGGTTAGTGAAGGAGAGCAGGGTTGTCACTAGTGCGTGATCTGAAACCGTAATATGGCCTATAGTAGAGCTGTGTAACATATATACAGTTGCAAGAAAAAGTATGTGAACCCTTTGGAATGATATGGATTTGGTCATACAAATTGGTCATAAAATGTGATCTGATCTTCATCTAAGTTACAACAATAGACAATCACAGTCTGCTTAAACTAATAACACACAAATAATTAAATGTTACCATGTTTTTATTAACACTCCATGTAAACATTCACATTGCAGGTGGAAAATGTAAGTGAACCCCTAGACTAATGACATCTCCAAGAGCTAATTGGAGTGATGTTTTAGCCAACTGGAGTCCAATCAATGAGATGAGATTGAAGGTGTTGGTTACAGCTGCCCTGCCCTATAAAAACACCCACCAGTTCTGGGTTTGCTTTTCACAAGAAGCATTGCCTGATGTGAATGATGCCTCGCACAAAAAAGCTCTCAGAAGACCTACGATTAAGAATTGTTGACTTGCATAAAGCTGAAAAAGGGTTATAAAAGTATCTCCAAAAGTCTTGCTGTTCATCAGTCCACGGTAAGACAAATTGTCTATAAATGGAGAAAGTTCAGCACTGCTGCTACTCTCCCTAGGAGTGGCCGTTCTGCTCCGATGCTCATGTCAGGGGGCTGCTGGGGTGAAAATGGAGGGATTTCCGGGTTCAGCTCTGAACCCGGACAACCCCTTTAAGTGTTCTCTGGGTGTCAATGAGATGATTATCCCTCAATATCTTTTGAATATCTTTTGAATACCCGCTAATGTGTTTTGGGGTTCGGTTGAGGTGTTTGAAGAGGCATCCAATAAAGGATTCAGTGACACGTTGAGGTCCCCTCCTATTATTTTGATTCCCTCAGCAAATTCCTGGAACTTAGATGTGCTGGTGAGTGTTTGGAGTGTAAAGGTCTGCCATAGATACTAGAGCTTGCCCAATTTTCTCTTTAATAAAGAGGAATCAACCATCTTGGTCTTGTTGTACTACCATAAGGGTAAATAGTATATGTTTCCCAATCGCAATACTGCCCCCCCCCCCCCCCCAGCAGCTGTTTGGTATGTGCATTGAAATCCTTGTGAGTAATGTGTATGAGAAATTCTGGGGATATTGCCTGTTTTAATATGGGTCTCCTGTAGAAAACAAATGTCGGCCTTGTTTCTTCTCAAGAGAGTGAGGATTTGTGACCATTTTTGAGGGGTGTTGAAGCCCCAGACATTAAAAGTAGTTGTTTATAGTCGCAATTTAACACCAGATGTGATAGTCTTTTTGAGCTTCAGAGAGGTCATCCAAGGCAAAGCAATGTATAAAAACATAATATAAAACAAGAACAGAATAACATGTTCTAACTTTTATGTGCCATGTACAATATTAGTTTCAGTTTTCTAGTAGCGCCATATTCTGCGTCACATAGCAGGTACCAGAGCGCAAGAAGAAAAAGTACCTGGGTGGTCCCTAAGATAGACCACTGTTACAAGGTGTGTAGGGGTTAGCAGAGATGGGCAATCACCCTAACCCTAATCCTTACTCCCGTGCCTTTGAAACAAATATACCTGTTTGACAGAGGGATAATAAAGAAAACAGAGGGAAGGGGGGCTGAGGGTGAGAAGGGGAGGCATGCTAAAATCAGCTCTAACACACAATCCCACAGACCCGCAATCCCACAGCTATACATTAGGTATCAGTAGTGGGGAGAAGAAATTATGTCGGAGATGTATATAATGCCATAACATTAGGTCAGTTCACAGATATCTGTGGTAGCACCTCTTTTGCTGATCATCGAGGTGTTGCATAGGATTCCACGGACATTGTAGGAAGTAAACTATGGATGGATACTGGTGGCAATAGTCCAGGTCCCAGACAACTATATTGATGGATGCATCGTCTTATGTTGGTCTCTGTTAAACTTGTGAATCCTTGATTCTTTCAAGTATTATATAGGCATCTGATGGCACTTGAAAAATAAGGCCATCACTAATAAGACTGAAAAGTGTCTGGTATGTTTAACTGGACTCTAGGGATCCCTACAATTGTCCATTATCTCCATAGCAATGTTGGGGAATTTATTGTGGCTCATTGTAGGCACCTGTTACTGTTGGGGGCCTTATGTTTAGAGACTATCTCCCTGGGATCCAAGGTAGGTAGTGATGGTAGCTTAGCCATAGAAATATCCACTGGGAACCAAGGTTCTATGGCCAGCGGGGAAATTTCCAATATGCTCTAGGCAGTGTCTAGATCTTGGGGCTGCGGACGACGCATCGGCATCCATTTTTGGTAAAAGTGAGCCCGAAAGGAAATAGCCACCTGTATAATAGCTTTTGATTCCGCAAATGGTCGGTAAGCGGTTTCAGGGTGTGGCATTTAGCTAAAGTTGAGAGGGCCACATCTTGAAAGAGGAGAACTGCTGAGTCTGCCATACCTGAGATCTTTCTTTTCGCAAGAAGCTTGCATGGCCGCGGTGTCTTTGAAGCTCAGCAGCCCACAAACAACATCTCTAGGTGGTTCTCCTTGCGGTGCCGTGGGACGGAGAGAGCAGGTGGATCCTTTCTATAGTGATGGCTTCTGCTCTGTTTTCTCCCAGTAGATCCATGAAATGCTTCATGGCAGTAGTTTCCAGATCCTCTGGTAACACAGCCCGTTTATCCTGATATTTTTCCAGCGGCTACTGTTTTTTTGATCCTTAATCATGAGGTAGGCATTATTGAGTGAGAATATCTGAGTTTCTAATGATTGTGCTAGGGCCGCGCTATGTGCAACGACGAGGCTTTGGTTGTTTTCTAAGTTATACACCTGATGCCCCAAAGCTCTCATATCTTGACTAAAGTCTCTGATTTCCTGAATCAGCAGAGCCATGGCCTGGGACAGTGTGGCTTTGACAAAGGCTTTTGTAAGTGCGCCCCTATCTTCCACCTGCGCAGCTTCTCCTGGTGCTTGTGTGCAGTCTCAGTCTGCTTCCTCTTCTCCTTCAGAGTCCTGCCCATATGCCTGTAGCGGCATCTTGTCTGAACGAGCTGGGGATGCCGCTAGTTTTCTTCTGAGAAATCTATCCATTTCTGTTTGATATTTCTATTCCTTGGGTGTTCCAGTGGCATCCCTGGGTCTCTATCGTCCTATCTTGACTATATTATCAATGTCTCTGATATGTTTTTGCTGGAAGGCATGGGTCTGTGAGGCAGGAGCTCTCTCTCAGACCTCGGTCTTGTTCAGCAGTTAGGCTCCGCCCCCAGAAATTTTCTTTAAAATGTAAAAAAAATAAAAATCTTCAAAAATTCTAAACCTTCTAACATCCCAAAAAATAAAATTACATTACCAAAATGATGCCAACATAAAGTAGACATATGGTGAATGTTAACTAATAAGTATTTTATTAGGTATCACTATCTGTCTTAAAAGCAGAGAGATTCAAATTTAGAAAACAGTGATTTTTTTTCTAATTTTCGCAAACTTTTGGATTTTTTTTATTTATAAATTAAGGTAAAATATATTGACTCAAATTTACCATTAACATAATGTACAATGTGTCATGAGAAAACAATCTCAGAATGGCTTGGATAAGTTAAAGCGTTCCAAATGTATTACCACATAAAGTGACACATGTCAGATTTGCTAAATTAGGCTTGGTCAAGAAAAGGGGTAAATGGCCAGGTCTGGAAGTTGTTAACTATTGTATTTCCCAGTGACAAGAACAGTGTTTTTTCACCCAAAAATGGGTAGGTCTCACCGACCCAATTAACAGGCAGATTAACTATTATATTTCCCTGTGATGTAGCAAGTACAGTGTTTTTTCACCCAAAAAATAAGTAGGTCTCACTGACCCAACTAACAGGCTGATTAACTATTATTTTCCTCTGTGACAGTGGCAAGTAAAGATTATTTCACCCAAAAAATAGGTATGTCTTACCAACACAATTAACAGACTGATTAACTATTACCCTCAAACCGAACAGCATGATTAAGTATGGTATTTCTGTCTCACTGGTGCAAAGGAGCTGTATGGCACTGATCAATAATGCTTACAGGTCACCAGCACACTTTTTAAAAATGTAATAAAGGCCTAACACTCTCCCTGCAGCCGCGTCCTCCTGTCCCTATACTAGTTAGAGCAGAATGGTGGCGCATCATGGGATCCAGCATTTATGCATGCATGGTCACATGGTGCACCTGCCAATCACAGCCATGCCAATACAAGGCATGACTGTGATGGCCTCCAAGTTTCCACAGCTTAAACGCTTGTTGATTGGCTGCACTGCAGCCTTTCAACAAGCTTTATTTAAACTCTGAACAACGAACCCAGACATGGACTTTGGCACCAAAATCTGGGTTCGGTACACTGACACCAAAATGTCGGTCCGGGTTTGCTCAACACTATTTATATATAAGTACATCCATTCCTCCTTGATTCTGGGGTGAAATTGCAGTCTGATAAACCAGTTTTGGGGTGTATTTAGTTGACATATAAGTACTTCCATTCAACCTTGCTTCTGTAGTGAAAGTGCGGTCTAATACAACCAGTTTTAGGGTGTATTTAGTTGATATACAAGTACTTCCATTCATCCTTGCTTATGGGGTGAAATTGCAGTCTGATGCAACCAGTTTTAGAGTGTATTTAGTTTATATATAAGTACATCCATTCCTCCTTGATTTTAGGGTGAAGTTGCGGCCTGATACTATTGCTCTTTTAACCTTGCAGTTTCTTTTAACTTACAGTATGTTGGACAGACAGGTGACAGGCCCTTCTAAGGGAACAGGCAGTGGCCAAAAAGCAGCAGAAGAAGGGGGGTGGTAGCAGCAGTTACAGCGATAGGCCAGAGCTGCCAGTGTTCTCTAGCAGTCGTGTTTTGACCAGCAACCCACCAGTCTTTGAATGGTTGACTCCGTCTTCTACTTCGTCGCAAGTGACATCAGACACCCTCAGCCAGGAGTCAGTAGATTCCTCTGACACGATGCTTAGTTGTCATGGCCCGAGGACAAGCTCCATGCTGCCACCTGTCCTTAATCTGCCTCTGTCGTTTTCTGTTCCTTCAGCACTAGAAGTATTGTATTCTGTCAGCTCGGCTCCACTTTTCAGTGAGGACAAGCTTCTAGAAGACAGTCAGCAGCTACTGCCCAGCCAAGATGTGGAGGAGAGATCCACTGCTTTCTCCGGTAGATGGGAAAGTAGTGACGATGAGAGTCATGTGGGAGCTGGTGCTGCGAGCGGTCAGGCACGTGGCCCTGAGACTGGCGAGGGTGACATCAGTGATGTGCAGACAGAAGTGGTGATGATGTAGCCAATCGCATCTGGGGGCTGGGTGAAGAGGGGGCTTCATTATCATCCAGAGAGGAGGGTGGCAGCTTGCGCGTGAGGCAGTGGCTGAGCCAGCATGGTGGTAGCGTGGCCATGAGTCAGCGGGGTGGCAGTAGTGGGAGGTCGGGAGTCAAACGTGCCCGGGGTAGACTGCCCGCAACACACAAGTGTACATGTCCAGAAAAAAGTAGCTATCACCCAGTGGCCCACACCCCTTTTCCTGCAGTCAAGGCTCCACCACCTCAGCAGAAGGGAGCTGTGTTTCCTTCCCATCATCTACTGGTCCTGATGCTCCTGCTACTACTCCTACTACTCCTCATCACTCATTTTGTCTGCAATCAATCACAGAGATGATTGCAAAATGACAACAGAGTGTGCACACTCATCCAACGGGGCAGAAGCTGAATGTGCTCCTGGCCAATTTGCTGGTACTACAATCCCTCCCTTTCCATGTGGTGGAGTCTGCACCTTTCAGAGAACTGATGGCTTGTGCCAAGCCATGGTGGTGAGTCCCAAGCCATCATTACTTCTCCAAAAAGGCAGTACCAGCCCTGCACACGTATATTGAACAGAAGGTGGGCCAGTCCTTGAGCCTGTCGGTGCCTGCTAAAGTTCACGGCAGCACTGACGTGTGGAGCTGTAACTACAGTCAAGGACAATATATGTCCTTTATGTCCTTTATGGCCCACTGGGTAAATGTGGTTTCTGCCCAGCCACGCCAGCAACTTTGCCAGGTGATGGCACTGCCGCCTCCAAGTTCTCAAGCTTTGGGTCTTGCGCCAATGTCCTCCCCTGCCTCCTTATCCTCCACCTTGTCCTCAGCCTCCACTGCAGGCATAATTCGGAGTGCTCCTCCAGCATACCACATGTGCAGGGCATGGCAGTGTCAATCTGTTCTGTAGGTTGGTCACACAGAGGAGGAACTGCTCCATGTCCTCCATCAAGAAATCGTCTCCTTGCCAATTGAAAATCAGAACCATGGTCATCGACAATGGGAAGAGCAATGTGTTGGTGCTGCGTCAAGGAGGGCTGAGGCATGCGCCTGCATGGCGCACATATTTAATCTGGTTGTAAAGCAGTTCGTGAAGTCTTTCACACATCTGCAATATATCCTGAAAATGGCCAGGAAACTGTGCATGCACTTCAGCCACTCTTACACTGCAAAGTACACCCTTCTTGAGCTGCAAAGTTAAAATGGCATTCCCCAACAACGGCTGACATTTTCACCCACTGGAACTCCACCCTCCACATGTTGGACTGACTATATGAGCAGAGGAAGGCCATAAACAATTTATTGATGATGCAGGCAGACAGGAGCACTCCCCTGTGTAACTTTGACGTTAGCCAGTGGTGACACCTGCCGCTTCCTCAGGCCCGTTGAGGAGGCTACTTTATTTGTCAGTTGCCAGGACTACGGGATGAACAATATCATTCCACTGCTTCATGTCCTGTAACAGAAGCTGCTAAATCTAGCTGGTCAGCATCTGGCCAGGGAGCAGGAGACATGGCGCCTATATCTCACAGCCATATGAGCCCTGTGGGGGTCCAACTGGAGGAGGAAGACATTTACAAGCAATGTATACAGAAATTGGTATTTTTTCTGCAGAAGTGACAGGAGAGGAGGAGTAGGAGGAGCAAGGGGAACTAGAGGGTGATGAGAAAGACCAGGCAGATGACCCCGTGTGTTGACTCCTCATGCTGTTGCCACCCTCACAACTCTGTCACTGGGCCACTGTGTGGACTCCTCATGCTGTTGCCACCCTCACTACTCTATGACAGAGCCGCTATTGTTCTTGTTTGGCCTTGCTGACATCACCATTTATTTTACCCTTTTTATGATCTGTCAGACGAACGGAAAAATGAGAAACACAATGAATCCTGCCTTTGGAGCAGCCGTAAGGCCTGTACGGTCCCTATTTTGCATCAGGATTTGCTCATGATTTGGAAGCCAAAAGCAGTAGTGAGTACAAAACACAGAAGACATGCAAACTTTCCAATCACATCTCTGTTTTGGATCCACTCCTGTTTTTCTTTTTTGGCTTTAGCAATACTGATGAATTACTGACCAAATGCTGACCATGTGAAGGCAGATGCTCAAAAGAAAGGATCCATTTTTGGGGGTTGTTCTTATGACAGATCAGAAGAAGGGCAAAATAAACAGTGACGTCAACATAAAATTACTCCTGACACCCTCTCCACTCTGTCAGGGGGACGCTACTTGTATCAGTGTGTGACAGAACAGGTTCTGTAGAAATCTATGTGGAATCAGCTGACGATGATGTAAAAGGAGTGCGCTCTTTTACTTTACAGTAGAATCTGCACGTTTTTTTAAACCTGTCGCTAACATAAGGTGAGGTTCACACGTGAGTTATTTGGTCAGTTTTGGCCCATTAATGACCAAATAAGTGACATGTGAACTGATTCTAAGAGTGATGCCTGTCATCTGAGTGTCATACTGACTCACAGTATTGTTTCACTACCACAGCTGACTACCTATGCATGTTTCTGCAATGCACAGTGTTTTACACCAATATACAGGCTCTCAACAGCCAGCAAATAGATGTTTTTCAACAGCAATAACAACAATAAATTTGGATCAAATCAAATCTTTTTGGGAAATTCGGCGAACCGTCCAAATCTCCTCTCTACTCATTTGCATATATTAACACATCATTATTCTCAGTATTGCGGGCACATATGAACATGGGACCAACACAGATGTCTTCAGCTGCCAAGTGCACATGCAACAGGTCAGCCAGTTTCATAGGTACAAATCTCCTTACAGATGCCCTTTACACTGTGTCAGATTTAGTGTTAGATTTCGTAGTTTATGATTTCGTAGTTTATTCTTGATGATAAAACAGGCACATTCGTAGACTGTCTAGTCTAACTTTACACCATCTAATTGTTTTTGACACACACTGTCACATTTTATAGCAAGCCCCCTTTTTCTAATCCAAGATCTGTTGTCGGATGAAGCATAAAAATGTCTAAAAAATATCTGAAACAATAAATATGGTCATGGTGCAAGGAAGGTATGCCAGTTTTCTGCACCAGAATTCTGGCAGATTTTTAAACCTAAAGCTTCCTTAGTTACACAACCCATGCCCCCTTATTTTTTTATACAACAGATTCAGACACACAGTAAACCCATACATTTGCCTCTTCCACTGAGCTTCATTACAAAAATTTAACACATTCAAGAAATTTATTAAGACTGATGTTTTATACACTATTTCTGGTGTAAATTATTGTGAATATGTCTTGCCACTGGGAGGCCAGCCCCCTACCAGCTAAGCCAAGGCTCAAACGTAGTGGAAGCAAGTGTAGAACGCAGTGAATAATATAGTCACATATTTTACAAACAAATGCAACTTTTGTCCAACATGATTCTGTTTGCATATTTGCATATTTATTAATTGAACGCAATGGGCCCTCTTGGTTTGAACAATAAAAATGACAGTAGTATTTGTGTAAACCGAACTTTCTATTATTTTAACGGTTTTTAAAGCTGTCTTATGTTACTATGGTGATGATGCCGGCGAGAGGGTTAATACACGCATACACCAACGTCATCACGTGCGGCCTGAGGAAGCGTAGTGTGCACAAAGCGGCTGTTGCCTGTGAGCTGTGCTGTACCTGCATCCAGTATGTTTTTTATGGACAATGTTGGCAATATAGCTGCTGAAATATTGGTGAGTGCTCCTTATTCTATTCTGGTTAAATATAAAATTTAATTAAACCAGCATATACACATGATTACTGCAGAAAAACACAAGATAGGGCAGCAATCTACCTGTGAGTGATAACTAGAAATTCAGTGGCAGGCCTCAATCGTCCATTTACGTGAATTTCTTTTCCACATGGGGTTCAATTTCAATTTCATTAAAACAGTGTGAGTGTTGATGAGATATTAAGGGTCAAGCTCAATATTCCGTTTTCGTATATTCAGTTTCCACACAGTTGTGGACTTGTTCAATTTAATTAAACCAGCATATAGGTGATCAGTACAACAATACCCAGGCTAGGGCAGCAATTTACCTGTGAGAGTTAACATAAAATTGAGTGTCAGGCCTAAGCCCTCAATCATCCGTTAACATTCATTTATTTTTCCGTACAGTTGAAATTTAATTTTTTGGGACTTTTAGTTCAATTTAATAAAACCAGCATATAGGTGCTCAGCACCAATACATAGGCCAGCAAAACAATGTGAAGGATAAAGAATTTAGGCCTAAATACCTGTGTTGACGGTGGTGGTAATAGTGGCACCCATAGCTACAGCATTGGTGGTTGGGGCAGTAACAGTGGCAGTTGGGGAAAACTCAGCGCAGGGGAGTTGGGCCCTGGGGCCCACCATGATATCACACAGTCTGAAAAAAAATGACAGGGAGGGTGAGGCCAAAGAACAGCCAGGGCCACGTCTGGTTTTAGATCTTTTGATGCCGCTGACACTGTGGGTGGGTTAGGCCCAAAGCGTGCCAGAGATAAGCCCAGCTTGACTGCCTGTGGCTCTTTGCAAGCAACTCCTGTATGGCACTTTTTCACCCAAAGGCCAGCACACAAAACCAGAGCCGTGTGCAAGATCTGCAGGATTAAAATAAGCCCTGGCCATTCAAACACATTCATAGGTACCAGAGGTCTATTGCAGCACATGAGGCGGCATCACCAGATCCTTTGGGAAAATACAACTGGCCAGCATTTCCAATCAGAACAAGTTTGTCCTTCTTTGCTTAGTCCTCTTTGTTGCAGCCAACCAACATCATAATCATAACCACCTTCTTCTCCTGTTAAGACTCCTTGTTGTCCTTGGCTCCATCATGAGACATCTATAATGGAATGTTTGGCAATGAAAAACATTTTCCACCAGCATTTAGCTTGTTTACAAGCTGAACCCCACCTGGTCACATTGCTGGCGATTCAGTTGCTACAGTACCACTGTAGTAGGTGCCCATTCTCAAGTGGCAGATAATGTCGGCTATTCTTGCTGTGCGGCAAGCTGCACTCAATGGTGGACACGTGCAGGTACTGTACATATATTGTATGGTCCACTGGGTCAATATTTTTTGCCGCAGTAGAGAGACAGCACTTCAGCAACATGGCCAGGTCCTTTTGACCCCCTTGCACTATATCATTGGACTGACTCCCATATCAGGCTCTTATCTGTCTCCTCCACCTCCTTCTCCATGGACATAGTCCCATACACAACAGCAGCAACATCGTCGCTGGCACTACCCTTCCTTCCTATCAGATGTGTTAATTCACACATTGCCATGCCGTATTGGAGCTGATCGGCCTGGGTGACAGTAGCCATACCTGCAAGCAGTTGCATCTAAAGTACATCAAGCAGCAAATATTCCACTGGCTGTCATGCCACAGACCTCAACTGGGCAACAATGGGCACAACATCCTGGCCGCCCTGAACCTGGGAAAAATAAAACATGCTCGCTGCGTAGACTTTTAAAAAAAATGCACTGGTTTGCGCAAGGTGTTGGCAATGTCCAGGAGACTGTCCCGCTGTCCAGGACTTTCAGCATCAGAATGATCTGCAGCTACACTGCTTAATCTGCGATATTCCATCACACTGAAATTCAACTTTGAACATGCTTAAGCATCTGTGCAAGCAGCAGAAAGCCATGAATGATTTGGTCATGAACCAGAGCACCTTAGCAGGTAGCATGAGTTGTTTCAAGTTTGGCAGTGGCAGCTCATACCATTCATGCAGTTGTCCCTCACCCCCCCTCATATGTATTTTTGAAGAGACACTAACGCTTATGCAACTTGTGGCTCTGTAGGACCCTCAATGAGAAACTCCCATGGAGAAGTAGGAGAAGATGCTGCCACTTGAGAAAGAGGAGTCGGATTTGGAGCAGATAAAGAATGATGATGATGGTGGTGACACCGGCCATTACACCCAATCTTCTCAGTGGAGAGTGGAAGTGGAAAGAGCTGGCTCTTCCCTTGTGCCTTGTATTAACTTTCTCCACATGATAAATGCCATTTGCTGAATTGAGACAACCTGTTCAAGTGACAGCTGCATTGTAGAAGATTGCATCCACCTCAGTTTACTTCTTTGGACTACAGCTGCCACACAATAAATAAATCTAAAGTCTCACAGTCTAGCTGTAGCCCAGCCTTTGTCTTTATCTGCACTAATTTTCTTGAGAAAAACCTGGGGGTATCTGCAATGGTTTATATATATGTAGTTGTGTAGTGTTATGTATTTTCATGTTTTGGCCCTGTATTCCAGCTAGAGGGATGAATGGTTGGCAGGAACTGGGCTAACCACCCTTTTCTTCCCCTCTTGGCAGGGGTGTTCTGGTCTGCTCCCTTCCGGCATGGGGAGTTCTAGAGAGCTCTAGTGTGAGTTAGCTGAGCAAGCTTGGAATGAGGGAGCACATCCATCTACTCCCGCTCCATGGGCCTTGGGACTACAAATACTGTTTGTATAATGGAATTCAATGGTAGAGATGTCGCGAACATAAAATTTTCCATTCGCGAACGCCGAACGCAAATTTCTGCAAATGTTCGCGAACGGGCGAACCGCCATTGACTTCAATAGGCAGGCGAATTTTTAAACCCACAGGGACTCTTTCTAGCTACAGTAGTGATGGAAACGTTGTTTCAAGGGGACTAACACCTGGACTGTGGCCTGCCGGAGGGGGATCCACGGCAAAACTACCATGGAAAATGTCATAGTTGACGCAGAGTTGGATTTTAATCCATAAAGGGCATAAATCACCTAACAATCCTACATTTTTTTGAACAACGTGGTTTAAAACATCCAGTGTGTGTATACGATCAGGTATGATGTTGTATCAATCAGGTAGTGTAAGGGTTACGCCCGCTTCACAGACAGACCATACTCCCCTTTTAATGCACCGCAAACAACCACAAACAGTCCATTTGTCCAACAGAAAACTTCCCATTTGCACAAGGTTGGATACCAAGCTAGCCATGTCCCGTTGATGTCATTGAAGGTTTCTTCCTCCACCCAGCCACGTACAACACCAAGGGTCCCCGAAAGGTGAATTGAATTGATTTTTCGAACGGGGAGATGGTTTACTGTCACACCCGATATGAGTGGTATTTTCTGTAGTACTAGTCTCATCAGTTTAATCCCTGTATGGTCCCCAATCTGGGATCCATTTATTAAATAGATTTTTCGAACGGGGAGATGGTTAAAAAAACGCTGGCTCCCTCCCCTTTGTTTGAATCCACGGCACGGTCACTGCGTCTGCGCCGTGCAATTTACTGTCACACCCGATATGAGTGGTATTTTCTGTAGTACTATTCTCATCAGTTTAATCCCTGTTACATCCCATATCAGGGATAGCCTTTTGTGAAAAAAAATTTGGGCCGGGTACCTTCGACTCCCTTCACAGTAACATAGTAACATAGTACATAAGACCGAAAAAAGACATTTGTCCATCCAGTTCGGCCTGTCATCCTGCAAGTTGATCCAGAGGAAGGCAAAAAAAACCCTGTGAGGTTGAAGCCAATTTTCCTCACTTTAGGGGAATAAAAATTCCTTCCCAACTCCAATCAGGCAATCAGAATAAATCCCTGGATCAACGATCTCTCTCTAGTAGCTATATCCTGTAATATTATTACACTCCAGAAATACATCCAGGCCCCTCTTGAATTCCTTTATATATAATCCTTGTACTCACCATCACCACCTCCTCAGGCAGAGAGTTCCATAGTCTCTCTGCTCTTACCGTAAAGAATCCTCTTCTATGTTTGTGTACAAACCTTCTTTCCTCCAGACGCAGAGGATGTCCCCTCGTCACAGTCCTGGGAATGAATAGATGATGGGATAGATCTCTGTACTGTCCCCTGATATATTTATACATATTAATTAGATCTCCTCTCAGTCATCTTTTTTCTAAAGTGAATAACCCTAATTTTGATAATCTTTCAGGGTACTGTAGTTTCCCCATTCCAGTTATTACTTTAGTTGCCCTGCTCTGGACCCTCTCCAGCTCTGCTATGTCTGCTTTGTTCACTGGAGCCCAGAACTGTACACAGTACTCCATGTGTGGTCTGACTAATGATTTGTAAAGTGGTAGGACTATGTTCTCATCACGGGCATCTATGCCCCTTTTGATGCAACCCATTATCTTATTGGCCTTGGCAGCAGCTGCCTGACACTGTTTTTTGCAGCTTAGTTTGCTGTTTATTAAAATTCCTAGATCCTTTTCCATGTCAGTGTTACCGAGTGTTTTACCATTTAATAAGTACGGGTGACTTGCGTTATTCCTTCCCATGTGCATAACTTTACATTTGTCAGTGTTAAACCTCATCTGCCATTTATCTGCCCAAGCCTCCAATCTATCCAGATCGCTCTGTAGTAGTATACTGTCCTCTTCAGTGACAGACCAAATCTGGTCTGATACACCAAACTGAATTGATTTTAGGAACCAGGAGATGGAAAAAGCAGCTTGGTAGGTCCTCTTACTCCCAACTTGGGGCACTGCGCGTGCACGGAGCAATGTGCTGTGACACCCTATATGAGTGGTGTCTTAACTAGTACTATTCCTATCAGTTTGATCCCTGTTACATCCCCTATCCGGGGACGTGTGTGTCGAATTGATTAACCATTGTCGAATTAACGAACCATTACTAGTGTTGAGCGCGAATATTCAAATATCGAATTTTTTTCGCGAATATCGTCACTTCGCTAATTCGCAAATATTTTGAATATAGTGATATAAATTCGATATTTCGAATATTCTTTTTTTTTTATTGTTATATTTTTTTCTTTCCCACTTCCCTAAAGTTGTTCTTACCTGTCCTTTGGATTCCTGGCTTCCTGGCTGCCGCTTCTGCCGACTTCCGTGCTCATGGAGCGTCCCCATCACCATGGGAACGTCTCCATATACTAGAATGTACTGTCGGATTTGAGAATTACGTTGAAATCGCAATTCGATTATTTCAAGTTATAATAATCGAATTTCGATTTTAACTCATCACTGCTATATTCCATATTCGTTAATTGTAGCCTAATATGGAATATAGCAGTGCTAAGTTAAAAATCGAAATTCGATTATTATAACTTGAATTAATCGAATTGCGATTTCAACTTGGACCTGGTTTACTATGGTTGGCTTGGTAGAATTAGTGAATATGACAAATGTATTCGTCATATTCCACAAAACGAAGATAACGAATGTATTCATCATATTCCACAAAACGAAGATAACTGAAGTATTCTGCATCTTCATTTTAGCTACCTATTCATCAACTTCGCTAATTCTAGCAATCATATAGGAAAGTTTACTATAGAGACAGCTAAGTTTAATTCGCTATGCGATTATATTACTTAGCTTTTTTTTATAAATAGAATAATTATAATAATTATCAGGTATTATAATTATTCTATTTATTTTTAAATAAAAGCAGTCGTATAATCGCATAGCGAATTAAACTTAGCTTTCTCTATAGTAAACTTTCCTATATGATTGCTAGAATTAGCGAAGTTGACGAATACTTCGTTATTTTCGTTTTGTGGAATATAACGAATATATTCGTCATATTCGCTAATTCTACCAAGCCAACCATAGTAAACCAGGTCCAAGTTGAAATCGCAATGCGATTAATATAACTCGAAGTAAGCGCATGGCGATTTCAACATCCGTCTCCCATTGACTTTCAGTCCCCTATTAATATACCATCAGATCGGAGTTTTCTCCAATCCGATGGTATATTTTAACTTGAAGCGTCCCCATCACCATGGGAACGCCTCTATGTTAGAATATACCATCGGATTTGAGTTACATCGTGAAACTCGGATCCGACAGTATATTCTAACACAGAGGCGTTCCCATGGTGATGGGGACGCTTCAAGTTAGAATATACTGACGACTGTGTACATGACTGCCCCCTGCTGCCTGGCAGGTGCTGCCAGGCAGCAGGGGGCAGACCCCCCTCCCCCCCTGTATTTAACTCATTGGTGGCCAGTGCGGCCCCCCTCCCTCCCTCCCTCCCCAGTATTAAATGTGACCAGTGCAGCCTCCCTCTATATAAATCATCATCATGCCAACTTTGTATAAAAAAATTGGAAAAGTTGTCTTTTGCCAAGATATTTCTCTCACCCAGCATGGGTATATGTAAAATGACACCCCAAACCACATTCCCCAACTTCTCCTGAGTACGGCGATACCAGATGTGTCACACTTTTTTGCAGCCTAGGTGGGCAAAGGGGCACATATTCCAAAGTGCACCTTTCGGATTTCACCGGTCATTTTTTACACATTTTGATTGCAAAGTTCTTCTCACACATTTGGGCCCCTAAATTGCCAGGGCAGTATAACTACCCCACAAGTGACCCCATTTTGGAAAGAAGACACCCCAAGGTATTCCGTGAGGGGCATGGCGAGTTCCTAGAATTTTTTATTTTTTGTCGCAAGTTAGTGGAATATGAGACTTTGTAAGAAAAAAATAAAAATAAAAAATCATCATTTTCCGCTAACTTGTGACAAAAAAATAAAAAGTTCTATGAACTCACTATGCCCATCAGCGAATACCTTAGGGTGTCTACTTTCCGAAATGGGGTCATTTGTGGGGTTTTTCTACTGTTTGGGCATTGTAGAACCTCAGGAAACATGACAGGTGCTCAGAAAGTCAGAGCTGCTTCAAAAAGCGGAAATTCACATTTTTGTACCATAGTTTGTAAACGCTATAACTTTTACCCAAACCATTTTTTTTTTTTGCCCAAACATTTTTTTTTAATCAAAGACATGTAGAACTATAAATTTAGCGAAAAATTTATATATGGATATCGGTGTTTTTTTTTGCAAAATTTTACAGCTGAAAGTGAAAAATGTCATTTTTTTGCAAAAAAATCGTTACATTTCGATTAATAACAAAAAAAGTTAAAATGTCAGCAGCAATAAAATACCACCCAATGAAAGCTCTATTAGTGAGAAGAAAAGGAGGTAAAATTAATTTGGGTGGTAAGTTGCATGACCGAGCGATAAACGGTGAAAGTAGTGTAGTGCAGAAGTGTAAAAAGTGCTCTGGTCATGAAGGGGGTTTCAGCTAGCGGGGCTGAAGTGGTTAAGCGTGCCCCATGGGCTCGTGAAGACACTTTTATCCGATGCTGGTGGTGCCAGGGGCTTGGACATAGGGCCGATAACTGCACCATGACCACTAAACCCATTGACTGCGGGTTTTCTTGCTGCTCCTTATTCTACGCCAGGCCTGTCTGTACCACAGCCACCCTGCTGAGCACTAATGAACCTCCCATGTGCCATGTGTCCATTAACGGGTATCAGATTAACACGCTTTTAGACTCCGGGAGTCTAGTGTCCCTAGTGCACGGGTCACTGGTTTCTCAGAAAAATCCCTCTGAACAAAAGATCTCTGTTATCGGTATCCATGGGAATACCCAAGAGTGTCTGGCGGCGATGGATGTCATGGCCGCGCCGGGCGGGGAGACACAGCATCTGGTGGGAGTGGTAAAGAATCTTACATATGGGGCTATTTTGGGAAGAGACTTACCCATATTCTGGTCCTCATGGAAGGACAGAGCGAGATCTCTTGTGGAGAAAGACTCTCCAGGTCCTAAACCCAAAGACCGTGATTCCGGGGTACCGGTTATAGGGGTCCCCATCATAGGGATAGAGTGTAACCTCGATAGGTTTCCCCTAGAGGTATTGGCCGGTGAGGCCGCAAGAGGCCCCATCTATCCTGGAGTTGGTAGGTGTGGTTACACACTGGGTCTAGAACCAGCGACAAAAATGCGTGACATGGTGGTGGATGGCAGTCCAGTCCAAGCATTGTTGGATGCAGAGAGCCAGATGAGCCTGGTACATGCCAGCTTGGTGGCTGGGGACATGTTGGACAAAAATGCTAAGTGTGCTGGAGATACATGGGGATAGCGAGAACTATCCGGTGGCTCTCGTTGAGTGTGAGACTCCAATGGGAACTGGGACTTATGACCTTGATGTTGCAAATACGCTCATGCATGATGTAATGTTGGGCTGTGATTTCCCCTTGTTGTGGGGAAATGGAGACACTTCTTCAGTAAGTGACAAGACTCCTGCAGAACCTGTACCTATCCCCTTAAATGAAGGTGTAAGGGATATTCACAGTATACACAATGGTTTAGGTGAAACAACCATTGAAAACAATGTGGCAGATAAGGTGCAGAGTAAACATGTCAAATGAACTGTAATGCATAATAAAAGTGTGGGGTCATCTAAAATAGATGATGATGATGATGATTACACCCCCTTTCCTTTGCATGTTGTGATCAGGGAAGAATCTCCCCCTGCTGGTAAAAATGTATGTGATTTAAAGATGCTTATTGATGTTGAAAGCACCCAGCTGAGGGAACCCACTGTGATAAATGTGCAGGAAAGTGAAGAAGTGCTACAGGGTGTACCACACATACAAGGTGCGGATAAGCAGCCTCCATAGTGTTCTATGGTTAGTGAGCTCGGATGCAGGGTTGATGAAGGTGTTGTGACATACAGCGTGAACCAGGCACATGAAAGAGAGCCTCAGCGGGTTCAGGACATGAACCTGATCAAGCGGGGAGAGGTCAACATAGAGTCCGAGAACTATACCCATGCAGTTCAGAGCTGGGGGTATAATAGAAAAGCCAATGAGGCGCTGGTTGGGACCTAGTGTAGACGCTCCAATGTCAGCCCCGACAGAGGTTTGTGTAAAAATAGCAAAAACCCTGTCCAAACAACAAAAATGGGAGGTCAGGAAGTTAGTGCAGCAGAATACCGATGTCTTTTCAGAAAAGCCCGGTCGTACATCGGTGGTCCAGCATGACATTGTCACCGAGCTTCGGGTAAGGGTACGAGTAAAACAGTACTGTGTGCCAGAGGCCTGGAGACAAGCCATTATAGAAGATGTTTGGCCTAGGAGTTATCAAGGAATCTGAGAGCGAGTGGGCCAGTCCCAATGTGTTGATTCCAAAGCCAGACAGGTCGATACGATTTTGAAGTGAATGAAGTGTCGAAGTTCGACCTTTATACAATGCCCCGGGTTGACGAGCTGATTGAAAGACTGGGCCAGACCCAGTACTTCAAAACCATGGATTTAACCAAGGGTTACTGGCAGGTACCTCTGACAGAGTCAGCAAAGGAAAAGACCGCCTTTGTCACACCGGAGGGACTTTACCACTATGTAGTTTTGCCTTTTGGGTTACATGGGGCCCCTGCCACATTCCAGATGCTAATGGACATAGTCTTAAAACCTTATAGGAAGTATGCATCAGCCTACTTGAATGATATCATTATCCATATTGGCGACTGGCAGTCTCATTTGTCCCATTTGCAGGCAGTTGTGGACTCACTCTGAGATGCGGGCTTGACTGCAAATCCTCCAAAGAGTACCACAGGGCTAGAGGAGGCTCGTTATTTGGGGTACGTGATTGGCCGTGGGATCATCAAACCTCAAATAAACAAAGTCGATGCCATTCAAAATTGGCCCTGACCTCTCACAACAAAGCAAGTCAAAACATTTCTCGGCATAATTGGGTATTATAGGCATTTATACCCAATTTCGCCGGGAGGGCTGCACCCCTGACCGATCTGCTAAAAGGAAAGAAGTCAGTCAGGATTCGGTGGAATCCTTAGGCAGAAGAAGCATTTCATGCCCTGAAATTGGCCCTATGTGAAAAACCCGTCCTGTCCAACCCCAACTTTAAGGACGAATTCATTGTCCAAACGGACGAGTCTGAAGTAGGGCTAGGAGTCGTTCTGTTACAAAAAGTGAACAGAGATGAACATCCCATCACTTATTTGAGTAGAAAGCTTACCCCAGCAGAAAAGAACAACACCGTAGTAGAAAAGGAGTGCCTAGCTATCAAGTGGGCCTTGTAGTCCTTAGGGTACTACCTGCTGGAGCGACATTTTTGCCTGGTGAGGGACCATTCACCATTGGTCTAGATCAGGAATTCAAAGGAGAGAAATGCTCGGGTAACTAGGTGGTTTCTCTACTTGCAGAATTTTAATTTCTTGGTGGAAGCAGGGTAATGCTGATGCCCTGTCACGAGCATAATGTTTTGGTGTAGGTGTTCACCCCCACAGGTTTGAGTAGAGGGGGGGTATGTGAGGCAGTAACAGGCCTCATATATGAAGTACGGTATGCATCTCTGAGAATGGTGCAGGAAACCTATTAAGGAGATGCATATTGAGGTTTGCTGAGGTGCACCTGAGACATGCCACCAAGGTACCTGGCCTTGGTGGAGTAAAAGCCATTAGCTTGTGCGTCCACTAGGATAGATAGTGGACGGTCTTGTTAACTAGCATAGCTGGTTTCAGCTAATCCGGTCCTGGCTTTTACTGGGAGTGAGCAAAGAGCTTGGTGGGTGCTTACTTCCCACGATCCACTCCGGGGTTTATACTTGGCCCATGTCCACGATTGCATTTAAAAGTCAGTAGCATGAGGCAGGGTGTGTCTGTTGAGTGAGATGCTGCAGATCACACACTGAAAGGCACGTGTGAAGGAAACACTGGCCTGTGGACTGATTGCCTGACCCGGCTGTAACTGAACTGTAAGTTGGCTGGAACAAGCGATAAACCGTGTTGAAGAGACTGTTGTGTCCCTGCCTTTCTTCAACATATTCATGTTAGCCCTTGACATATAAGGGTGTGAAACTACTGGTCCCAACATGGCCTAACCAGGTGTAAAGGTATGCTCGGAGTGGTAGATTCACAAAACCCTGTATACCATATAAGTGACTACAGCACTGATCAGACACAGTGGCAGAATAAACATTTAAATTTAGTGACTTACAGGTGACATTTCCACCTAAGTTCTTGTCTTTCCTCATTCATCTTTCCATCCACTTCAGACATCATGATGACTTCTCCCTGCCACAACTTGTCTCTGCTGAGTTTGCCACTGAGATGTAACATAGTAACATAGTATATAAGGCCGAAAAAAGATATCTGTCCATCCATTTCGGCCTGTAATCCTGCAAGTTGATCCAGAGGAAGGCAAAAAAAAAAAACTGTAAGATAGAAGCGAATTTTCCTCACTTAAGGGGAAAAAAATTCCTTCCCGACTACAATCAGAATAATTCCCTGGATCAACGACCCATCTCTAGTAGCTACAGTGGGATGCAAAAGTTTGGGCAACCTTGTTAATCGTCATGATTTTCCTGTATAAATCATTGGTTGTTACGATAAAAAATGTCAGCTAAATATATCATATAGGAGACACACACAGTGACACCGGAAAAGTGAAATTAAGTTTATTGGATTTACAGAAAGTGTGCTATAATTGTTTAAACAAAATTAGGCAGGTGCATAAATTTGGGCACCACAAAAAAGAAATGAAATCAATATTTAGTAGATCCTCCTTTTGCAGAAATTACAGCCTCTAAACGCTTCCTGTAGGTTCCAATGACAGTCTGGATTCTGGTTGAAGGTATTTTGGACCATTCCTCTTTACAAAACATCTTTAGTTCATTCAGGTTTGATGGCTTCCGAGCATGGACAGCTCTCTTTAAGTCACACCACAGATTTTCAATTATATTCAGGTCTGGGGACTGAGGTGGCCATTCCAGAAGATTGTACTTGTTCCTCTGCATAAATGCCTTAGTGGTGTTTAGGGTCATTGTCTTGTTGAAAGATCCAGCCCCAGCGCAGCTTCAGCTTTGTCACTGATTCCTGGACATTGGTCTCCAGAATCTTCTGATACTGAGTGGAATCCATGCGTCCCTCAACTTTTACAAGGTTCCCAGTCCCTGCACTGGCCACACAGCCCCACAGCATGATGGAACCACCACCATATTTTACTGTAGGTAGCAGGTGTTTTTCTTGGAATGCTGTGTTCTTTTTCCTCCATGCATAACGCCCCTTGTTATGGCCAAATAACTCAATTTTAGTTTCATCAGTCCACAGCACTTTATTCCAAAATGAAGCTGGCTTGTCCAAATGTGCTTTAGCCCACCTCAAGCGGCACTTTTTGTGCTGTGGGTGGAGAAAAGGCTTCCTCTGCATCACTCTCACATACAGCACCTCCTTGTGTAAAGTGCGCAAAATGGTTGAACGATGCACAGTGACTCCATCTGCAGCAAGATGATGTTGTAGGTCTTTGGTGCTGGTCTGTGGGTTGACTCTGACTGTTCTCACCATTCGTCGCTTCTGTCTATCCAAGATTTTTCTTGGTCTGCCACTTCGAGCCTTAACTTGAACTGAGCCTGTGGTCTTCCATTTCCTCAATATGTTCCTAACTGTGGAAACAGACAGCTGAAATCTCTGGGACAGCTTTCTGTATCCTTCCCCTAAACCATGGTGGTGAACAATCTTTGTCATTTGAGAGTTGTTTTGAGACCCCCATGTTGCTACTCTTCAGAGAAAATTTAAAGAGGAGGGAAACTTACAATTGACCCCCTTAAATACTCTTTCTCATAATTGGATTCACCTGTGTGTGTAGGTCAGGGGTCACTGAGCTTACCAAGCCAATTTGAGTTCCAATAATTAGTTCTAAAGGTTTTGGAATCAATAAAATGACAACAGTGGCCAAATTTATGCACCTGCCTAATTTTGTTTAAACAATTATAGCACACTTTCTGTAAATCCAATAAACTTCATTTCACTTCTCAAATATCACTGTGTGTGTCTCCTATATGATATATTTAACTGACATTTTTTATCGTAACAAACAACGATTTATACAGGAAAATCATGACGATTAACAAGGTTGCCCAAACTTTCACATCCCACTGTATAACCTGTAATATTATTACACTCCAGAAATACATCCAGGCCCCTCTTGAACTCTTTTAGTGAACTCACCATCACCACCTCCTCAGGCAGAGAGTTCCATAGTCTCACTGCTCTTACCGTAAAGAATCCTCTTCTATGTTTGTGTACAAACCTTCTTTCCTCCAGATGCAGAGGATGTCCCCTTGTAACAGTCACATTCCTGGGGATAAATAGATAATGGGAGAGATCTCTGTACTGATCACTGATATATTTATACATAGTTATTAGATCTCCCATTTTAGTCATCTTTTTTCTAAAGTGAATAACTCTAATTTTGATAATCTTTCAGGGTACTGTAGTTGCCCCATTTCAGTTATTACTTTAGTTGCCCTACTCTGAACCCTCTGCAGCTCTGCTATGTCTGCCTTGTTCACAGGAGCCCAGAGCTGTACACAGTACTCCATGTGTGGTCTGACTAGTGATTTGTAAAGTGGTAGAACTATGTTCTCATCATGGGCATCTATGCTGCTTTTGATGTAACCCATATCTTCTTGGCCTTGGCAGCAGTTGCCTGACACTGGTTTCTACAGCTTAGTTTTCTGTTCACTAAAATTCTTAGGTCCTTTTCCATGTCAGTGTTACCCAGTGTTTTACCTTTTAGTATGTACGGGTGACTTGCATTATTCCTTCCCATGTGCATAACCTTACATTTGTCAGTGTTTAACCTCATTTGCCATTTCTCTGCCCAAGCCTCCAATCTATCCAGATCCATCGTAGCAGTATACTGTCCTCTTACGTGTCAATTACTTTACACAGTTTAGTGTCATCTGCAAAAATTTTATTTTTCTGTGCAAGCCTTTTACAAGATCACACCACATTTGCTATACGCCAATCCTTTGGAACACTTACTGTCAGTATAGAGTCCTTAAATATCATAAATAAGGGTCCGGCTATGACATTACTTCATTCTCTTAGGATATGGGGGTGTATGCCATTTGGTCCTTGCGATTTGTCAATTTTAATCTTTTTAAGATGCCGCTGTACTTCTTCCTGGGTCAGATATGGCACTTTTAATGGGGTATTTACTTTTACATTCTGCATTTTTATCTGATTATTTAGTTTACTATAACTATAGTATAACTATACTAGTTTATTTTCCTCAGTGAATACAGTGGAGAAAAACAATTTTTAATAGCCTTTGCATTCTCCTCATCACTCTCTGCAACTCCCCCCTCATTACGCTGTAAAGGGCCGACACTTTCAGATTTATACTTTTTACCATTTATATAATTGAAGAACATTTTAGGGTTAGTTTTGCTCTCTTTGCCAACTTTTTGGCGACTTTTATTTGTTTTTTACATATTCTATTTTTTCCCTTATAGTTTTTCAGTGCTTCCTCGTTACACTCCTGTTTTAGTGATTTAAATGCTTTATTCTTGTCATTTATTGCTTTCTTTACAGTTCTATTTATCCACATCATTTTTTCTCGTTCCTTAACCCTTCATTCCCTTAAGGTATGTACCTCTCACAATTAGATTTTAGGATGCTTTTAAAAATATCCCATTTTGTGGCGGTATTTTATTTCTGAGGACTTTCTCCCAGTTAGTTAGTCCTATGGCCTCTCTTAGTTCGCTAAATTTGGCTTTTTTGAAGTTTGGTATTTTTGTTCCTCCCTGAAGAAACACTCTTTTGAATGACAATTGGAAGGTTATTACTTTATGGTCACTATTTCCCAGGTGTCCCCCAGCCTGCACATCTGTTGTTCTGTCAGGTCTATTGGTTAATAGTAAGTCCAGTATGGCTGTCCCTCTAGTCGGGTCCTGAACCAGTTGGGAAAGGTAGTTGTCTTTGGTTATTGCCAAGAACCTGTTTCCTTTTATGAGATATACAGGTTTCAGTTACCCAGTCTATATCTGGGTATTTGGAGTCCCCCAAAATAACAACCTAATTTCATTTAGTAGTAGATGTTCTGTGGACTCTGGTATATTAACCCCTTAAGGACCGAGGACGTACCGGTACGCCCTATTTCCCGAGTCCTTAAGGACCGAGGACGTACCGGTACGTCCTGACTTAAAATCTGAATTCCGGCGCCGCGGGGGTTAATCGAAACGGGATTTCGGCTGAAATCATTCAGCCGGCATCCCGTAACAACGCAGGGGGGGGTCATTGGACCCCCCCGTATCGGCGATCGCAGAAAACCGCAGGTCAATTCAGACCTGCGGTTTTCTGCGTTTCCGGTCCATTCGGGTGTCCTGTGACCCGATGAACCGGAAAAAGACTGCGATCGGTGGCGTAATTTTACACCACCAATCGCAGTCCGAGGATTTGCAGAGGCGGAGCTGGCCCTGGTGCTGAACGCCGCTGTCCAGGGTGCTGATTGGTGCAGGGGAGAGAGGCGCGAGATTCAAACTTCCTGCGCTCCTCTCTCCCCTCCTCTTCCTGTCCAGCACCCTGACCGTGCAGCATCGTCCAGCACCAGCTCCTGTGTCCCCCTAAATCGGCATCCATCACCCTCCTGCACCCATCGCCACCCAGGTAGGTTAGGGTCAGTGAGGGAGAGGCACCTTTAGGCAGGGATAGAAGGGAAAAGTTAGAAAAAAAAAAAAAAAAAAAAGCACATTTATTCCAAACTTTTTTTTTTCAACTTTCAGACCCCAGACCCCCCCTGCCACTTGCCCCCCCCGCATCCCCCCCACCACCAGCCCCCCCCCCCCCACCAACCCCCTCCCCCCCACCAACCCCCTCCCCCCACCACCAGACCCTTCCCCCACCACCACTTTTTTTTTTTTTCTGCGTGCGCTGACTGGCCGGCACTTTTTAGCGTCCGTCCACTGTTAGCGCATCGCCCGCCCCACCACCCCACCGACCGCTGATCAGCGTTGAACCGCAGATCAGCAAGTTTGAACTTTTTTTTTTTTTTTTTTCCTAACACTTTTTTTTGCCTGGACTTTTTAGTACGTGAACACCCGTGCCCCCACACACACGCACATAGAATAAAGGTTTACACGCACGCACATACACACGCACACACACACACCCATGGCCCGCCGGGTGTTCTCGGCCGAGGAGGCATATGCCCAGATTGCCTCCGACTCTGAGAGCCCCAGTGAGGATGAGGATGACCCCACGTTCCTTTTGTCATCCGCATCCTCCTCATCATCATCGGATGACGATGAGCCACCAAGGCAGCGGAGACGCCGCCAGGCGGAGCCAGGGGCCACACATGCTAGGGATCCTGTGGCCCACCCTAGTACGAGCCGCCCTGGGGTTCGTACTGGTTTCCCGGCCCACCAAATAAGTTCACCGGAGCCCCCTGCCGATGAACTTAGCTGGTGTCCCCCAGTGGACTTTGAGCCTGAGATTCCGGATTTCGCTGGCAATCCTGGAATCCAGATTCCCACAGTGGGGTTTACTGAAATAGACTTTTTTAGTTTTTTTTTCAGTAACCCACTGGTGAATTTGATGGTGGAGCAGACGAATCTGTACGCCCAACAGTTCGTCGCTCGAAACCCAGGCTCAGTTTTGGCTAGACCCGGTGGCTGGACGCCGGTCAGTGCAGCCGAAATGAGGACATTTTGGGGCCTCGTGCTGCATATGGGTCTAGTCCAAAAACCCAGTGTCAGGCAATACTGGAGTGGGGACGTCCTGTACCAGACCCCACTGTACAGTATGGTCATGATACGTCACCGGTTTGAGGCCATCCGGAAATGTCTGCATTATTCCGATAATGCAGCATGTCCACCCCGAGGTGATCCTGCCTATGACCGGCTGTACAAGATACGGCCGGTCATCGATCACTTTGGGGCCACATTTCAGCAGGCCTACGTACCTGGAAGGGAGGTCGCGGTTGATGAGTCTCTCGTTGCGTTCAAGGGGAGACTCAGTTTCCGCCAATACATTCCCACAAAGCGGGCGAGGTATGGCGTGAAGCTATACAAAATTTGTGAGAGTACCTCAGGGTACACTTACAAATTTCGTGTGTACGAGGGGCGAGATTCCCGGATTCAACCACCAGAATGTCCCCCCACTCTGGGTGTTACCGGGAAACTCGTGTGGGACCTTATGTACCCACTGCTGGATAAGGGTTACCACTTGTACGTGGACAACTTTTATACCAGCATTCCCTTGTTCAGGTCCCTTGCCGCCAGATCCACGTTCGCTTGTGGGACCGTGCGGAAAAATCAACGCGGCCTCCCTGCCTACCCCCTCCAGGTACCTATCCCCAGGGGTGAGACCCGTGCACTTACCAGTGGAAACCTGTTGCTGGTCAGGTATAAGGACAAGAGGGATGTCCTTATGCTGTCCACAATCCACGGTAACAGCACCACCCCAGTCCCTGTGCGAGGTACCGCGGCAACGGTCCTCAAGCCCGATTGTATCGTCGACTACAATCGGTATATGGGAGGAGTTGATCTCTCTGATCAAGTCCTCACGCCATATAACGCCATGCGCAAAACCCGGGCATGGTACAAAAAAGTTGCGGTCTACATGGTGCAGGTTGCCATGTACAACTCTTTTGTACTATCCCGAAGCGCTGGCAGCACAGGGACATTCCTCCAATTCTATGAGGCAGTCCTCAAAGACCTGATCTTTTCGGACCGGGAAAGAGCAGGCCGGAGTACCTCGGGAACTGGAGGCGCCCGGATCGTCCCTGGCCAACACTTTCCAGGTGTGGTCCCCCATACTGGAAAGAAGGGACGAACCCAAAAAAAGTGCAGAGTGTGTCACAAGAGGGGGATACGGAAGGACACCACAACTCAATGTGACACGTGCCCCGATCATCCGGGCCTCTGCATTATCGATTGCTTCAGGGAGTATCACACTTCCATGGAGTACTAAATTTTTATAATCCCCAACAGTTCACTAGAGAACATAAAACACTATGGCTCTCAGACTTTGGAGACACGAAAACAATTTTTCTTTCCCCAAAAAATATTAGTTTTAGTGCAGGCATCCTCAAACTGCGGCCCTCCAGATGTTGTAAAACTATAACTCCCAGCATGCCCAGACAACCTACAGCCATCATCAGGGCATGGTGGGAATTGTAGTTTTACAACATCTGGAGGGCCGCAGTTTTAGGATGCCTGCTTAGTGTCTCCAAAGTCTGAGAGCCATACATATTGGGCATCGTCGCGTGCGTAAAAGTCGTCGCTATAAAAATAACTTTTTACCAAACGCCTCGGATGAACGGTGTTAAAAATATAAAATAAAAACGGTGCCAAAACACCTATTTTTGGGCAAAATTTTAATTTAAATCCATTTTGCCGGTAATAAAGCAAGGGTTAACAGCCAAACAAAACTAAACATTTATTGCCCCAATTCTGTAGTTTGCAGAAACACCCCATATGTGGTCGTAAATGGCTATATAGCCGCACGGCAGGGCATAGAACGAAGGGAACTCCATACGGTTTCTGGAAGGCAGATTTTGATGGACAGTTTTTTTTTTTTACACCATGTCCCATTAGAAGCCCCCCCTGATGTAGCCTAGACTAGAAACTCCAAAAAAGTGACCCCATCTAAGAAACTACACCCCTCAAGGTATTCAAAAATTACTTTACAAACTATGTTAACCCTTTAGGTGTTCCACAAAACTAAATAGCGAATGTAGAAACAATTTTAGAATTAAATTTTTTTGTTACATTGCCTCAAAAAAGAGTAATATAGAGCAACCAAAAATCTAATTTACCCCAAAAATTGTCCCAAAACAACAACCACCTTATCCCGTAGTTTCCTAGATGGGGTCACTTTTATGGAGTTTCTACTCTAGGGGTGCATCAGGGGGCTTGAAAGGGTACATGGTGTAAATAAACCAGTCCAGCAAAATCTGCCTTCCAAAAACCGTATGGCGTTCCCCTTCTTCTATGTCCTGCCGTTTAGCCAAACAGTAGTTTACGACCACATTTGGGGTGTTTTTGCAAACTACAGAATCAGGGCAACCCATTTTGAGTTTTGTTTGGCAGTTAACCCTTGTTTTACTCCTGGAAAAAACTGATTATATTGGAAAATTTTCCAAAAAATAGAAATTTCTAAATTGTTTCTCCATCTGCCATTAACTCTTGTGGAACACCTAAAGGGTTAACAAAGTTTGTAAACCCAGTTTTGAATACCTTGAGGGGTGTACTTTCTTAGATGGAGTCACTTTTTTGAAATTTCTATTCTAGGGGTGCAACAGGGGGCTTCAAATGGGACATGGTATAAACAAAACCAGTCCTGCAAAATCTGCCTTCCAAAACCCATATGGTGTTCCCCTCCTTCTATGTGCTACCGTTCGGCCAAACAGTAGTTTACGACCACATATGGGGTGTTTTTGCAAACTACAGAATCAGGGCAACCCATTTTGAGTGTTGTTTGGCAGTTAACCCTTGTTTTACTCCTGGAAAAAATTGATTATATTGGAAAATTTTCCAAAAAATAGAAATTTCAAAATTGTTTCTCCATCTGCCATTAACTCTTGTGGAACACCTAAAGGGTTAACAAAGTTTGTAAACCCAGTTTTGAATACCTTGAGGGGTGTACTTTCTTAGATGGAGTCACTTTTTTGAAATTTCTATTCTAGGGGTGCAACAGGGGGCTTCAAATGGGACATGGTATAAACAAAACCAGTCCTGCAAAATCTGCCTTCCAAAACCCATATGGTGTTCCCCTCCTTCTATGTGCTACCGTTCGGCCAAACAGTAGTTTACGACCACATATGGGGTGTTTTTGCAAACTACAGAATCAGGGCAACCCATTTTGAGTGTTGTTTGGCAGTTAACCCTTGTTTTACTCCTGGAAAAAATTGATTATATTGGAAAATTTTCCAAAAAATAGAAATTTCAAAATTGTTTCTCCATCTGCCATTAACTCTTGTGGAACACCTAAAGGGTTAACAAAGTTTGTAAACCCAGTTTTGAATACCTTGAGGGGTGTACTTTCTTAGATGGAGTCACTTTTTTGAAATTTCTATTCTAGGGGTGCAACAGGGGGCTTCAAATGGGACATGGTATAAACAAAACCAGTCCAGCAAAATCTGCCTTCCAAAACCCATATGGTGTTCCCCTCCTTCTATGTGCTCCCGTTCGGCCAAATAGTAGTTTACGACCACATATGGGGTGTTTCTGTAAACTACAGAATCAGGGCAACCCATTTTGAGTGTTGTTTGGCAGTTAACCCTTGTTTTACTCCTGGAAAAAATTGATTATATTGGAAAATTTTCCAAAAAATAGAAATTTCAAAATTGTTTCTCCATCTGCCATTAACTCTTGTGGAACACCTAAAGGGTTAACAAAGTTTGTAAACCCAGTTTTGAATACCTTGAGGGGTGTACTTTCTTAGATGGAGTCACTTTTTTGAAATTTCTATTCTAGGGGTGCAACAGGGGGCTTCAAATGGGACATGGTATAAACAAAACCAGTCCTGCAAAATCTGCCTTCCAAAACCCATATGGTGTTCCCCTCCTTCTATGTGCTACCGTTCGGCCAAACAGTAGTTTACAACCACATATGGGATGTTTCTGCAAACTACAGAATCAGGGCAACCCATTTTGAGTGTTGTTTGGCAGTTAACCCTTGTTTTACTCCTGGAAAAAATTGATTATATTGGAAAATTTTCCAAAAAATAGAAATTTCAAAATTGTTTCTCCATCTGCCATCAACTCTTGTGGAAGACCTAAAGGGTTAATAAAGTTTGAAAAAACAGTTTTGAATACCTTGAGGGGTGTAGTTTCTAGAATGGGGTCATTTTTGGGAGGTTTCTATTATCTAAGCCTCACAATATGACTGCAAACCTGAACTGGTCCATAAAAAGTGGGATTTTGAAGATTTCTCAAAAATTTCAAAATTTGCTTCTAAACTTCTAAGCCTTGTAACATCCCCAAAAAATAAAATATCATTCCCAAAATGCTACAAACATGAAGTAGACATATGGGGAATGTAAAGTCATCACAATTTTTTGGGGTATTACTATGTATTACAGAAGTAGAGAAACTGAAACTTTGAAATTTGCTAATTTTTCAAAAATTTTGGTAAAAAATGTATTTTTTTATGCAAAAAAATTAACTTTTTTGACCCAATTTTAGCAGTGTCATGAAGTACAATATGTGACGAAAAAAACAATCTTAGAACGGCCTGGGTAAGTCGAAGCGTTTTAAAGTTATGAGCACTTAAAGTGACACTGGTCAGATTTGCAAAAAATGGCCTGGTCCTTAAGGTGAAAATGAGCCTGGTCCTTAAGGGGTTAAGTGGTTTATAATAAACTCCTATTAGCAATTTATTATTTTTGCCTCCATGTATCTCTACCCACAGTGACTCCATATGTTCATGTCCCTCACTTATATCTTCTCGTACTGTGGGCTTTAGACAGGACTTTACATAAAGGCAGACCACTCCCCCTCGTCGGTTTTGGCGATCCTTTCTCAACAGACTGTAACCCTGTACTGTAACTGCTCGTTCATATCTATCATCCAGCCATGTCTCAGTTATTCCCACTATGTCATAGTCCTCCTCACACATCACTAATTCCACTTCCCCAGTTTTATTAGTTAGGCATTAGTATACATATATGTATATTGTATATTATAATATAGTATAATATATGTATATTTTATTACTCTACACCTATCCTTCTGAACTGTTCTAGTCCCTCCTTCCATTCCTCCCCCATTCCCATTACCTTGCCCCTGGTCTCTATCTGCACTATCTTCCCACCCTATAATGTAATTATCCCCCCCCCCCCAGTCCCTAGTTTAAACACTCCTCCAACCTTCTAGCCATATTCTTCCCCAACACAGCTGCCCCTTCCCCATTGAGGAAGGCTGACATTGAGATCCTGAGCCTGTAGCCGACAGAGAAGTCAGCCCAGTTTTCCAAGAACCCAAACCCCTCCTTCCTACACCAGTTCTTGAGCCACTTGTTAACCTCCCCAATCTCCTGCTGCCTTTGTTATGTGGCTCGTGGAACAGGTAGTATTTCGGAAGATGCTACCTTTTGAGGTTCTTGCCTTAAGATTTTGACCTAAATCCCTAAAATCATTTTTAAGGGCGCTCCACCTACCTCTAACTTTGTCATTAGCTCTGATATGGACCATGACTGCTGGATCTTCTCCAGCCCCTCCCAGTAATCCGTCAACCCGATCCGCAATGTGTCATACTGGAGCGCCAGGAAGACAACACACCATTCGACGATCCCGGTCTTTGTGACAGATTTCCCTGTAATAATTGAGTCTCCCACTACTAGCACCTGTCTGGCCTGGCCTGCTCTCCTGGTCCCCTGCTTACTGGAGCTGACATTCCCCTGACTGGCAGAGAAAGATGTCTTCAGCTTCTTGCTTTACCAACACATCAGCAACCTATATACTAACACAAAATCATCTTAGTGCCACATTCTGTACCTTCAATATAATAGCAGCATACAGTGTGCTCCTAAAAACATGCCACATGCTATGCTCCCTGAAAATAAAGCATCACAAACAGTGCTCTTAATGGTAGTAAGACACACTCTGTGCCCCATGTATATATAGCCTCATGCTCTGCAACCCCTGTATAGAGTGCCACATGTGTTGTGCCCACTGTATAAAGTGTCCCTTTATATAATGCCAGGATCTATGCCCCCTTTATATAGTGCCTTTTCCTCTTTGGTGCCTCTTGTTCTGAGCCCTCCTATAGTGTGCCTCATGTTCTGTGCCCCCTATAGTGTGCCTCATGCTATAACCACTCCTGCACAGGCCTGCATCTGTGGAATGTTACCATCGGCATCAGAAAAAAAAAGGCTCCAAATAGTGCATTAGGGAACTACTGGTTACCGCCTCGCCATATCGCTCTTTTTTGTGATGTAGGCGCCACCTTCAACAGTCTGCAGATTCAAGCCCTTCCAGAAGGTGGCTATAAAGATATCTGCAGAATGTTGCAACTGTGGCATGTGCCTGCTCTTTCACAGCAGTTATGCTCCCTCATAGTAAGAATGCAATGCTAGTGCCTTCACACAGTAGAATGCCTTTTAAGGGACCCCTCAGAGTAGAATGCCCCCTTTGTGCCCCTGAACATTAGTTATGCCCCTTTAGTGCCCTTTAGTGCAATTATTCCCCATAATGCCCCCACACAGTATTTACGCCCCCTTAGTGCCCACACACAGTAAATATGCCCACATACTGCCACCCCCTACTAGTTATGTCCCTGTAGTTTCACCTCATAGTAGTTATGACCCATTAGTGCCCCCAGATAGTAGTTAATCCCCTTAATTGTGCCCAAAGAGTAAAATGCCTATTTAGTGTCCCTACACTGTAAAAGGCCCCCTTGGTGCCCTCAAGTAGTGATGCCCACTTGGTGCTCCCATCTGATAGTGCTGTTTCCTCTGTGACTCCAATCCAGTCGTTCTGCCCTCTTAGTGCCCCATCCACTAGATCTGTCCTCTTAGTGCTCCTAATCCAGTAGTTTTGCCCCCTTAGTGCCCCCATCCAGTAGTTCTGACCCCTTAGAAGGGGCGTTGTTAGGTCAAAACATTCGAGGCTTAAGCCCCGGATGTTTTGACCAGTGCCCCCGAATGTTATGCCGGCTCAAAGTGCCGTAACTACCAGGGAAGCAGGGGAAGCGGCTGCTTCAGGGCCCGGCATCCTGACACCAAGTGTCTTGATTATCTAATGCAGTTTTTCATGCCATGCACCTTTACATACAGTGCTGCGCCGGCAACATTGGGGGCCTGGCCTGTCCATCATCACCGCCCGTCCTGTGTGTGACTGAATCTGAGCAGCGCAGTCATTTCCACACAATCTCCTACACAGCCTAGGGTTGCCACCTTTCCCAACAAAAAATACCAGGCACGTTAAGCCACACCCCAAAGGTGGTGTGGTTGTAGGGTCGTGGCTTAACACAAGGTGTGAAGTCGCTGTCATACTGTGCCTCCCCCATTAGAGCCCCCAGTAATAGTAATGCACCCATTAATAGTAATGCCCCCTCAGTAATAGTAATGCCCCCACTAGTGTTCCCCAGTAAGAGTAATGGCCCTATTAGTGTGCCCCAGAATGAATAATGCCCCTATTAGTGCCCCCCAGTAAGAGTAATGCCCCAATTAGTGCCACCCAATAAGAATAATGCCCCATTAGTGACCCCCAGTTAGAGTAAAGTGGCCCTAATCCCCCGGGAACCATCACTCGGGGCCGGCACACTGACTGTAGAGTGTTGTGTGAGAGTCCGGCAGCTTTCCTGGGCCCGGTAACGGAGATCGGGGGAGAGGGGAGGTATCGTGATAGGAAAGGAGAGCAGCAGAAGAGCCGGGGAGACGGGAGGAGCACAGGCCCGCGGCTCATCTCATTGTTATCCAGCCTGATCTGGGAGTGAGAGCAGCTCAGTCCCGGTACGACCTACCTGCTGTGGGGCGAGGGTTTGCTGCTCTCCTTCAGAAGCGTCTTCGTGTTCCTGAACACCCGCAGACCCCAGCTTCCAATCCATGCTGACCAGCAGCCTCGTCCTATTCAGGTTCGAGCCGGTCCCGGAGTGCCGGCCGCTCACAGCTCGCCGACGCTCACTCACAGCCAGCTGTCAGGACCGTGAGCGAACAAGTCAGACAGTCTGCACTGCAGTTTAAAATTAATCCTGTGTCCGGGTCTGAGAAAGGCTTGTACCCGGACACAGGATTACAAACCCGGACTGTCCGGGTCAATCCCGTACAGGAGGCAACCTTAGCACAGCCCCGGAGCCTGACTCCGCCCACTCATGTGACTGATCATGTGCTTGTGACATCATGAAAGCTCTTTTTGCGCACTAGGAACTATCATCTCCTGAAGTAGGACGTGGGAATGGAGCATTTCTAGCATTGATGTAGATACGGAAGACAGCGCTTCTTGTATTTAGGACTGTCCCAGTATAGTAAGGAAAAAGTAACCATAAACCACTGGTCTCTTTATGCACATTGATAGACCATAGGTGTTGGTGATACTTTATCTGAGGTGCATGTTTTGGCTGTATTCTGCCTCTGCCCTGTACTGTACCCCCTATGGTGCACTGTGTGTGCTCCCTGCCCTGTACTATGCTGCACTGTGTGTGCCTCCTGCCCTGTACTGTACCCCCTATGCTGCACTATGTGTGCCTCCTGCCCTGTACTGTACCCCCCATGCTGCACTGTGTATACCCCTGCCCTGTACTGTACCCCCATGCTGTATTTTGCCTCCTGCCCTGTACTGTGCCCCCATGCTGCACTGTGTGTGCCTCCTGCCCTGTACTATGCCCCATATGCTGTATTCTGACTCCTGCCCTATGCCCCTATGCTGCACTGTGTGTGCCTCCTGCCCTGTACTGTACCCCCTATAATGCACTGTGCCCCCTATGCTGCACTGTGTGTGCCCTCTGCTTTGTACTGTACCCCCTATAATGCACTGTCCCCCCTATGCTGCACTGTGTGTGCCCCCTGCCCTGTATTGTGCCCGCTATGCTGTACTGTGCCCCCTGCCTTGTACTGTGCCCCGGTCACATACTGTATTGTGTCCCCTTATACCCTGTTATCCAGTCACTGTATGGCAGTGCTATCCAGTCACTGTATGGCAGCGTTATTCAGTTACTGAATGGCAGTGTTATCTAGTCATGATATGGAGCTATAACGTTATATCGTTATATTGTTTTGTTATCCAGTCATGGTATGATATATTATCCAATATAGCTGTATTATTTAGTCTCTATATGTTGGTGATTATATAGTCACTAAATCTATTATTATTCGAGGGTAGGGCTAATATCTTTACAGTATTTACTGTAGATTCCAGACTGTAGAATACAGTCCACACTACATATTGCCAGGACCAGGCTGTGCGCTTTGCCAGCCTTCTGTACTACAGCATGCAGTACATTGCAGCCTCCCATCTCTTCCTTTAGTGCTTGCCACTTGGCACTATCTTGGCACACTAAGGCTGGTTTCACATCACGTTTTGCCATTGATTTAAAGAGATAGGGGGCACACCAAATAGTTCAGGGAGTGCAAGGGGTGGTGCAACTGCATGTAACACATAACCTGACCCGAGAGAGAGTCAAAAAGAACCACCCCATAGATGCACATCCAACAATAAGAGAATATTAAAAATATATATAAAGTTTATTAGACACAACAACAGACACGCATTAAAAAATTGTATACAATATAGAACAAAGTGCGGTATGCAATAAGATCAATGTAACCGACACACACAGGTCCACTGGGTTACCACAAATAAATATATGCGTTATCAACCAGCATAAATAGCAATACAATGAATCCCATGAAGCAAATGTAAGGTAAGGTAAGACCACTAGAAATGAGGATAAAGACAGACCAAAATAAGGTCAAATATCAAGAGCCAAACCTACATAGCCTGCTGGTACAGTGGACCTGGAAACATGAGAAGCGCCCTTTTGCCATTGGTCCAATGCAAGAGTAGGCAACCTACGGCACTCCAGCTGTTGTAAAACTACAACTGCCAGCATGGATTATTGTTCTGCTCTTCTCATAACTCCCATAGAAATTAATGGAACATGCTGGGAATTGTGGTTTCACAACAGCTGGAGTGCCGAAGGCTGCTGACCCCTGGTAATGTATACATAAAATGTATATGTTAACAGGTGACTCAGACTCACACCATACAGTGGCATCTGTCACCATAGAGCCCCGTTGTAAAAAATATATAATGATACCTTAATGTATACATTTAACAGACTTTGCAGGATACAAAGAGTAGTGTGCTGCGCTTTTGTATCCCATTTTCCAATATAAACATCAAACAGATGGCAAAAATGTGATGTGAACTTTCCCTTACATATGCACATATAGGATGCCAGGATAGTCATGGAGGAGGGGCCCCATACAAAATTTTGTTGTGGGGCCCAGTCAGCTCTAGCAATGCCCCTGGCCGCCATCCTAATCCGTATCCTGCAGTAACTGAACTTTAAAACAGCGCTCATGATCTCATTACTATCTTACACACTCAGCTCCAGAAACATGCAGTGCGGGCGGCGCTCGCTCACTGACGTCACGCGCCTGCTCCTCCCACTAGGCGCACTGCCTGTTACTGGATCTGAGTGTGTAAGTCAAGATAGTAATGAGATGAGCGCTGAATTAAAATTTAGTTACTGCAGGATACGGATTACTGAGGGGATGATCTGTGGGGTTGCCCAGACGGCTAGGCCCTTTACAGTAGTTATTAACCCCTTTCAGCAGGCCCCCATTCACAGAAGGGGGGACTGCTGAAAGGGGCGAATAACTACTGTGAAGGCGGGACTTCTGAAAGGGGTTAAAGTACAAAGGGGGGGGGGGGGATGATCTGTGGGGTTGCCCAGACGGCTAGGCCCTTCGCAGTAGTTATTAACCTCTTTCAGCAGTCCTCCATTCACGGACTGCTAGGGTTAATAACTACTCTGAAGGGAGGACTGCTGAAAGGGGTTAATAACTACTGTAAAGGGGGGGGGGGACTGCTGAAAGGGGTTAATAACTACTGTGAAGTCCCCCCTTCCCAGGCAATGGGGGTGTGGCTTCATGGGGTGGGGGCATGGCTTCACAGGGGTGTGATACAGTGGGCTTGTGCCCCAGATGTTTTCAGACCCTAGCAACACCCCCTAGTGCCCCCAATCCAGTATTTCTGACCCCTTAGTGTTCCATCCAATAGTGCTGCCCTCTTACTGCTCCTAATCCATAAATTGTGCCCCCTTTGTGCCTCCAATTCAGTAGTTCTGCATCTTAGTGCCCCCATCCAGTAGTTTTGCCACCTTACTGTCGCTCTCCAGTAGTGCTGCCCCCTTAGTTCCCCAGATCCAGTAATGATGACCCTTAGTGCCCCCAACCAGTAGTCCTGCCCCCTTAGTGCCCCATCCAGTAGTTTTGCCCCTTTAGTGCCCCATCCAGTAGTCCTGTCCCTTTAGTGCCCCCAATCCAGTTGTAACAGCGTCCTCTGTGCGATGCTGTCCTTCTGCTTACCTCTGCGGTTCCAGGAACCGTACTCATCTGTGATCGTGGTCTTTGCTTCCCTGTCTCTGCTGCAGCTTTGGGTTCTGCCTGTGTGGTTAGTATTACCTTTGAAGATTCTGCTCCACAACTTCCATTCACCTGAACACTGCTTGAACTCGGCTTCGGTTGTGGCAGTACGCATCACCCCCTGGGCGGGGCTGATTTGTGTCAGGTGATTGTCTGACCTTGCTCCTTTGTCACCTTCCTTGACCTTTTGCTCGTCCTGACTACGTCTCTGCATCATCTTCCAGTTCCTGTCTTGTTTCTCCTGGTCACGACCCTGCCTGATTTACTACGTCTGTACTGTCGGTACCTTCGCAGGTACCTCCTGGTCTGCCTGGACCAGCTGTCACTGACTAGTTTACGCTCCAGAGTAGCCCCTGGCAACTACCCATGGTCAAGCCTATCCTCACCATCTGAGGCTTTAGTGAAATCTGAGTAGTTGCTTAGTCACACCCCTCTGGAGTATTGCTAGTCAGTGGCACAGTGGGTTCAGTAATTCTGACCCTTAGTGCCTCCTTTATCCAGTAGTTCTGGCCCCTTAGTGCTCCATCCAGTAATGCTGCTTCGTATGTTCCCCCAATCCAGTCATACTGACCCTTAATGCCCCCATTCAGTAGTTTTTCCACCTTAATGCCCCCTATCCCGTAATGCTGACCCTTAGTGCCTCCATCCAGTAGTTTTGCCCCCCTTAGTGCCCCAATCCAGTAGTGCTGTCATTTAATGCCCCCAATCCAGTAATGCTGAACCTTAGTGCCCCATCCAGTAGTTCTGCACTCTTAGTGCCTCATCCAGTAGTTTTGCCCCCTTTATTGCCCCATCCAGTAGTTTTGCCCCCTTTATTGTCCCACCCAGTAGTTTTGCCCACTTTAGTGCCCCATCCAGTAGTTTTGCCCCCTTAATACCCCCAATTTAGTAGGTCTGTCCCCTAAGTGCTCCCAATCCAGTAATAAAAAAAATAAAAAAAATACCTTGCAGCCTCCTTTCCCCTGTGAGCAATGAACACCCCGCTCTCTCCAGTAGCAGGCACAATGTGATGACATCATCACTCCTGCTGAACTGGAGAGCGGACAGGCAGATTCCAGTCCTGTGTGCTCTTTGTACACAGCTCTGCAGGCGCAATGTGTCACTACATCATGCCTGCCCCTGTAGAGAGAACAGGCTGACTCACAGTGAAGCAGGGAGCTGACAGCTCCCTGCTTCACTATGGCATTCAGCTAGTAAAGGGGCACCTGGAAGCTGGATGAATCGTTCTGGATGCCTGGAAAAGGGGACCATCTTCAGGAATCGCACAGGTCGCACACCCCAAAGATCAGCCCTTACCACAGGCAGCGCTTATTAGAAAGATTATTACACGGCCACGCCATATATGGAGTAAGCTTGGTTTCTGTGCACATTTCATTCTTTATAAACTTTAAAATCCTTTAAAATGTTTTAATGGTTTTCTCTCTTGCTTTTATTTAGAAAATGGATAAAAATAAAGATGGAATTGTAACCTTGGATGAATTCATAGAGTCATGTCAAGAGGTAAGATATTATTATGATTGATTTATTCTGTTTGCTGTAATTTACACTGAGCAAAAATATAAACGAAACACTTTCGGTTTTGTTCCCATTTTGCATGAGCTGAACTCAAAGATCTGAAACATTTTCTACATACACAAAAGACAGTCAGGATCTGGTGAGACCACGATTTGCCTCATGCAGTGCAATACATCTCTGCATAGAGTTGATCAGGTTGTTGATTGTGGCCTGTGGAATGTTTGTCCACTCTTCAATAGCTGTGCGAAGTTGCAGAATATTGGCAGGAACTGGAACACACTGTCGTATACGCCAATCCAGAGCTTCCCAAACATGCTCAATAGGTGACATGTCCAGTGAGTTTTCAGCTTCCAGGAATTGTGTACAGATCCTTGCAATGTGGGGCCGTGCATTATCATGCTGCAACATGAGGTGATGGTCGTGGATTGTGCCTCAGGATCTCATCACGGTATCTCTGTGCATTCAAAATGCCATCAATAAAATGCACCGGTGTTCGTTGTCCATAACATACGCCTGCCCACACCATAACCCCATCTGCCATCTGCCCTGAACAGTGAAAACCGGGACTCATCCGTGAACTGAGCCCCTCTTCAACATGCCAGATGCCATCCAATGTGAGCATTTGCCCACTCAAGTCGGTTACGACTATGAACTGCAGTCAGGTCCAGACCCCAAAGAGGACAACGAGCATGCAGATGAACTTCCCTTAGACAGTTTCTGACAGTTTTTACAGAAATTATTTGGTTATGCAAACCGATTGTTGCTGCAGCTGTCCGGGTGGCTGATCTCAGACGATCATGGAGGTGAACATGCTAGATGTGAAGATCCTGGGCTGGTGTGGTTACACATGGTCTGCGGTTGTGAGGATGGTTGGATGTACTGCCAAATTCTCTGAAACGCCTTTGGAGACAGCTTATGGTAGAGAAATGAACATTCATTGTACAGGCAACAGCTCTGGTAGACATTCCTGCAGTCAGCATGCAATTGCACGCTCCCTCAAACGTTATGACATCTGTGGCATTGTGCTGTGTGATCAAACTGCACATTTTAGAGTGGCCTTTTACTGTGGGCAGTCTAAGGCACACCTGTGCGTCTAATCAGCACCTTGATATGCCACACCTTGGGTTATTGTTCCTTGTCCATACTGGAAGATGTAACCACTTGTAGATTTCCAGTCAGTGGTGTCTCCAGCCCGATCAGCGTCCGCATATCCAATCAGTTTTGGGTTTGACGATGCTGGAAGTCGCAGCTCCATCAGACTTGTTTGCTTTAGGTACTGAATTACCCTTTTTACTGCGTTCCAGTCACGTTGATATGGTGTTGCGACTTTCCTGCAAAGTATTCCCACTGCTACGGCGATGTCTAGTCTTGTCACGATGTATTGCAAATTTCCGATTGCCCTCTGATAATAATCATTGTTAGGTAACAAGTATTCTGTTCCATTGTTTTTCAGCTAATCTGATTCCATTGGTGTTCTCGCTTCCTTTGCATCTTGCATGTGAAACTGTTCTAATATTTCTGTAATTTTTCTACTTTGGTTAAGTAGATAGATTCCATCCTCTTCCCGCTCGATTTGACTTTCTAGGTAGTGAGTAATGTTCCCCAACTCTTTCATTTCAAAATTTTGTTTCAGTTTGTGAACTATTTGGTCATAGTCCCCTTCTTGTTCAAAACACGTCAAGAATTCATCAATGTAAATTAGGATGTATGTCCATTTGTTCTCTTGATTCTTTGAATACAGACATGGATCTGCTTTACTTCTTGAGAATCCTTATTTTGTGAGTATTTCGTTCACTCTTTCATTCCACACTCTTGTCGCTTGCTTGAGCCCATAGATGCTCATTTGCAGTTTGCATACAAGGTTCTTTTCCTTTCTTAAATCCTGGTGGCTGTTCCATGTATAGCTCCTCCTTGATGTCTCCATACAGAAAAGTAGTTTTGACGTCTAGGTGCTTCACTTGCATTCCCTTTCTGTCAGCAATGCTATGGAGTGTTCTTATAGTGGAATGTTTCACAACTGGAGCCAATGTCTCATTATAATCTCTAAAAGTATCCCTTGGCAACTAATCTTGCTTTGTATCTATAGATGTTTCCTTCTGCATCGTAATTCACTTTAAAAGTCCATTTTGCGACCAGTAGGGAGTTCTGTTAGTGACCAGGTTTTATGGAGAGCACCCGACTGGGTATGGAGGGTGATGAGGGACTGTTGGTCCCCCCTTCCCCTCCCTTAGTTTCCCTGGCTCGGGGTTGAGGAACAGGCCCCTAGGTTATAGTAGTTGAGGGAGATAAGGGGTTAAGGAAAATGTAGGTGGAGAGGGTATGGAGGAGGAGACGGTGGTAGGAGGAGTAAGGCAGGTTTATATAGAGGAGGACAGTGGTCGTCACTTCCTCTTGACAGGGTAAGCCGTGTTGGTAAGTGCTTACCTCCGGTTTGACTCTCCAGGATGTCCGCGGGTGATGAGGCGCTGCGCGCTTCTCTCTTGGCGCTTTTTCAGGCGGAGGGGGAAGGATGGCTGCGCTCCTTTTTGCGCAGCTTTGATCCTTCCTCTGCCTCCGCTCCTCCTGTTTCTGCTCCTCTGGTTCCTCTAGAGACGCCGCTGGGTGAGTGTTACGCTGGGAGGGGTCGGGGTCTGCGGCGCTCGGCGCGTAGTCGCCGTCCTCCTGCGAGATTGCGGCACGTGTCTTCTGGCCGTTCCGGTTCGGCCGCTTCACGCGGCTGCTGTGATCCAGGCCGGGGATTGGAACCGGAAGTAGGCCGCAGTGTAGCTCCTCCCCTTCCGCCCCCCTCACCCCGGGATATAGGAGTCGCGGCGTGGCAGGCGAGCGCATTGGCGATCATGGGGGCTGCTCACTCTGGCGCGCTTTCGGCGGATGACCGCTCCATTACCCCGCCGCCATCACAGGCTGCCCCCCCCTTCCTCCCCCCTTACCTGCGCCAGTCCTTTCCTTAGCTCCCCCTTGTATGGGTGGTGCGGAGGTCAGTCCGGCCCTTCCTAGTGGGGGTGCTTCTTTGGGGGTTGGTGCTGCAGTCCTGGGCACTGGTACCCCTTCCCCGCTTTTACAACCTCATCCCACCCCTCCTACAGCGGCTTCTTTGGTGGGCCGGAGCAGAGGCAGGGAGAGATCTTTGTCCCCCACCCCCGCCAGAGAGGATAGGCGTCGGGGGAGGCGCAGCCGCAGACGGCGGCGTTCCAGTCGGCGATCCAGGTCATCCCGGTTCAGTAGGTGGTCCAGATCTTCCCGGTGGCGGTCCCCGTCATCTTCGGAGGGATCCTCGGGAGCCTCGGAAGAGTCTGATTGTACACCGCGGTCCGGGCGTAGACGACCAGCGATTGGTGAGAGTTCCAGGGCACCTAGCCTGGCTTCGGTGGCAGTACACAGAGATGCGGTGCCTGTACCTGCAATAGCTCCGCCGGCGGTTCCGGCTTCTGGTGAGTGTCATTATGCGGGGGCATGGGGAGGGGGAGGTGTTAATGTGAGTGTGGAGTCGTTATTGCAATCTTTGTTAGATAGGTTGCCTGTTCCCCCTGGCCCTTCTGCGGTTCCGGCGGGAGTGGCGGAGACGCCTGGGACGGCTTCTGGTCAGGTGACGAAGCCTTCAGTGGTTTTGGCTGGGATCCATAAGGATTCCTGTTTCTGTGGCGTTAGTCCTTTGGGGGCTCATTTAGAGGATTCGGTGAGGGAGAAGATCTGGTCCCACCAATATGTGGACATATGGTCCCTGGTGTCGGTGGACCAGCATGGAGTGGATAAGGAGAAGCGTTTTGTGGACAAGCCTTATGACAAACGGATGAAGGTGGCTAGAACGATGAATAATTGGTTACAGGCGTTTGCGGTTTTGGGGTGTGTGATGGGTCAGCGGCACCCGGAGCGGTGCTCTGAACTGTTTATTTATATGGACACTATTTATAGTGCGTACAAAGCGCATGGGGGTAGTGCTTGGTGGAAGTATGATGAAGAATTTCGGAGGCGTCTTGCTTTGCAGCCGGGAATGGGTTGGGGTGTGAAAGCCACGGATGTCTGGCTACGTTTGATGACGGCGACTCGGCCGCCTTCCTTTCCAGGGGCGGCCGCTGGAGCCGTGGCCTCAGTCGCCCAGGCGCCAGTGGCCGTTAGATGCCCGGGGGCTTGTTGGTTGTACAACGAGGGGCACTGTTAATACGCGGGGTTGTGTAGGTACAGGCATGAATGTTCAGCATGCGGGGGCCCCCATCCCGCGGGTCGGTGCCTTAGATCCCAGGGGAGAGGTAGACCCCATTTGAACAGAAGGACCCCGGTCAGCGTGGTAAGGATGGCCCCTTGGTTAGACCGGTACCCCAATAAGGGGGCGGCGGACATTTTGCGGAAGGGTTTTTCGGAAGGTTTTTTCATACCGTTTGTTCTCAATAGGTCCCCTTTGTTTTCCGAAAATCTCAAATCGGCTAGGGAATATCCGGAGGTTCTCCGGGATAAGCTGCAGAAGGAAGTGGCAGCGGGTAGGATTATGGGTCCCTTCGTGCAACCCCCTTTTTCTAATTTGCGGGTTTCACCGTGGGGGGTCGTTCCGAAGAAGGAAACGGGTAAATTTCGGCTGATACATCATTTGTCTCATCCGAAGGGCGCATCTGTGAACGATGCTATACTTCCGGAGGAGGCATCAGTGTCGTATGTATCGTTTGATCGGGCGGTGGCGTTGGTACGGGAAGCTGGGAAAGGGGCTCTGTTGGCAAAATCGGACGTGGAATCGGCGTTTAGGCTCCTGCCTATTCATCCGGATTGTTTCCATTTGCTTGGGGGCTGTTTTGAGGGTTTCTTCTATTACGATACCTGTTTGCCTATGGGCTGTTCCATTTCGTGTCACTACTTCGAGTTGTTTAGTTCGTTTTTGGAGTGGGTGGTGCGTTTTGAGTCTGGTTGTTCGTCGGTGATTCACTACCTCGATGACTTCTTGTTTGTGGCGCCCAAGGGTGGGGGGGGGGCTGTCAGGCTCTGTTATCCGCCTTTTTGTCATTGATGGAGCGGTTTGGGGTCCCCATATCAGCTGAGAAGACGGAGGGTCCGGTGACGCGGTTGTCTTTTTTAGGTATTGAAATAGATTCGGTGGCCATGGTCTTTCGTTTACCGCAGGAGAAGTTCGTTGGGTTGAAGTCTTTGATTGAGGGGTTTTTGGTGGTGAGGAAGGTGACTCTTAAGCAGTTGCAGTCGCTTTTGGGTTTGTTGTGCTTTGCTTGCCGGGTTATGCCTATGGGGCGTGTTTTTTCGCGGCGGTTGTCTTTGGCAACACGGGGAGTGGTGTCCCCGCGGCATCGCATTCGACTGACCAAGTCGTTCAAGGCTGATTTGGTAGTGTGGCGTGAATTTTTATGTTCTTACAATGGCCACACGTGTTATATTTTGCAGGAAATATCTAGTTGCGAGCTTGAGCTGTGGTCAGATGCGGCTGGCTCTTATGGATTTGGTACGGTTTTGGGTAAGGAATGGTGTGCATCTCCGTGGCCGGATGAGTGGAGAGATTTGGGGTTGGTAAGTAACCTAACGTTGCTAGAGTTGTTCCCTATTGTGGTTGCGGTTGAGATTTGGGGTGACAGGCTGGAGAATCGTCATGTGTGCTTTTGGTCGGATAATTTGGGTACGGTTCAATGTATTAATAGGTTGTCTTCTTCATCGTTACCGGTCCTTGCATTGCTTCGGCATTTGGTGCTAAGGTTCTTGGAGCGCAATATTTATTTTAGGGCGCGCCATGTTCCGGGGGTGGATAACAGGATCGCTGACGCTCTTTCTCGGTTCCGTTGGCAGGTTTTTCGGGATCTTCTTCCGGAGGCGGACAGGGATGGTCGAGTGTTCCCGGATTTCCTGTGGCGTCTGGTGCTCAACAATTGATGCCGTTGGTCAGCTCTTCGGTGACTCCTGCCACCTGGCAGGCGCATGGTAAGGCCTGGGCTGAGTGGTTGACGGTGAAAGGTAATAGGGAAGTGTCGGAGGGGGGGGGAGTGTGTCTGGAGGTTACGATAGAGTGGCTGTTATGGTTATGGGGTCAAGGGGTTTCTGCTCCAGTTGCCCGGCGTAAATTGGCCGGTGTGGGTTTTTATCTCAAGCTGCAGGGATTGCCTGATGTGACGAAGAATTTCTTGATCAGGCAGGCGTTGAAAGGGTGGCAGAAGGAATATGTGGTGCGGGAGAGTAGACGGCCAATTTCGTTTAGCTTGCTGGGAAGATTGGTAGAGGTGTGTCGAGTCGTGTGTTCTTCAGGGTTTGAGAGGGCTTTGGTGGCGGCGTGTTTTAGCGTGGCCTTTTTTGCAGCGTTACGGGTGGGGGAAGTGGTTGCCCCTTCCAGCTCGCGGCCGGGAGGTTTGTTATGGTCGGATGTGATTTTTAACAATAATGCGTTGCGGGTCCGGGTTCGTCGTTCAAAGACCGATCAGTTCGGTAATGGAGTATGGTTGCCTATCCACCCGGTTGATAGCGGGGCGTGCCCTGTTAGATTGGTTTCGGAGTACATGGCTGTAAGGGGGAGTGGGAGGAATTTTTTCGTTCATGCCGACGGGTTTCCCTTGACGAAATTTCAGTTCGCCTCAGTGTTGCGTAAATGCTTGGAGCAGTTGGGGTTGGATCCGGGGGAATTCGGTACTCACTCCTTTCGGATAGGTGCGGCGACGGAGGCGGCTAGGGCAGGATTGCCGGAATCGGAAGTTATGCGAATTGGGCGGTGGAGGTCGTCCTGCTTTGCGCGATATGTAAGGCCGGATTTGTTGGTGAGTTAGTTAAAATAAAAAAAAATAAAAAAAAATAATATTAAAAATGATATATATATATATATGATGTGTTTGACTTATGGTGTTTTTACTGATTCTTTTCTTCGCAGGAGTCGGTCGTCCGGTGATTTGGTTGGTGGGGCACTCCTACATATTCTGGGCGGCGCAGAGGGCGGAATGCAGGCCTGGAGGTCGCAGCCTGGGATTCAGGGAAGTAGATGTGCAATGGAGAGGTCTTTGGGGGCTGAGATGGGCGCAAGTGTTGCCAGAAGTGGTGGAGATTGGGCGTAGATCGGTGGGGCCGGTTATAGTGGTATTACATGCGGGGGGAAATGACCTGTGTTCCCAGAGGATGTTGGAGCTAATGGCTTTGATGAGGTCTGATTTGGAGCGCTTCCCGGCGTTCTTCCCGGAGCTAGTGATTGTATGGTCGGAGGTTGTGCCGAGAGTAGTTTGGCATGGCGCCAGGGACGGGGAGGCTATGGAGAAATGCAGGAGGACGTTGAATGCCCGAATGTCCCGATTTGTGCGTTCAAAGGGAGGAATAGTGGTCCGGCATTGGCAGTTGGAGGGCGATAATAGACCTCTGATGAGGCCGGATGGGGTACATCTCACAGATATAGGTCTGGATATCTTTTTGTCGGGTTTGCAGGATGGCATTGAACAAGCTTTTAGTTTGCTGGGTGGTGGTCGGAATCCCGTGTGAGACACGGTCCTCCTCCGTGGCGGAATTTGAAAGAAAGATCGTGGTAAACAGTTATTGGCGAACGTACGACCTGGGGACCCAGGGTGGTATACCGCATCGGAGAAGTGATTCGTGGAGGAGGTGGGGTTTTGATACCGTTTTTGTAATAAGGAAACAATTTGCTGTGGCCGATCATCACCCAGTAAAAGTTTGGTTTATAAACTAAGTTGTCCGAGTTTTATTTGTTCAAAATTAGTAGGGGGGCCGGTGGCTTCCTTTTCCTAGTTTTCCCTTGCCCCATCCTCATTTTGGTACCAGCAGTCTTTTCTTGAAGTGACTTTGTTTCTTCTTCAGCTGCTTTTCTCCACTGATCTGCTTCCCTTCTCTGCAAAGTTTCTATGTCTTCCCAGGATGTTGGCTCCTATGTTTAATGTGTTTTAGCAGTGTATGATAACCTGCGGTGTGGTATCCCTTTTATCATGCGAGAGGATCTTATGATTTATTGTTCAGTGTGTTCTACTGGCTCATTGATTGTAAATTCCACTTGTTGTTCTGGCTCTTGTCCTGTTTCGCGTGGGTTTTTGTTGGTTTTTGAACAAAGGATTCTATATCTCTTACTATGCTCACTGTAGCCCACCAGAATGCCTTCTATGGCTTTGTTCTCAAACTTCGAGCGTTTCTCACTTGGAATGTGGGCATATGCTTTACAGACAAAAACTCTGATGTTCACTACGTTAGGTTTTGATCCATTCCAAATTACATATGGTGTACTCTCAATAACTTTTGATGGGAGCCTGTTTTGTAGGTATGTTGCAGTCATTATCGCTTCTCCCCAGTATTTGTTAGGTAAGGCAGCATCTAAAATCATACATCTGGTCATTTCTACAAGAGTGCTATTCTTTCTTTCTGCTACGACGTTTTGCTCAGGAGTGTATGGTACAGTTGTTTGGTGTATAATACCTTATTTCTTTAGGTATGATTCCATCTCTGTACTCCCCTCCATTTTCAGTGTGCATTATTCCTGGTTTCCTTTGAAACTTTTTGCTTGTCATAGCTACAAGCTCTTGAAGTTTTTCTAATGTCTCACTTTTGTGCTTCATTAGATACGTTATTGTATACCTAGAATAATCGTTGATGAAAGTCAGTAAATATCTGTTCCCGCCGGGTGTGGTGGTTTTCGTTGGTCCTCACACATCACTGTGTATCAGTTCCATGGGTTTAATGTTTTTTCTCTGACTGATCTCTGGAAGAGAGGTTTGGGTGGCCTTTGCTTTGATGCAACAAGTGCATTTGCTGAATGTGTGGCAAGGCTATATTTTCATGTCTTCTGATAGACCTCTCTTTGCAAAGTCCTTTATAGATTCTGGGTTTCTATGCCCCAATCTTCTATGCCACAGGTGGATGCACTTGTCATGTGGGTTATGGTTATTTCCGCTTTAGCCTTCTTACTTTCAGTGACAAGTTTGTACAGATGTTCATTTAACCTTCCAATTGCTAGAATTTGCTTTCCATTTTGAATTGTGCATTCATTACCTCTGAACTGGAGAGTGAGTCCATTGCTTGCAAGCGTTTTAACTGATAGGAGGCTTCCTTCTAGACTTGCAATATGCAGAACATTCTTTACAAGGATGCTCTTCTTGCCCCCTGATGGTGTTTTGCAGTTCAGAAACCCCTGACCATTACCTTCCACTGTAATACTTTTCCCATTTGCTAGGAAGACTTTGTCTTTTACACTAAAATCAATTTCTGTGAATGTCTTGTCGCTTGTCATGTGACTTGTGGCCCCTGAAACAATGTACCATACGTGTGAGGTACTATTCTGAGTCACTTAAAAGTACCACACCATGATGCACTTTCATTTTCTTTCATGACCGCTTTAGCTATTTCTCTTGTGGGTAGCTCCCGCTTTCGCTGCTCAGCTTTCCAGATTGAACAGTTCTTTTTCAGATGACCGTCCTTTTTGCCACAAAAACGTTTCTTTGCTTTGTCTTATGTCTTCATGCACCTTCAGAGCTGTCTCTGATCTCTTGTTCTCTTCACTATGCAGATTTTTCTTTTCTTCTGCTTATGAAATTCATCAATTAGTTTTCCCTTTACATATTTTAGTTAATTTTCTGGTCTAGTTTCTAGCGTATTTATAAGGGCACTGTATGATTCTGGAAGGCTGCATAGCAGTAATGCTACTACATGATTGTCTTTCATTTCTTCACCTATTGCACCTAGCTGGTCCACAATCTCTAGCATAGTCTTTACATGTTCACCCATTTTGCTGCCCTTTTTTCAGCCTCATCTTATACAGTTTGTGCAGCAGACATAGTTTACTGTTTAGGCTTGCATGTTCATGCAGTTTTTGTAATGCAGTCCACATACCTTTAGCTGTGTTTTCTTTCCTTATATGAATGAGTTGATCATTCTCCACTAACAGGCTTATGACTGCTTTTGCTTGCCTGTTTTTCCTGTCCCATTCTTCTGGGTTGTCATTGGGTCTGTGTGTATCTAGTACCTGCCACAAGTCATCAAGTCATCTTTGGATAACAACATTTCAAGCTTAAACTTCCATAGTTGGTAGTTGGTATTGTTGAGCTTTGCTATTGTAAACTTCATATCTGAAGCACTTGCCATCTTTCAGTGAATTGGATGCAGCTCTTGTTTCCTCTCATAGGATTTGGTAGGATCGTAGATGCAGTACTTACTTGCTTGTAGTTTTCCTTTTTCTAGTGTCTAGAGCTGGGCCCATAACCTGTTGGTTATGTATAAGAGAAGACACTAGTAGCTTGTGATGAGGCAGAACTTGGTTTACTGGTATGGATTAGGTCCAAACTTAAAAGACATTTCAGCAAACTGTAACAGTAGCCATCTTGGAATAAAGAGAGAGAGAAGAGAAACCAACAAGTTTTTACAGATATACACAACTGCTAACCTTAACACACAGTGCCATCTACTGGTAAAGTGATATTGATACACAATACTGTAAATAGTACATGCTGTTGCATCCCCAACATGTGAATGGTACCGCGACAAGCCTATACTACTTGAATAATATCATTAATCCAGTCATTGTGCCTCTGCATGAACAATACAGGCCTAATTTCATCTTCATGGACGACAATGCTCCACTCATTAAGGTCATATCATTAGGGAATGGCTGCTGGAGACTTGGGTACCTCAAATGAAGTGGTCTGCACTTTCTCCAGTCCTGAATCCCATGGGATCAGCTGAGTCGCTACAATGAGGCTCGTAACTCTGTACCCCATCACCTCAATGACCTGAGGGCCACTCTTCTTCAGCAGAAAATAAGTTGACTTGTGAACAGCATGGGACGTTGTTGTCATGGGACGTTGTTGTGGCCTTGATGCTCAAGGCCACATGACAAGTTTTTGACTCTGAAATTTTTTGTGCAGCTATAAATGCCACTGTTGTTGGCTTTTGTTTCAATAAATTGTTTGAAATGAGTAAATCACCATTGCAGTCTTCTTCTTAAATGCCCTACTTTCATGATATAATATCACCGTAGGGTGAAGTTTTCCATAAATTTTGCCCGAAAGCCAAATATTCCAAACTTTTTGTCAGTAGTGTACATGATTACTACACCAATACACAGTGTAAAATTATCTCTGAGTAATAACACATTTAGGCAAAAATCAATTTACTTTATTTATGTCAAATGTTTTCAATCACCAATTTATTTTATTTTTTCAATTTTTTTTGTGGGGGGGGGGGGAATTTGAAATGATTAAAAACAGCATATACGAGATAACTACACCAATATACAGGGCAGCGTACAATATTGTCTAAGAGGCCCAAATATGTCAGGGCTACAGAAAGGTTCCAAACAAAGACCCAGAGCCAGAATGTGGATAGTAACAGCACCAGTTATCCGTCCAGAAGTAGTAGGCCACAGTCGTTCCTGCTGGCTTCGGAAAGGCACAACATTATCTTTGAGGAGAAAGAGGATGAGATTGTGGCTTATATGGCTCATTCCTCCTCTCGCAGCAGGATGACGTGGAGGTAACTTTGGAGTCTAAAATTGTGCCTTGTGCAAAGGGGGTCACAGTTTTTATCCTGCTCCTCCTCCTTGCAGCCCGGAAAAGAGTTTCAATGGAGTCTGCTTAGTCTTCATTGCCCCTTCCTAGTAGAAAGCCTACTACTCCCTACAGCAGATAGTCTCTATGTTGACGACTTGTGTTACAGCTGTCAGTGTTTGTACTGCCCTGAGAAGGAGATGGAGGTGGCTGCAGATCCCAGCCATTTCAGTCTCCTCAACATGATGGAGCAGTTTTTCCATATCCCATGCCATGTGGAAGCCTACAGTTCCCGCATCAACAGCCAGGTGGTGCATACCCTTTTCCCTGACCCCATGGATTTTTGGACAGGCAGGCTGGCATACACAATCTTTCTTGTCAAGCCTCCTGTGTCAATTCAGAGGGTTTTCAGAGCCGTGGTGACACCCAAACAGACCAAGTTGTCCTCTGCTAGTGTCTAAAACATCACTTTTGTCAAAATAAACCAAGCCTGGATATGGGAGGATTTTCTAATTCAGTCTGCTGAGGTCAATAAATAGATCTGGCCTTTCTGGTGGTGCCCCATCTTGCCACTGTTGCTGCCTGCCAACCATCATGTTGTGTATGGCTGCTGCTGCTGCCACCATCATACCACCGCTGCCATCATGCCACTGCTGTGGCCAACCGACCATCATCTTCTGTAAGACTGCTACTGACTGCCAATATGTGCCATATGTCTCTAATACCCTACCCTTTCTGTTGGAGACTGAACATTGTTTCATGCTATGTTACACATTGCTTGGTTTATTTCCCTGTATGCCTATGTATTTGAAGTATTGAGTCTGACCACTAGATGTCACTATACACAAATACTCTATCATAATGTTCTATGTGCTGACTATCTGTTATTGCATTTTCCTGTTATCTATGGTTGTTGTTTTTCTATATCTCCTGTGCTAACATGAGCACCATGCTCTCTGTCTCTTCAATACAAATGAATCCTAGTAAACTACAGCCATCCATATATGTCTGATTATTCTCTGCATCATCTGCACCAGCCAACAAAGGTTATGGGCCCAGACAACGTGAATCATCAGACAGTCGGAACAGAGGCCTAGTCTTCATCTGCACACCATCTTTGATCAAGCTGCGGAGGAAATCTGCTCTGAGGTATCCAGGTGCTTGGAATACGAGCAAGGTACATTAAACATGGCTAGCAGCGGGGATCTTAAACTGGGGATCACTAAGCTAAATAGTGACAACTACCAGATGTGGAAGTTCAAGATGGAGATGTTGCTGAGCAAAGATGACACATGGGATGTCCTCACCACAGACAGGCCGGATGTAGACAACCAGGAGTGGGATAAGAAAAACAGACAGGCAAGAGCCACAATAGCCCTACTGGTAGAAGATGAACAGCTTATCCACATAAAAGGGGAAGATACTGCCAAAGGTATGTGGAATGCACTCCGTAGATTACATGAGAGCTCTAGCTTAAACAACAAGTTATATTTACTAAGGAAGCTGTATCAGTCAAAACTGACTCCAGAAGGGGATATGCAAGAACATATAAGAAGCGTGCTGGAGATTGTTGCACAACTCAGGGACCTCGGAGAGGAGATCAAAGATAACCATGTGACAGCAATACTTTTATGCAGCCTGCCAGAGTCATACAACCCTCTGATTAATGCATTAGAGACAAGATCTGAAGCAGAACTCACATTACAGTTGGTGAAATCTCGACTTTCAGATGAATACAAGCGCAGAAAGGAGCAAACTTCTCACAGGCAAGAGAGCGATACAGGAGCAGCTCTTAAAGCAACAGACACTAAGATGCCAAGCTGGAAGGCCAAACTATGTTTCCGGTGTAACAGGGCTGGGCATTTCAAGCGCGACTGTCCATTGTGGAGGAATGAGCAGAGGGAAAAAGATCCCAATCAGGCACTCATAACCATGATAAAAAACAGCGACCAAGCAGCGTGGCACGGAACTTTTAAAGTGACAGATGCTGTCACCAACCATAAATGGTATATAGATTCTGGAGCAACAAGTCACATGACTAACGATAGAGAATTCTTCGTAGAGCTCAATCCAGACAAGAAAGAAACCATATATCTTGCAGACGGGAGTTGCACAACTGCTGAAGGAACAGGATATGGAATAGTCACTTGTAAAAATGAGGCTGGACAAGTGTTAAAAATACCAATGACGGATGTATTGTATGTTCCCAGGCTCAATGGCGGCCTTATATCAGTCAGGCGACTGGCAAGCAAAGGACTAACCACAATGTTTAAAGGTGACCAATGCACTATCCAAGATGGGGAAAGAGTGATAGCAACAGCTAAAGCGGGTAAGCACCTTTATGAACTTGATGTTGTTGAGCAAGAAACAAAGCTCTGCACACATAAGCACAAGAACTGTATTTATTTATGGCACAGACGTCTGGGCCACAGGCACCCTGACAGCATACAGGAGCTGGCCAGACGGGATTTAACGAAAGGCTTCAAGTTAACAGGCTGCCCAAACACGCTAAGGTGTGAATGCTGCATCAAGGCCAAAGCCACCAGAGTAACCCCACCAAAGGCAAGTGAAAGCAGAGCAACAAGACCGATCGACCTAATACACACAGATGTATGCGGGCCTATGAGAACAACCACCCCAGGAGGAAATAAATACATATTAACTTTTATAGACGACTACTCAAGGTTTACAGTGACATACCTAATGAAGAACAAGTCAGAAGTATTCGACAAGCTGAAGGACTATGTTACCAAAGTAAGCAATACATTTCACAGAAAACCATTAGTACTCAGAAGTGATAATGGTGGCGAGTACACCGGGTTTCAAGTAGAGAATACACTCAGGGAACTAGGAATAGAACATCAAAAGACTGTCCCATATACTCCAGAGCAGAACGGGGTAGCAGAGAGGAAAAACAGATCTCTGACTGAAATGATCAGATGCATGTTGACTCCCTGAAAAATATTGGGGAGAAGCAGCACAAACGGCCACCTACTTACAAAACAGATTACACTCCAAGGCAACGACCAAAACTCCATACGAGCTATGGCACAGTCGAAAACCAAGCATAGGACACCTCAAGATATTTGGAAGCAAAGCTTTTGCTTACATTCCGGGAGAAAAGCGCAGCAAGCTCCAAAATAGAGCAATTGAAGGTGTCTTTGTTGGTTATGCCGAAAACACCAAAGGATACAGAATCCTAGACCCAAAGACCGATAAAGTGACAATCAGCAGCAGCGTAACATTTATCGAGGACCTGAGAAATGAAGTAACGGAGCCAGCCATGCCAAGAGCAGAAGAACCAGATAACGCTGAGCAGTTTTTTTTTCCTATGGAACAAACACCCGAGAGTGATACTGTGTCACAGAAGAGACTGGAACAAACTGAACCAGTGTCATGGTCTTACCTTCTTACTGTTCTCCTTCGTTTGACATGTGCTGGCGGCCATCTTGGTTTCTGGGTTTCTTGTAGCCTCCCACCCTGCGGCTTCTCCTTCCCACTGGGAGGAGCTGGATGCCTAGCTCATATATATAGGAGGTCTGTGGCTTCAGTTCCTTGCTTGGTCCTCCTGTGTTCACATGCTTCTAAGACTGCTGCTGCTTCTGGTTCCTGATCCTGGCCTCGTCTGACTACCCCGTTGGTTCCTGATCCTGGCTTAGTCTGACTACCCCGTTGGTTCCTGATCCTGGCTTCGTCTGACTACCCTGCTGGTTCCTGATCCAGGCTTCGTCTGACTACCCTTCTGGTTCCTGACCTCTGTCTACGCAAGACCCTGCTTCGGTTTAGCCATCCGTTTGGACTTTTGCTTACAGCTTGATTTTCAATAAAGCCTTCTTATTTCCACTTATCTCTTGTTGTACGTCTGGTTCATGGTTCCATGACATTAGGACCAAGCCATGAATTCTGACGGTACAGGGCCATCCTCGCTACCTACGCTGGTTGCCAGACTTGATCAGCAGGATCACCTGTTGGGTCGGTTCGCTGTGGCGTTGCAAACCCTGCTTGAACGCACGGCTCATTTCGCTTCCGTTGCCGATGGGTCGGTTGTCGCTCCTGGGCCCGCTCCTACTGCCGCTCCGGTTGTTGCGCCAGAGTCTACCCCGACACCTGTTGCTGCGCCTGCGGTGTCTCGGGGTATGACCGGTTCTGCCCCCCTTCCACAGCGCTTTGGGGGAGAGCCAACTCAGTGCCGAGGTTTCCTTAACCAGGTGGGCATTTATTTTGAGTTGCTGCCACATGCCTTTCCTACTGAGAGATCAAAGGTGGGCTTCTTGATCTCGCTGCTCTCGGACAAGGCCTTGGCCTGGGCCAGTCCTTTATGGGAGAACAACAATCCGGTGGTTGCCGAGTTTTCCGGTTTTGTTGCTTCTCTTCGGAAGGTATTCGATGTGCCGGCTCGTGCTGCCTCTGCTGCGAAGCTCCTTATGTCCATCAGACAGGGTTCACAATCCGTAGCTGAATACGCCATTGAGTTTCGTACCCTGGCAGCAGAGGTGGGCTGGAATAATGAGGCTCTGGTCGCTGCTTTCTCTCATGGTCTCTCGGATGCCTTGAAGGATGAGGTTGCAGCTAAGGACCTACCAGTGGAGCTCGAGTCTCTTATTTCTTTCCTGATTTTGATTGACACCAGACTCAGGGAGAGACCTTCCTTTAAGGAGAGCCTGCGGAGGTCTTCTAACAGATTGGCGCCTACGTTTGCTGTCCCACCCGTGCCTCCCTCTCCTCCCACGCCTCCTGGGGATGACTTGTCTGGGGGTGAACCCATGCAGCTGGGGTTTGCTCGCCTGTCCGAGGGGGAGAGGGTACTCCGGAGACGCGAGGGCCGATGCATGTACTGTGGTCTTGGTGGGCATTTTCGGTTGGCATGTCCGAACCGTCCGGGAAACGCTCGCACCTGAGATCCTGTCGGGGGCAGATCTTGGGTGGAGTCTCCTCGTCCCCGGTTTCCCGTGTTGACAAACCACTGATCACTGTTGTCCTCTCCTGGGTCGGGGGCTCGGTGACGACCCAGGCGTTGGTGGACTCTGGTGCTGGTGGTTTGTTCATTGATAGTGTGTTCGCTGCCGCCAATTCCATTCCTCTGCAGCCTCGAGGTTCCCCACTGGCTCTTGAGGCGATAGACGGCAGACCCCTTCTGCCGCCACACGTGACTCATGAGACCCTTCCAGTGGGGATAGCCATTGGTGCCGTTCACAGAGAGTCGGTCTGTCTCCAGGTGATTTCGTCTCCACACTACTCGGTGGTCTTGGGGTACCCCTGGCTCCAGAAGCATAATCCGACTTTCGATTGGAGATCGGCCGAGATCCTCTCGTGGTCACCGCAGTGTGGGGCTAGCTGCATCCATGGGCCTGTCAAGTTGCTGTGTACTTCCTCGGACTCTCTGTTGCCTCCTGAATATGAAGAGTACCGGGATGTATTCGATAAGGTGCGCGCGGTTGCCCTACCTCCGCACCGCCCATACGATTGTGCCATAGAGTTACAATCTGGTGCCGTTCCTACCTCGTCGGTAGCGGAGAATGAGGCCATGGAGGAGTACGTGAGGGAGGCGCTTTCACGCGGACACATTCGCAAATCCTCGTCCCCGGCAGGGGCTGGATTTTTCTTTGTGAAAAAGAAGGGCGGTGAGTTGAGGCCTTGCATCGATTACAGGGGTCTCAATCGCATCACGCTCAAGAACGCTTACCCGATACCCTTGATTTCCGAGCTGTTCGATCGCCTAAAAGGGGCCATGGTCTTTACCAAACTCGACCTGAGGGCGGCATATAACCTGGTAAGGATCAAGGCGGGCGATGAGTGGAAGACCGCGTTTAACACCAGGACCGGTCATTATGAATCCTTGGTTATGCCCTTTGGGTTGTGCAATGCGCCCGCAGTCTTCCAGGAATTCATCAACGATGTTTTCCGTGACCTGTTGCAGCAGTGTGTGGTGGTCTATTTGGATGACATCTTGGTATATTCTGAATCCATGGAGGCCCACATTATGGATGTCAGACGAGTGTTGCAACGGTTAAGAGAGAACAGGCTGTTCGGTAAGCTTGAGAAATGCGAATTTCACCGATCCCAGGTAACCTTCTTAGGTTACATCATTTCCGCTGAGGGGTTCTCCATGGATCCTGAGAAGGTTTCGGCTGTCTTACAGTGGCCCCAGCCCAGTGGTCTCCGTGCCCTGCAGCGCTTTTTGGGCTTCGCCAATTATTATCGGAAGTTCATCAGGGACTTTTCTATGCTAGCCAAGCCTCTCACGGATCTGACCAGGAAGGGCAGTAATTTCCAGGTCTGGCCGCTCGAGGCCATCCGAGCTTTTGAGGCTCTAAAGTCCGCCTTTGTGTCGGCTCCGATTCTGTCGCATCCCAACCCTGGGTTGCCCTTTGTCCTCGAGGTGGACGCGTCTGAGACGGGAGTAGGCGCCCTTCTGTCTCAGCGTAGAACACCAGAGGGTCCTCTGCTTCCTTGTGGGTTTTACTCCCGGAAACTGTCTTCCGCGGAGTGCAACTATCAGATTGGTGACAGGGAGTTATTGGCCATCGTGCAGGCCCTTAAAGAATGGAGGCACTTGCTCGAGGGTTCGGTGGTTCCGGTTCTCATCCTGACAGACCACAAGAATCTGACCTACCTTTCTGAGGCCAAGAGATTGACACCACGTCAGGCCAGATGGGCTCTGTTCTTGTCACGTTTTAATTACGTGGTCTCCTACCTACCCGGTTCCAAGAACATCAGAGCGGATGCCTTATCACGGCAGTACTCCGAGTTGTCCGGGGAGGAGTCGATTCCGACTTCGGTCATACCTCCGAATCAGATCCTGGCCGCCATTCGCACCAGCCTGACCTCTCCCCTGGGTGAGCAGATTTTGGCGGCTCAATCTGGTGCTCCCTCTGGGAGACCCAACGGCAGGTGTTTTGTGCCTGAGGAGTTGCGCACTCGGTTGTTGCGAACCTACCATAACTCCAAGGCCGCGGGGCATCCTGGAAAGAATCAGCTGTCCTGGGCTGTTTCACGTCTGTTCTGGTGGCCTTCTCTACGTTCCGACATCGCCGCATATGTAGCGGCATGCTCCGTTTGTGCCCAGAGTAAGTCCCCTCGGCACCTTCCGTTGGGCCTTTTGCAACCCATAGCCACCGGGGAGCGCCCATGGTCACACCTGGGGATGGATTTCATTGTGGACCTTCCTGCATCCCGAGGCCATACGGTCATTCTCATGATTGTGGATCGGTTTTCCAAAATGTGCCACTGTGTTCCTCTCAAGAAGTTACCCTCTGCACAAGAGTTGGCCACGATTTTCGCCAGGGAGGTCTTCCGGTTGCACGGTTTGCCCAAGGAGATTGTGTCGGATCGGGGGAGTCAGTTTGTGTCCAGGTTCTGGCGCGCCTTTTGCTCCCAGTTGGGGATTCATCTCTCTTTCTCCTCGGCCTACCACCCTCAGTCCAATGGGGCCGCAGAACGATCCAATCAGGCCTTGGAGCAATTCCTTCGTTGCTATGTCTCCGATCACCAAGACAATTGGGTTGACCTCCTGCCTTGGGCTGAGTTTGCCAGGAACACGGCGGTGAACTCTTCCTCTGGGACGTCTCCCTTCATGGCCAATTATGGGTTCCAACCTGCCGTGTTACCGGAGGTATTCTCTCCCCAGGATATTCCGGCTGTGGAGGATCACCTTTCCGTCCTACGTGCTTCTTGGGTACAGATCCAGAGGTCCCTTGAGGTCTCTGCGCAGCGCCAGAGACTCCAGGCTGATCGCAGACGAGCGCCCGCTCCTTCCTACCAGGTCGGAGACCGTGTATGGTTGTCCACCCGCAACCTCAACCTTCGAGTGCCCACTCCCAAGCTGGCGCCTCGCTTTGTTGGTCCCTTCCGAGTGCTTCGCAGGGTAAACCCGGTAGCCTATGCCCTTGCGCTTCCTCCTGGCATGCGGATCTCCAACGTGTTTCATGTCTCCCTGTTGAAGCCATTGGTGTGTAATCGTTTCACTTCCTCGGTTCCTCGGCCCCGTCCGGTTCAAGTGGGCAATCGTGAGGAATATGAGGTGAGCAATATCCTGGACTCACGCCTGGTCCGCGGTCGGTTGCAGTTTTTGGTCCATTGGCGTGGTTATGGTCCAGAGGAGCGTTCCTGGGTTCCCTCCGCAGATGTCCATGCTCCTTCTTTGCTCCGAGCCTTCCACGCACGCTTCCCTCAGAAACCGTTCCTTACTCCGCGGAGGAGGGGCCCTTGAGGGGGAGGTACTGTCATGGTCTTACCTTCTTACTGTTCTCCTTCGTTTGACATGTGCTGGCGGCCATCTTGGTTTCTGGGTTTCTTGTAGCCTCCCACCCTGCAGGTTCTCCTTCCCACTGGGAGGAGCTGGATGCCTAGCTCATATATATAGGAGGTCTGTGGCTTCAGTTCCTTGCTTGGTCCTCCTGTGTTCACATGCTTCTAAGACTGCTGCTGCTTCTGGTTCCTGATCCTGGCCTCGTCTGACTACCCCGTTGGTTCCTGATCCTGGCTTCGTCTGACTACCCCGTTGGTTCCTGATCCTGGCTTCGTCTGACTACCCTGCTGGTTCCTGATCCAGGCTTCGTCTGACTACCCTTCTGGTTCCTGACCTCTGTCTACGCAAGACCCTGCTTCGGTTTAGCCATCCGTTTGGACTTTTGCTTACAGCTTGATTTTCAATAAAGCCTTCTTATTTCCACTTATCTCTTGTTGTACGTCTGGTTTATGGTTCCATGACAACCAGCTAATGATGCTGAACCAAGACGCTCAATGAGGGAAAACAAAGGTAAACCCCCCAACAGACACTCGTACAAAGTAGAAACATCCTGCGTAAGAGAACCCACTTGTTGGAAAGACATAACACAACTCCCGGAGAGGGAAGCCAAGAGATGGATAAAGGCAGCTGAGGAAGAAATCATCTCACTACAGGACACGCAGGCTTGGGTGCTAACGCAACTGCCGGCCAAAAAGAGGGCAATTGGCTGTAAATGGACTTTCAAGGTCAAGTACAACACTGATGGTACAGTTGAGAGATATAAAGCGAGACTCGTAGCCAAAGGATACTCCCAAAAATATGGAGAAGACTACGATGAGACATTTGCCCCAGTCGTCAAACTTACCACAATCAGAGCTCTACTCACAGTTGCAACTACAAAACAAATGCTAGTAAAGCACTTTGATGTAAAAACCTCTTTCCTACACAGTGACTTAACAGAAGACATCTACATGGAGCAACCAGAGGGCTTTGTAGACCCACAAAAGCCAGAACAGGTATGCAAACTTAAGAAGGGGATCTACGGGCTCAAGCAGGCAGCCAGAGCATGGAACATGAAGATTAATGAGGCGCTTTTGAGAGAATCCTTTCAGAGGAGCAAGGCCGATCCCTGCCTATACACCAAGAAACTAAATGGTAGGTGGATCTTTGTACTCATTTATGTAGATGATCTGTTAGTATGTTATGAGCAAGAAGGGGATTGTTCCAGACTGCTGGAGGTCTTAAACATGGACTTTGAAACAAAAGATCTAGGTGATGTCAAACACTTCCTAGGCATGCAGATAGAAAGAGAAGAAGATGGTAGTTTTCTTATTAACCAGAGTCACAAAATACAGGAAGTAATTGAAACTTTTGGGCTCAATGATGCCAAACCAGTCAACTCGCCTATGGAGACAAATTATCTTAAAGAATTAAACAACTCAATTAACCCCTTGCAAGATGACTCACAATTCAGAAGAGCAATGGGGAAGTTACTATACATTGCTACAGTGGCAAGGCCTGACATAGCCACAGCAGTGGGATTCTTATGCAGAAAAGTATCCCAGCCAACCCAGATGGACTGGAACGCAGCAAAAAGGATCATACGCTATTTGAAGGGAACAATAGACTTTAAACTAAAACTTTCATCAACAGGGAAAAGTGGTCTGACTGGATATGTGGATGCAGACTGGGCAGGTGACCCCAGTGATCGGAAATCCACCAGTGGACACCTGTTTCTATTCAAAGACGGGATGATCAGCTGGACCACCAGAAAACAGTCCACAGTGACACGCATCAAAGCAGGGCAAGAGGTAATCTGGTTGAGACAATTGCTGGAAGATCTAGATCACAACCAGACAGAGTCCACGCCAATCTATGAGGACAATCAAGGATGTATAGCACTCGCACAGACAGAGCGGATAAACCCGAGAACCAAACACATAGATGTGAGATATCACTTCTTAAGAGACTTGCAAGAGCAAGGACAGATGGATCTACGATACTGTCCCACTGAGGAAATGTTAGCAGACATCCTTACTAAGCCTTTGCCTGCAAAGAGACATATGGATCTAACAAGAAGACTCTGTTTGTCTAATTAAGCACTTCACAATGAGAAGGGGTGTTGGAGACTGAACATTGTTTCATGCTATGTTATACATTGCTTGGTTTATTTCCCTGTATGCCTATGTATTTGAAGTATTGAGTCTGACCACTAGATGTCACTATACACAAATACTCTATCATAATGTTCTATGTGCTGACTATCTGTTATTGCATTTTCCTATTATCTATGGTTGTTGTTTTTCTATATCTCCTGTGCTAACATGAGCACCATGCTCTCTGCTGTATGTCTCTTCAATACAAATGAATCCTAGTATATGTCTGATTATTCTCTGCATCATCTGCACCAGCCAACAGTTTCCACATCTACACTGCACTGCTGCTGCTCCCAATTAACCCTTAGGATACCAGCATTTTTTTATTTTTATTTTATTTATTTTTTCGTTTTTTTGTTTTCATTTTTCTTCCCTATCATCCTTGAGCCATAACTTTTTTATACTTCCATTCATATATCTGTATGAGGGCTTATTTTTTGAAGAACAAGTTGTACTTTCTAATTATGGTATACAATGTAGTGGGAAGCCGTAAAATAATTCCAAATTGTTTGGTATTGGAAAAAAACGCAATTCCTCCACCGTTTTACGGGTTTTGTTTGCAAGGCGTTCCGTTTGTGGCAAAACTGACCCATGCCCTTCATTCTTTGGGTCAGTATGTCTACAACGATACCCCATATGTATTGGTTTTTTATGTCTAAATAGTGTAAAAATACAAACTGGATTCCAAAAAAGTTGGGACACTATACAAATCGTGAATAAAAACTGAATGCAATGATGTGGAGGTGCCAACTTCTAATATTTTATTCAGAATAGAACATAACTCACGGAACAAAAGTTTAAACAGAGAAAATGTACCATTGTAAGGGAAAAATATGTTGAATCAGAATTTCATGGTGTCAACAAATCCCCAAAAAGTTGGGACAGGGCCATTTTCACCACTGTGTGGCATCTCCCCTTCTTCTTACAACACTCAACAGACGTCTGGGGACCGAGGAGACCAGTTTCTCAAGTTTAGAAATAGGAATGCTCTCCCATTCTTGTCTAATACAGGCCTCTAACTGTTCAATCGTCTTGGGCCTTCTTTGTTGCACCTTCCACTTTATGATGCGCCAAATGTTCTCTATAGGTGAAAGATCTGGACTGCAGACTGGCCATTTCAGTACCCAGATCCTTCTCCTACGCCGCCATGATGTTGTGATTGAATGGATTCTGGAAGTATTCTTGTTTGTGGTGCAGTGTCGTTTAAGGGCCCCGGAGATCACGGGTATCCAGTATGGTTTTACGGCCTTGACCCTTACGCACAGAGATTGTTCCAGATTCTCAAAATCTTTGGATGATGTTATGCACAGTTGATGATGATAGATGCAAAGTCTTTTTGCAATTTTTCGCTGGGTAACACCTTTCTGATATTGCTCCACTATCTTTCTGCGCAACATTGTGGGAATTGGTGATCCTCTACCCATCTTGGCTTCTGAGAGACACTGCCACTCTGAGAAGCTCTTTTTATACCCAATCATGTTGCCAATTGACTTAATTAGTGTTAATTGGTGTTCCAGCTCTTTGTTATGCTCAAATTTACTTTTTCCAGCCTCTTATTGCTACTTGTCCCAACTTTTTGGGGATTTGTTGACACCGTGAAAATTTGAATCAACGCATTTTTCCTTTAAAATGATACATTTACTCAGATTAAACATTTGATCTGTCATCTACGCTCTATTACAAATAAAATATTGACATTTGCCATCTCCACATCATTGCATTCAGTTTTTATTCACAATTTGTTTAGTGTCCCAACTTTTTTGGTATCCGGTTTGTAAATGTAAACTTTGAAAAAAGTACATAACTTTTTTATAGTTATATCTACTGAGCTGCGTGAGGCCCATTTTTTGCAAGACAATCTGTAGTTTTTATTAATATCATTTTGGAGTGTGTGTGACTTTTTGATCACATTTTATTGAAAAAAATTGGGGTAAGAGAACCAATGAAAAAATGGCAAATTGGCCATTTTGACCCTTTTTTCTAATACGCCATTTGCCGTATTGGAAAAATATTTTTATATTTTAATAGTATTGGAGTTTTTGGTTGCAGTGATACCCATGATGTTTATATTTTTTGTTATTTAGGTATTCATTTTTTTTTTTATACGGAAAGGGGTGTGATTTAAACTTTTATATTTTTTTACTTTTGTTATAACTTTTTTTCATTTTGTAATGATTTTGAAGCTCATATTTAAGCCTAACTATATATTTTTTTATTATTTTTAATTTTGAACAATCTATGTATTTTTAAACTGGACTTATTACTGAGAATTGCTTATTATTATATTGCATTTCTTATGTTGGCCTGCCATCTGGAGGCTAAAACAAGAATTCCAGTTTGAATGTTCTCAGCCTCTTCAGAGAGGCTAAGCGCATTCAAACCAATTACCGGCATCCCCATTGGCCACAGGGAATACCAGTAACACTCCCGGAAGTGAAATCTCACTTGATCATGGCATCTAAAGCCTTTAATTACTGCGATTGGCATTATTGCCAGTTGCGGTAATTAGCCGCAGGTCTCAGCAGTTTGAAACATGCGAGCAGGCATTATTGCCTATCACTGGTAGCGAAAGGGTTAAAAAGGAGGGGATTGGTTTTAGGCTATTTTGCAACAAGTCACTTTTTCAACTGACAATTAATACGTTTGTGTCGTATGGCAGGCATTCTGACCCAGAAAGGCATAATTTTTATATGGTTGGTCCCCCAACAATTCACATTTTATTTTTTCCATAACACCATCTGTCCATGATAGGGGACAATTTTTGGAAGCTTTGGAATACGAAAAATCATAACACATCCAACGGTGCAGTGTGTTTTTAACTTCCTGCTTAACGTACTGATACAAGGACAGGCACTGGAGCTGAGAGTGCCTGATCAATGCAGAGGTCAGGCTGTGAATGACAGCCAGGACTCTGATGTATCTGCCGGCATTGCTGTAAACGCTGATGCCACAGATTAACCCCTTATATTCCACAATCAACGCTGACTGCGGCATATACGATTGGCCATTCAATGGCCTCACGGTCTGCCATGTACAGAAGCCTGTGATGCACACTGTCAATGTATTACACTGAAAGTCAATGTAGTACAATATAGCATGTATTGTACTACATTCAAACAGTGATCAGACTCTGAAATGTTCCTGTACTGGGACAAAAATAAAAAGTGAAAAAAAAGTTACAAAACAGTGCTTTATAAAAATAAAAAAATTAAGGTTTACCTAAAAAAAAAAGTGCCCCTTTCCTTTTATCAAGCAATTTTTAATAAAAAATCACATGACCTACCCCCTCAGATGAGTTCCGTAAACAAATCTGCCGAAACAGAATTTTTTTTGGTCAAATTGCCCCCAAAAAGTGTATGATATTGAACTATCAAAAAAATGTATATGTACCCAAAAAATTTTACCAATAGAAATGTCAATTAATCCCACAAAAAACGAGCCCCTACACCAGACATGCTCAACCTGCTGCGCTCCACTTGTTTCAAAACTGCAACTCCCAGCATGCCCGAACAGCCTACAGCAGAGCATTGTGGAAGTTGTAGTTTTACAACAGCTTGAGGGCCGCAGGTTGAGCATGCCGGCCCTACACAAACAATCGGCAGAGAAATAAAAAAAAAAAAATTAAATGGAGACACAAAACATGATGATTTTTTTTTTAAATACCTTTATTGTGTAAAAATGAAATAATAAAAAAAAATAGACATTAGGTATTGCTGCATCTGTAATCACCTGCTCTATAAACATATCACATGATCTAACCCCTCAGATGAATGACGTAAAATGGTACGAATAGAAATGTCAACTCTTCCCACAAAAAATGATAAAAAAATATAGCTTTTAGAAAATGGAGACGCAAAAACATGATTATTTTATTTATCAGGTAAAACTGAAACAAAAAAAATTAAATAGACATATTTGGTAACGTCGCATCCATAACAACCTGCTCTACAAAAAAAACACATAATCTATCCTGTCAGGTGAACGCCGTAAAAGAAATAAAATAAAAGCTGTGCCAGAACAGCCATTTTTTTTAATTACCTTGGCTGTATCGAGCAATCAAAAATCTTATGTACCCCAAAATAGTACCAATAAAACTGTCACCTTATCCTGTAGTTTCCAAAATGGAAGTTTCTACTGTAGGGTGCAACAGGGGGCTCAGGGGTCTTCTAATGCAACAAGGCAACTTAAAATTATCCCAGTAAAATCTTCCCTACAAAATCCATATGTTGCTTCTTCCCTTTTGCACCCTGCCATGTGCCCATACAGCAGTTTACTACCACAAATTGGGTGTTTCTGTAAACTGCAGAATCAGGGAAATAAATATTGTTTTGCTGTTAACCCTTACTGTCTTACAGGAAAAAATGGGTTTAAATGAAAAATCGGCAAAAATAAGTGAAATTTTGAAATGTATCCTTTTTTCCATTAATTCTTTTGAAACACCTAAAGGGTTAACAAACTTTGTAAAATCATATTTGAATAACTTGAGGGGTGTAGTTTCTAAATGGGGTAATTTGTGCGTGGTTTCTATTATGTAAGCCCCACAAATGGGGTCATTTATCAAACTAGTGTAAAGTACAAGTGGTTGCCCATAGCAACCAATCAGATTCCACCCTTGATTTTGCAAAGGAGCTGTCAAAAATTAAAGGTGGAATCTGGTTGCTGTGGGCAACCCCAAAAATGACTTCATAACTGAACTGGTCCTTTAAAAAGTGGGTTTTGGAAATTCTTAATGTTAAAAACTGCATCTAAAATTGTACATCTAATTGTAGATTAAATCTAACAACAACAAAAAAATGGCATTTACAAAATGATACCAACAATAAAAATGTGGTGGTATAGCCTGCTGAACATTCAGCTGGCTGTAGACATCTACTATGATCCACGAACGATGGGCTGGCTAGTGAAGACCAGCCCATCCCAGCGCCGGCAATGTATGGAGCCGCAGTCGGGCTCGGCTAGAGGTCAGCCCATGTCACCTTCAAGGTCAGGGATGGGACATCAGACACTGATGTCCCCTCCCAGCGCTGAAATTGGCTGGAACAACGCTCCAGCTAATGCACCATTTTACAATGCGTACATTTTACATCTTCAATTCCAAGAGGCGGTAATCAAGGCCCTAATTTTCCAAAGTCAGGAAGGGGAGGGCCTAAGTACTTCAGGAGGTCATGGTGCCTGTGTTGTACCAGGACAACATTTCCCTGGTGAAGTGCCACAAACAGCAAAAAGGGGAAAGACCCAAAAAAGATGTCGGGTTTGTTACAAAAGAGGAATACGAAAGGACACCATTTATCAGTGCGACACCTGCCCTGAGAAACCAGGCCTCTGCAGGAAAGATTGCTTCCAAACCTACCACTCATCCATGGATTTTTAATTTCATCCTTTATGCGCCCTGTAATATTTCCATATCTCTGATTTAGTCCACCTCACTTGCATACCCACTTTCCAACAACCACTACATAATCTATTCTGTGAGACACCTGTTTGGTAAAAAAGTACCCTTTCCACCACTTAAAATGTTCATACAGGGGTGCTCTTTCCGAAATCGGGTCACTTCTTGGGGTTTTTCATCTCTGGGGACCTCTGGAAAAAAATTTAATGCGACATGGCAGCTAAAATCCATGTCTGCCAATTCAGGCCTGCAAAAAACATATTTTGCACTTTGCCTGTGTGCCAATACAGCAGGCTACAAGCACATACGGGGTGTTGGCAAAATGGGGAGAAAATGGAGTAACTTTTGGGGGATTTCCACTCTAGGGGTACCTCAGGGTGTCTTTATATGCAACATAGCTCCCAAAAGTCAATCCTGCAAAATCTGTCCTCCAAAAGCCCTATGGCGCTACTTCCCTTTAGGACCCTGCCATGCACCCATACATCATTTTATGAGCACATTTTGAGTGTTGGCATATTCACAGCCAATTCCATGTTTTACCTTTGAGGACAAAGTTCTGACTACACATCTTGAAATATTGCTTGAGAGGTGTAGTTTCCAGAATGGGGTCACTTTTTGGGGATTTCCACCTAAGGGGTATCTCACGATGTCTTTATATGCGACATAGCTCCCAAAAGCCAATCCTGCCAAATCTGTTCTCCAAAAGCTCTATGGCGCTACTTCCCTTTTGGACCCTGACATGCACCCATACATCATTTTTGCAGCACCTATGGGGTGTTGGCGTATTCGGGCGGACATGGGGAACAAAATCTGAGGTGCATTTTGTCCTGTTACCCTTTGTGAAAGTGAAAAATGTGGGTGTAAAGCAACTTGTTTGGGGAAAACATTTACATTTTTCATTTTCACAGCCAAGCGTTTCCTAATTCTGTGAAACACCCGATGGGTCAAAGTGCTCACTACACACCTTGAAATATTCCTTGAGGGGTTTAGTTTCCAGAATGGGGTGACTTTTGGGGGGTTTCCACTGTAGGGCCACCTCAGGGTGTCGTCACATGCGACATAGCTCCCAATTACCATTCCAGCTAAATCCTGCTCTCCAGAAGCCATATGGTGCTCCTTCCACTCTGAAGCCTGCTGTGCACCCATACATCAGTTTTTGAGCACACATGGGGTGTTTCTGTAAACCCCAGATTCAGCATAATAGATTTTGAGTTTTGTTTGGCTTTTAACCTATGGGTGGTTTCTAATATGTAATCCCCAGAAAGTAACTTCATAACTGAACTGGTCCTGAAGAATTTGGGTTTTGGAAATATTAAGATTTGCTTCTAAACTTCTAAGCCCTCTAACGTCCCCAAAAAATAAAATGTCATTTTCAAAATGATCCAAACATGAAGTAGACATATGGGGAATGTAAAGTAATGACTATTTTTGGAGGTATTACTATCTGTTATAGAAGTAGAGAATTGTTTTCCAAATTTTTTTTAATAGGTATTTTTTATAAATAAAAAACATTTTTTTTAAACTCATTTTTAGCACTGTCATGAAGTACGATATGTGATGAGAATACATTCTCAGAATGGCCTGTATAAGTAAAAGCGTTTAAAAGTTATTACCACATAAAGTGACAAATGTCAGATTTTGTCACGGATGGTGTAACAGAAAACAAGAAGTTACAAATAAGGATCCGACTGGCTTGATCCGAAACTAAGGAACAAAAGGGTGACCCCTATTTAATCCCTGAAACTCTCCCTGTCTTCTCAGCCCATGCAAAGATCTCTATGATAGAAAATTGCATGCCCTCGTGCCTCGACTGTATGACACCTGAACACCCTATAATAGTGAGGGGACACGACCACCGGCTCCCTACACTTAATACGGAGGGAGTCAGGGTCACCTAGGATCAAGGCAACAGGAAAACACAAATAAATGAACAGACTTATCTGTAGAAGCATCAGTTGCAGTTTGCAGCATGAGCACACTCCAGGAAGTTGTAAACCGCAAGGTGAGGTAGTATGGGGAGGAGATATATAGGGAGGCAATCACTGTTAATAGATGACAGCTGGGAGAGGGAGGAGAGATGTCAAAACAAAATCAAAACAAAAGAAGATCATGCAGGAGGTACTGAAGAGCGTCTATCAGAACTTCTCAAAGATCTGGTGGTGACAGTACCCCTCCCTCTACGAGTGGACTCCGGACACTCAGAGCCCACCTTCTCAGGATGGGACCTATGGAATGCCCTGAGAAGACGAGTGGCCTTAATGTCCGCCACTGGAACCCACATCCTCTCCTCAGGACCATAACCCTCCCAATGAACGAGGTACTGAAGAGAACCGTGGACAATACGAGAGAGAGTCCACAATCCTAGAGACCTGAAATTCAAGATTACCATCAACCACAATCGGAGAAGGAGGCAAAGAGGAGGGTACAGTGGGTTGGACATAAGGTTTTAATAGGGACTTGTGAAAAACATTATGGATCTTCCAAGTCTGAGGAAGATCAAGACGGTAGGCAACAGGATTGATGACGGACAAGATTTTGTAAGGCCCAATAAACTTAGGACCCAACTTCCAGGAGGGAACCTTCAATTTGATGTTCTTAGTAGACAACCATAGCAGATCACCAACATTCAGGTCCGGACCAGGCACACGTCTCTTATCCGCCACACGCTTATATCTCTCACTCATGCTCTTTAGATTATCCTGAATATTTTGCCAAATAGATGACAAAGACGAGGAGAATCTCTCCTCATCAGGTAAACCAGAAGCCCCCTCTCCAGAGAATGTCCCAAACTGCGGATGAAACCCATATGCACCAAAAAAGGTGACTTATCAGAGGACTCCTGACGACGGTTATTTAAAGCAAACTCAGCAAGGGAGAGAAAAGAACACCAATCCTCCTGATTCTCCGCCACAAAACAATGCAGATATGTCTCCAGATTCTGATTGACACGCTCTGTCTGGCCATTCAACTGAGGGTGGAAAGCAGAAGAGAACGACAACTGAACCCCCAAGCAAGAACAGAAGGCCTTCCAGAATCTGGAAACAAACTGCGTGCCCCTATCCGAGACTATGTTTGAAGGAATGCCATGCAGTTTGACAATGTTATCAACAAATGCCTGCGCCAGCGTTTTAGCATTGGGTAACCCAGAAAAAGGAATTAAATAAGCCATTTTGCTAAAACGGTCTACTACTACCAAAATCACAGTCTTCCCCGAGGAACGAGGAAGGTCCGTAATGAAGTCCATGGACAGATGTGTCCAAGGACGGGAAGGAATGGGTAACGGGAGGAGAAGACCCGATGGCCGTGAATGAGGGACTTTGGCACAAGCGCAGGTCTCGCAGGCTGCCACAAAACCCTCAACCGACTTACGAAGAGCCGGCCACCAGAATCTCCGAGCAATGAGATCCACTGTGGCTCTACCCCCCGGGTGCCCAGCAAGGACAGTATCGTGGTGCTCCTTAAAAACCTTGTGTCGTAAAGCGAGAGGCACAAACAACCTCCTAGGAGGACAAAGATCAGGAGCCTCTGCCTGGGCTGCCTGAACCTCTGCCTCCAATTCAGGATAAAGAGCCAACACAACCACCCCTTCAGCCAAAATGGGACCCAGGTCTTCAAAGTTCCCCCCTCCCAGAAAACAACGTGACAGGGCATCCGCCTTCACATTCTTAACCCCAGGGCGGAACGTGACAACAGAATTAAACTTTGAAAAGAACAAAGACCATCTGGCCTGTCTCGGGTTCAGACGCTTGGCTGACTCCAAGTAGGCCAGATTCTTATGGTCGGTAAACACGGTAATAGGGTGTCTGGCTCCCTCTAGCCAATTCCTCAAAAGCCAACTTGATGGCCAACAACTCCCTATCACCCACATCATAATTTCTCTCTGCGGAGGAGAGTTTCTTCGAGAAAAAGGCACACGGTCACCATTCAGCAGGAGAGGGACCCTGAGACAAAGCCGCACCCACACCCACCTCAGAAGCGTCCACCTCAACTATGAAAGGCAGAGAAATATCAGGTTGTACCAAGATGGGAGCGGAAGAAAACTGATATTGATACTGATACTGATAATTGATACTAGAAAAGGCTCTACGCGCCTTTACCGAGACCAGGAGGAAAAATCTACCCCCTTTCTAGTCATATCAGTGAGTGGTTTAACAACAGAGGAATAATTCAAAATGAACTTCCTGTAATAATTGGCAAAACCCAAAAAGCGCATCAGTGCCTTCTGATTCTCAGGAAGCTCCCACTCAAGCACAGCATGGACCTTCTCGGGGTCCATGCAAAAACCAGAAGTGGAGAGAAGAAACCCCAGAAATTGAATTTCTGGAACCGCAAACACACATTTTTCCAGTTTAGCGTACAATTTATTCTCCCGCAGAATGAGCAAGACCTGACGTAGGTGGTCCTTATGAGTTTTGAAATCAGGAGAAAAAATCAAAATGTCATCTAGATACACTAGTACAAATTTCCCCATTAAATGATAAATGCTGTTCACAAAATGCTGGAAGACGGCTGGAGCATTTGTCAAACCAAAAGGCATAACCAAATTCTCAAAATGGCCCTCAGGGGTATTGAAGGCCGTCTTCCATTCGTCTCCTTCTCTGACCCTGACCAGGTTGTATGCCCCTCTTAAATCCAACTTGGAAAAAACTTTAGCCCCAACAATCTGGTTAAACAGGTCCGGGATCAGAAGAAGCGGATAAGGGTCACGAATTGTGATACTGTTCAGCTCCCTGAAATCCAGACATGGTCTTAAAGAACCATCTTTTTTCTTAACAAAGAAAAAAACAGCGGCAACATGTGACTTCGAGGGTCGTATGTGTCCTTTTCTCAGGTTCTCAGAGATATAAGCACCCATAGCGACCCTTTCAGGTTGGGAGAGATTGTATAAACGAGATTTAGGCAGCTTGGCAGCAAGAAGGTGAAAACTCAGCCCCCTAGAACTCACAGGCAGGAAGGCTGTAAGTGTATTACAGTGTGTAATACACTTACAGCCAATGCATGACAATACAGAAGTATTGTCATGCATTGTAAAGGGGATCAGACTCCCAAAAGTTAGATAAAGTCCCAGAGTGGGAGAAAAATTAAGGGAAACAAAAAGTTGAAAAAATAAAGTTTTCCAAAAAATAATTAAAAGTTTCAAGTAAAAAAATAAATAAAAATCCTTTTGCCAAAATAAAGGGAAAAAATAAATAAAATGGGGGTACACATATTAGGTATTGCCGCGTCCATATTGACCGACTCTATAAAACTATCACATGATCTAACCCCTCAGATGAACATCGTCAATTTTTTTTTTATAAAAACTGTGCTAAATAAACCTTTTTTTGGTGACCTTACATCACTAAAAGTGCAACACCAAGGGATCAAAGAGGCGTATACCCCCCAAAATAGAACCAATCTAACCATCACCTTATCACCAAATGAGCCCCTACCTAAGACAATCGCCCAAAACATAAAAACTATGGCTCAGACTATGGAGACACTTAAACATTTAAGGCACGAGATTTCCCCGTCAGACAAGAGACACACGCTGGCTTGGCCCTGTCAATCAAGTGTAGAAGTGCATGGAAAGAAGTAAGCGAATGGAGCCTCTAGGAGCAGGTGCCACGCCCCCCCCCCCCCTGCTCCTAGAGGCTCATTTGCATATTACAATTGTTAGTTTTTCTAAAAACGGCGGCACGTAGTGACATAGGACATGTCAGCCAGATAAAACCCATTTTATTTGATGACAGAAACCCTTTAATGGAATAAAACTCAGAACAACAGAGCTCAATGTCAGGCAGCAGCTATAAAAGCAAATGCGATTTTTAGGGTGCATAAAAAGGGAGATAAAACCCATCATCCCAATGTATCACCCTATTGTGATTCCCTTGTTAGTCCACATCTTAATTATTGGATTCAGTTTCTAGCTCCATATAATATTAACCCCTTAAGGACTCTGCCCTATTTCACCTTACGGACTTGGACATTTTTTGCAAATCTGACCAGTGTCACTTTTAGTGCTGATAACTTTGACTTATCCAGGCCATTCTTGTTTTTTCGTCACATATTGTACTTCATGACACTGGTAAAATGAAGTAAAAAAAATATCATTTTAATTATAAAAAATACCAAATTTACCAAAAATTTGTACAAAATTGCAAATTTCCAAGTTTCAATTTCTCTACTTCTATAATACATAGTAATACCTCTAAAAATAGTTATTACTTTACATTCCCCATATTTCTACTTCATGTTTGGATCATTTTGGGAATTATATTTTATTTTTTGGGGATGTTACAAGGCTTAGAATTTTAGAAGCAAATCTTGAAATTTTTCAGAAATTTTTAAAAACCAAATTTTTAGGGACCAGTTCAGGTCTGAAGTCACTTTGCGAAGGATTACATAATAGAAACCACCCAAAAATGACCCCATTCTATAAACTACCCCCTCAAGGTTTTCAAAACTGATTCTACTAACTTTGTTGCCCCTTTAGGTGTTCCACAAGAATTAATGGAAAATAGAGATACAATTTCAAAATTTCACTTTTTTGGCAGATTTTCCATTTTAATAATTTTTTTCCAGTTACAAAGCAAGAGTTAACAGCCAAACCAAACTCAATATTTATGGCCCTGATTCTGTAGTTTACAGAAACACCCCATATATGGTCGTAAACTACTGTACAGGCACACGGCAGGGCGCAGAAGGAAAGGAATACCATACGGTTTTTGGAAGACAGATTTTGCTGGACTGTTTTTTTTTTGACACCATGTCCAATTTGAAGCCCCCCTGATGCACCCCTAGAGTAGAAACTCCAAAAAAGTGGCCCCATTTTAGAAACTATGGGATAGGGTGGCAGTATTGTTGGTACTAGTTTAGGGTACATATGATTTTTGGTTGCTCTATATTGCACTTTTTGTGAGGCAAGATAACAAGAAATTGCTGTTTTGGCACCGTTTTAAAGTTTTGTTATTTACAACATTCATCTGACAGGTTAGATTATGTGATATTTTTATAGACCAGGTTGTCACGGATGCGGTGATAATCGTATAATCGTATAATATGTATACTTTTTTTTATTTATGTAAGTTTTACACAATGATTTCATTTTTGAAGCAAAAAAAATCTTGTTTTAGTGTCTCCATATTTTGAGAGCCATATTTTTTTGGGGCGATTATCTTAAGTAGGGTCTCATTTTTTGCGGGATGAGATGACGGTTTGATTGGCACTATTTTGGGGTGCATATGACTTTTTGATCGCTTGGTATTACACTTTGAGGGGTTAGGTCATGTGATATTTTTATAGAGCCGGTCGATACGAATGCGGTGATACCAAATATGTATACTTTTTTTTATTTATGTAAGTTTTACACAATAACAGCTTTTTTTAAAACAAAAAAAATGATGTTTTAGTGTCTCCATATTCTGAGCTATAGTTTTATTTTTTTGAGGGCTATTGTCTCAGGTAGGGGCTCATTTTTTGCAGAATGAGGTGACGGTTAGATTGGTACTATTTTGGTGGGCAAACGCCTTTTTGATCGCTTGCTGTTGTACTTTTTGTGATGTAAGGTGACAAAAAATGGTTTATTTAGCACAGTTTTTTTTGGGGGGGAAAACTTTATTTTGTCAACTTTTTTTTTCACTTTATTTTTTTTCCCACTTTGGGACTTGCACTTTTGGGGGTCTAATCCTTTACAATGCATTCTAATACATCTGTATTGGAATGCATTGGCTGTATGAGTAATACTGTGTTTATTACTCCTACTGCTTCCGGCCTGTGAGATCCAGGGGGCTGGATTTCACAGGCTCGTCACCGGAAGGCAGCGCGATGCCTTCCTTAGACATCGCGCTGCCTTCAATGCTATCGGGTCCCCTCCACAGCCGCATGGGGACCCGATGGCACTGCCGACCACCGCCGCCGCACCAGGTAAAAGCCGACGATCGCTGATACGAGGGGGTTACATGACCCCCCCCGGCGTTGTGACATGATGCCCGCTGAATTATTTCACAATTAACCCCCGCTACGACGCAATCTACTTTTAAACTTAGGACGTACCGGTACGTCCTAAGTCCCTAAGCGGTTAAAGGGCATCTGTCAGCAGATTTTTACCCATGACACTGGCTGACCTGTTGCATGTGCGCTTGGTAGCTGAGGGCATCTGTGTTAGGCTTTATTATATGCAAATGAGCCTCTAGAAGCAACGGGGCACTGCCATTACTCCTAGAGGCTCTGCTCTCTCTTTAACTGCCACATCCTATGCACTTTGATTGACAGGGCCAGGCAGTAAAAATATAACGCCTTGCCCTGTCAATCAAAGTGAATAGGGCATAGCAGTTGCAGAGAGAGCAGAGCCTGTAGGTGTAATGGTAATGCCCCCGTTGCTCCTAGAGGCTGATTTGCATATTAAAACATAATTTTCTCATAAATGCATGCACATACTGTATGAACACTGGGCCAACACAGATGCCTTCAGCTGCCAAGTACACATGCAACAGGTCATGTCGCAGCCGACATCGTCTTCTTTCTTCTTCTTTCAGCACCTGCAAAAGGACCTTTGATGACGTAATCGCGCTCACCACAGGGCTCCAGACAAAAAAATATATTAAGGAGCTATTGGCTCCTAACCTGAAAAATTTAGGAGCCAAAATAACATTTTTAGTCGCCAAATTTAAAATACATATAATAACGTTGTAATAAAAACACACTAGTCTTACCTAGGGTTGTAACGATACTAAAATTTGACTCTATTTCGATGCCATAAAAAAGTATTGCAATACTCGTGCACGTAAAAAAAAAATAAAACACAAAAAAAGCCACATGCATTCCAGATTTTATGGAACGTCTGAACCATAATAGAACAATCCTAACCTAATTTTTGTTGGGACAAGGTGACAAAAAAATGGCAAATTGCAAGTTTTTTATATATTTTTTTTTCTGTTACAGAGTTCACCGCTTAGGAGATATTTTTAAATATTTTAATAGTACGCACTTTTTCGGCCGTGTCGATATGTATATATTTTTATTTTTTATATATTTTATATGTAAAATTGGGCAAGGGGTGATTTAAACTAAATATTTTGGTGTTTGTTTTTTTTTACATTTTTTTTTTTTTACTTTTTATTTAATACGGTAACTATTCCTCCCCTTAGGGGCTAGAACCTGGGATCTTTCGTCCCTTGTCCTATTCACCCTGATAGAGCTCTATCACGGTGAATAGGACTTCACACTCTCCCTGCTGCTCTGCGCTTTGTGCACGCAGCAGCAGGGAGCCGACTATGGCAGCCAGGGCTTCAAGTAGTGTCCTGGCTGCCAGGGTAACCGATCTGAGCCCCAGGCTTACACTGCTGGGGCTCCGATCGGAACGGCCACCAGTGAAGAAGTCCGGGTTCGGGTACAACATTCAGTTTTTTATCACGCACGTGCAAAACACATTGCCCCCACGTGATAGAAACTGAACAATGCAATGCAATCGCAGTTAAAACTGGCTGAAATTGTGTGCGCACTCGTGCGGGTTTCCTGCAAAGCACACGCAACGCATCTCGAGCAAATACGGGACGCCCATGTGAAAGAGCCCTTAGGCCAGGCATCCTCAAACTGCGGCCCTCCAGCTGTTGTAAAACTACAACTCCCACAATGCCCTGCTGTAGGCTGATACCTGTAGGCTGTTCGGGCATGCTGGGAGTTGTAGTTTGGCAACAGCTGGAGGGCCACAGTTTGAGGATGCCTGCCTTAGGCCAAGAAATTCAACTTTGGACTCATCTGACCAGAGCACCTTATTCCACGTGTTTGCTGTGTCCCAGAGGCGCAGCTATAGGGGATGCAGAGGTAGCAGTAGCTACCGGGCCCAGGAGCCTGAAGGGGCCCAAAGACCCTTATGCCACATAAAAAGACTGAGGTAAGGGGGGCCCAAGCTGAACTCTAGCTCCAGGGCCCATGAGCCTATAGCTACGCTTTTGCTGTGTCCCCTACATGGCTTGTACAAACAGCAAATGGCACTTATTTTGGTTTGCTTTCAAAAATGACTTTTCTCTTGTCACTCTTCTATAAAGGCCAGATTTTTGGTGTATATGACTAATAGTTATCCTGTGGACAGATTCTCCCCCCTGAGCTGTGGATCTCTGCAGCTCCTCCAGAGTGATCATGGACCTCTTTTCTCCTTCTCTAATTAGTGCTCTGCTTGCCTGGCCTGTCAGTTGAGTTGGATGGCTATGTATTGGTAGGTTTGCAGTTGTGCCATACTCCTTCCATTTTCAGATGATGGATTAAACAGTGCTTCTTGTGATGTTCAGAGCTTGGGATATATACATATATATATCTCAACCTCAGAGGCCTTCACAGAATGGCTGTAGTTATACTGAGAAAAAATTACACGCAGGCAGACTATTTTCTAATTAGTTGACTTCTGATGGCATTTGGTCACACTGGATCTTATTTAGGGGTATCAGAGTATAGGAGCTGGCCTCTTCATAACGTCAGCGGATTCTCCGCCAGTTCTAGATGTAAGCCAGCTTACGAGCTGTGTTACATTTAGACCTTTTTCTACGCCTGAAACAGGTGTAGAAAATGGTAAATGGGATGGGCCTACCGGCCCCTTCCACGCCCATATCACACCCACAATTTTAGACCTGGTGTGAGTGGGGATAAGTCGCAGATTGTTACAAATTGTTATTTATTATAGTATAGCCTTTTAATATGGTTTTAAGTAAGAGAAAAAAAAAAATAACAGAAAGAAAACTATCTATCCTGGGATTTGACCCTGGAATCTTTGCATGCATGGTAAACCACTATAGCGCTAAGCTTTCACATGACCACAATGATACATACGTTTTTTATATGATTCTAAGTAGAGCTGAGCAAAGCAAGCTTAGGATGCTTAATCCAAAGTGGCTTCGTTCAAAACTTCACACTAATACTGTACGGAGATTCGTCTATACGTCTATAGGTATTGGGACACTCTAAAGGAGGATAAAATAATAGGGGAATTTATCCCCTCTACACCAAAATTAATTTATCGCAAAGCAAAAAATATTGGATATGCGATTGCATCTACTGCACAACTACCAGTATTATGAAGGTTAAACACCAAAAGGTAGAAGGCCTATTAAAAGGTATTCCCATGTAAAAAAATGCTTAGGGTGCGAGAAATCACAAAGAAATAGTGCTCAGACACAAATAAAGAATACGGAGGGATCGTATATACAAAATATTGAAGAATTGATTACTTGTGCAAGTTGGGGTGTAATATACGCTATAATATGCCCCTGTAATAAAATGTATTTTGGCCGTACAAAGAGACAGCTTAAAAAAAGAATAGGGGAATACATGTACAACATCAAAAGGAAATTTGAGGGGCACCCATTATCGTGTCACTATAAGGAAAAACATGAAGGGAAATTTTTTAGGATCAAGATTTTGTGGGTTAGAAGTGGTAAAGAAAAATAGGGGGAGATTTCATTAAAGATATGTCTAGAGTGGAAACTAAATGGATCTTTAATATGAATACCCTGGTACCATCTGGTCTGAATACAGAGATAGAACTATTTATGTTTGACTAAAATCTGTAAAAACACCCAAAGCAATAATAAATATAAAGTATGTTTGGTAGAATAAATTTGAATTCATTAATCTCTATTAAAGTGATTATGAGAAAACAGCACACAACAGGTTAAAAGAGTGAGGGCAGGAGCAAGCAGATATAAGGGTAGTGCCTAGTATGATCAATCAATCTTCCTGACGAAGGACAACGTACTGTCCGAAACGCGTCGATGTGTATTGTGGTCTCTGCAACAATCCGTAGTTGCAGAAGTGTCGTCACAGGATACTCCGAGTGAGCCCGAACCATGATCATGCACTGACGGAGCCGCGCCACCAGCCGGGGCGCTACTTCCATGTCCAGGCACCAAACCTTTGCCTGCAATAACTCGCTACCGGCGCACTAAAGGAATAAGGATTTGAAGTTATCAGCAAGGTATTTTAGACTGATCAAATCATCACAGTAACCTTTTTAGCAGCGGGGTCTTGCATGCTTTCTGAGTGTAGGGAAAGCGCAGTATCAGCAATATTATTGGGAATATAATTATATTGTGATCACTATTAATGTTTCACAAATAGTAACATTTTAAACAAGCCCTGCATTCAGGGATGCACCTAGCCTTTCTGCTGCCTGAGGCAAAAACGGAAATGCGCACACCCATGCCAATTTCTAAACCTATCCCTTTCACCACAATGAAAGTGTTCATTGCCCATGACCCTTCGGCTGCCCCCTCTTCCCCTTACCTGGTGCTGCCTCAGGCGATCGCCTCACCTGGCCTCATTAGTGGTGCATCACTGCCTGCATTGTTAGAAATTAACAGATCCAACAGAGCATTATCTCTATTGTGATCTTCTACAAACTGGCCCATAAAGTGGTGTTGCAATAAGCTGAGGAATTTTCTGCCTTTAACAGTTCATAGAGAACCATGACCTAGCCAATGTCTGGGAAGTTAAAATCTCCCATTATGACCACAGACCTAGCCTGTGTAGCCCGCTCTATTTAGTAATACAGCTAAACTTCTAGCTCATCTATGATGTTGGGGGTCTATATATTACACCAATTATAAAAAAAAATATCGCCTTTGTAATTCCACCGATAAGTTTTCAACATCATCAAAATCCTCACCCACAATTGCCCCTTTACTTCATATCAATCCTCGCATTCAGGCATTTGTTAACATACATTTTTAGTTAGTAATTAATTTCCCACATTCAGTATGTTGAATGAATGGGTATGAGTGATATTAAACGTTGTAGACTGTTGGTCCAGAAAGACGCTGAGAAGCCGGAGGAGGGTAACATTTATTCTTTCTGTCCCTACCTGGTTCGAGGAGCGTCATCTCACTATAATGTCATGGAGGATTTATGAAACGGAAATTACTGGTATATGGTACTAGTATATAGTACAGTTTTCTCAGCAATGTGGGCACATATGAAAATAGGACCAACACAGATGCCTTCAGCTGCCAGGCGCACATGCAACAGGTCAGCCAGTTTCATAGGTGCAAATTTGCTGACAGATGCCCTTAAACAGGGGCAGACTAGCCATAGACCGTACAGGAAAATTTCCTGATGGGCCAATGCCCAGGTCAGCCCTTTTCATGGCCACCAGCCAGATACATAATGATCTGAATCTCTCAGCATTAATGTAGGAGCATCAGGTACTTTTGCATCTTACCGGTTGCCACAGGTTCCCTCTTGAAATCAATTGCATCGCCGTCCTCAGAACAGTGATACAGTTGAATACTGTGACATTGTGAGGGTATTTTGTGCTGCACCGTGGTATTGGTTCTGGAGTGGTATTTTGTCCTGCTGAATTATGGTATTGCTGGCCCCGCCTGTTGTCCCTCCTTCTATAATTTTGGACACACCAACAACATTGGCCCACTTTTAGGTTTCTTTTTTCTAGGGCCAATTTAAGTCCCCAGTCCTCCCCTGCCCTTTAAACTACTGCAAGCACAGATGCAGTCTAGCAGTTAGCAGTTACCTTACACATCACACCATGCATGGGAAACTTAGCATTTTTTATTTTTAAGGATGATGGAACACAGTGCAGTTCTGACATGCAGTTAGGATGCAGTTTTCAATTGAGTTAGTTTAGCTGCTTCTTTAAACCTTGGTGTTCTGCATTGCTACAATAAAAACAACTGCATCCTAACTGCATGTCAGAACGGCACTGTGTCTAAGCACCCTAATTAAAGCACCTATGGAAGTATCTCTTTACTGAGGTTAGGCATGACTTTCTTCTCCAAAGATAATTACTGCCTGTCCCTATTTGACAAGAGGAAGGACTGAAGAATCCTTGTGTGGGCTTGAGCCCATGTTACTGAGGATATTGTTGAAGTTAGAGACCTAATAGAGTGTCTGGAACTGGAAATGACATAGCCGTTCCCCTATGAAAACTGCAAATCTTAGATATTGCTGAGCCGGATATTGAATGGTAGTAAGCATCCACTAGGCCTAGGCTAGCCATGAACTAATCTCTTCCTAGAAGATTTACTGTAGATCTGATGGATTCAATTTTGAATTTTTTGTGAGTAATAAAACGGTTTAAGCTTTTTAAGTTTATTATCACTCTGAAAGACCTGTTTGTTTTTATTTCTTTTTATCAGAATTAGTGGGGAATAGAACCCTTGTCTTTGCTCTGCTATCGGGATTTTTACAATAATCTGTTTTTCTAGTAGAACTCCCTGCAGTGGATTCAGGGGGTGTCTGTTGGCCATAAATCTTACTGTGGGAGGACCCTGAAATTCTATTTTGTAGCTAGACTTTATTATATCTAATGCCCAAGGGGAGGCATTTATTTCTGACCAGGCCTCCTGAAAATGTTTTAGCCTGCCTCCCACCTTGCTTCAGGCGTCATTGGGATTTTTTAGACGACACATCAGAATTGAAGAGGAAGCCCTTCTCCTCCAAGGTTCCTCTGGTCCTACCTAACACGGTTCTGGGCACGAAAATTATTTCTTTGTTTAAAAAAACAGGACTCAGATGGAAAGCACTTCTTTTTGTCTGAGGGCTTGTCCAGGATATCATCAAAATCGGAGCCAAAGAGCCTATCTCCTTCACAAGGAATAGAACACAGACGACTCTTTGACCCCGAGTCACAAGACCTCAACCAAATAGCCCTATGTGTGGCGTTTGAAAGGGCAGTAGATCTGTCCGACAACCTAACCATGTCTGCTGAGGCATCAGCAAGAAAGTTTGATGCCTGTTTTAACACTAGAATTGAAGAAATAATCTCTTCCCTAGGTGTTCCAGCGGAGAGGTGCCTTTCTAAATGAGTAAACCCACAAGGATCTAGCAGTGCAAGTAGTGGCTATTTCAGGTCTAAGCATTGCAGTGCCCGTCTCCCAAGTATGTTTTAATAAATAATTAAAAATATAAAAATAAATTTTTTGTCCATAGGGTCTTTTACCCATATTTTCTTCAAAGGGGAGAGAGGACTTTTTAGAAATTCTAGCTACTGGTGCATCTATCTTGAGAAAAAGCAAACGGGTATTTTCTCTTGAAAGCGCTAGATGTTGCTGCCCTTTTTTCTGGATCCCACCATTCCTTAGCAATGAGCTTTTTAATATTCTCATGTATAGGGAAAACTCTCTTCCTTCTCCCTCCTAAACCCTGCAACATCTGGTCCTGTACTGACCGATGTTCCTTAAATGGGTTCTGCAAGTCTTTTAAACTGATGATCTATCCTCTGGATAGATCATTGGCATCTGATCGGTGGAGGAGGGCCGCTGCCTTCTCTCAGTTTCCCTCAGGTCCAGTGACGTCACAACTAGTATCACTGGCCTGGGCGGGAATAAGCTCTGTTCACTTGAATGGAGCTTAGCTGCACCCAGGCCCGTTATACTAGTCGTGACATCACTGGACCTGGGGTAAACAGCGAGAAGGCTGCAGCGCTTCTGCCAGTGCCACTGCCTTCTCAAACAACTGATTGGCAGGGGTCCCGAGTATCGGATCCCCGCCGATTAGATGTTGATGATCTATCCAGAGGAAAGGTCATCAGTGTAAAAGAACTGCAGAACCCCATTATTGTCTTCCAACTTCATAGTGGCTCTGAATTGGCTTTTTTTTTTAAATATTTCTAAGACACACTATGTCTCTTCTGGCAAACATAACGGACGACCTGATCCATCATCAGAAGAATGAGTCTCCTTCCGAGAAAAGCTCCACTTCATCGAATTCAAATGCATCAGTAGAAGGGTCCACAGACTTAGGCCTCATGCACACGACCGTTGTTTTGGTCCACATCCGAGCTGCCGTTTTTGCGGCTCGGATGTGGACCCATTCACTTTAATGGGGCTGCAAAAGCACTCGTGCTGTCCACATCCGTAGCCCTGCAAAAAAAAATATAGCATGTCCTATTCTTGTCCGTTCTGCGGACAAGAATAGGCATGTCTACAATGGTCCGCCTGTTATGTTCCTCAAATTGCGGAAGGCACACGGGCGGCTTCCGTTTTTTGCGGATCCGCGGTTTGCGGACCGCAAAAAACAGCACGGTCGTGTGCATGTAGCCTTAGACATAGAGGGATAAGGAGAGGCTGGGGTTGTGCGCGACTCTATTGCAGAGTTTACTTTGTCCCTGATTGGGGTTCTCAGATTTTCCATAAAGGATGGGAAGTCCTCCGCTACCACCTTCTCTATACATCGCAAACATAGTGGATTTTTACACGAGAAGGGCAACCCTTTTATACAGACTGCACATTTCTTTCTTGCAGACTCTGCACCCCTAGACTTTGAAAACTGTATTCTCTAACCTGAAAAGGGGGAGTAGTTTGGGACCCCGTAAACATAAAAAGGGGCCTTCACCAACACTCTTTTTATTTTGCACCGGAAACTGAAGCTACATTCCCCCTGCATGCTCCCCCTGCTCGCGCTCTCCGAGTTCCAGTGAGAGGCACGCCAGATGGAGGGTGCTTCATACCACATAATTTCCTGTTCGCCAAGGTAGGGAATCCTCCTGCCCACAGAGGATTCTCGCCTGCCAGCACTTGCACCGATCCTTTCATGCAAAAGCAAATAGCCCGGGCTGCCTCCATGTGAGGACTAATGCATAGGAATGGAGAAGGGGGGCCAACACCCCACCCAGAGCCTCCGTTCTCTGCTCATCCCTCCCTTACAATTGGAAGATCCAGGCTGTGATTTCCATGCTGGCATCAGAGGAGCATCCGCACGTCCTGAGGGACAGGAAGCAATAACTGGTGCAGGTAGGAGGAGGTACCGGGGCTCCGTATTGTTTCCTGTCCTCGGGAGGCAAGATCATCTTCTTATCAGTGTCGTTGGGGAGGCGCAAGGGAAAACAGGGTATTTTTTTTTCTGCCATCCACAGCATCCGGCAGAAAAATGCCTGTCTGTGAAATATCTTAAGCATGCACCATGAATACTGTGGATTTGATGCTGCGGCTGCTGTGCACAGTAGGTTGCAGGCCTCTTCCAGGCCAGCCTGCAGCCGGAGTTACTTCCTGGTGCAGCTCTATCAGGATGTAGCAGTTGCAAGAAAAAGTATGTGAACCCTTTGGAATGATATGGATTTCTGCACAAATTGGTCATAAAATGTGATCTGATCTTCATCTAAGTCACAACAATAGACAATCACAGTCAGCTAATAACTAATAACACACAAATAATTAAATGTTACCATGTTTTTATTGAACACACCATGTAAACATTCACAGTGCAGGTGGAAAATCCCTAGACTAATGATATCCCCAAGAGCTAATTGGAGTGAGGTGTCATCCAACTGGAGTCCAATCAATGAGATGAGATTGGAGGTGTTTGTTACAGCTGCCCTGCTCTATAAAAAACACACACCAGTTCTGGGTTTGCTTTTCACAAGAATGATGTGAATGATGCCTCGCACAAAAGAGCTCTCAGAAGACCTACGATTAAGAATTGATGACTTCCATAAAGCTGGAAAGGGTTATAAAAGTATCTCCAAAAGCCTTGCTGTTCATCAGTCCACGGTAAGACAAATTGTCTATAAATGGAGAAAGTTCAGCACTGCTGTTACTCTCCCTAGGAGTGGCTGTCCTGTAAAGATGACTGCAAGAGCACAGCGCAGACTGTTCAATGAGGTGAAGAACAATCCTAGAGTGTCAGCAAAAGACTTACAAAAGTCTCTGGCATATGCTAACATCCCTGTGAGCAAATCTATGATATGTAAAACACTAAACAAGAATGGATTTCATGGGAGGATACCACAGAGGAAGCCACTGTTGTCCCCAAAACCATTGCTGCACGTTTACAGTTTGCACAAGAGCACCTGGAAGTTGAAACCAAAGTTGAGTTGTTTGGAAGAAACACACAACACTACGTGTGAAGAAAAAGAGGCACAGCACACCAACATCAAAATCTCATCCCAACTGTGAAGTATGGTGGTGGGGGCATCATGGTTTGGGGCTGCTTTGCTGTGTCAGGGCCTGGACGGAATGCTATCATCGAAGGAAAAATGAATTCCCAAGTTTATCAAGACATTTTGCAGGAGAACTTAAGGCCATCTGTCCACCAGCTGAAGCTCAACAGAAGATGGGTGTTGCAACTGGACAATGACCCAAAACATAGAAGTAATTCAACAACAGAATGGCTTAAACAGAAGAAAATACGCCTTCTGGAGTGGCCCAGTCAGAGTCCTGACCTCAATCCGATTGAGATGCAGTGGCATGACCTCAAGAAAGCGATTCACACCAGACATCGCAAGAATATTGCTGAACTGAAACAGTTCTGTAAAGAGGAATGGTCAAGAATTACACCTGACCGTTGAGCATGTCTGATCTGCAACTACAGGAAACGTTTGGTTGAAGTTATTGCTGCCAAAGGAGGTTCAACCAGTTATTAAATCCAAGGGTTTACATACTTTTTCCACCTGCACTGTGAATGTTTACATGGTGTGTTCAATAAAAACATGGTAACATTTAATGCTTTGTGTGTTATTAGTTTAAGCAGACTGTGATTGTCTATTGTTGTGACTTAGAAGAAGATCAGATCACATTTTATGACCAATTTGTGCAGAAATCCATATCATTCTAAAGGGTTCACATACTTTTTCTTGCAACTGTAAGCGGCGCGAAGCATGATGATGTGATCTGGGGCACGCAGACGTGATGATATCATCTCGCAGCACACTGCCTGCACCGAAACACAGCTAAGTAACTCAGGCTACAGGCTGGCCTGGAAGAGGTGTGCACCCTATTTTACGGAGTCACGACAGGGAGTACAAACCATTTTCATTTTTTCAGCATAGAGATACATACCACTGGGGCCATATAGGGGACCGTTTGTACTATTGGGGGCACTATAGGGGACCATTTATACTACTGGAGGCACATTAGGGGACCAGTTTTACTACTTGGGGCATGTTAGGGGACCATTTAAACTACTGGGGAAACCATAAGGAACAATTTAAATGTCTGGGCATTATATAGGAATGTTTAAGCTGTTGGGGGCATTATGGCGGGCATTTAAGTTACTGAGTGCATTATAATTACTGGGGGCACTATCAGTGGCGTACATAGAGAAGTAAGGGCCCCATCGCAAGGATCAAACCAGGCCAGGCCTAAACCCTTATTACTGACCCTTGGACCATCTTCTCCACTGCCTCATTTGCTAAAGGTTGTTCCTTTAGAGGGTAGAGTCCTGACCAAGAGGGGATTATTCCAACTGGGCCCCCTCTTGCTCTGGGCCCCATAGCAGTCGCATGGTCTGCCGCTATGGTAGTTACGCCCCTGGGCACTATATGGGAGCATTGTAACTAAGCACTATATAGGGACCTTTATTACTTTCAGGGAGCACTATGGGGGGGTCTTTACCAATACTGGGACCACTTTGAAGGCATTCTTACTTCTGGGTCACTAAGGGGGGTTATCATTGTTGCTATGGGAGGCTTTATATCTGCTGGAGGCAATATGACAAACATTATTTCTATTATGGAGCATAATTACTACTACCGGAGGTACTATTGGGGGGTGTTGTCATTATTTGGCACAATATGGAGGGCACTATTGCTAATAGGGCTACATACTTTTAGAGAGCATTATCACTAGTAGGGCACTATTACTAATGAGGGCACTCTGGGAGAGAATTATTAGTATTAGTGGGACTTTGTTGAGCAGTATTAGTATGAAGGGGAGACTATCTGTATGGCAATTTTATTGCTGCAGTATAGTGTGTGGGGGCATTGGGGAGCACAGTGGGTACAATATTGGGGTAGCAGCAGGATAACAATATTAGGTGTCCTTATGGATGGTAGATAAAATTATAGTATGCAATCAGCTGCTTCTAAGGCCACCAGGATATTGCCATTCATTAAACGAGGCATGGACTCGTGGGGCAGGGATGTAATACATGATTAATCTGTACAAGTTAAGTATATAAATGGGCCATACAAAAAATACGGCGAAAAGCTGTTCCATGTAAAATGTGCTCAAAAGACAAGGGGGCACTGCCTCCAACTGAAGAAGAAAAAGTTCAGTCTCCAGAAGCGTCAAAGCTTCTTTACTGTAAGAACTGTGATTCTGTGGAATAGACTTCCTCAGGACGTGGTCACAGCAGGAGCAGTGGACAGTTTCTATGAATTCTTTAGATGAATTCTTAAAAGTAAAAAACATAAATGCTTATGAAAACGTGTAGAAATCTGGGACTCGCATCCCCACCTACCCCTTGGTTGAACTTGATGGACATTTGTCTTTTTTCAACCGCATTAACTATGTATGTAACTTAGCACATTTGGATGTCCAGTCACGTCCAAACTGCTTAAAGGGGCTGTGACACTTTATAAAGCAGATGTCGCGGGGCGCCAAGGGCGCACTCAGTCTCCCATCAGCCGCAGACCTGCTGCTTAGCTTCAGGAGCGAGGATCTGTGTTTGGCCTCGTTCCCAGGGCAGCTTTGCTAGCTGGGAGGCTCCCTGCTCCTAGGTCTGCCTTGAGCGCCGAGCTGATGACTCTGTGCTCTACTTGTCTGTCTGACGGTCATGTGACGCTGGCCACGTCACATGACCCTCAGACCCCACTATAAATACAGGCAGCCTGCTGGCCACAGGTTGCCTGTTAATTCTAGGTTCCTGGCATTTTGTTGGACTACTGAATACTACCTGATCCTGTTCCCTGACAATCCTTTGCCTGCTCTTCCTGTACTGAGAATCTTTCCTGGTATCCTGACCCCGGCTTCCACCTGACGATTCTTTGCGGACTCCTCTGGTACTTTGTTTCTCTCCTGGTATTTGACCTTGGCTTTTCCTGACTATTCTCTGCTCATTCAATAGTACTGCGTAGCTCTGTAGATATTGACCCGGTCCGTTCACATTCCGTTATTTGTCTTGTCTGTCTTCCCAGCACGTATCCTAAGTTAGGGACTGCTGTCTAGTTGTCCCCTGTCATTAGGACTTGCGAGGCAAGTAGGCAGGGCCAGGGGTGAGGGTGGAGCGCAGTGGTCACTATCCTCCCCCCTGTAGGTAGTGTACATGACCGTCACAGCAGAGACACGGGAGAAGGCGGCAAGGGACTAGAGTGGTCCCTTGCCAGAGATTTTCTCTGATTGGTTAGTATGCAGAGACTAACCAACTAAAGCACAGCAGTCTTAACCCTTTCGCTACCAGTGCCATACATGTACGGCGCTGGAACGATAGGCAAACATGGTGCCCGCTCTCAGGTGCAGCGGGTGTCATGGCCAGCAGCTATCCGCTGTTTCAAACAGCAGAGTCCCTTGGCTAATTACCGCGACCAGCAATAATGCTGATCGCAGTAATTAAAGCCTTCAGATGCCGTGATCAAGTGAGATCACAGCATCTAAAGGGTCAAAAACCCAGAAGCTCCCACTTCCTGGCTTCTTATTAGCATCATCTGAGGCCAATGAGGATGCCGGTAATTGGTTTCAATGCACTCCGCCTCGCTGAAGAGGCTGAGGGCATGAAAGCTGCAATTCTTATTTTGGCCACCAGATGGCAGGCCAACATAAGAAATGAGCAATAGTAAGTAAAAAAAGGCATTTAGAAAAACCCTGATTGTTCATAATAAAAAATAAAAAAATATATTTTGCACGATCAAATACGAGCTTCAAAATCTTTACAAACAAGTGAAAAACTATTAAAAAATTTATAAATAAAAAATATAAAAGTTAAATCACCCCCCTTTCAGTATAATAAAAAAATAAATACCTAAATAAATAAACATCATGGGTATCACTGCAACCAAAATTGCCAGTATTTTTCCAATACAGTGAATGGCGTAACAGAAAAAAGGGTCAAAATGGCCAAATTGCCATTTTTTTCATTGCTTCTCTTACCCAAGAAAATGTAATAAAATGTAATCAAAAAGTGACACACGCTCCAAAATGTTATCAATAAAAACTACAGATTGTTCTGCAAAAAATGATCACCCACACAGCTCAGTAAATATAAATATGCCATGTGTACAGTGCATTGCAAAAGTATTGCAGTGCACTGTATAGAAATCAGGCCCATTGGATCTTCAAGATCCAAGTGGGTCTTGATAAAATAAAATAAAAATGAAAAAAACAATAAAATATTAAATAAAAATAAAATAAATAGCCTTTTCCCATATTCACACATTTACAATTGATTAGAAAATGAAAAAATAAAATAACGTACACATAATTGGTATTGCTGCATCTGTAACGACCTGATCCATAAAAGTATCATGTTACTAATCCCAAGTGGTGAACGCCATGATTTTTTTTTTTTTTTAAATAGTGACAGAATTACTATTCTTGCCCACCTCACCTCCCAAAAAATATAGTACAAAAAGTGATCAAAAGACATATGTAGACCAATAAAAACTAAAGCCTGTCTCGCAAAAATCAAGCCCCCACACAGCTACTTTGGTGAAAAAATAAAAATGTTAAGGATGTTAGTATATGGTGATGCAAAATTTATTTTAAACACAAAAGTGATTTATGATGAAATATAGTGATGAGCGAGCATGCTCGGTGGAGTACCGGTTCGGCTCCAGCATCCCTATGCTCGGCACGTGGCAGTACTCGGCTGAATACCATGTGTGCTTGTCGCATTGCTCGAGTCTCCTCCCCGCACGTTTGGCGCCTCCTAAGCAGCCAATCAATGTTCAGGTAAGTAATTCCCTTCAGTGTAATGCCATAGCCATGTTAGCTTAACCTCACACTGATTGGCTGGCCGGAACACATGTTTATAAAGGGGCCGATGACCCGTGCTCAGAACATCCAGTGTCAGGGAGAGCAGACAGTAGGCAGGGGCTTATTCACTAGAGTGTGTCTGCAAGTGAGATCTACGGTACGCCATCAGAAAGCAGTGAGTTTAGCAGACATTATAAAAAGGGGCTTATTCACTAGAGTGTCTGCAAATGAGATCTACAGTACGCAATCAGAAAGCAGTAAGTTTAGCAGACATTATAAAAAGGGGCTTATTCACTAGAGTGTGTCTGCAAGTGAGATCTACGGTACGCCATCAGAAAGCAGTGTGTTTAGGAGACATAAAAAGGGGCTTATTCACTAGAGTGTGTCTGCAAATGAGATCTACAGTACGCAATCAGATAGCAGTGTGTTTAGGATACATTATAAAAAGGGGCTTATTCATTAGAGTGTGCCTGCTAGTGAGATATACATCGCGCCATCATAGAATTTTTTATAGGTGGAAATTAACCTAATTTGTGCAACATCTGTGTGTGCGTTCAGTCCACAAACGTTATATACAGTATACCAGCAGAGAATAACTTTTATTTGGGACAAATTTAACTACCATATTTTTTGCCCTATAAGATGCCCCCCCCCCCCAAAAGTGGGGGGAAATTGCAGTGCGTCTTATGGGGCGAATGCTGCAGTTTGCAATGATACACCACCGACCGCATGCTGCACAGCACGGCCAGCGGGTGTATCAGTGAGGAGGGGCTGGGAACCGGCATCTAGTTTTGAATGGCAGCAGGGCCCGGTGCAGTCACTGTATTCTATTGCAGCGGGCCCTGCTCACTGTAGTAATCCTATCTATAACTGTAGGCATTGTTTAACAATAATCTTCAATACATCCATTAATCTTCACTTACTAACGTCCGTATCAGGCAGGAGGTGGGCGGGCAGGCACTGGCAGCATAACTCGCTACGTCACGCGCCTGCTCCGCCCACTTTATGAATGAAACAGGCAGCACGGGCGCGTGACATAGTGAGTTATGCTGCTAGTGCCCGCCCGCCTGCCCGGCCTCCTGTCTGATACAGACGTTAGTAAGTGAAGATTAATGGATGTGTGGAAGATTATTGTTAAACAATGCCTACAGTTATAGATGGGATTACTACAGTGAGCGGGGCCCGATGCAATAGAATACAGTGACTGCACCGGGCCCCGCTGCCATTACAAAACTAGATGCTATGTGTGCCAGCCACAGATGCCCCCATAACAGTGCCAGCCACAGATGCCCCCATAACAGTGCCAGCCACAGATGCCCCCATAACAGTGCCAGCCACAGATGCCCCCATAATAGTGTCATCCACAGACCACCATTAGTTCAAAACCCACAAAAAGCACACCTTTTGGTTCAAATAATTTTTTTCTTATTTTCCTCCTCAAAAACCTAGGTGCGTCTTATGGGCCGGTGCGTCTTAGGCTACTTTCACACTTGCGTTTGATCGGATCCGTTCTGAACGGATCCGATCATATTAATGCAGACGGAGGCTCCGTTCGGTACGGATCCGTCTGCATTAATAATAACTTAGAAAAATTTCTAAGTGCGAAAGTAGCCTGAGCGGATCCGTTCAGACTTTCAATGTAAAGTCAATGGGGGACGGATCCGCTTGAAGATTGAGCCATATGGTGACATCTTCAAGCGGATCCGTTCCCATTGACTTACATTGTAAGTCTGGACGGATCCGCACGCCTCCGCACGGCCAGGCGGACAGCTGAACGCTGCAAGCAGCGTTCAGCTGTCCGCCTGGCCGTGCGGAGGCGAGCGGAGCGGAGGCTGAACGCCGCCAGACTGATGCAGTCTGAGCAGATCTGCACCCATTCAGACTGCATCAGGGCTGGACGGAGGCGTTCTGCTCCGCTCGTGAGCTCCTTCAAACGGAGCTCACGAGCGGAAAGCAGAACGCTAGTGTGAAAGTAGCCTTATATGGCGAAAAATACGGTAGTTTTAGGCACATCTGTGTGTGCGTTCAGCATATATAGTATTCCAGCAGAGAATCACTTTTATTTGGGACAAATTTTACTAGTTTTAGGCACATCTGTGTGTGCGTTCAATCCACGAACATTATATACAGTATTTCAGCAGACAATTATTTTGCTAGGGGCAAATTTAAATAAGCTGTCCAACATCTATTGAATAAACCTTTTAATATGAAGAAGACGAGCACTAAGGGACGGGGAAGTGGGCGTGTTGCTGACGGTTCAGGCAGAGGCCGTGGCCCTGGGCACAATGAAACTGTGCCAGCTGCCGGTGAAACTGGAAAAAATCTACCATACCCAGTTTGATTTCACAGTTAACTGGGCGCTGCAGGACAATACTGTCCAAGTCGGACCAGTGTGACCGGGTGGTCGGTTGGATGGCAGAAGATAATTCTTCCACCCTCTCTTCCACCAAAACCAGTCTCATTAGCAAAGAGTCTGGTCCATAGAATCCTCCACTCTGATCCTCCTTCCTCCCACCATGTAGAGTCAGGAGTCGGACAAACAGTTGATACATCACACAGACATTCCGGGGAACTATTTTCATCGCCATCACTATATTTGGCCCTCTGGCCAAGTATGCTTGAAGAGGCACAGATCTTGTGCCCTGCTTAACAACCTCTTGACCTATCACAGGGTCAAGAAGATGAGGGTGGTAAACGTCAATTATTTGTTCACGAGGTGGATGAGGATGAGACACAGTTGTCAATCACTGAGGTTGTGGTTAGGTCAAGTCAGGAGGATGGGGATGAGGAAGTGGAAGAGAAGGTGGTGGACGATGAGGTTACTGACCCAACTTGGGAAGGTGAAAAGCCGCACGAGGAAAGCAGTACAGACGAGGAGGGATCTGCAGCACCGCAACAAGCTGTAAGAGGCAGTGGTGTGGCAAAAGGGAGAAGTCAGCCCACACCAAACAGGCCCGCAATGGTTACACGGAGCACCCACATGCGTAAACCTCCCTTGCCAAGGGTAGGTGTTCCGTAATATGGCACTTTGTTGCGGAAAGTGCAGACGACAAAAGAGTGGTAGTTTTCAACCTGTGCCATACCAAAATGACCCGGGGCGCTCACATTAGCAACCTCACCACCAGCATGATCCGCCACATGGCATCCAAGCACCCTAATCAGTGGGCCGAACGCCTGGGTCCAAAATTCGATCCACAGTCGAAGGCGCCCTGCACCTGGGCCTTCGCATTCACCATCAGCAACTACATCCACTTCCCTGTCCCAGTGCAGTGTCCAATTGTCCTTACCCCAGGCATTTGAACGCAAGCAGAAATACCCTTCCACCCGCCCACTGTCCATAGCACTAAATGCGCAACTTTCAAAATTACTGGCCCTTGAAATGTTGCCATATAAGCTTCCCCAGCAGTCCCCAGCCGCCACTGTTTTTCACGGTGTGCCGTGCCCGCCTTACACCAGAATGTGTCCCAGAACATCACCCGTGCCCTGACCAATGCAGTTACTGGGAAGGTCCACTTGACCACGGACACATGGACAAGTGCTGGTGGCCAGGGACACTAAATTTCCCTGACCGCACACTGGGTGAATGTTGTGGAGGCCGGGAACGAGTTGTACCCTGGGATGGCACAGGTGCTAGCAACGCCCAGGATTGCGGGCCCTACATCCATCAGGGTCCGCAGAAGCTATGTTACTGGCTCCAACCCCTACTTCTCCTCCTCCTCCTCTTCTGCTGCTACCTCCACCACTTCTACCTCCAGCAGTCAGCCATCAGTCGGTAGCTGGAAGCAGTGTAGCACTGCTGTGGGAAAACGTCAAAAGGCCATGCTGAAGCTGATCTGCCTAGGGGACAAACAGCACACCGCTGCAGAGCTGTGGCAGGGTTTAAGGAACCAGAGCGAGCTGTGACTGTTGCCACTCAACCTACAACAAGGCATGGTTGTGTGGGACAATGGCTGTAACTTGGTGGCGGCTTTAGAACTCGGCAACCTGATGCACGTGCCATGCCTAGCGCATGTATTAAACTTAGTGGTTCAGCAGTTTATTAAAACATACCCAAATTTGACAGAGCTACTAGTAAAGGCGCGCCGCGTGTGTGCCCATTTCCGCAAGTTGTCCACAGCTTCAGCCGGTCCGTCAACGCTGCAGCAGCACTTGGGTCTTCCAGCTCAACGACTGTTGTGCGACGTGAGCACGTGCTGGAACTCTACGTTCTACATGTTGTCCAGGCTTTGTGAGCAGCAGAGGGCAGTGGAATACCAGCTGCAACATGGTTGTCGCCTTTCGAGTCAACTTCCACTATTTACAAGCGAGGGTGCATTGATGGCAGACTTCTGTAAGGTTTTAAGAAACTTTGATGAATCTACACAGATGGTTAATCAGCGTAAGCATCCCACTTCTGTGTCTACTCAAACGATCGCTGCTCACAATTAAGGATGATGCTTTGAATGTGGCAGATGTGGAAATGGGGGAGGACTTTAGTGTGGGTGATAGCCAGACCACCCACATTTCGTCTTCTCAGCGCTAATTGGACCATGAGGAGGAGGAGCTGGAGACAGTTGCCTCTGCTACAGAGGGTACTACTGACAGAACTTTCATTCCATCAGTTCGATGTGGATGGGCACAAGGGGATGAGGAGATGGAGTCACCCTGACGTCGACATAGACGACTTGCCTGTTGCTACTCTGGCACACATGGCTGACTTCATGTTAGGCTGCCTTTCCCGCGGCCCTCGTGTTATAACCATTTTCGATAACACGGATTACTGGGTGTTCACCCTTCTCGACCCCCGCTACAAAGAGAACTTCTTATCTCTCATTCCTGTGGTGGAGAGGGCAAGTAAAATGGTGCAATACCAGAAGGTCCTTGTTGAGAAATTGCTCCAAACATTTCCATCTGACAAAGCTGGTGGCAAAGTCCGTACTTTCATAGGCAAACGAGGAAGGCAGATGCCGGGAACACACTCCAGTTGCAACAAAGGCAGGGCAACACTCTCCAAGGCATGGGACACTTTCATGACACCCCGCCAGCAACCGCACCCTGAAGCATGGCCTACTGTCCCAAGAAGGGAAACGTTTTTGAAGATTACATCTTGAACAAAGATATGCACCCTTGAACTCCTGTTCCAGGACTGCATACATCATGCAAGATGTGCACTGGACTGCGTTGTCAATTGTGCAACACATACTAAATGGGGATTACACCAGCAAAGCAAAAAATACAATATAATGTAGTACTAAGAAACTGGCTAATTACAATCCCCCACTGAAGTCCCTGAATCTAAAGTCCCTGACTTAATCAACCACGCGTCGCGGTCAAACCCGCGTTATATAGCTCCTTATATAAATAAATATAGATGCAGCTCACTACACCAGCCTGGTTTGTTTTCCCTCTGGCTTCAAAAAGGCCCTCACTACAATTATTTATAGGGTCCGCTCACCTTCAGGCCCTCACCTTCAATGTTTTATGCAGTCAGCTCACCTTCAGGCCCTCACCTTCAATGTTTTAGAGCGTCAGATGAACAGCAGGCCTTCACCTATAATGGTTTAGAAGGTCAGCTCAGCAGCAGGCACTCGCCCCCAATTTTTTATAGGGTCACCAGCATACCCTCACTCTGAATGTTTTTGAAGGTCACCAGCAGGCCATCAAGGATAATTTTTCAAGGGTGTATATAATACCCTCCTTTATGTGTACGAAAGGGTGTATTGGAGTGCCTCTTCCTTGTAATATTTGGCAGCCCTTTCACTTAGTGCATAGGCTTTAGGAGTGTAGCAGTGTACCTGAACAATTGTAGCACCATGTGAATGAGGCCCTCCTTTCTGTGATATACAGGCTGTATTGGAGTGCTTCTTCCTTGTAATTTTTGGCAGCACTTACACTGTATATACAGTTGAATATACTGGAAAGAATGTTTCCTAGCAATTTTTCCACTAAAGTTTTTTTTTTTTGGGGGGGGGGGGGGGCTGGGTTTTGGGTGTTTTTTTTTTTTTTGGCAGTCTGTAAAAGTGGCGTACAACGTGGTTCCCAGCAGGGACATTGGAGTCCAAGGTGCATTCAGACATGGTCCCTCTGCTGTTCCTGATCGATTTCAGAGGTGTTTCCATCACTTATTAGACCTTTTCCCATGAACCAGGCACCCTCCCCTCATCCAAGCAGTGGGTGCCTGGTTGTCTCCTTTTGACTTCAATTATACCCGGGTGTTCGTCCGAGTGCATGAATATCGCTATGTGTTTGGACCGAACACCCGAACACTTTGGTGCTCGCTCATGAAATAGTAAATTTTAAAAAAAACTATATAAATCTGGTTTCACCGTAAATATATCTACTCAGAGACTAAAATTATCATATCATATATACCACAAGAGGAACCCCATCAATTTTTTTTATTTTGTTTTTTAAGTGACAATTGCCATTTTTGCCTACCTACCTGCTATTAAAAGCGATCAAAAAGTCATACAGTACAGACCAAAAGTTTGGGTACACCTTCTCATTCAAAGAGTTTTCTTTATTTTCATGAATATGAAAATTGTAGATTCACACTGAAGGCATCAAAACTATGAATTAACACATGTGGAATTATATACATAACAAAAAAGTGTGAAACTACTGAAAATATGTCATATTCTAGATTCTTCAAAGTAGCCACCTTTTGCTTTGATTACTGCTTTGCATACTCTTGGGATTCTCTTGATGAGCTTCAAGAGGCAGTCACCTGAAATGGTTTTCACTTCACAGGTGTGCCCTGTCAGGTTTAGGCTACTTTCACACTTGCGCTTGATCGGATCCGTTCTGAACGGATCCGATCATATTAATGCAGACGGAGGCTCCGTTCAGTACGGATCCGTCTGCATTAATAACTTCGAAAAATTTCGCAAGTGCGCAAGTAGCCTGAGCGGATCCGTTCAGACTTTCAATGTAAAGTCAATGGGGGACAGATCCGCTTGAAGATTGAGCCATATGGTGTCATCTTCAAGCGGATCCGTTCCCATTGACTTACATTGTAAGTCTGGACGGATCCGCACGGCCAGGCGGACAGCTGAACGCTGCAAGCAGCGTTCGGCTGTCCGCCTGGCAGTGCGGAGGCGAGCGGAGGCTGAACGCCGCCAGACTGATGCAGTCTGAGCGGATCCGCTCCATTCAGACTGCATCAGGGCTGGACGGAGGCGTTCGGGTCCGCTCGTGAGCTCCTTCAAACGGAGCTCACGAGCGGACCGACGAACGCTAGTGTGAAAGTAGCCTTAATAAGTGGTATTTCTTGCCTTATAAATGGGGTTGGGACCATCAGTTGCGTTGTGAAGTCAGGAGGATACACAGCTGATAGTCCTACTGAATAGACTGTTAGAATTTGTATTATGGCAAGAAAAAAGCAGCTAAGTAAAGAAAAACAAGTGGCCATCATTACTTTAAGAAATGAAGGTCAGGCAGTCCGAAAAATTGGGAAAACTTTAAAAGTGTCCCCAAGTGCAGTCACAAAAATCATCAAGCGCTACAAAGAAACTGGCTCACATGCGGACCGCCCCAGGAAAGGAAGACCAAGAGTCACCTCTGCTGCGGAGGATACGTTCATCCGAGTCACCAGCCTCAGAAATCGCAGGTTAACAGCAGCTCAGATTAGAGACCAGGTCAATGCCACACAGAGTTCTAGCAGCAGACACATCTCTAGAACAACTGTTAAGAGGAGACTGTGTGAATCAGGCCTTCATGGTAGAATATCTGCTAGGAAACCACTGCTAAGGACAGGCAACAAGCAGAAGAGACTTGTTTAGGCTAAAGAACACAAGGAATGGACATTAGACCAGTGGAAATCTGTGCTTTGGTCTGATGAGTCCAAATTTGAGATCTTTGGTTCCAACACCGTGTATTTGTGCTATGCAGAAAAGGTGAACGGATGGACTCTACATGCCTGGCTCCCACCGTGAAGCATGGAGGAGGTGTGATGGTGTGGGGGTGCTTTGCTGGTAACACTGTTGGGGGTTTATTCAAAATTGAAGGCATACTGAACCAGCATGGCTACCACAGCATCTTGCAGCGGCATGCTATTCCATCCGGTTTGCGTTTAGTTTCATTTATTTTTCAACAGGAGAATGACCCCAAACACACCTCCAGGCTGTGTAAGGGCTATTTGACCATGAAGGAGAGTGATGGGGTGCTGCGCCAGATGACCTGGCCTCCACAGTCACTGAACCTGAACCCAATCGAGATGGTTTGGGGTGAGCTGGACCGCAGAGTGAAGGCAAAAGGGCCAACAAGTGCTAAGCATCTCTGGGAACTCCTTCAAGACTGTTGGAAGACCATTTCAGGTGATTACCTCTTGAAGCCCATCAAGAGAATGCCAAGAGTGTGCAAAGCAGTAATCAAAGCAAAAGGTGGCTACTTTGAAGAACCTAGAATATTACATATTTTCAGTTGTTTCACACTTTTTTGTTATGCATATAATTCCACATGTGTTAATTCATACTTTTGATGCCTTTAGTGTGAATCTACAATTTTCATAGTCATGAAAATAAATAAAACTCTTTGAATGAGAAGGTGTGTCCAAACTTTTGGTCTGTACTGTATATATAGCAGCACACAGTAATATAATATACGGTAATCACACTATAACACCACTATAATACGGTCCTCACTACGTTAACACAATCCCATGTCCTCCCCAGAATCTAATTACAATTACTTACACCCTATTTAGTAGCAGCCCACCCCACCTAGCTTTACACTCTGTTCCTATGGGGAATCAAAGGGGTTAACACAATAATGCTCAGGGGTTAGAATACAGGGCAAGGGAGCAGCAGGGGTTAATGCAATGCAGGGGTAAATGGAATACAGGGCAGGGGAGCAAGGGTTAATGCAAGGGTATAGGGCGTTGGTGGTATAGGGTAGGGGTTAATGCTGCATTGGTGGTATACGGAATGCAGGGGTTAATGCAGTATAGGGATCGGTGGTATAGGGAATGCAGGGGTTAATGCAGCGATGGTGGTATAGGGCAGGGGTTATAGGGGATGCAGGGGTTAATCATACTTATTCCTATCTGCTCATTGTCCAGGGGGTTGATTCTCGATTGCTTGCTGTCCAGGGGTTGAGCATCGCACGGCCAGGGTATTTAAACCCAGCCGTGCTCGCTCCCGTCTTCCTGCTCTCAGCCCAGTCCACGTGGGCTGGTGCTGTGATATGACATCACTGCACCAACCCGCACATTTTGGCGTGCGCTTCCAGGCAGGGGGATCCTTTGATCCACCTGCCTGCGAAGATAATGCATAACTCTGGCGCTAATTACAGCGCCGGAGGTAAGCGGCCCACAAGGCCATGGGAACTTTGTTCCCATGTACCTGTTAGGCATGCCATCTCCGGCGCTGTTTGGGGGGTGTATGTATGTGTGTGTGTGTGTGTATATATATATATATATATATATATACACACACACACAGGTGAAACTCGAAAAATTTTAATACGGTGCAAAGTTCATTTATTTCAGTAATGCAACTTAAAAGATAAGACTAACATATGAGATAGACTCATTACATGCAAAGCGAGATATATTTCAAGCCTTTATTTGTTTTAATTTGGATGATTTTGGCTTATAGATTATGAAACCCCAGTCACAATTTTGAGGTACCGTTTGCTCAGGGGATATGGATTAATTAGCTGACTAGAGTGTGACACTTTGAGCCTAGAATATTGAACCTTTTCACAAAATTCTAATTTTAAGCTGCATTAATGCAATTCCTTTTATTTTGCGTTACTGAAATAAATGGACTTTTGCACGATAATATAATTTTTTTTGAGTTTCATCTGTGTGTGTGTGTGTGTATATATATATATATATATATATATATATATATATATATATATATATATATTATAGATGCTTGGGGCACATCCACAAACATATATATATATATATATATATATATATATATATATATATATATATAATGAAGAAAATCCGCAGCACTCCTTGAAGTGTAGAAAAAATGTGTAGTTTTATTCACACATGTCAAATAAGACAACGTTTCGGTTCTCTCACAGAACCTTTTTCAAGTCAAGTGAACATAAAGTGCATAAGTGCTAGTATAAATACATCATCACATTGTAGTCAATTAGTCATCAACCAATACAAAATCAGTGCACTCCCATATTTAGGGCATGTTACAATTCATTCCTTCTCTCTCTGTGCCTAGATAGAGACTAATCACAGTGCTTCTCCATTCATGATTCACATTTACTACATACAAGTGCCAAAATTAAAGTGCAAAGTGCAATATAAACCCTATTTCCTAAGTTACCTTGCTGTGGTTATATATGAAGGAACAGGAGGAGATGGCGTCTGAACTTGTGTGGAGGCACGCCACCGCTCGCGTCTCTCCCTCCTCAGTGCGCATGTGTCAATTCCATCCCCACTGACAACGCAGTACATAACCTCTCTGCGTCAATCCGAAGGCGGAGATCTAACGTCATGACGTCAGATCCACTCCGTCAGCCACCACCACGCACGCATGCGTGCCAGTGAGCCGCGGCAGTGATCCACGCCAAGTCATAGATCTCTTCCGCCATTTTACTCTAGGGCAATCGTTTGGGCATTGTCTTGCGCCTTTAACTCCTTCTGTTCCTTCTTACCTCTTACCAACCAGCAAAGGTACAGGCTTGAACCATATTTTCAAAAAGAGCATAGAATATTCTATCATGAATTCGTCATGTAACATCCATTGGGTCCACCCCATACATTATAATGAATACACACAGAAGTTAGATCAGTGAAAGGGCATTATCCAACCATCCCTCCTGTCACCCTAAATTCGACATTTAACCCTTTGGGTTTCAGAGTATCTAACCGAAAAATCCATCTAAGCTCAGTTTTCTTTAAGATGGTTAAACGGTCCCCTCCTCTGTCCAATGGTTTTACATGATCCAAAAGCATGAATCTCAACTCACTCTCTTTATGATTTTTTTCGGCAAAATGTTTCGATACGGGCAAATCACGTCTTTTATTCCTGATAGATTGTCTGTGGTTATTCAACCTCGTTTTTACATCGCATGTGGTTTCGCCCACGTATAGCATCTTGCATGGACACCATAAAACATATATCACCCATGCTGAATCACATGTGAGATAATGCCTTATCTTGAAGATTTCTCCCGTGTCTGGATGCGCAAACGCTGATCCTTTTTGCATCAGTTTGCAATTAACGCATCCCAGACATGGGAAAGATCCCAAGCGCTTCGTCTTCAAAAAAGTCTGTCTCAACTGACCCTTTTCGGGCAATCTGGAACGCACCACTTTATCCCTAATATTGCCCGCTCTTTTATATGCCATCATAGGCTGTTGTTTAAAGGCCTCTATGTTGGGATGTCCACTGCTAAGCAGCCCCCAATGGCGTCTCACTATTTTTTCAATATTGGGGCTCAATTCATTATAAGTTGACACAAACGGTAATCTGTCATTGGCCTGTCTTGGTTTCAACATCAATAGTTCCCTTCTAGGGATATCCCTTGCTCTATCGGCATGTTTCTTCACTAACCCGCTTGGGTACCCCCTAGTTATGAAGGATTGTTGCATCTTAGACAATGCTGAAGTCATATTTTCGTCCTTATCAACTATTCTCCGCACTCTCAACATTTGACTATATGGCAAAGAATTCAGCATTCTCCTAGGGTGTCCACTCGTAAAGTGTAACAATGTATTCTTATCGGTGGGTTTAACATTCAAATCCATGTGTAGTTGTTCATCCTCAATATACACCTGCGTATCCAGAAACTGGACCCGGTCAGCCGATGCCGTTAACGTAAATTGGATCTCCCGATCAAGGGAGTTCAAAAATGCGTGAAAGTCCATCAGCTGATCCATGGTGCCGGTCCAGATGAGGAAAATGTCGTCTATGTATCTCCACCACGTCAAAACTCGATTGAAGTGGGGAGATACATAGACGAGACGCTCCTCAAATGACCGTACAAATATATTTGCGTAAGTGGGCGCGGCATTGGACCCCATTGCCGCGCCCCTTACCTGCAAATAGAACTGCCCCTGGAACTCAAAGTAATTGTTCCTTAGGGACAACTCCAGTAGTGTCAGTACAAACTGCTGAACTGCAGCGGGATGTTCTGAACTTTGCAACATCTCCGCTACAGCCCTCAAGCCCTTTTCGTGATTGATCGAGGTGTATAATGACACAATGTCAAAAGATGCTACAATCGCCCCTGGCGGGATCCGTGTCCCACTAATTTTGGTGATGAAATCCCCAGTATCCCTAATATATGATCTTGCACCCAACGCATATTCCCTCAACATTTTGTCAAGAAAGACATTAATGTTTGAGAGAAACGAATTCCTGCCAGAAATTATTGGCCGACCTGGGGGGTCGATCAGCCTTTTATGTATTTTGGGTAATACATATATAGTCGGTGTAACCGGAGATTTCACCACCAAAAACTCTTTAAGTTGTTTATCTATGACACCATTCTGTTCCGCAATGCTCAATTGTGTATCGATTTTTCTGGCAATATCAAACCTGGGGTCCCGGGCCAAAGGCTCATAGACACCCGGTTCTCTTAACTGCCTAATTATTTCTCCTATATACTGGGAGGTGTCCATGACCACGATCCCACCACCCTTGTCCGCAGGCTTGATGGTGAGATCGTGGTTCCTGGACAATCCCTCCAAAGCGGACATTTCTTGTGTCGTAATATTAGGTTTAGCAAATTCATCTATTTTAGTTTGTTGTCTCAACAGGGCGACATCTCTCTTCACAGCCTCGATGAAGCACTCTAAAGCATGCGAGTTTACAATAGGAAAAAAATCACTTTTAAGATGTAACCCAAATTGTTTCAATGTTAACCCAATATCTGATACGTTCACATCATTGGTATGCATGGCTGCAGAGGAACCGGAGTCGAACCACACCTTCAGTTTAAGGTTCCTGAAGAGGCGGTTCAAGTCCAGTTCCAACTGAAACCAATCAGGCTTAGCCTGTGGACAGAAGGACAATCCCTTGTTTAAAACCTTCAATTCATGCTCATTCAATATATGGGACGAAATATTGATAGTCATTATACACCTCGATCAATCACGAAAAGGGCTTGAGGGCTGTAGCGGAGATGTTGCAAAGTTCAGAACATCCCGCTGCAGTTCAGCAGTTTGTACTGACACTACTGGAGTTGTCCCTAAGGAACAATTACTTTGAGTTCCAGGGGCAGTTCTATTTGCAGGTAAGGGGCGCGGCAATGGGGTCCAATGCCGCGCCCACTTACGCAAATATATTTGTACGGTCATTTGAGGAGCGTCTCGTCTATGTATCTCCCCACTTCAATCGAGTTTTGACGTGGTGGAGATACATAGACGACATTTTCCTCATCTGGACCGGCACCATGGATCAGCTGATGGACTTTCACGCATTTTTGAACTCCCTTGATCGGGAGATCCAATTTACGTTAACGGCATCGGCTGACCGGGTCCAGTTTCTGGATACGCAGGTGTATATTGAGGATGAACAACTACACATGGATTTGAATGTTAAACCCACCGATAAGAATACATTGTTACACTTTACGAGTGGACACCCTAGGAGAATGCTGAATTCTTTGCCATATAGTCAAATGTTGAGAGTGCGGAGAATAGTTGATAAGGACGAAAATATGACTTCAGCATTGTCTAAGATGCAACAATCCTTCATAACTAGGGGGTACCCTAGCGGGTTAGTGAAGAAACATGCCTGATAGAGCAAGGGATATCCCTAGAAGGGAACTATTGATGTTGAAACCAAGACAGGCCAATGACAGATTACCGTTTGTGTCAACTTATAATGAATTGAGCCCCAATATTGAAAAAATAGTGAGACGCCATTGGGGGCTGCTTAGCAGTGGACATCCCAACATAGAGGCCTTTAAACAACAGCCTATGATGGCATATAAAAGAGCGGGCAATATTAGGGATAAAGTGGTGCGTTCCAGATTGCCCGAAAAGGGTCAGTTGAGACAGACTTTTTTGAAGACGAAGCGCTTGGGATCTTTCCCATGTCTGGGATGCGTTAATTGCAAACTGATGCAAAAAGGATCAGCGTTTGCGCATCCAGACACGGGAGAAATCTTCAAGATAAGGCATTATCTCACATGTGATTCAGCATGGGTGATATATGTTTTATGGTGTCCATGCAAGATGCTATACGTGGGCGAAACCACATGCGATGTAAAAACGAGGTTGAATAACCACAGACAATCTATCAGGAATAAAAGACGTGATTTGCCCGTATCGAAACATTTTGCCGAAAAAAATCATAAAGAGAGTGAGTTGAGATTCATGCTTTTGGATCATGTAAAACCATTGGACAGAGGAGGGGACCGTTTAACCATCTTAAAGAAAACCGAGCTTAGATGGATTTTTCGGTTAGATACTCTGAAACCCAAAGGGTTAAATGTCGAATTTAGGGTGACAGGAGGGATGGTTGGATAATGCCCTTTCACTGATCTAACTTCTGTGTGTATTCATTATAATGTATGGGGTGGACCCAATGGATGTTACATGACGAATTCATGATAGAATATTCTATGCTCTTTTTGAAAATATGGTTCAAGCCTGTACCTTTGCTGGTTGGTAAGAGGTAAGAAGGAACAGAAGGAGTTAAAGGCGCAAGACAATGCCCAAACGATTGCCCTAGAGTAAAATGGCGGAAGAGATCTATGACTTGGCGTGGATCACTGCCGCGGCTCACTGGCAGGCATGCGTGCGTGGTGGTGGCTGACGGAGTGGATCTGACGTCATGACGTTAGATCTCCGCCTTCGGATGACGCAGAGAGGTTATGTACTGCGTTGTCAGTGGGGATGGAATTGACACATGCGCACTGAGGAGGGAGAGACGCGAGCGGTGGCGTGCCTCCACACAAGTTCAGACGCCATCTCCTCCTGTTCCTTCATATATAACCACAGCAAGGTAACTTAGGAAATAGGGTTTATATTGCACTTTGCACTTTAATTTTGGCACTTGTATGTAGTAAATGTGAATCATGAATGGAGAAGCACTGTGATTAGTCTCTATCTAGGCACAGAGAGAGAAGGAATGAATTGTAACATGCCCTAAATATGGGAGTGCACTGATTTTGTATTGGTTGATGACTAATTGACTACAATGTGATGATGTATTTATACTAGCACTTATGCACTTTATGTTCACTTGACTTGAAAAAGGTTCTGTGAGAAAACCGAAACGTTGTCTTATTTGACATGTGTGAATAAAACTACACATTTTTTTCTACACTTCAAGGAGTGCTGCGGATTTTCTTCATTTTTTTACGTCTCGAATCGAGGGACCACCGCCGGCACCACACAGCTACGGCTGAGTAAAACGACAGGAGTGCTGCCTGAAACTTCTTTTATGGATCCTATAGATATATATATATATATACACTCACCTAAAGAATTATTAGGAACACCATACTAATACGGTGTTGGCCCCTCTTTTGCCTTCAGAACTGCCTTAATTCTACGTGGCATTGATTCAACAAGGTTCTGATAGCATTGTTTAGAAATGTTGGCCCATATTGATAGGATAGCATCTTGCAGTTGATGGAGATTTGAGGGATGCACATCCAGGGCACGAAGCTCCCGTTCCACCACATCCCAAAGATGCTCTACTGGGTTGAGATCTGGTGACTGTGGGGGCCATTTTAGTACAGTGAACTCATTGTTCAAGAAACCAATTTGAAATGATTCGAGCTTTGTGACATGGTGCATTATCCTGCTGGAAGTAGCCATCAGAGGATGGGTACATGGTGGTCATGAAGGGATGGACATGGTCAGAAACAATGCTCAGGTAGCCCGTGGCCAATTGGCACCAAGGGGCCTAAAATGTGCCCATAAAACATCCCCTACACCATTACACCACCACCAGCCTGCACAGTGGTAACAAGGCATGATGGATACATGTTCTCATTCTGTTTACGCCAAATTTGGACTCTACCATTTGAATGTCTCAACAGAAATCGAGACTCATCAGACCAGGCAACATTTTTCCAGTCTTCAACAGTCCAATTTTGGTGAGCTTGTGCAAATTGTAGCCTCTTTTTCCTATTTGTAGTGGAGATGAGTGGTACCCTGTGGGGTCTTCTGCTGTTGTAGCCCATCCGCAATACCCAGTCCCCATAGCTCTGTGTGCTTTTATTGTGTAAAAAAACGATTTGATACATATGCAAATGAACCTGAGATGAGTCCTGTATGTGAGATGAGTCAGGGACAGGACTCATCTCAGGTTAATTTGCATATGTATCAAATCATTTTTTTACACAATAAAAGCACACAGAGCTATGGGGACTGGGTATTGCAGATGTGCTAGCGGCCATCTAGCAACCCATGTCCTCAGCTCTATACACAAAATCCCGGTGACAGGTTCCCTTTAAATCACCTTTCTTTCCCATTATGACATTCAGTTTGGAGTTCAGGAGATTGTCTTGACCAGGACCACAACCCTACATGCATTGAAGCAACTGCCATGTGATTGGTTGACTAGATAATCGCATTAATGAGAAATAGAACAGGCGTTCCTAATAATTCTTTAGGTGACTGTGTGTGTGTGTGTGTGTGTGTGTGTGTGTGTGTATATGTATGTATGTATGTATGTATGTATATATATATATATATATATATATATATATATATATATATATAATGGCAGCACCAACCTCAAAGTTTGAAAATCGGGTGCAAGCTCCAGTGGGAATAGCATCCCAGGATAATGCGAATGAAAAATTGAGCAGCACTCCAGTAAAGTGAAAAAAGGAAACTGTTTATTCACCCAGTGGTGACGTGACGTTTCGGCTCCAACATGAAGCCTTTTGAGAAATAAACTTTTGGGGGAAGGGTTGGGATGTATTTGCCTCCTCAACCGCACTTACTGTTGGTGACAGTTTAGGAAGGACAGAAGTACAGGGTGGGCCATTTTTATGGATACACCTTAATAAAATGGGAATGGTTGGTGATATTAACTTCCTGTTTGTGGCACATTAGTATATGTGAGGGGGGAAACTTTTCAAGATGGGTGGTGACCATGGCTGCCATTTTTAAGTTGGCCATTTTGAATCCAACTTTTGTTTTTTCAATAGGAAGAGGGTCATGTGACACATCAAACTTATTGGGAATTTCACAAGGAAAACAATTGGTTTTAACGTAACCTTATTCTTGAGTTATTCACAAGTTTCTGACCACTTATAAAATGTGTTCAATGTCCTGCCCATTGTGTTGGATTGTCAATGCAACCCTCTTCTCCCACTCTTCACACAATGATAGCAACACCGCAGGAGAAATGCTAGCACAGGCTTCCAGTAGTTTATGGTGCTGCACATCTCGTATCTTCACAGCATATGCTGAAAGAATAAAGTTACGTTAAAACCAAGCACACCATTGTTTTTCTTGTGAAATTCCCAATAAGTTTGTGTCACATGACCCTCTTCCTATTGAAAAAACAAAAGTTGGATTCAAAATGGCCGCCATGGTCACCACCCATCTTGAAAAGTTTCCCCCCTCACATATACTAATGTGCCACAAACAGGAAGTTAATATCACCAACCATTCCCATTTTATTAAGGTGTATCCATATAAATGGCCCACCCTGTATAATCTGCTCCTTAGGTACTTAGACATCACCCATCGTGACCAACACCTCTTACCTGCCCTTCACCATAACCAGCCATCTCTATCCACAGAATACACCATCTTCTCTCTGGATCTTGGTCTGGAACTTTCTTGGTATCTTTCAATATGTTCTTCAGGTATCAGCCACTCCCAATAAAACATATGGAAATGGCGCAACAACCGTGGACTGGCCTTCTTTCTTTCTGTTTAGTGTTTCTCTTCTGGCGTCAGCCACCCCCAATGTCAGTGCCAATCTTCCGGCGTCAGTCACTCCCAATGATTCTGGAATTACTTTACCCTCAATCTCATGTAGCACCTCCTTCTGGGATAAGGTCAACATAAGTATGACGTCCATCTTGATTTAAGAATCAGTTGTTGGGGAGGTTCTTCCATGGACAGATACGTAGGTCTTTACAAGGCAGGTTGGGAATTCTGGTAAGAGGGTAAGAACACTGCACTTCTACCATTCAGTCCAACCCTTACAAACGTCACCATTGTTGGGGTTAATGTGGCAAATGAACTTGGTAAAGGAGGGGGCCTGTCCCTAGGGAATCTACTCTTCCCCATTCCCAAAAACGGGTCACATCTCTCCCAACACCACCAAATTAGATTTAGTGTGTGTACCCATAGAGACTCATGCAACCTGGCATATCTTTTTCACTTCCAAAGACACAGGTAGGTCACAGACCCCCGTGTCAATAGGAAACGACTATAGGATGGAAATGTGTACAGCCAAATTATAATTCACCGCAGTGCGTGGGACGAGTTTCCCTGGGTATAGGCTGTCACACATTTGTACCTAGAGTGTCTATGGGTACACAATCGACAAACATACAAAAACAATATATGTACAATACTATGAGGCTTCAGGACATTGTATTACATCATGAACCTTCATATTAAAACCTAATACTATATGTATTGAGAAGGCACAAGGTGCCATAATAGATGATAGATACGTGTCACCAAGGTGCCTGGCCTCATTGAAATGAACCGGTAATGTTTTGTCAGTAACCCTAGTTTACTGACAGTTGCTAGAAGTAGTTTAGCTGCTAGCTGCAGCTGATCCGGGGCGGGTTTTATTGGAGTAGTCAAAGAGCAGGGTGGGATGACTACTCCCACATATCCAGGCCAGGTGTTGGCTGGCTTATTTAAGCCAGGAATCCCAGGAGAGCTGGGGGTGTGGTTCCTAGTCTGGAAGTGTAACAGACTAGGAATAAAGCTGTGTGGTGTGTTGCTGTGGATAAGCCTGCCGTTGCCTACTCTTGAAAACAGTGATGTAGTTGAAGTGAAAAATGAAAATGTGAGGTCATGTGAAGTATATGATGACATGCCTTTTCCCTTTCAGGATGTGATCAGGAGAGAAGTGCCCCCTCCTGGTAAAAATATATGTGATACAAAAATGCTGGTTAATGTTGTGAGCCCAGAGGGTGTACAGCACGTATATGGATATGCAGTACCCACAGGGCTTTATGGTTGCTGGGGAAGTGTTCAATGTGGGGATTAGCGCATCGGTGCCCCTAGAGGTCAGAACTGATAATGAGGACACAAGTAATATAAGTGACGCATGTGCCGTGGCCGATAGCAACTCAGAGAGAGAGGCAGCAGTAGATGACCTGACCTGTCAGTACAGCTGCAATCATGAAGATGATTTCTCTCTCTCTCCACACGGTCCCTAGATACGATAGAGAAGGGACTAGTTGTCATCATAAAGACATTGAAGAAGGCTGCACAAGGGTCAAAAGAAGAGACCCCGGAAAAATGAGTGAACTGAAGGGTCTACTGCCTGGTGTCCCGGAGAAGAGGAAAGACTCCAGAAAGACACGCAAGTCTGTAGTAGACATCAACAATGTGGCATTTCCACCCAGGGACTCTTCAAGACCAAAGTGTCTAAAGGAGAATGGTGGTACTCCTTTGTCTGATGCGGCAGCAGAACACAGTAAAGAGCCGCTGGAACAGGAGGCCTAAGAGTGGGGTGCTTCCAACAAGCTAGTGCGAAAAACTAAGAAGGAACAGAAGTTTGGCCAGCTCCTGGCTGAAGAGAAATACATATTTGCTCGGTATGCCAAAGAACGTGATCCAGCGGAGGCTGATGCTCAGGAGAAAGAGTCCAATGTCCTCTCCTTGGCTAGAGCATTTGAAGAAGTGCTTGATGAGCTAAATGAATTAGAGAGGCTGAACAAGCAACTCAGAGCAGAGATGGAAGCTCTCATGAGCTCAAAAGATGACATCTATGAGTTGGAGAAGCCTAAGCGTGCAAAGAGACAGAGGCCAAGGAAGCTAAGACCAAGCTCTTGAAGTGGGAGAAATCCTTGGATGTTCCAGAGATCAAGGGTAAAGCCGAAGTGGGGAGAGCCAGTGAAGAGGCAGAAGACCCTGAAACTGAGGCACCATCTGAGAAAACCACTGCTGAAAAAGAAGCGAGCGGGGACAAGCCAGTTCTGCTGACGGAGCTTTGCAAAGACAAGAAGAAAAGGCCTAAGCATCTGCAAGAGCCAGCGAAGTCAAACAGTCTGTCGTTTGCATAAAAATATATTCTGAAGGGACTTCCAGAAGCCGAGATCGAAATTCTAAGGGTAAAGGAAAAAGAAATGTACAATCTGCTGTTAAAATAAAGAGACAAAAAGAGGCGAGTTGTAAGAAGCGTGCTCGGCTGAAGCAGCTGTGTAAGTCAAAGAGATATTTTAAAAAAAATGGTCTGCCTGTCACATGGACATGGGAACCTTGTAGACAATGGGCCAGATTTATCATTTACTCTGACAGCTCACTCCACTTTAACATATGGTTAAAGTCATTTTTAGCCAAGTCTAATTTATGATCGGCCCTTTAAGACTGTAATAAATGTGGTTTGACGGTAGCGGTTTATCCATCAGTAAGCAGCTTTACAAAAGTCGCACATCCTTACAAAAAAGTTGCACGTTTTTATGAAAGTCGCATGTTCTATTAAAGTCTCATAAGATAAGCATGGTCCTCACTGGAGTGAAATTGCGACTTTTTAAATAGCCCCAATAGTAAATCTGTCTACAGATTAATTTACATAAGAAAACACGCCCACTTTTCAGAAAACTGGCGAGCATAGTACAAAGCAGAAAAAAAGTCGCAAATTTGTGCGCAGTTTTAGCGTTTGGGACTTTTTCACTCCATTATTCTGACCTGAGCTAATGATAAATCTGGCCCAATGTCTCTTGGGCAAGATGTCAGTATGGGTAACAAACCGAGCACTGATGGCATGTGTCTGGCAAAATAAAGGGAAGCCTCTGACGCTGACCACATCTTCCAGGGGGAAGGTTGAGCCAGGCCAGGCAAGATGCAAGGGAATGCGGACGCCCTGTCAAGGGTACACTGTCTGGGGGCTAAAGATGTCCAAGCCCCCAGCTTTGGACCAAGGGGGGGGGATATGTGAGAAGACACAAGGTGCCATAATAGATGATAGATACGTGTCACTGAGGTGCCTGGCCTCAGTGAAATGAACCGGTAATGTTTTGTCAGTAACCCTAGGTTACTGACAGTTGCTAGAAGTAGTTTAGCTGCAGCTGATCCGGGGCAGGTTTCATTGGAGTAGTCAAAGAGCAGGGTGGGATGACTACTCCCACGTATCCAGGCAAGGTGTTGGCTGGCCTATTTAAGCCAGGAATCCCAGGAGAGCTGGGGGTGTGGTTCCTAGTCTGGAAGTGTAACAGACAAGGAATAAAGCTGTGTGGTGTGTTGCTGTGGATAAGTTCTTCTTTCTTCTTCTTTCACCATTTCATATGGACTGTTTCTTTGTGTTTACCCGCTGAAGTAAGCAAGCATTTAAGTCTGTGTTTAACAAAATAAAAGACTATTGTTTAAATGACACCTGAAGTCACTGTTTGGGCTGATTCCCCCCCCCACCACCACTATACATATACACACACCACACCATGGGGTTTCAGGATGGCTTTTGATTTTCATCCTGTATCCTCATAAGAAACAATGTGTCCATGAGATCCCTGGCTTCAGGACTTTGTTGGAGCTATGTCCTGAGCCTCCTACGATTTAACTTCGTGAAGTTTTGTCTGGTTTAGTTGGTCCGCAAGTCTCTTGACCCTCCTCTAAATTAGACACAATCCCATGTACATGATGATTACCAGAACCAGAAGAACTATCACCGGGTGTATCAATAGGTTGAAGAAGGATGTTGCCTTCGGACTGTAGCCGAACAGACCTTCCCACCAGGAAACCTTGGAGTCCTTGTCTAAGGCGGTAGCGATCGCAGTTATTTTACTCTTGTCATGCAATCGTTGAATGGTGGCCTGTTTCTCTGTCTCTCAAAGATTCTGAAGTATTTCATCCTCTTGGTTGAAGTCTAGCAGGAGATGCTTGAGTTCAATCCCAAATCCAAGAGGAATCTTCTGGAGTCTCTCTGGAACATTAGGGCGGATGTTGAGTCTCTTCTCTGGGGTGATCGGTGTCCTTCCTTGCTGCTCTGCGACGTCTAAACCTAGGACTGGACTAAGGGTGCAATACGCTCCGGGGAGTTCTCCTCTCTCTGTGCAATTAGTCCTATTAATTGCATAAGACATATTTTGCTTTTGGTACCAACACTAATACCCCCGTCCCAAGTATTTCAGATGGGGAAAAGGGTATTGGGCTGGCCTTCATCTCACAGGACCCCTCAGTGTTCCAACACTAGTGTCTAAGCACCAGATTCTGACTACCTTGACAGAGTATAGCATCCTCTTTCTCCCAACATCCTTCTGTGTCTAACAGATAAGGATGGCCTCTCTCATAGGTTAGAATGCCCGAGGGGAGCTGTGGATGAAGTACCGTCCGGTTATTTATAACAATTCTTAGGTTAATGGCACTGTATCCCTGTCTAAGATGGCTAGATGCAGGTGCCAATGACGAAGCAGTGCAAGTGAGATTCCGACATCTGTGCCACTGGACTACCCACCAGTTGGTGTAATTGGCTGCAAAAGGAGATATAAGAGAACTTACCCATTGACGGAGGTTGAAATGGAAGTGGCCGCCGTACAATGATAATACAATATGTTTAAGGTTGTCCGAGAGTTCACTTTGGACTTGCCTACAGGCCAGAGCAAGGTGAGTTCTATCCTGTTCCTCCAAGAGACCCACAACTAACCTTCTAAACTTCTCTCGTACATCAGAAGATAGAGAGGTAGTGACCTCTATGTGTGAATACAGTAAACCCTTTTAGGACGTGGTTTACATCAAGCTGGGTCTTGAATCCTTCCCCGGCATGTCGCGCAACATCCCCAAGTTTACTTCTCAGGACTTACATATCCATAGTGTTCAGGGCGCCTACTCCCACTGCACCTCCGCCTATTTCCATGGCTACCAGATCTCTTCTCCCCCTGTGTTTCCTGTGTCCGAGGTCATCCTTTCTTACCTCTTGCCCCGCCTCTATCCAACCTCTTATGTCAATTTGGTTTCTCACAAACTCACCACATCTGTGGTCCCAATGATCAACTCTGAAGTCATCCATGGAAATTCTCCAGGTAAATAGGACTAATTTTGCACCCGTGATGATCTTCCTATAGCTCCTCAACTGTCATCCTGATGGATTTGCCAATTGATGGATAGGGGCCTTGCAAGAGTCTGAATGCAATTTCACAGGTTGGAGACCTGTCATTTCATAGGGGATCCTCACCATTGTTACACAAACTTGCCCTCTACCTCTGAACGGATACCATTGGTCACTTTCTCCAGCCTGTAACGCTAGTTTTCCTACAGGTTTGGATTTGGACAGATAGACCCTCTGTGTAAATGTCCAGCACCCTTCATCTACTGCATCGCAAAAAGGCCATTTAAACAAACCATCTATATTGATGTTAAAGTTAATATCACTGCCACTGGGGTCTTCCCAATCGGAAGATGCATACCTACCCCGGTATTCCTCAATCATAGGGGTACCATCCATCCACAGTAGGGGTATCAACCCCTTTGCACACTAAATCCCAACTCCAGGGATTAGTGTCCAACATTACCATCTGGGTATCTTGTTCCCAGTAGGCATAGGTGACAAAATAGTATCCAGTCACCTCCTGAACACTATTGTCTCTCATGATGGTGATCATTAAAGACCATATGGATGGAGATCCCTTTAACTGAGCATACCTAGGATCCTTGGCATCAGTCTGTACCTTTTTAAAATTTTAGCTCGGTAAAAGCCTTCCAGTTTTTCTGGACCACTCTGGTCATTCCATAGGGCCTGACCAGAGTTACTGCAGTTTAACTTTAACATCACTATACTGATTTGTCTGTAATCCATGGACACATGTCCCTGAACATAACTGGATTCTCTAGTGATGATCATCTGGGAATGTCCTTACCTTAAACCCATCATGGCTAGCCTTCCTTATGAAGGTAGCTTTAAGGATATACCAGCCACTATACTTTGCCCCAGTGACATCTTCAGGACTCAGAACCCCTTCCTTGGTACAGAACACCGTGGTAGTGTTGGCTTCCACCTGCTTGTGAGGGTCCCTAGACACCCATCTTAAATATTTGATAGGGGTAGGGTCTGAGTCCTGATAATATTTGAATTCCTTGAGGCAGAGAGCATGTAAGTCATGTTGTATAGCAGACACATTCTCCACAAGAGTTTAATGTTGAGTAACACCTTTGGCAAAACCCTCCCTCTGAAAACCATACAGATACCACTGTCCCGGTGTAAAGGAGAAGTTCTCGTATGGTTCAAGGATTTTGCCATCCAAACATTCCACCATTAAAAGACCGGGTTTACTAATTGATATGTTGGCCATACCATTATTACCTCCCAGGCCCTCCCCCGAAGAGGCCGAGCCTGTCATCTTTATGCTTAACACCAGTGTCACAAGCTGGAGATGTGCCATGTTCAGAGGTTTCCTAAATCTATTCTGGCTAGTCGGAACCTTGGCGAGTCTCCCTCCCGTGATCTATCAATTAAATGTATATGTAAATCAGTACACATGGATTCCACCATTTTCTACCATCCACATGGATCCACAAAACATCCTGCCACCTACGTGACTTTTTTTCTTGGTGGTCATATGCCTTTGCACCTTCAGCATTGTCACCCATTACTTCAAGGACCTGATAGGGTGCTTCCCAGTTTACGTCCCATGGACCGGTCTGACTGAACATTTTTACCATCACCAGCTCTCCTACAGAGGGCATTGGTGTCCCCCCCCCCCCCCAGATACGGTTTGTGCAGCCATATTTCTGCATGAGGCAATAACCCTTTCAGGTTCTGTTGAACCTGTTGGAGAAACATGTCTCTAGCGATGGGATTCTTCATGGGCTCAGACACTAGAGGTTCATTGGGCAGGCATAGGGGTATTTTGTGTCCGGTCATGAGTTCAATCGGTATGATACCGGTAGCCTCGGTAGCTCGGATTCCCATTAGCACAGCTGGAAGAGAGGTTACCCATGAGGTACCTTTCTCCAGTAGTGCTTTGGAAAGTCGTGTCTTAATGGTCTGGTTCATCCGCTCCACGATGCCCGCAGACTGAGGGTGGTAAGGCACATGAAACCTTTGCTTTATGTCTAAAAGACCACAAAGTGCTTTCATTACCTTACTTGTGAAATGGGTTCCTCTTTCTGATTCTATCACTCTGGGTATACCCCATCATGACAGAACCTGTTCCCAGTGAACACAGGCAGTGGTTGCAGCCGAATCGTTGACTGTGGGGATGGCTGCTACCCATTTAGAGAAGACATCCACTACCACTAGTGCAAAACGACAGTTACAACTTCCTGTTGGTAAAGGTCCAATAAAATCAACTTGTATTGCGGACCATGGACCATCTGCAGGAGGAATTCGCTGCAACACCGGCTTCAGGGCTGACGCCCTTGGGTTAACCTGAGCACATACCAGGCACTGTTGTGTAACTTCCTCTACTGTATTGGACATCCCCCGCCAGTACAATTTGTCTCTCAGGAGAGACAAGAGTTTATTTCGGCCAATGTGTCCAAACAGTTGGTGGTTCAATCTCGTCAGCTCTGTTTGCAGATGCTGCGGAACCACAGGAAGAGGAAGTTGCTGTGTACCGGTATCGTAACACAGGATCCCTTGTTGTGTTGACCAGGGATGCTGTGCAGATGTGAGGTGTCATTAGAAGAGGATCTTTGGCTTGTTCCTCCTCAAATTACACCGGGCCTTTTTTCCGATTGGTACGAACTGCAATCCGGTAAGCTGGTAGCGGCTCAGTGCCTGTTTCCTGAAGGATCCCAGACACTGCCGCTAGTTTGGCCAATTCATCCGCCTTGTTGACTAGCATCAAAGGCTCGACCCCTTTCTGATGTGCAGGGATTTTATTGATGGCTGCTTCCGTCGTGTGTGCCATGCCCCATTCCCATAGTTCCTTCAGAATCAACACATGAGCCAGAGGTTTGTTTTGGATGTCCACAAATCCTTGTCTTTTCCATGTGTCCAGGTGCAGGGTGAGAGAACGAACTACATATGAACTGTCGCTATATATAGTTTGTTTCCCTGGGGGTTGAAGAAGCAGCGCTTCCTTGACCGCCTCCAGTTCTGCCCTCTGTGCCGACATGTGACCAGGTAACTGGCGAGACTCTGGGTACCTGTGGTCTCATCCAGCACAGCAAAACCTGTGACATAGGTCCCATCCATGTAGAATCGAGAGCCATCAACAAAGATGACTCTGTCTTCTGGATGTCTATCGGTCCTGAACATTTGTGGCGCGTTGATTTGCACGGGTTGGCCACAGTCATGTTCGGTTCCAGTCAGGTTCAGTAACTGGGACAGAAAATACTTGGCTTTGTGGTTCACCTGCAGACTCCGGCCACTGAGATCCATAATCCACCTCCCGAATCTCTGTTGGGAGACTCTAGGGAGTGTATCACGGAGCAAGAGGGCCAATGGAGATTCTGGAGTCTGCAAGGTGAGGGGCCTGAAGCCTACAATATGCTCGGTGGTTTTGACGGCATAGTGTATGGCTGCCAGTTGCCACTCATCGAACCATCGTTCGACGGGCGAAAGTAACCTGGGGAAGTATCCCAGCGGTCTAGATTCATACTCTATCTGCTGTAGGAGGACCGCTGAGATAGACTCCGTCAGTCCCTGCATGCGCCTGTATGGCAATTTCCCCTTCAGGATGGGGAGTGGCCAGTACAGAGGCAGAGGAGAGGTCCCTTTTCAAAGTAGAAAAGGCCTCTTCCTGTGCATCAGACCAACCTTTGATTGAAGGGTCTTCTCCTCGGAGGAGTTCATAGAGAGGTTTTTGCTTTGGCAGTGAAATCCTCTATAAACTCCCTCATGAAGTTGGTGACTCCCAGGAATTTTCTCAAATCTTGTAGAGTGCCATACCTAGGTAACTTTACCATGGCTTCCACTTTGGCTGCCACGATTCTTTTGGCTCCAAAATAAATTTGGACCCCAAGGAAAGTCACCTCTATTTTGGCCAAATTTGCCTTGTGGGGACTCAACTTGAGTCCTGACCTGGCCAGGAGTCCCAATAGCTTTTACAACAGGACCAAGTGTTCTTCTATGGTTTCTGTGTGCAAGAGCAAGTCGTCCACATATTGCAGAAGACATTCCAGCCATAAAAACACTCAGTACGGCCGCCAATGCCTGGTGAAAATACGTGGGACTACTGTGGAACCCCTGGGGGAGTACACCGAACATGTACTATTTTGGCTTTTATGTGAGGTCTCCCTGAAGAATCCAGTATGATGGAACATACTGGCGCCAGATCTTTAGGGACCCTTGATCTTCAATCAATTTCTACCAGACTCCCAGTAAGTACCTGTGAGGTACATACTGCCACTTGTGGGATCTTGCCTTGGACACTTCCTTGGATTCTACACCCCTTACTGAATGCACTGGGGTATTCACAACAGCCACACGTTTTGGTCTCTGGCCTTGTGAATGTCCCAGATTTTTATCAACATATTCCCCCACTGATTTGGCATAATTAGGTTTCATCTTGAAGCCGTTATTATTGCCCGTTCTCTCAGGATTTGTCCGGTTATTACATGGCCATTGTGGACAATTCATCTTTATGTGCCTGTATTGTAAACACAGGAAGCATCGAATGCCTCCTGTTCTTTCCAATGGCGGGGCCGTGAGGCGAGCAGCTGAATTAGACTTGGTGTGCTGTACCCGTCCATCTTGAGATGTAACGTGTACAGGTACACGCTCCCTCACTTTGACGGATTTCTTATTGTTCAGTGTATCCTGTCTACACTGCTCAATAATCATAGCCACATCCATAAGGGATGGCTCCCTAGCTGGCCTCAGCTGGATTGCAGTATCAAGGCTGAGAGCAGCTCAGTAGACCATTGCAGCTCAGTGGATTTGTAAGTGTTGGGGATGATGGGGTTGTATGTGCTACGTTTGTTGAGGTGTTGCAGTGTGGAGTAGTCCATACTCACTTTTTGACGAGAGGCCATCTTCTTTGGTGCCGTTATTTGTTGTCCTATGTTGCTGCATGGAGGAGGTCCTTCAATATCCGGAACACCTTCTCCCAACCAGCCAGACTACTTCTGTTCAGCTCCAATGATGATGGTTCTCTCTTCAGTGATGTATGTGACGACTTCTCTCCAGTGTTCAGTGGGCGTGTAAGTGCAGCACGCCAGACCTGCAGGGTATAGCGACAGTGAGGTCACGGTATGGGCAATCAAGGGTTACTCACTTTTTGGAGGACCCTGGGCAGGCATGCAGCAGTGAATGAGAGGCAGACACTAGGTCCTCTGGGGCACACTCTGGGTGTAGAGACCTGGCCTGATGTTGGGTGAGGTGCCCTGGTTGTTGCAGGTGTTTAGAGTACCTGAGGCAAGGTCCCTTTAAGGATCGAGACGCCAGTGCCTGTAACGGTGGCACACCGGTTGGTAGGGATAGAAATTGAGGTACACAGATTGTATGGTGAACCAAACGTTGCTTTACTTGGTAAACGGTAAGTAGTCCAACTTTGTACAGTCTATTACAGAAGTTACAGATGATGCAGTCCCTTGAACACAATGTCCCAAGCAGGCTTACTTCACAATGATGGCAGGTATAAATCATGCAAGATACATGGAGGGCAAACAGTTAATGCTTTGCAGTGCAATGCTGCTCTATCCCCTCAGCTATTCTAGCTGGCTGGATCCCAAGGCCCGGATGCCTAAGTGCTGGCTTAAATCCTTGGTATAAATTCCTTCCTCCAGTATAGACCCTTGCTCTTCACTTTATAGTGTCTCTGTCCATCAGGTTACTTATCTGTACTTGGTTGTGTTCTCCTCTCTTGGTAGAGAAACTGCAGGTTGCTCCCAGGAGGTACTCTCCTACTACTGGGGTATCTCAACTGCGCTAAGCTTAGCCTCAGGAGTAGGGATGAGCGAACTCGAACTGTATAGTTCGGGTTCGTACCGAATTTTGGGGTGTCCGTGACACGGACCCGAACCCGGACATTTTCGTAAAAGTCCGGGTTCGGGTTCGGTGTTCGTCGCTTTCTTCGCGCTTTTGTGACGCTTTCTTGGCGCTTTTTGAAAGGCTGCAAAGCAGCCAATCAACAAGCGTCATACTACTTGCCCCAAGAGGCCATCACAGCCATGCCTACTATTGGCATGGCTGTGATTGGCCAGAGCACCATGTGACCCAGCCTCTATTTAAGCTGGAGTCACATAGCGCCGCCCGTCACTCTGCTCTGATTAGCGTAGGGAGAGGTTGCGGCTGCGACAGTAGGGCGAGATTAGGCAGATTAACTCCTCCAAAGGACTTGATTAACTGATCGATCTGCAGCTGTGGATCATTGAGCTGCTGATCCTCAATTGCTCACTGTTTTTAGGCTGCACAGACCGTTTGTCAGTCACATTTTTCTGGGGTGATCGGCGGCCATTTTGTGTCTTGTGGTGCGCCAGCACAAGCTGCAACCAAGTGCATTTAACCCTCAATGGTGTGGTTGTTTTTTGGCTAAAGCCTACATCAGGGTGAAGCTGTCACACCAAGTGCATTTAACCAGCAATAGTCTGTTCATTTTTTGGCCATATACAAAATCAGGGGCAAGCTGCGCCTGTCACCAAGTGCATTTAACCCTCAATGGTGTGGTTGTTTTTTGGCTAAAGCCTACATCAGGGTGAAGCTGTCACACCAAGTGCATTTAACCAGCAATAGTCTGTTCATTTTTTGGCCATATACTAAATCAGGGGCAAGCTGCGCCTGTCACCAAGTGCATTTAACCCTCAATGGTGTGGTTGTTTTTTGGCTAAAGCCTACATCAGGGTGAAGCTGTCACACCAAGTGTATTTAACCAGCAATAGTCTGTTTATTTTTTGGCCATATCCCAGTCTAATTCTGTCACTAAATCCATACCGGTCACCCAGCGCCTAAATACTAGGCCTCAAATTTATATCCAGCTAAATCTGTCCCTAGTGCTGTAGCTGGGCGAGTTATTTAGTGTCCGTTCAAGCACATTTCTTGTTCTGGGTTGAAATACAATTCCCAATTTAGCAATTTCATAATTTAGTGGTTTCTGCTATATCAGAGCTATTTGAAATCTATCCCTAAAAGGGTATATAATATTCAAGGTGCACATTGGGTCATTCAGAATAACTTCACACACACCCGCTACTGTGTATTTCCAAGTCTAATTCTGGCACTAAACCCATACCTGTCACCCAGCGCCTAAATACTAGGCCTCAAATTTATATCCCGCTAAATCTGTCCTTAGTGCTGTAGCTGGGCGAGTTATTTAGTGTCCGTTCAAGCACATTTCTTGTTCTGGGTTGAAATACAATTCCCAATTTAGCAATTTCATAATTTAGTGGTTTCTGCTATATCAGAGCTATTTGAAATCTATCCCTAAAAGGGTATATAATATTCAAGGTGCACATTGGGTCATTCAGAATAACTTCACACACACCCGCTACTGTGTATTTCCAAGTCTAATTCTGGCACTAAACCCATACCTGTCACCCAGCGCCTAAATACTAGGCCTCAAATTTATATCCCGCTAAATCTGTCCTTAGTGCTGTAGCTGGGCGAGTTATTTAGTGTCCGTTCAAGCACATTTCTTGTTCTGGGTTGAAATACAATTCCCAATTTAGCAATTTCATAATTTAGTGGTTTCTGCTATATCAGAGCTATTTGAAATCTATCCCTAAAAGGGTATATAATATTCAAGGTGCACATTGGGTCATTCAGAATAACTTCACACACACCCGCTACTGTGTATTTCCAAGTCTAATTCTGTCACTAAACCCATACCTGTCACCCAGCGCCTAAATACTAGGCCTCAAATTTATATCCAGCTAAATCTGTCCTTAGTGCTGTAGCTGGGCGAGTTATTTAGTGTCCGTTCAAGCACATTTCTTGTTCTGGGTTGAAATACAATTCCCAATTTAGCAATTTCATAATTTAGTGGTTTCTGCTATATCAGAGCTATTTGAAATCTATCCCTAAAAGGGTATATAATATTCAAGGTGCACATAGGGTCATTCAGAATAACTTCACACACACGCTTCTGTGCATTTCCAAGTCTAATTCTGTCACTAAATCCATACCGGTCACCCAGCGCCTAAATACAAGGCCTCAAATTTATATCCCGCTGAATTTGAATACAATACATTGGGCCAAATAATATATTTGTTGTTGTGGTGAACCATAACAATGAAAAAAACATCTAGTAAGGGACGCGGACGTGGACATGGTCGTGGTGGTGTTAGTGGACCCTCTGGTGCTGGGAGAGGACGTGGCCGTTCTGCCACATCCACACGTCCTAGTGTACCAACTACCTCAGGTCCCAGTAGCCGCCAGAATTTACAGCGATATATGGTGGGGCCCAATGCCGTTCTAAGGATGGTAAGGCCTGAGCAGGTACAGGCATTAGTCAATTGGGTGGCCGACAGTGGATCCAGCACGTTCACATTATCTCCCACCCAGTCTTCTGCAGAAAGCGCACAGATGGCGCCTGAAAACCAACCCCATCAGTCTGTCACATCACCCCCATGCATACCAGGGAAACTGTCTCAGCCTCAAGTTATGCAGCAGTCTCTTATGCTGTTTGAAGACTCCGCTGGCAGGGTTTCCCAAGGGCATCCACCTAGCCCTTCCCCAGCGGTGAAAGACATAGAATGCACTGACGCACAACCACTTATGTTTCCTGATGATGTGGACATGGGAATACCACCTCAGCATGTCTCTGATGATGACGAAACACAGGTGCCAACTGCTGCGTCTTTCTGCAGTGGACAAGCTGACGTTCATAAAAATGAACCAGGCATGGATCCCACAGGACCTGTCCGTCCCTTGTCCAGATTAGACATTAACTACCTCCCCATAACCATATATTATTGGACTCCAGGGCACTTCCTCATTCAATCCTATTTTTATTTTCATTTTACCATTATATTGCGAGGCTACCCAAAGTTGAATGAACCTCTCCTCTGCCTGTGTGCTAGGCCTAAATATATGCCAATGGACTGTTGCAGTGGTGGCTGACATGAAGCCTGATTCTCTGCTATGACATGCAGACTAATTCTCTGCTGACATGAAGCCAGATTGTCTGTTACGGGACCTCTCTCCTCTGCCTGGGTGCTGGGCCTAAATTTATGACAATGGACTGTTGCAGTGGTGGCTGACGTGAAGCCTCATTCTCTGCTATGACATGCAGACTGATTCTCTGCTGACATGAAGCCAGATTGTCTGTTACGGGACCTCTCTCCTCTGCCTGTGTGTGTGCTGGGCCTAAATATATGCCAATGGACTGTTGCAGTGGTGGCTGACGTGAAGCCTCATTCTCTGCTATGACATGCAGACTAATTCTCTGCTGACATGAAGACAGATTCTCTGTTACGGGACCTCCCTCCTCTGCCTGGGTGCTGGGCCTAAATATATGCCAATGGACTGTTGCAGTGGTGGGTGACGTGAAGCCTGATTCTCTGCTATGACATGCAGACTAATTCTCTGCTGACATGAAGACAGATTCTCTGTTACGGGACCTCTCTCCTCTGCCTGTGTGTGTGCTGGGCCTAAATATATGCCAATGGACTGTTGCAGTGGTGGCTGACGTGAAGCCTCATTCTCTGCTATGACATGCAGACTGATTCTCTGCTGACATGAAGCCAGATCGTCTGTTACGGGACCTCTCTGCTCTGCCTGTGTGCTAGGCCTAAATATATGCCAATGGACTGTTGCAGTGGTGGCTGACGTGAAGCCTCATTCTCTGCTATGACATGCAGACTAATTCTCTGCTGACATGAAGACAGATTCTCTGTTACGGGACCTCTCTCCTCTGCCTGTGTGTGTGCTGGGCCTAAATATATGCCAATGGACTGTTGCAGTGGTGGCTGACGTGAAGCCTCATTCTCTGCTATGACATGCAGACTAATTCTCTGCTGACATGAAGACAGATTCTCTGTTACGGGACCTCCCTCCTCTGCCTGGGTGCTGGGCCTAAATATATGCCAATGGACTGTTGCAGTGGTGGGTGACGTGAAGCCTGATTCTCTGCTATGACATGCAGACTAATTCTCTGCTGACATGAAGCCAGATTGTCTGTTACGGGACCTCTCTCCTCTGCCTGTGTGTGTGCTGGGCCTAAATATATGCCAATGGACTGTTGCAGTGGTGGCTGACGTGAAGCCTCATTCTCTGCTATGACATGCAGACTAATTCTCTTCTGACATGAAGACAGATTCTCTGTTACGGGACCTCCCTCCTCTGCCTGGGTGCTGGGCCTAAATATATGCCAATGGACTGTTGCAGTGGTGGCTGACGTGAAGCCTCATTCTCTGCTATGACATGCAGACTAATTCTCTGCTGACATGAAGACAGATTCTCTGTTACGGGACCTCTCTCCTCTGCCTGGGTGCCGGGGCCTAAATATCTGAGAATGGACTGTTCCAGTGGTGGGTGACGGGAAGCCAGATTCTCTGCTATGGAACCTCTCTCCAATTGATTTTGGTTAATTTTTATTTATTTAATTTTTATTTTAATTCATTTCCCTATCCACATTTGTTTGCAGGGGATTTACCTACATGTTGCTGCCTTTTGCAGCCCTCTAGCTCTTTCCTGGGCTGTTTTACAGCCTTTTTAGTGCCGAAAAGTTCGGGTCCCCATTGACTTCAATGGGGTTCGGGTTCGGGACGAAGTTCGGATCGGGTTCGGATCCCGAACCCGAACATTTCCGGGATGTTCGGCCGAACTTCTCGAACCCGAACATCCAGGTGTTCGCTCAACTCTACTCAGGAGCTTCAGGCTGACGAGGTAACTCCTCTAGTCCCCTGGAATACACTAACACTCCCCTGTCTGGGCCTTCCTATATATATCCAGGGCTCTCTAGCTCCCTCTAACGTCTGGGAGGCTAAACTGCACCCTGACAGGCCTGACACCCAGAAAATACAGGGAAATACATGCACATGACATTCAATGCAATAAAACACATTAACCCCTTTTGTGTAGTGCCCACCTTTACCTAGTGGGACACTACATAAGGGAATCAGAAAATACTTACTACACAAATCAAAAAGATTGAAATTCTCTGAGGTAGATTTTGGCCCATGTCTAGCTCTGATTGAAAAACCGCGGTCTGTCTGAATTATCAGGCACTGGACGCTCAGAAACCACTGACCGCGTCTCTCTTGCCTGACTAATTCACAGAATAAAAGACTTCTTTCACCAAAGCCAAATACAGGCACAAATTATTAGCAGCGTGCTTGGCTCGCCAAAGTTAAGGGAGTATTAATTAATATTTTGGTTAATGTCAATAATTAATATTCATAAATAGGCATGAGTCATCTAGAGATGACTCCGCCTATTTATACCTTAAAATACAAACTACACTCTTATTGCCCTGCTCTATACTGAACTACCTGCGGCTATTGCGGCGGTGCCTAATACAATAAAAAGACTACACACTGTGCTTAAATAAAAGGTATTTATTAACACACTACAATTCTACAGTCTAATTTGCTTATAAATTATCTATCTATATCAATGGAATAGCTATATAAATTTATAGCAGCACACAGTAATATAATATAATCACACTATAATACCACACTAATATGGTCCTCACTACGCTAACACAATCCCAACCTAGCTTTACACTCTGTCCCTATGGGGAATCAAAGGGGTTAATAACACAATAAGGGTTGGAATACAGGGCAAGGGAGCAGCAGGGGTTAATGCAATGCAGGGGTAAATGGAATACAGGGCAGAGGAGCAAGGGTTAATGCAATGCAGGCGTAAATGGAATACAGGGCAGGGAAGCAAGGGTATAGGGGTATAGGGCGTTGGTGGTATATGTCAGGGGTTAATGCTTAGTTGGTGGTATAGGGAGTGCAGGGGTTAATGCAGTATAGGGATCGTTGGTGGTATAGGGAATGCAGGGGTTAATGCAGCATTGGTGGTATAGGGCAGGGGTTATAGGGATTTGCAAGGGTTAATGATACTTATTCCTATCTGCTCATTGTCCAGGGGTTAATTCTTGATTGGTCGCTGTCCAGGGGTTGAGGCAGTCACCTGAAATGGTTTTCACTTCACAGGTGTGCCCTGTCAGGTTTAATAAGTGGGATTTCTTGCCTTATAAATGGGGTTGGGACCATCAGTTGCGTTGTGGAGAAGTCAGGTGGATACACAGCTGATAGTCCTAATGAATAGACTGTTAGCTGCTTTTTTTCTTGCCATAATACAAATTCTAAGTAAAGAAAAACTAGTGGTCATCAGAAGAGTTTTGATTACTGCTTTGCACATTCTTGGCATTCTCTTGATGAGCTTCAAGAGGTAATCACCTGAAATGGTCTTCCAATAGTCTTGAAGGAGTTCCCAGAGATGCTTAGCATCTTTGGTCTGTACTGTGTGTGTGTGTGTGTGTGTGTGTGTGTGTGTATATGTATATATATATATATTTACACACAAAACTGGGGGTCTGAATAGGCAGCAATAAGCCAACTTAATATATATATTTGTGGTAGGGGCTGAGGTGTACATTGGCGTGGAGTCGGGAGGGATGCCTATCACCCTCCAAGATCTATCTGGCTGAACTGTGCCTGGAGCCAGTGCGGGGTAGGCCTGAATAAGTGGGCAAGGAGACTACCCACGCTGTAGGAGGGAAATAGTTAATTGAACCGAATGACACGGGAGGTAACAAGGGCCTGAGTGATTCAGGCCGGAGCTGGGCTGTTAAATGACCTGAGCGATTCGGGAAGGCACTGGGTAGCTAGTGACGTGACGGTCCAGATGACAGCGGAAGAGCAAGCTTGGGTGATCCAGGATGAGAGAAGCAACATGGTCCTGGGCGATCCAGGATGAGAGAGGCAACGTGGGCCTGGGCGACCCAGGATGACTGAAGTAGAGCGAGCCTAGGTGATCCAGGATGACGGAGGCAGAGCGAGCCTGGGTGATCCTGAATGACAGACAGAGCGAGCCTGGACAACCTGGAATAACCGAAACAGAGCGAGCCTGTTCCTAACTAAGCAAAAGTAACAGCTTTCCAATTAACTTACTTTAACTCTAGTGGCTGGTTTCTCAGATTTCACTGAATCACATGACCTGTGATGTCAGCTTCTTTCCCTGCTCTGATAAAGGTTGTTTACAAGCCTATAAACGAGATGTCACTGTGCTGGCCACGCCCCCTCCTTCACTGCCGTCTACTCTGCTAGGATTCTTAACCCCTTCAGCTGCACAGCTCTGCAGGCAGTGAGGAGACAATGCTGGGCACTGGAGCTGACATACTAGAGAGAGCATTGCACAAGAAGGTAGGGGAAAGATCCTGTGTGTATTAGCAGTGTCATTATGCAAGTGGCACTTGTAGTTCTACACATACAAGTTGCTGTTGATTCTCCCAGCACTCAGGGCAGCTCTTGTATCCACTCCCTTAGCAGTGTCATTATACAGCTTGGACTTGTAGTCCTACACATACAACATGCTACAGTCTCCCAGCAGGCAGACATGTCACTCAGGGCAGCTCTTGTAATTACTCCCTTAGCAGAGCAGGGGGAGGGGCAGAGGTTGTTTTTATTGCACGTAAACCAAGGGCCAGAAAAGAACCAGGGAAATTAGCAAATATATATATATATTTTTATTTTATTTTTTTGCATAAAACTTGCTTAGCTCGGTTATATATCAGATTTTCAGTGCTATATATATTTTTTTTCATAACTCGGACAACCCCTTTAAGCCTAAAGTTCTTATCACCAGGTCCAGGATTAGCTCCCCCCAGCTGCATTGGTTCATCACCAGACATGAACTCAAGTGTCTCTCTACCCAAAATGTCGGAGGGGTATATGATAGTACGTCCTGAGAGTGAGACATGGCCGCTTCCAATGAGTCAGGATTTGTGAAAAGCCAACGCGTCCTTCAGGCTCTCAGATAACCCTTGAAAGAATTGACTACGGAGAGCTGGATCATTCCACTCCGTATCCGTAGCCCATCTCCTAAATTCAGAGCAATAGGTCTCCGCAGAACACTCTCCCTGCCGTAAGCCACACAACTTGGTCTCGGCCAGGGAGATCCGATCTGGGTCATAGTAGATAAGACCTAGAGCTCTGAAAAAATAATCTACTGACCGGAGGGACTGTGATCCGGTTGGCAACGAAAAAGCCCAAGACTGAGTGTCACCTTTAAGTAATTAAATGATTATACCCACTCTTTGACTCTCGTCCCCAGAAGAGTTAGGATGAATACAATTGTCAGATACCCTGGAAAATCTATCCGGGAGAGCGACCTTAGATTCAGGACAGGCCTGGTTCCCGCTTTTTTGTGTTGAAAGAGCACATAGGGTCCCCATGAAAAAAAGGATTCCGGGGGAGCACCCCAGACAGATATTGGTTAAATGCCTATTGGTCAGGGACCGCGATGCAATATTATCTGATGCTAGAAATTCGGAAAAATATCAAAAAGATGGTAAAAAGATAAGACTGTTTCCAGATTATTCCGCGCATACCAATGCCCATAGGAAAGAATACATTACAGTTAAAAAAAGATTGAGGGAGGCAGGTTTAAAATATAGCCTACTTTTCCCGGCAAAACTAAGGGTAGAGTACAAGGGCAGGACTGTTTTTTTTTCCAGGCGCCGGAGGAAGTTAGCGAGTGGGCGGACGAGGAGGGTCTTTGAGGCAGGGGGGAGGGCTAAAAGAGTCCATATGCTGAGATATGGAGTCGCCCCGACTGCTGTATAGTCGAAGGGGGGGCTATTTAGGGAGGGGTGCTATCTCGGGAGGGGTGCTATCTTGGGAGGGAGGGGTGTTATCTCGGGAGGGAGGGGAGAGGGGGACGTGTTTTTTCTTTTTTTTTTTTTTTTTTTTTTTCTTATATTTTTTCTTTTTTTTTGTTCTGCTCCGCCTCTGCTAGATGCTTAGGATCCTTTCGTTGAATGTGAGGGGTTTACGTGAGAGAGTAAAGAGATATGCTATCCTTGAGTGGTTGAAGAGGTTCCTGCCAGCCATCATCTGCCTCCAAGAGACACATTTGGATAAAGAATCCCTAGGATGGTTGCAGAAGAGATGGATAATGGAGGGTTACCACTCAGTGTATACTACATATTCTAGAGGGGTCTCAATTCTGATACACAATAAGATTAGATTTGAGTTTCTGGCAGTAGAGGTGGATGACTATGGTAGGTACCTCTTCTTATATTGCAATATAGAAGGTGTTAAAATGGTAATCGCAAATATATATATCCCACCGCCATATAAACCAGATGTTTTGTATAGATTGCATAGATTTATGCTGAATAGAAAAGAAGCTAAGATGATTGCGATAGGTGACTATAATGTGGTAATGGACCCACTCAGGGATAGAACGTCTGGTGGAGGAGCAATAAAGGTGGATTTTTCTAAATTAGCCCAAGAGTTTAACTGGGTGGATTTTTGGCGTCTTCAAAACCCAGACGGAATCATGTACTCCTGCTACTCTAAAACACACCAAACTTGGTCAAGGATTGACATGGTTTTCGGAAATAAAAATGTAATATCTCAAAATGGGATTAAGAAAAAGTATTTGCCTATGGCCCTATCAGACCACAGTGCAGTAGTTATTGAATTAAATTTGATTAAAAAAAAATATCTTGCCACCATTTAAATTTAACTCCCAGTGGTTAACAAGGATTACAAATAAAGAGAACATAATGGAAGAACTAAAAAAATTTTTCTAGAGAATAATGGCACTGCTACTAGATTAATTGTATGGAATACTGCTAAGGCATATCTAAGAGGATTGCTTTTTAAAAAGGTGAACTATTGGAAAAAGAGTACTAGAGAATTGAGTAATGCACTAGAAAAAAAAGTTGAGGTAGCAAGAATGACCTATATAGTACATCCTACAGAATATAACAGGAAAATATGGGAGGAACATCAAGAAAAATTAAAGGTATATCAAATGGAGAGAAGTAAGAAAGAACTACTTTTTCAAGGGATTAGCTTAGCTTCAGAGGGAGAAAAGGTAGGCAAAATTCTGGCAAGTATAGTAAGAAATCAAAGAGGGAAATCATGGATAGCGGCAATTAAAAATAAAATGGGTGAAATAATCACCACACCGGAAGGAACTAAAGAAGTGTTTATAGACTATTTCCAGGAACTATATAAATCTAGGGCACAATATTCAAAACAAGATCTGGACCTATACCTAGATAAGATACCTCTTAAACAGATATCCCAGCCCCAAAAAGAATACTTAGAAAAAGAAATACAGATGGCAGAAATAAAGGAAGTTCTGAGCAAGGTAAAGCCGAATAAGGCACCGGGGGGTGATGGACTTCCTTTTGAAATATATGAAGAGTTCTCCCAGGTGTTACTACCAGAGTTAAAAACAACATTGAATGAGGCCAAAAGAATGGGGAATTTACCAGAATCCATGAAAGAGGCAATTATAACTTTAATTCCAAAAAAGGACAAAGAACAACTTGACCCGGGATCCTATAGGCCAATATCTCTCCTAAACACGGACGTTAAAATTTTGGCAAAGATTTGGGCCGAGAGGTTGTCGAAAGTGATTGGGGGAGTTATAAATCTAGATCAGACAGGCTTTATACCGGGGAGAACGATTTTTTCAAATATAAGAAGGTTGTTTTTAAATATTGAAGCTAATAAATTACAGTCTGGGGAAAAAGCTGTGCTCTCACTGGATGCCCAAAAAGCATTCGATTGTATAGAATGGGACTACCTATGGGCTGTATTAAAAAGGGTCGGTATAGGTGAGGAATTTATAAGTTGGATTCAGTTAATATACCACAATCCTAGAGCTAGGGTGATGGTAGATGGGAGCTTGTCCCTGCCTCTTGCCCTACATCGGGGCACTAGGCAGGGATGCCCTCTCTCACCATTACTATTTGCTATTGCAATCGAGCCATTAGCATGTATAATAAGAAATGATAGAGAGATTAAAGGTTTTCAATATGAGGGTGGAGAAGAAAAACTTCTGATGTATGCAGACGATATTCTTTTGTTTATGTATAACACTGGGGATCAGTTAAATAGGGCGCTTGATATAATAGATAAGTTCGGTTCTTTTTCCGGTTTAAATATTAACTGGGGGAAGTCACATATGTTGATGTTAGGTGACGCACAACTACAGAGGGATTTAGGGGTTCATGTGTTAAAGAAACATGACAACTTTAAATATTTAGGTATACAAATTTCCGGAAATATAGCTGAATATGAAAAACTAAATATACTCCCCTTACTAAAAGAACTTAGGACTAAAATACACATTTGGCGTCGTTTACCGATGTCAATACAGGGCCGTGTAAATTTGATAAAAATGATTTTTCTCCCTAAAATTCTTTATGTTCTCCAAAATGCCCCGTTGAGGTTACCGCAGAGTACTTTTAAGGTACTTGATAGTCTAATGCAGTGTTTCCCAACCAGTGTGCCTCCAGCTGTTGCAAAACTACAACTCCCAGCATGCCCGCACAACCAAAGACTGTCCAGGCATGCTGGGAGTTGTAGTTTTGCAACAGCTGGAGGCACACTGGTTGGGAAACACTGGTCTAATGGGGGACTTTCTTTGGAAAGGTGCCATCCCCAGGATAAAAAAAGAAGTGTTGCAGCTCCCAGTAAGTGAGGGTGGTTTGGCTGTTCCAAATTTTTTTTTTTTATTATTTAATAACACAATATGGTCACATAAAAGGTACTTTGAATGGTTTGGTTGCTAGACAAGTCATAAATAGATTAGGGTGGAAAGAAGAGTGGAATCACTTGGAGGTTTTAGAATCTGGTATGTTGGTTAAAAAGAGCACAAGTAATAGAATACTGAATTTATTAAATTATATATGGGTGGAGATCAAAAAATTATTAGAGATTAAAGGGTTTCTGCACTACACACCCATTTGGAAAAACATAAATCTTAAGGAATTAGACACGATTAAGAGTTACATAGACTGGGGGAAAAAAAGGGATAAAATATCTTAGTCAGATATTGGAACAGGGTAAATTGAAAGACTTCAATACAATAGTTGGTGAGTTTGGGATCCCCCAAAAAGATAAGTATAAATATTTTCAGCTTAGGAATGCCCTGCGGATAGCCCTTCAAGAGGGTAAATATCAAATAGAAAAATCGGATATAATATATAAATTTACTAAAGAAGGGGAAAGAGGAGGTATAACTGCAAGAAGATATAAGATATTGATGGAGAATAAAAAGAAACTAATTCTAATACTTGCTAGAAAAAAATGGGAGGACGAACTCCAATCCCTTACTGAAGATAAATGGGAAGATGCCCTCAGAAGTTACTCAATGGTTTCCAATAGGGGCTCACATAAGATCTCACAGTTTTTTGTAGTGCATAGGTTGCACCGATCCCCACGGTTATTGAAGATAAGGGGTGTGAGAGTCTCGGATGCATGCTCAAAATGTGGAGGAGAGAATGCTGATTTAATACATTGTTTCTGGAGATGCCCCAGGTTGATTAGATACTGGAGGGAAATTTTGGAGACAGTACATGTAATTCTGAAGGTTTATATACCGGAAGATCCGGTGATTTGCATTTTAGGGGCAACTAAACATCTGAATTTAAATAGAGATATACGAGTGGTTCTTTGTAAAGTGCTATTTCAAGCTAGACTCATTATACTTAAGAAATGGGTGGGGGCAGATCCTCCGATGGTGAGATAAAAGGAAAATGGTGGATCATTTTATTAAGGAAGAACGATTGATGGAGGGCCACGGAAAAAAAAATATTGAGGATCTTTGGAAAAAATGGATGCTTTAGGGCAGGAGTTACCTAATTTTTATTATAATTTTTTATTTTTATTTTTTCTTCGGTATACACGTGTGTCCCCCCCCCCTCTCATAAGGGTGGGGGGAGGGTAAGGTTTAAGTAAAAGGAAAAGAATGGGGGTAACGCGGGAGGGGGAGAAAAATAGCATAAAATAATTGTTCAGGAAAAAATGGAAACGTACTTTTGAAGATATGACTTGAAGATATTTAAATCTATGATGTGATTGGAATGTGTACGTTTCTTTTTGTATAAATGAAAATAAAGATATATTTAAAAAAAAAAAAAAAAAAAAAGATAATGTCACAATGTAGGGGGATGGGAGGTACATAGAATGACAACAGAAGGAAAATGACCATAAAATAGGCCTCACAGCTAGGGAAAGGCAAACGGTAACGGTCACCACCTAGGGAACCCAAAACCTAGCCCTGACTCCTGTATGTACACCATAAACCTAGGCCCTAGTAACACTGAATATCCTTAGGAGTAGTGACAGGGTCTAAGACCACTGGTTCCTTCCTAGATGAACGAACCAGCGTCTCCCTGAGGCCTAGTAAACAACGAGCAAATGGGAACAACAAAATACAAATAGAAGTATGTGCCGGCATACATACATAATTCCTCTGGGTAGCCATCTTATATGCTTCTGGCCTATGTAAAAAACTGTGAACGCTCATCTTTCTGAAGCCTGGGTCGCCTATGATATAGATGGACACTTTTATTACCACTACTCTGTAAGGCCAGCAATAAAAGGTCATAAAAGCTATACCAGGCCCAGCTCAGGCTACTTTCACACTTGCGCTTGATCGGATCCGTTCTGAACGGATCCGATCATATTAATGCAGACGGAGGCTCCGTTCAGTACGGATCCGTCTGCATTAATAACTTTTAAAAATTTTGCAAGTGCGCAAGTAGCCTGCGCGGATCCGTTCAGACTTTCAATGTAAAGTCAATGGGGGACGGATCCGCTTGAAGATTGAGCCATATGGTGACATCTTCAAGCGGATCCGTTCCCATTGACTTACATTGTAAGTCTGAACGGATCCGCACGCCTCCGCACGGCCAGGCGGACACCCGAACGCTGCAAGCAGCGTTCAGCTGTCCGCCTGTCCGTGCGGAGGCGAGCGGAGCGGAGGCTGAACGCCGCCAGACTGATGCAGTCTGAGCGGATCCGCATCCATTCAGACTGCATCAGGGCTGGACGGAGGCGTTCGGGTCCGCTCGTGAGCCCCTTCAAACGGAGCTCACGAGCGGACCGACGAACGCTAGTGTGAAAGTAGCCTCATCCTGTCCTATGAGATAAGATAAGCTCGCTGTCAAGCCTGGCTGGAGCGTGACGTCATTATTTTCCAGGTCTGGTTTGAGGAGAGCTAATAGCCCTTAATTAGCTCTGGGCATAAAACCAGTCCACTTTCATATTTAATTTATGAATCAACTTATGCCCTTTCTGACACCAGATCCAGGCTCTACAGAGTATTGTGGTTAATTGGGTATCAAATATGACTACAGGATGTGATTCCTTAGCTGACCTATGGGTGGTAGAAGAACTACAGGTCCCAGCATTACCGTGTGTGGTCTCATTCTGTAGGTAAATAAATAAGGATCGCAAATATGTATTCTGTATAAAAATATGCCGATGTATCAAGAAGATACGAGCTTAAGTCTTATCCTCATTGTAGGAACTGAACTTTGATGGGGTCATAAAACACTTGGGGGCCATTCCCTAGGCTTCACAGTCACTCTGCTGCCATTGGCTGACAGGAGTAAGTCTCCTGCCCATGGCAGAGTTCATAAAAATCCATGCACAAGGACAGAGGAGAGAGACCCATGGAACATCACCAGACACTTAATTGGACATTGACGGCATATCCCTGTATCAGAAGAACTTTGAGGGTCTCCCCTGATACATACTGAACTGGGTTAGCAAGGATTCAAAAAGGACATATGAACGACCATCTGAAACCCTGCAGAGAAACTAAGTATTCTTTCATCTTTTTCCCTTTCATTTGAACTGTCGTGATTATTTATATTGTTATTATTATTCTGTAGTTTTATAGTCATTTTCATTAGACTTGTATGCACTGCTTTTTACCGCTTATTAAAGATGATAAAATCTAAATAGCCAAGTCTTCCATATTCTAAGCTGCTGAACAACGTACCTTGCCTTTGAAGAGACGTTACCAGGTAGTTAGTTAAATTGCATTTAGGAATTGTAGCTGGGGGTGATTGACTGCGGTTGGTCAGTAAGTGATATCCGGTTCATCCACTGATCTGTGTGATAGTGAATGACCCGGATAGTCGGCTCGTGGACCGGGAACCCACGTGGTGGCAGTTACCGAAGTGTAGTGGGGGGTGTTAGCCGAGTGGTAATACCCCGGTCACGTGAGATCTCTGTGTGTGCGCAGACTCCATCACAGACCACTACGTCAGAGCTGTGGGATCCGGAGCGATCGGATCCATAGTTCGTGACAAAGTACACTTATCTTCAATAGAAAATGGATGAGCAGGAACTCGGATGAGGAGCCAGTCTCTCGGATCTTGTAATCTCTGTCACAGTAGGGAGCGTGACATCTTGACTATGACAGATTTAGTTTCCTTAGTAAGGTCTGTTAACGGGGCTGCTGTGCTTGCAAAGTGTGGAATAAGGTAGTACCCCACTATTCCTAAAAAAAGCTTTTACTTGCTTTTTGGTTACAGCCACTGTTGGATAGGCTCAACTTTATCTGAGGCTTTACCACCTTCTGCCAATTATGTACCCCAGGTAACAAGTTTCCTTCAGGCCCAAAGTATACTTTTTAGGGTTTGCTGTCAAACCTGCCACTTTGAGAGTCTAGTACAGCTTGACCCCCCCCCCCCCATGCCAATTTCTTAACCTAACCTCTTTTCCACAATAAAAGCGCTCATTGCCCATTGCCCTTCCGCTGCCCCCCTCTTGCCCCTACCTGGAGCTGCCTGAGGTGACCGCCTCACCTGGCCTCATTGGTGGTGCACCCCTGCTTTTACTTTCAGTAAATTACTTTCCCGACAATGGGGTTTAAGGACTATGTCCATTAATCTTTGAAAAGTTGCTGGAGCCCGATGTAACTCAAAGGGTAGGCAGACCTATTGGAACAGCCCATCTAGAGTAACAGACAGTTTTCTCTTTCTCACAGTTAGTGAGAGGAACTTGCCAGTAGCCTTTGGTTAGGTCAAGAGTGGAGAAATATTTAGCATGACCAAGTCTCTCAGGGAGCTCATCAACTCATGGCATAGGATACGCATCAAACTTTGACACCTCATTCAACTTATGAAAGTCATTACAAAAGCGTAATGTGCCATCGGGTTTAGGAATCAACCCTATGGGACTGGACCACGCACGTTTTTGATTCTTTAATCACGTCAAGGTCTAACATTTTCTTTACCTCTTCAGATATGGCCTGTCTGCGAGCTTCAGGGACCTTGTAAGGTTTCAAATGGACCCATACCTGTGGCTCGGTGACCAATACCTGTCGTGCTTAATGATGTTTGTCCGCCCTAGCAGCTCTGAAAACACGTTAGTGTTCCTCTGCACTAGCTCCTTAGCCTCCTGTCTCTGTGACTTCGACAGAGAATCTGACACATGCACTTCAGGAATACCACTGCAGGGGGCACTCACAGCTGACAGTCTCTGTGTTTCCAGGGCTTAATGAGGTTCCCATAGTACAACTGTCTGGCTTTGTCTTACCAGACATAGTATAGTTTACCTCACCCACACCTTTATAGTTTGCCATTTAGTGAGAAATTTGCTGTCTAACGTGGACACTAAAACCAACACTCGGTCCCCTGCGTTAAAGGTTTTTATCGTAACGGACTAGTTATACACCTGGCTTTGGGCCTCTTATGCCTGTTCTAAATGCATTTTCCCTATTGGCATGGCAGCAGCAATTCTGTTTTGCATCAGGGAGATATGTTCAATTATACTCGGCACGGGTGGCTCAGTGGTTAGCACTGGTGCCTTGCAGCGCTGGGGTCCCAGGTTTCCTTTGCTATGTGAAGGAGACCACGTGGATGTCTGCCATACACAAGTTCAAAGGGCAAAAACTGTGGATGATTGAGGAACTTCACGGACAGGAAACATAAGATATGGCAAAAGACAGTCCCAATCCTTCCCATCCTTGCTGACCTCCTTCCTTAACATACCCTTTAATGTCTTATTAAATCTTTCCACAAGACCTTCAGTTTGCGGGTAATAAATAGATGTACGCAAGTGTTCTAAATTTTTAACAGTTTACACAACTCCTTCATAGGACATAAAGGGGGTACCCTGATCGGAGAGTATCCTTTTAGGCATACCATTAGGGGTAAATATGTTAAAGAATTCCAGCGCAATGGTGTTAGAAGAGGTGTTTCTTAATGGGAACGCCTCAGGATAGCGAGTGGCGTAATCCAACACCTCCAGAATATACTGATGTTCTCTAGCGAACTTTACTAAAGGGCAAACCAGATCCATTGCAATTCTGTCAAAGGGAACCTCTATAAGTAGAGGAACCAGTGGACTCCTGAAATGTGGCATATGTGCGGTCAGCTGGCACTCAGGGCATGAATCACAGTACCTTTGTACCTCAGTAGACACACCGGGCCATAAAAATCTCTGTAAAAGGTGCTCTCTGGTTTTGTCACAGCCTAGGTGTCCACCAAGCACATGCTTATGAGACAGGTCTAACACCATTCTACGGTACATCTGGGGCACTATCAGCTGCTCAACAGCTTCCCCGCTTATTTTATCAACCTGGTACAACAAATCTTGGTTAATAGCTATGTGGGGGCATATTTTATCGACCCTTAGAAATTGAGGCACACAATTTATGACTACCATTTTCCCTTGCTTTTAATAACGTGGGATCTCTGAGTTGAACGGTGGCAAAATTATCCCAGTGTACCTCTAAATCAGGCATATCTCCACCTTCCCCCCAGCTCCTCTGTCTCGCCAGCAAAAACCTCTAAGGGAAAATTATTGGGTTCAGTGGTCACTGTGATCCTAGGGATCACAGTGTGATCCCTAGGATCCCACTGTGCATCAGAGACTTAATCATGCCCACTTCATGACAGGCAGTTCCATATTCAGTCTCTAGTGTGACCAAGGCAGCGGGATATTCTTTAGTGTCCCTGTGAATACACAAGACCCCAATGTAAGACTGGCATGCAGCAGGGTAACCAAACTTCCAGGGTCCAGTAGAGCATTAATAGTACATCCATTTGCTTTTATTGCATGCACATGATTTTCAGTCTCATAAACAGCAGAACAAACAGGACATGCAAACAAAGACAGTCAACTGGCTCTCGTCCTGCAGTCGTTCTTTCCCCCTCCCCCCCCCCCTTCCCTGCGTGCGAACCCCCCTGGTCAGCAGCAGAGATCCGGCCGGTACTGACCGCCGGATCCCTGCTGCATCCACCAGCATTGGTGATAATGCTGATGCCGGTGGATTAACCCCTCATATGCCGCGGTCAGCACTGATGCATATGCCGCCCTCACCTGATGCATCGGGTCCCCGCTGTGCTGTGGCGGGGACTCGATCATTGCCATGGCAGCCCCAAGCCATTCCAAGGCTTGGGGCCTGTTATTTACAGAAGCCTAAGAGCGTCCTTTTCCAAAAATAAAGTAAAAAAAAAATTGTAACAAAAAATAGGGAAAATACATATAGACATATTGGGTATAGTTGCATCCGTATCGACCGGCTCTATAAACATATCACATGACCTAACCCCTCAGATGAACACCATAAAACATAAAAACTGAGCTAAATAAACAATTTTGTCACCTTACATCACAAAAAGTACAACAGCAAGCGATCAAAAAGGTGTACGCCCACCAAAATAGTACCAATCTAACCGTCACCTCATCCCGCAAAAAATGAGCCCCTACTTGAGACAATCGCCTCCAAAAATAAAAGGCTCAGAATATGGAGACACTAAAACATCATTTTTTTTTGTTTTAAATAAGCTGTAATTGTGTAAACACTTACCTAATATGTATACTTTTTTTTATTTATGTATCGCCACGTCCGTATCGACCGGCTTTATAAAAATATAACATGACCTAACCCCTCAGGTGAACACCGTAAAAAATAAAAACTGTGCTAAATAAACCATTTTTGGTCACCTTACATCACAAAAGGTGTAATAGCAAGCGATCAAAAAGTCATATGCACCCCAAAATAGTGCCAATCAAACCGTCATCTCATCCCGCAAAAAATTAGACCCTACCTAAAGATAATCGCCCAAAAAACTGAAAAAACTATGGCTCTCAGACTATGGAGACACTAAAACATGATTTATTTTTATTTATTTTTTGTTTCAAAAATGAAATTGTGTAAAACTTACCTAATATGTATACAATATTTTTATTTATGTATCGCCGCGTCTGTGACAACCTGCTATATAAAAATACTGCATGATATAACCTGTCAGATGAATTTTGTAAATAACAAACCAAAAAAAGGTGCCAAAAAAAGCTATTTCTTGTTACCTTGCCTCACAAAAAGTGTAATATAGAGCAACCAAAAATCCTATGCACCCTAAACTAGTACCAACAAAACTTCCACTCTATTCCATAGTTTCTAAAATGGGGTCACTTTTTTGGAGTTTCTACTCTAGGGGTGCATCAAGGGGGGCTTCAAATGGGACATGGTGTCCAAAAAAAAAAACAGTCTAGCAAAATCTGCCTTCCAAAAACCATATGGCATTCCTTTCCTTCTGCGCCCTGCCATGTGCCAGTACAGCTGTTTGCAACCACATATGGGGTGTTTCTGTAAACTACAGAATCAGGGCCATTGAGTTTTGTTTGGCTGTTAACCCTTGCTTTGTTACTGGAAAAAATGGATTAAAATGGAAAATTTGCCCAAAAGTGAAATTTTGAAATTGTATCTCTATTTTCCATTAATTCTTGTGGAACACCTAAAGGGTTAACGACGTTTGTAAAATCAGTTTTTTTTAATACCTTGAGGGGTGTAGTTTCTAGAATGGGGTCATTTTTGGGTGGTTTCTATCATGAAAGCTTCACAAAGTGACTTCAGACCTGAACTGGTCCTTAAAAAGTTGGTTTTTGAAAATTTCTGAGAAACTTCTAAACTTCTAAGCCTTGTAACATCCGCAAAAAAATAAAATATAATTCCCAAAATGATCCAAAAGTAAAGTAGACATATGGGGAATGTAAACTAATAACTATATTTTTGGAGGTATTACTATGTATTATAGAAGTAGAGAAATTGAAACTTAAAAATTTGCAAATGTTTCCAAATTTTTGGTACATTTTGTTTTTTTTTTATAGATTTTTTTTTTTTACTCCATTTTACCAGTGTCATGAAGTACAATATGTGACGAAAAGACAAAGTGTTTTAAAGTTATCACCACAAAAAGTGACACTGGTCAGATTTGCAAAAAATTGCCTGGTCCTTAAGGTGAAAATTAGCCCGGTCCTTAAGGGCTTAATGGCATTTTTTATCCCTTTAGGAAAACTAATACGATTCAGGCTTTTTGCTGTTCTGGGGGTTAATGTGTCCAGGAGGCAAGAGTAGATCCTCTGTCGTTCTGTATCTTTCAATCAGGTTGACCAGCTGATTATCATCTGTTGGGTCTCCTTGACAAACCCAGTGCTGGATCCTAGGAGGTAAGGAGCAGATGTATTTGTCTAGCACTGTGTGCTCCACGATCTGTGCAGACATCTGCGACAGAGCAGGTAGGTGCTCTGCAAATGTCCAAGTGTGCACCTGTTGCACACGGACATTCATGTTAACCCCCACACGAGCAAGGATTTCATCCTTTAGCTTAGCATAGCTTGAGAAAGACTTTTTGGAGTCGAAACTTTGCACAGTTGGTGAATAAAACCTCTATACTTTTGAGGACACTGAGTGCTGCAGTGATTCATCCCTTTGTGTAAAGGGAAGGATATTTTATTGTGCCTCTTTGTCTTTAAGTTCCATAAAAGAGACTTGCAAACCGTTCCATACTTTGTGTGACTATGTATATCAGGCCCAAAAAAACTTCAGTAATATGAAAGGGTTCCAAACGAAAGACCCAGGGCCAGGCCTTGTCTCCCCAAAAGCAGATTGGTAGTAGTCCTAGTAGTAGTCCTAGTAGTAGTCCTAGTAGTAGTCCTAGTCCTAGTAGTAGTCCTAGTAGTAGTAGTAGTCCTAGTAGTAGTAGTCGTAGTAGTCGTCCTAGTCATCGTAGTAGTAGTCATCGTAGTAGTAGTCCTAGTAGTAGTCCTAGTAGTAGTCCTAGTAGTAGTCCTAGTAGTAGTCCTATTAGTAGTCCTAGTAGTAGTCCTAGTAGTAGTCCTAGTCTTAGTAGTAGTCGTAGTCCTAGTCCTAGTAGTAGTCCTAGTCCTAGTAGTAGTCCTAGTCCTAGTAGTAGTCGTCGTAGTAGTCCTAGTCCTAAATTGTCCCTGGTTTGGTAAGATGCAGTATTATCACTGAGAAGAAAGAGGATGAGATTGTGGATTGCATGGCTCACTCATTCCTCCTCTCAGTCACAGCAGGATGACGTGGAGGTAACTTCTAAGTCTGACACTGTGCCTTGGAGTCAGGGTTCACAGTATTCCTCCAGCTGATCCTCCTTGCAGCCCCAGAGAAGGCTTTGAGGGGAGTCCTGTCTGTCTTTTCTAACCCATCCTAGTAGGGTACCTTCCATTTCCCTAAAAACTGGCAACAAAACCTCACTATGCCCGAAGACATACACTGTATAGTCAAGAGTCTCCCTGTTAACTCGTATGAGAGCAATCAGCATTTGGAGTGCCCTGAGGAGGTGTGTTCAGGAGGAAGCTGGGGACCCTAAGCCTAGCTGATTTGGTGGTAGTAATAGTGGCACCTAGAGCTACAGTATTGTCAGTGGCAGTGGCCTGGAACCCCACCATGTTACCTCACAGTCTGATGGAGGAGGCAAAATCAGAGGAGGAGGGTGGTGGCAGTGACATCAATAAAAAGCAGAGGCGACGGTGATCTGGTGATGCCACTGACACTGAAGTTGCAGCAGGCCCAAAAGATGCCAGAGCTTGTCTGCTTCTAGCTCTGTGTGAGTATCCCCCACCTGACAGTTTTTCTCCACACTGCCGGAACACAGAAGCATTGCCATGTGCAAGTTTTGCAAGAGTAAAATAAGCGTTCAGCTCTGTTTGTGTTTGCCGGACAAAATGCAATGCATTGCCAGGAAACAACTCCTTACTGTCAACAATGCGCTCAGTCTCACTAGAAGATACTTAGCCAGCATTATTTCTCCTAAAAAGCAATCCCTGACTTATACTCTCACGTGGTGAACGTGGACCACTCCTTGCGATTGTCACTAAGTAGCAAGGTGCACACCATGGTGAATACCTGGAGCAGCTGTTATGGGCAGAGACGGTAAATGTTTCTCATGGCCCACTGGGTCAATGTTTTTTGCAGCAGCACCCCAGCAACAAGGCCTTTTGATCTCCCACCCACACCCACGATTGTCAGCCTGGCTCCCACACCAGGTATTTATCTGCCTCCTTCAACTCCACCTCCATGGACACTCTGTCCCCAACAGCAGCAGGGCATCACATGGCATGTTTTCCCCCTCCTTCCTGTCAACGTGTTAAGTCAATCATTGCCTTGCAGTGTTGGAGCTGTTTCTAATTTTCTAAAGTGCATCAAGCAGCAAGCATCCCACTTGCTACCAACCCCACACTGACTCCAACTGGGCAATGTGGTCAGCGACAATGGCCGCCCTGAACCTGGGTGAAATACATGCTCCCTGAATGGTGCACCTACTTGAGCAACACTTTTTAGAAAAATACACCAGCTCGCTACCAGGGGCGTAGATAGAAATGACTGGGCCCCATAGCAAAAAAATTATGGGCCCCCCCTCCCGGATCTCCCACCACCACATACCTATTGGACCTCCCACCCAAACACTCCTCCCGGATCTCCCACCCCAACATCCCCCCAAGTGTCGTCCACAGATCCCCCCCCCCAAGTGTCGTCCACAGATCCCCCCCCCAAGTGTCGTCCACAGATCCCCCCCCCAAGTGTCGTCCACAGATCCCCCCCCCAAGTGTCGTCCACAGATTCCCCCCCCTTCAGTGTCGTCCACAGATTCCCCCCCCTTCAGTGTCGTCCACAGATTCCCCCCCCCCTTCAGTGTCGTCCACAGATTCCCCCCCTTCAGTGTCGTCCACAGATTCCCCCCCCTTCAGTGTCGTCCACAGATTCCCCCCCCTTCAGTGTCGTCCACAGATTCCCCCCCTTCAGTGTCGTCCACAGATTCCCCCCCCCTTCAGTGTCGTCCACAGATCCCCCCCCAAGTGTCGTCCACAGATCCCCCCCCCAAGTGTCGTCCACAGATCCCCCCCCCAAGTGTCGTCCACAGATCCCCCCCCCAAGTGTCGTCCACAGATCCCCCCCCCAAGTGTCGTCCACAGATCCCCCCCCCAAGTGTCGTCCACAGATCCCCCCCCCAAGTGTCGTCCACAGATCCCCCCCAAGTCTCGTCCACAGATCCCCCCCTTCAGTGTCGCCCACAGATCCCCCCCTTCAGTGTCGTCCACAGATTCCCCCCCTTCAGTGTCGTCCACAGATTCCCCCCCTTCAGTGTCGTCCACAGATTCCCCCCCTTCAGTGTCGTCCACAGATTCCCCCCCTTCAGTGTCGTCCACAGATTCCCCCCCTTCAGTGTCGTCCACAGATTCCCCCCCCTTCAGTGTCGTCCACAGATTCCCCCCCCTTCAGTGTCGTCCACAGATTCCCCCCCCCCTTCAGTGTCGTCCACAGATTCCCCCCCCCTTCCCCCCCTTCAGTGTCGTCCACAGATTCCCCCCCCTTCAGTGTCGTCCACAGATTCCCCCCCCTTCAGTGTCGTCCACAGATTCCCCCCCCTTCAGTGTCGTCCACAGATTCCCCCCCCCTTCAGTGTCGTCCACAGATTCCCCCCCCCTTCAGTGTCGTCCACAGATTCCCCCCCCTTCAGTGTCGTCCACAGATTCCCCCCCCTTCAGTGTCGTCCACAGATTCCCCCCCCTTCAGTGTCGTCCACAGATTCCCCCCCCTTCAGTGTCGTCCACAGATTCCCCCCCCTTCAGTGTCGTCCACAGATTCCCCCCCCTTCAGTGTCGTCCACAGATCCCCCCCCTTCAGTGTCGTCCACAGATCCCCCCCCCTTCAGTGTCGTCCACAGATCCCCCCCCCTTCAGTGTCGTCCACAGATCCCCCCCCCTTCAGTGTCGTCCACAGATCCCCCCCCCTTCAGTGTCGTCCACAGATCCCCCCCCCCTTCAGTGTCGTCCACAGATCCCCCCCCCCTTCAGTGTCGTCCACAGATCCCCCCCCCCTTCAGTGTCGTCCACAGATCCCCCCCCTTCAGTGTCGTCCACAGATCCCCCCCCTTCAGTGTCGTCCACAGATCCCCCCCCTTCTTCAGTGTCATCCACAGATCCCCCCCCTTCTTCAGTGTCGTCCACAGATCCCCCCCCTTCTTCAGTGTCGTCCACAGATCCCCCCCCCTTCAGTGTCGTCCACAGATCCCCCCCCCCTTCAGTGTCGTCCACAGATCCCCCCCCTTCAGTGTCGTCCACAGATCCCCCCCCCTTCAGTGTCGTCCACAGATCCCCCCCCTTCAGTGTCGTCCACAGATCCCCCCCTTCAGTGTCGTTCACAGATCCCCCCCCCCCTTCAGTGTCGTTCACAGATCCCCCACCCAGAGCCGCTTCCTAGCTAATTTTCTCACTGCACTTGCCTCTGTGAAATTGAAGAGAAGCGCCGTAATCTCGCACAGGTGCACTGGCAGAGGCCAGGAAGACGGTGCATGCGCACTTCGAGGCCTCTGCCAGTGCTCCTGTACGAGATTATGGCGCTTCTCTTCAATTTCACAGAGGCAAGTGCAGTGAATAAATTAGCTAGGAGGCGGCGCTGGGCGGGGAGATTGCAGGCACAGGCAGCATCGCTTTGCTGCCTGTGCCGTTCGCAGCGCGCCCTGCGCTGATAAAGTTTGGTCACTGCGCGGGCCGCATGACGCGGCTTTGCGGGCCGCAGTTTGGGCATCACTGTACTATACTGTATATGTGTGATGTAACTCTGTTGAGTTCTAATGTCGGCTGAAGGATCATTCAGCCAACAGTTCTCTCCCTATCCTCCCATACATATGCACTGTTAGCTTGGCCAAGAATGCATAAGTAGCCAATGAGGAGAGGGGAGAACAAAACGATTGGACAGTTGAAATCCAATGTTCCCGATCCTTATTTCTCCCAACATCAGTCATTAGGGGAAAGTCAAGAGGCTGCATACACATTAGATGGTTGGCTTAACGCATGGAAATTGGCAGGTTCAGCTGTTAAAAGATTTAATGTGATGGCCACATTCAAAGGCTAATGTGAATACAGCCTTACATCACTGGTTTATCATTTGATACATATGTAAATCACAATATAAGCACAATCTTTAGATCCGCTTTAAAAATGACATTAGGTGATTGCATAACCAATAAAACCCTAATATAACATTAGTGGTAATATAAGAAGTGGCGTCTGATTGTAACGGTGAGGCATTTTCAGCATCTGCTTTGTCACCTGGAAGTCGTCGGTAAAATACTGGCTTCACTTAAAGCAGTATGTATTCGATAAAGGTCCTGTGCCTGCATGGTATTGATAGCACCTAGGCTGCGTACACCAGATATGTGATTTATCTGCCTCAAAGTGGCAGAACAGACATGGAAATTAGCAGATATGCATCACATTGTAACATTTCACTCTTTGTAGGAACAATCAGAGCAGGGTACAAGGATGAAGTGATACAGCTACTGTATTCTGTCAGTGGAATATATACAGAGGAAAATCCACTTGCTGATTTTATGTACATTAGTGCAGTATGACATTCTCTCATTGTGCAAATCTGATTGTTAGGATGACTTCCATGTTACCAGCGTATGGGAATCCACAGTCCCACTAATGCAGATCTGCTTCATGAACAATATTATAGGTATCGTTGACTGTTAATTTGGGCATAACATAAGACATGGATACCAGCCAGGCTCTCATAGTAGTAAGTATTCTGACTATAAAGGGAACTCTAAGGAACACCATAGTGTAGTGACAATACATACTGATCGCTGTGGTCTGTCCCTTATGGATTTGTATATTGGTTTTTAACTTGCATGTACATGTTATACGCCCCCGTTCCGGCCCCCTCTCCACTGCCTACCTCATCTTATGCTTGTGCGGCAGTGCGCCCTGGGCCCGCCTGCTCCTGTCCTGACTACTCCTTCCTTGGCTTCCCCCCAGCCAGGCCCGAGCCGCGGACCGCCCAAGCCCCGCCCACTACAGCCACGGACCGTCCAAGCCCCGCCCTGCCTGGCTGCCTGTCTGTGTTAAAAAAAAAATAAAAATGAATGCAGTCCGGACGGGCCCCCAGTGGCGTAGGGCCCCATAGCCACTGCTATGGTTGCTATGGTGATCCCTACGCCACTGCTTGCTACCAACGTCCAGGAGACTGTCCAATAACTCTCTCCAGGGCTTGCCGCAACAGAACAATCTTCCGCTACACTGTTTAATCAACAATGTTCCAACTTGCTGGAATTCAACATTGCACATGTTAGAGTGTCTGCATGAGCAGTGGAAAGCCATGAACAATTTTGTCATGCTGCCTGCTAAGGTAACATGGGGCATGTGTTTCTAGGTCAGGCAGTGGCAGCTCATCCAAGACACCTGTCGAGTGCTGAAGCCCTTAAAGGAGGCCACAAAGTTTGTCAGCAGGGATAACTGGCATGAAAAATCTCCATCACCACCCTCTTCATATTTACCTTAGAACAGATGCTGACTCGTGCAGCAGGGGACGACGGCAGAAGAACCGCTAAAGCATCTTGCTGCCCACACACTAGCTGTTGGGGACCCACAAAGAGACTAGTGATGAGCGGGAGGTGCCATATTCGATTTCGCGATATTTCACGAATATTCGAATGAATATTCGTGTTATATTCGTCGAAATCGAATATTCGTAATTATTCCAATTATCGCGAATAATATACGATTTTTTTTTTTTCGCGTATTGCGATTATTTATCTTGATAGTATAAGGCAACGTTCCTATGCTAATTGACTATGGCTAGGCTAATATGTGTATTTTACGAAATTTCGTGATTTGCTCTAACTTCGTCTCTTAGAATATTACGAATATTCTAAAAGACGAAGTTAGAGCAATATTACGAAATTTCGTAAAATACACATATAGATTGTAATTTAGCTAATATACTGCTATAATCCCTTTTTTTGCCTCTAATTTTTTTTTTGCCTCTTCTGAACTTAAGTTTTGTAAAATATGTACACTATTAAAAAATATTACTATAGCAGTATATTAGCTTAAATACAATCTATGTGTATTTTACGAAATTTCGTAATATTGCTCTAACTTCGTCTTTTAGAATATTCGTAATATTCTAAAAGACGAAGTTAGAGCAATATTAAGAACATTTGCAAAAGCCGAAATTGCGATGCGAGTAATATAACACGAAATAATCGCATGAAGATTTCAACTTAGCACTGCTATATTCCATATTCTAGCCTAATATGGAATATAGCTGTGCTAAGTTAGCACTGCTATATTCCATACTAGGCTAGAATATGGAATATAGCAGTGCTAAATTGAAATCTTCATGCGATTATTTCGTGTTATATTACTCGCATCGCAACTTGCGAAATTTCGTAAAATACACATATAGATTAGATTGTAATTTAGCTAATATGGAATATAGCAGTAAGTTGAAAACACCACTGACTGGAGCAGCCAGGAATCCAAAGGACAGGTAAGAACAACTTTAGAGAAGTGGGAAAGAAAAAAAATATTATAATAAAAAAAAAATACGAATATTCGAATTCGCGAATATATAGAACGATATTCTAAATATTCGCGAAATCTCGAAATTGCGATATTCGAGAAAAAAAATTGTAATTCGAATATTCGCGCTCAACACTAAAAGAGACACTCCCATGGAGGAGGACGTTGAGGAGCTGCCACTAGAGAAAGGGTGAGAGGAGCAAGAGGATGAGGATGACGATGGCACCGTCACTCGAGAATGGCGAGCTGTATGCTTGCTTTCTTACTCACTGACAGGCATATTGTTGACATCCTGCAGTCTGATGATTCCTGGATAGCCATACTTTTAGACCCTCACTATCAATACAAAATGTTTTTCTCCCTCCAAAAAGGGGCACACATTACTTTACCAGGAAACACTGTGTATGCAGCTTGCTCTCTGCCCCTGCAGAGAGATCCATTTCACTGTGGCACAAGCAGCAAAAGCCAGTTCAGTCTCCTCAACATAATAGAACAGATTTACTATTGATGTCATGTCATTCAAGAGCTTAGGGAGTGTTGAGGGGGAGAGAAAAAGTAAAAATTAATAGAAAATTAACAAAGAGAAAAAAAATTTCCTAAACATTCCAAGTCCTAGGAGACGAGTGAATGTTATACCAATTTCCAGGGCAATTGGAAACAATTTGGTTTGGCCTAAATCTCGACAGGTTCGCCCATCTCTGCTTTGGATCTTAAAATATGATCCTTACGGTCTGTGAATTGATTTTGGAACTCTCCTCTTAGGTTTATTCAACGTGTCCCCTTGCTTCCTCAAGGTAATCATTTTTATAAACTTTACATAAGAGTTTCTACCAAAAATAATTTTAAGAAACATCATTTAAAGAGAAGGTTGGGTGTTTTCTATGTACTGTAGCTCATTCCAAAACCCTCTGGGGAATAAAGTATAATCATTGATTTGATATGTTAATCACCATATCCAGAAGAAATGTAAGATCTAGAAAATTTAAGTTGGTGATTTCCTTCCTAAAACCAAGAGATGTTATGATCTTCCAAGATTTAAAAGATGTGTACCTGTATATTCAGGTCTTTTTACCACTCGGGACATATTTTTGAATAGCTTTGCTGCTCAAGGCAGTCCCGCACCTGATATTCACTGCCCTGCCCCGTGAGCTATCTCTATCTTTCCAACTTTCCAACATCCAACTTTATAAAATGTGGTGTAGACAGTGACCATGACTTTTAGAACTGATCTCTACAGAACAAGAAGTGTCTGGGTAATTTTTTTTATTTTAGAGACCTTAAAATTAGTAAAAAAAATATCACCATAAAAATGAGATTTTAAACAATAACACTTTCTTTATATAATTTTCTTTAAGGAAAATATTGAATTATTATATAAAGCGCTATTTATTTACAGTGAGGTAGTCTTTCTTCACATTTTAACTGCTTTCTTTTTTTTCTATTTTTAGGATCACAATATTATGAGGTCATTGCAACTATTTGAGAATGTTATGTAGCATGAAGACCAATGTTTATTATGGAGAACAACCATATATTCCACCTTGTGAAACAAAACAAAAAGAAACCTCAGAAAAATGTATCATCCTGATAGTTTAAACATTTTTCAATGAAGAAAACCATTTTATATAGATCCACAGAACCAACAACTTCCACATGTTCGCCTCCATTAAATTTGGATTTACTACCTGAATGCATTATTTGAATGAATATGTCTGATTATTTTTATTTCCCAGGTTATTTGTAGATATTCTGTTACCTGTAAATGTTTCTGCTTTTATTAACTGATCTTGTTAGAATAAGTAAAAATCTAAAACCTCCTTCAGACATTGACTGAGATTGGAATTTAATATGATTACTAATAAAATAAAAAAATAATTATATACGTTTATGATATGAATGAGAAATGAAGCCTGAGTTATAAAAGTCATAAGCCCTCTTATCTGTGATAAAACTGTTCTATGACCTGCCCAGCAAATGCACATCCACTGCCAGAATGGTTACCCGCACTAGCACTGCAGCAAACCTAAGAATACATGCACGACCATATGTATTTTGCAGTCCGCAAACTGCGGATTTGCAAAATTGGTATACTGGTTGTCTGCATCGCACACTTTTCTCTGTCCCTATTATAGACATGGCTATTCTTTTCCACAAAACAGACAAGAATAGGACATGTTCTATAATTTGTGGAATGGCTGCACTTATGCAGACAGTACAGGGATGACATCCATGACCTGTATGCATTTTTTGAGACCACACTGAAATGAATGGGTCTGTGTCCGATCTAGAGAAAATGCGGATTGGAAGGGAACCAAAATTACAGTTTAGTTCAGCCTCATGCACACAAGGGTCCAGCCTATACCTGTATATAGTAGAGCAATATACAGGACACAGCCTAATAATTCACCAGCCTCCCTCTATTAGGCCCTTTAAAATGTATCCTTTAATTAAATGAAACAAAAGCAGAACTAAATATGTTAAAACCTTATTGCACCTACGTCCTAATAGTATCTGAGTCAGAGTCTACTTGTTTTATAGCCTCACAGTATTATTCCGTAGACTAGAGGCTCCTACTTGTTCGCATCACTACCTACAGTGCTCCCCATAATTATTCATACCCCTGGCAAATTTTGAATTAAAGTTACTTTTATTCAACCAGCAAGTAATTTTTTGACGGGAAATGACATAGGTGTCTCCCAAAAGATAAGAAGATGTACAAGAGGCATTATTGTGGAGAAAAAAAAATACATTTCTCAGCTTTTATTTACATTTAAACAAAAAAATACAAAATGTTCCACACTGTGGAAAATCTCAGAGGATGTGGTCGGAAGCCAAAAGTGACACCTGTGCTGGCCAGGAGGATAGTTAGAGAGGTGAAAAAGAATCCAAGGATCACCACCAAGGCCACCCTGGGGAATCTGGGCTCTGCTGGTGGCAATGTCTCAAGGCAGACAATCCAATGGGCACTGCACACTGCTGGGTTCCACGGATACAGACCAGGTGCACAAAAGCTCGCTTGGCCTTTGCAAAAGCTCATCTGGACAAAGAAGAAGACTTCTGGTCTTCTGTGTTATGGTCAGATGAAACAAAATTGAATTGTTTGGTCATAATTTGTTTCCCTCATTTGGCGTAAAAAAGAAGCCTTCAACCCAAAGAACACCATCCCCACTGTCAAACATAGTGGTGGGAACCTAATGCTTTGGGGGTGTTTTTCAGCCAATGGACCAGGGCACCATGAAAAAAGAGCAATACATGAGGATTCTCAACGACAATATCAGGCAGTCTGTAGAGAAACTTGGCCTTGGGCACCAGTGGACATTTCAGCATGACAATGACCCAAAACACACAGCAAAAGTGAAGAAATGGTTAGCAGACAACAACATTAATGTTTTGGAGTGGCCCAGCCACAGTCCATAACCCAATTGAGAATCTGTGGAGGGAGCTAAAGCTCAGGGTGATGGCATGAAGACCCTCCAACCTGAAAGATTTGGTGCTCATTGCTAAGGATGAATGGGCAAAAATAGCTGTGGAGACATGCAAAAAGCTGGTCTACAATTATAGGAAGTGTTTGATTGCTGTAATAGCCAATAAAGGCTTTTCTATTGATTATTGAGAAGGGTAATAATTTTGGACTGCACACTTTTTGCTCAAATGTAAATAAAAGCTGAATTATATTTTTTTTTCCATAATAATGCCTCTTGTACACCGTCTTATTATCTTTTGGGAGACACCTATGTCATTTCCTGTAAAAAAAATTATTATTATAATAATTATGGGCAGCACTGTATCTCTATATCACATATTCATTCTATCTAACAACTAGGCTTCAGAGCCCTAGTTGATTGTGCAACAATACGACGTGGTGCTATTAAAATAGCAATTGACAAGCTACTGCCCGCCCCAACATGGTTTGCTGAAGCAGCAACATCATCAGGGGACTACATACATTAACAAGATTGACATGTATATGCCTAACGACTGGGTCCCCTCTGTCATCAGTGGAGGACTGAAAAAACGACAGCACTCTAAAAAAAATTATTTGCAGGCTTTTTAATTTCAGAGCAACTCCACAAAACGTGACGTTTTGGTCATAAGACCTTCATCCAACACTGTGTGATAATAAGGCAAGAATAATATATAAGTTACAGGTATATGTAACATCAAGGTAGTATATACCGAACATAAACATATTTTGACGGTACCTTACATACATAATACAAGACATTACATAATGTTGCGGAAATATGAATATTTAACAATCTCAGCCTAATTCAATTGAATATATTGCCATAACAGAGGTCCGACGACGTCTTATATCTGTTGAATCAGCATTCAGGTTAAATATTGAGATATAAAATGATACATTCTACAATCTCTATGGTGATAACAACAGCAGCTAATTCAACTGTAGTAACTATAGCAGTATTTGTACCAAAGCACATGGTGGACTGGAAAAACGAAATATGAGTCTAAAATGTGTAAACAAAAAATAGAAGTTACAAAAGAGTAAACTAAATCGGAACCGGGTGCCCCCATAATGTCAAAAACACTTACCAAGTTGCCATTGAGGAAGTATATGGAAAATTGATAGAGCTGTATGGTGTATTCACACCCATGTGTTTGCTTCACTATAAAGTCTACATTTTAGACTCTCATATTTCCTTTTTTCAGTCCACCATGCGCTTTGGTACAAATATTGCTATAGTTACTACAGTTGAATTAGCTGCTGTTATTATCACCATAGAGATTGTTGCCTGAAATTAAAAAGCCTGCAAATAATTTTTTTAGAGTGCTGTTGTTTTTTCTGTCATTGTACGATTCTGGCTGGGAAGCCAGCACAACAAGCACCACCTTAATATTAGACAAGAGTGCCACGCCTTGTCTGTATCAGTAGAGGACAGACATGACCTAATGATGAAATTGCTGAAGGTCACATGATCGGACGGACCCAAAGTCACGTGATCGCATTGCTAGCCCTGCATAATCAAACAGGGATTCAGTTTAGGTCACGTGATCTGGAGCATTCATTGCTATATTCGCTGATACAGATTCAACACTCATTGCTGTATTCCCCAACGCTGATTCGGCACAGCAACAGGAGTTCTTACTGTAGATTCAGCATTGGCATGGCTTTGGAGATTTTACTTACCAGCTTTCAAGTTAAAATTGCAGATATGATTGAATATTAATCCTTTATATTCAGTGCTCTCATAAATGTCATCTTCATTGTGAATAAATAAGTTAAATAATATCATTATGAGTTATTGATCATTCTCATTGTTATCAATATTTACAAATAGTGACATAATATGATGGACTTATGTCACTCCGATGACAGGTTATTGGTTCCTAAACCAAACCAATGACAATTATTGCTGGATCCCATGTGTATGGATGTCTAAGAAGGAGCCTAATTTATATAGGTGTTAATTACATAAATGCCTTGATTGAATAATAAATCTGTCCTACATGTTGATGCACAGGTATATATAAGCCACAAATAGAGTTGCCACCTTTCTCAACTAAAAATACTGGTATGGTTGAGTTTTGTCCCCCTTTTTTTGAAAAAAAATATTTTTCCTGTATTTAAAGGGAATCTGTCACCACGATTGTGGGCAATTATCTTAAGTAATACATGAGTAGTCCTGCAGATAAGTAGTCCAGATCACTATTTTTTATTTGCCTACTGCCCCGTTACCCTACTTTCTGAACTCAAAGCTGTGCAAAAATACTTAGTCTGAGCTGCTGTGTGTTCTAACATAATCGAGAGGATTCCTTTGTACATGCACAGCAGTCCTGACAATGTATTTCAATGCAGCTCTGTGTGCTGACAGCTGGGGAATGGGTGCAGTAGGAAAATAAAAAATAGTGACCTGGACTCCATATCTGCAGGACTGCTCATGTATTACTGTAGATAATGTTCCAAAATCGGGGTTACAGATTCCCTTTAAAGAGGTTGAGCAGTGATTTAATATTAATGACCTCTCCTCAGGATAGGTAATCAATATCAGGGTCCAACTCCCAGCACCCTCCTGTGCTGCTTCCTCTTCAAAATTAACTATGCCTTGTCTCCTTTGCAGTGGCCATGGTTTTGAAGTTTTGAAAATTTTTATTTGATCAAACTTCGACACGAAATTTGATTCGTTACGAAATAATTTGCTACGAATCGCAGTAAATCAGGTATACCCAGGCCACTCTGCCTAATCATATTTATCCCACATGGTGGCCAAATCTCAATGTGAAGAGTATCGCTGTGTACATTTCATTTTAGTGCATCCACATTCATAATCTGTTCTGTAGGTACTGTGCCATCAGTATTACAGGTTTAATTTATTGCTGTCTTCATCACTGTGCATTGCACCAAGATTCATAGCTAATCCCTTCTGTTAAACAAAAAGAAAAGCATACAGCACCCTTTCAGTAAAGCAGAAAATCTGTGTGCACCCCTGCAGTGCGATGGCTCCCTAGTGGAACAAAATAAAGAAAGGGAGGCAGCGCCAATATAGTAGTGGCAGTCCAAATACATGCTTTTTAATCCCTTCTGTTAGCTGTAGATTTACCAATGACAAAGTTAGAGGAAGGTGGAGAGTCCTTAACCCCTTCCCGACCGCAATCTGTATATATACGTGATAGCTGCACATACCCCGTGCAGCTACCACGTATATAAACGTTCGGGCAGCTCTTTAATCTGGCCCCTTGCCGGCAATCGATCCGATTGGTTAGTCTGTGCAGACTAACCAATCGGATCGCGGCAGTGAAAAAAATGCAGATTTCAGGCTCTGATCTGCGCTCTGCAGAGAGCCTGAAATCACAGTGTCCTCGTGCCCCCCAGATCCGTGCAGCCCCCCCCTCATCTGTGCAGGCCCCCCCCGATCTGTGCAGCCCCTGCATCTGTGCCCCATCTTCCCATCTTCCACAGTGCTGCCCCCTCCTTGAGTCCGCCCCCTGCTGGCGTGACACCCTCCCTCCCGTCCCCCTTCCAGCGCTGCCCCCCCCCCCCCCCGTCTGCCCCCCTGCTGTGTTTGATGGCGGCGGCTCCATTCCTGAGCTGCCGCCATCATCAGAGTGTCAGCTCTATGCTGACACTCTGCTGTAAGTTCTGTAACCCCATAGATGCCGCGGCAGCGGCATCCATGGGGTTAATAGTGGGAGGGGGCTCTTGCAACCGGACGCTTTGCAAAAGCGTCCGCTGTTGCCACCTACAGGGCATCTGAATGTATTACACTTTGCAATGCAAGAGCATTGCAAAGTATAGTACAGCCCCACTGGATCTTCAAGATCCAAGAGGGACTTGATAAAAAAAAAAGTTAAAATAAAAATAAAAGTTAAAATAAATAAATAAAAATGTAAAATTAAAAAAATTTCCTTTTCCTTTAAAAAATAAAAAATCTACACATATTAGGTATCACCGTGTCCGTAACGACCGTCTCTATAAAGAAATCACATGATAGACCCAGTCCGATAAACACCATTAAAAAAAAAATGTGTAAAAAAAAAAGCCCTTTTTGTCACCTTACATCACAAAAAGTGCAACAGCAAGCAATCAAAAAGGCGTATGACCCCCAAAATAGTACCAATCAAACCGTCACCTCGTCCCGCAAAAAATAATACCCTATTTAAGACAATCGCCCAAAAAAAAAAAAGCTATGGCTCTCAGACTATAGAGATACTAATTCAAGGAAAATCCCAGCAGTCGTGTCTTCAATCAATTGGATATTTATTTCATCAAATGAGAAATGTCCACAATCCTGGACGCGTTGCGGCTAGCATGCCTTCATCAGCAGATACAGGTATACAAAATGACCTAGTTTATATAAAGGGATATACTCCTCCCCTCATGACAACATCTCCCACTCCCATTACCTGTACAGGTGATGGGAGGGGTGTATAATTAACAAAGAAAAAACGCCCATTAGTAAATCACAAAAAATGGGTCTGTGTCTCAGATTAAGCTTCACAATCACATGTATGCAAAAAAATGATATTAAATCATATACACTTTTATATATATATATATATATATATATATATATATATATCTCATACATTGCCAGGTATATAAGGCCCCTCACCGAATATTAGAAGTCTGAAAAAAAGAACATAAGCATAATATTAGCTTATTAAATATGCATAATCTCATAGTCGCTATTAAGGCCTCTGGGATGTAAAGTGTCCAACGTGTGGATCCAATACGCCTCTCTGCGCAGTAACAGCTTCTTTAAATCACCTCCTCTCCTAGGTCTTTTGACCTGTTCCAAAACTTGGAATCTCAACTGAGAAATCCCATGTTTGCACTGTTAAAAATGAAATGGAATAGGTAACAATACATTTTTTGTGCGAATGGTCGATTTATGTTTCCCAATGCGATCCCTAATCATTTGTGTAGTCTCCCCAATATACAATAAGCCACACGGGCACTTTAATAAGTATATCACATTAGTAGATTCACATGTGAAAAAACCTTCAATAGAGAAAGGGCGCCCACTATGGGGATGAAAAAATGTAGAGCCTCTGATTATATGGGAACATTGGGAACAGTGCAAACATGGGAACGTGCCCTTGCGTTGCGTCGCTAATACAGATTGTTTCAGGGTCTTCTTTGTACTTCCAATATCTGAATGTACCAATTTATCCCTATAACTAGGATTCCTCTTATTGCATATCAGTGGATTTTTAAACTCCTCAATACAGGGGTAAGCCTTCTGTAACAGAGGCCAATGTTTCCGGATAATATTGTCTAATTTCTGGTTATAGGGATGAAATTTATGTACCAATGCCACCCTAGAAGATGTATCTCTAGATGATTTACCAGATTCCATAAGTGTTGTTTGTGTTTGACTCAGGATGGAACGGGGATAACCCCTTTGTTCAAATCGCTGAGTCATTTCATTCATCCTGACAAATTGCATGTCAGGGTCAGATACAATGCGACGCACTCGCTGATACTGAGATTTAGGGATTGCTCTTTTCAATGCTGGTGGATGAGAGCTTGTGAAATGAAGAATGCTGTTCCTATCCGTATCCTTCCTAAATAGATCTGTAGATAACCTACCATATTGATCCTTTATCACCATGGTATCTAGAAAGCTCACTCTTTCACTATCTTGAACCAGTGTAAATTTTAAACCCTCGTATGCATGGTTAAGATGGTCAAGGAAGGTTAAGAGGGTCTCATGTGGCCCCGCCCATATGCAAAAGATGTCATCAATAATTCTTTTCCAAACAAGGATAGTATTTGAATACCATACGGTGTTATATACTTTTAATTCCTCGAATTGTGACATATATGCATTTGCATAGGGCGGGGCCACATATGACCCCATCGCGGTCCCCCGCCTTTGTAGGTAAAAGTCATCTTCAAACATAAAGTAGTTTTCATATAATACTAATTTCAATAGTTCCAACAGAAATTCCTGTTCATCCTGAGTATACTGACTCCTACCTAATAATGATTTGACTGCTTCAACGCCAGTAGCATGATCTATAGAGGTATAGAGACTTACCACGTCTATAGTTACTAATAGACTGTCAGATGGAACTGTTTCTAAATTGGCTATTGTGTTGAGAAAGTGCTGTGTGTCAGACAAAAAAGATTTTGTATCCTTAATTAAAGGAGTCAAAGTTTTTTCCAACACAATAGCCAATGGTGATAATATAGAACCTACAGAAGCCACAATTGGTCGCCCTGGGGGGTCAATTAAGGTCTTGTGCACTTTGGGCAAAACATAGAAAACTGGGGTAATCGGTGTATGATTAATCAAAAAAGTGTGTCATTTACCATCAATAACCCCTAAAGGATAAATATTGGTTAACTAATTGCATAATTTTATCTTTGATACGAAATACCGGATCCCCTGATAATTTCATATAAGTCTCTTCATCCGAAAGTTGACGCATTATTTCTGTAACATATTTTGCCCGATCCATTAGTACAATAGCACCGCCTTTATCCGCAGGCTTCAAAATAAGACCTTTATCCTCCATCAATGACCGAATGGCCATATTTTCCTGCAATGTCACATTATGTGAAAAACGCAATTTTCCCCTCTTTATCGAATCCAGCTGGCTCTGAATGTCTCTGTTAACTAAATGAATATAAGTCTCTATAGGATGATACACCTTAGGGGGTATGAAGCGGCTCTTGATCTTAAGACCCAAATCAGCAAGACGTAGACCTGAGTGTCCCTCCTCAACCGCATGCACACTATGCGGTTTTTCTAGAGACTCCAAAAAATGCTCCTTGAGTCTCAATTTGCGAAAAAATTGATTCAAATCAATGTCAAACTGAAAGGAATCAAATGGAGTGGATGGACTAAATGAAAGTCCTTTCTGCAGCGCAGTCATTTGTTCAGTATTAAGACTTTTAGAGGACAGATTAATTACAAGAGACGGGCTCTTACCTGAGAGCGTGTCTGAATCATCTGGCTCGCTCCCATCATCTCGCCGGCGTCTCCGGTGCTTCCGGCCTGCGCGCCTCGTGTGTCTCCTCCCCCTCCACGCGGACGCCGACCGCCCTTCCGAAAAAGTGAAATAAATATCTTGATTGAAGACACGACTGCTGGGATTTTCCTTGAATATACGTGGATTTCAGTCCTATCCCGTGCAACGTGCATACTGAGTGAGTGCCGACTATTTTTTCTGTGAATTATTCTCTGAGCCGTGCACCACCCTAAATGACGACCTCGATGACATTAAGCTTTGATAATGCTGATGCTGAAAGGATCCTTTCCCAAGTGACATCGACTTCAGATTTTCAGAATATACCAACTAGTGAATTTAAAAAACGACACTGGGAACGTGAACTCAGACGGCTCACATCATATGAGTTACATGCTATTACATTGGCCGAATACCAAAAGGTAAAAAGAATTCCAAGAGGCCTCAGGGTGCATCTGCGTCCGACCTTCTTTCCAGAAGATCTTGAATATTGTAAAGATTTTGAACGCATTATAAACAAATGCTCCTATGATCTCTAGTTATTGACAATCGTTTACAGATTGCTATTACTGAGATACAAACACAAATCGCCACTACTGAACAACAACTGAGAGATTCGATAACATCTGAGGAATTTCAACAACTTAAAGAATCCATTGATTCACAGATTGCTATATACAAAAAGGAGACTGAGGATCGAAAAACGATCGAAATTTCTACGCGACCGTGAGGATTACCATCTTAATAAAGTTTACAGATGGCAAGACACATCATCCCGCCAGCGAGGGGGCTACAGAAGACCTGCAAAACCAGGATCATATACCTCCAGTTCAGGGAACGAATCCACGGGACCACAGGAGACTCGCGTTTTTTTTTTTCGGAAGGGCGGTCGGCGTCCGCGTGGAGGGGGAAGAGACACACGAGGCGCGCAGGCCGGAAGCACCGGAGACGCCGGCGAGATGATGGGAGCGAGCCAGATGATTCAGACGCGCTCTCAGGTAAGAGCCCGTCTCTTGTAATTAATCTGTCCTCTAAAAGTCTTAATACTGAACAAATGACTGCGCTGCAGAAAGGACTTTCGTTTAGTCCATCCACTTCATTTGATTCCTTTCAGTTTGACATTGTTTTGAATCAATTTTTTCGCAAATTGAGACTCAAGGCACATTTTTTGGAGTCTCTAGAAAAACCGCATAGTGTGCATGGGGTTGAGGAGGGACACTCAGGTCTACGTCTTGCTGATTTAAGTCTTAAGATCAAGAGCCGCTTCATACCCCCTAAGGTGTATCATCCTATAGAGACTTATATTCATTTAGTTAACAGAGACATTCAGAGCCAGCTGGATTTGATAAAGAGGGGACAATTGCGTTTTTCACATAATGTGACATTGCAGGAAAATATGGCCATTCGGTCATTGATGGAGGATAAAGGTCTTATTTTGAAGCCTGCGGATAAAGGCGGTGCTATTGTACTAATGGATCGGGCAAAATATGTTACAGAAATAATGCGTCAACTTTCGGATGAAGAGACTTATATGAAATTATCAGGGGATCCGGTATTTCGTATCAAAGATAAAATTATGCAATTAGTTAACCAATATTTATCCTTTAGGGGTTATTGATGGTAAATGACACACTTTTTTGATTAATCATACACCGATTACCCCAGTTTTCTATGTTTTGCCCAAAGTGCACAAGACCTTAATTGACCCCCCAGGGCGACCAATTGTGGCTTCTGTAGGTTCTATATTATCACCATTGGCTATTGTGTTGGAAAAAACTTTGACTCCTTTAATTAAGGATACAAAATCTTTTTTGTCTGACACACAGCACTTTCTCAACACAATAGCCAATTTAGAAACAGTTCCATCTGACAGTCTATTAGTAACTATAGACGTGGTAAGTCTCTATACCTCTATAGATCATGCTACTGGCGTTGAAGCAGTCAAATCATTATTAGGTAGGAGTCAGTATACTCAGGATGAACAGGAATTTCTGTTGGAACTATTGAAATTAGTATTATATGAAAACTACTTTATGTTTGAAGATGACTTTTACCTACAAAGGCGGGGGACCGCGATGGGGTCATATGTGGCCCCGCCCTATGCAAATGCATATATGTCACAATTCGAGGAATTAAAAGTATATAACACCGTATGGTATTCAAATACTATCCTTGTTTGGAAAAGAATTATTGATGACATCTTTTGCATATGGGCGGGGCCACATGAGACCCTCTTAACCTTCCTTGACCATCTTAACCATGCATACGAGGGTTTAAAATTTACACTGGTTCAAGATAGTGAAAGAGTGAGCTTTCTAGATACCATGGTGATAAAGGATCAATATGGTAGGTTATCTACAGATCTATTTAGGAAGGATACGGATAGGAACAGCATTCTTCATTTCACAAGCTCTCATCCACCAGCATTGAAAAGAGCAATCCCTAAATCTCAGTATCAGCGAGTGCGTCGCATTGTATCTGACCCTGACATGCAATTTGTCAGGATGAATGAAATGACTCAGCGATTTGAACAAAGGGGTTATCCCCGTTCCATCCTGAGTCAAACACAAACAACACTTATGGAATCTGGTAAATCATCTAGAGATACATCTTCTAGGGTGGCATTGGTACATAAATTTCATCCCTATAACCAGAAATTAGACAATATTATCCGGAAACATTGGCCTCTGTTACAGAAGGCTTACCCCTGTATTGAGGAGTTTAAAAATCCACTGATATGCAATAAGAGGAATCCTAGTTATAGGGATAAATTGGTACATTCAGATATTGGAAGTACAAAGAAGACCCTGAAACAATCTGTATTAGCGACGCAACGCAAGGGCACGTTCCCATGTTTGCACTGTTCCCAATGTTCCCATATAATCAGAGGCTCTACATTTTTTCATCCCCATAGTGGGCGCCCTTTCTCTATTGAAGGTTTTTTCACATGTGAATCTACTAATGTGATATACTTATTAAAGTGCCCGTGTGGCTTATTGTATATTGGGGAGACTACACAAATGATTAGGGATCGCATTGGGAAACATAAATCGACCATTCGCACAAAAAATGTATTGTTACCTATTCCATTTCATTTTTAACAGTGCAAACATGGGATTTCTCAGTTGAGATTCCAAGTTTTGGAACAGGTCAAAAGACCTAGGAGAGGAGGTGATTTAAAGAAGCTGTTACTGCGCAGAGAGGCGTATTGGATCCACACGTTGGACACTTTACATCCCAGAGGCCTTAATAGCGACTATGAGATTATGCATATTTAATAAGCTAATATTATGCTTATGTTCTTTTTTTCAGACTTCTAATATTCGGTGAGGGGCCTTATATACCTGGCAATGTATGATATATATATATATATATATATATATATAAAAGTGTATATGATTTAATATCATTTTTTTTGCATACATGTGATTGTGAAGCTTAATCTGAGACACAGACCCATTTTTTGTGATTTACTAATGGGCGTTTTTTCTTTGTTAATTATACACCCCTCCCATCACCTGTGCAGGTAATGGGAGTGGGAGATGTTGTCATGAGGGGAGGAGTATATCCCTTTATATAAACTAGGTCATTTTGTATACCTGTATCTGCTGATGAAGGCATTCTAGCCGCAACGCGTCCAGGATTGTGGACATTTCTAATTTGATGAAATAAATATCCTATTGATTGAAGACACGACTGCTGGGATTTTCCTTGAATATATGTGGATTTCAGTCCTATCCCGTGCAACGTGCATACTGAGTGAGTGCCGACTATTTTTTCTATAGAGATACTAAAGCATCATTTTTTTGGTTTCAGAAATGCTATTATTGTGTAAAACTTAAATAAATAAGAAAAAGTATACTTATTAGGTATTGCCACGTCCGTAACGATCTTATCTATAAAACTATCATATGACCTAACTCCTCAGATGAACGCTGTAAAAATAAATAAATGAAAACTGTTCCAAAACAGCCAATTTTGGGGTCACCTTGCCCCATAAAGTGTAATAATGAATGATCAAAAAATCCTATGTACCCAAAAATGGTACCAATAAAAACCTCAACACTTTCTGCAAAAAACAAGCCCCTGCACAAGACGATCGGCAGAAAAATAAAAAACATATGGCATTCAGAAAACCAATCCAGCACAATCTGCCTTCCCAAAAAAAGTATGGCATTCCTTTCCTTCTGCGCCCTGCCGTGTGCCCGTACAGAAGTTTACAACCACATGTGGGGTGTTTATGTAAACCGCGGAATCAGGAATAAATATTGAGTATTTTTGGGCTGTTAACCCTCAATGTGTTAAAGAAAAAAAAATTATAAAATGGAAAATCTGCCCAAAAAGTGAAATTTAGAAATTTCATCTCCATTTTCCTTTAATTCTTGTGGAACGCCTAAAGGGTTAACAAAGTATGTAAAATCCGTTTTGAGTAATTTGAGGGGTGTAGTTTCTACAATGGGGTCATTTATGGGGGTTTCCACTATGTAAGCCCCACAAAGTGACTTCAGACCTGAACTGGTCCTTTAAAAGGAAATTTTCTTAAAAATTGTAAGAATTGCTTCTAAACTTCTAAGCCTTCTAACATCCTAAAAAAATAAAATGACATTTCCAAAATGATGCCAACATAAAGTAGACATATGGGGAATGTTAAGTAATAAATATTGTATTAGGTATGACTTTCTGTTTTAGAAGCAGAGAAATTGAAATTTGGAAAATTGTGAATTTGTCAAAATTTTTGGTAAATTTGGGATTTTTTCATAAGTAAAGGTGAAATATATTGACTCAAATATATGACTATCATGAAATGCAATGTTTCACGAGAAAACAATCTCAGAATAGCGTGGATAAGTAAAAGTGTTCCAAAGCTATTACCACATAAAGTGACGCATGTCAGATTTTTTAATTTTGACCTGGACACTGGGGCATCAATGACCCTTGGTCATGAAAGGGTTAAAAATGATTTTAGGGATTAAGGTCAAAAGCTTAGGTCAAGGACCACAAAGGTAGTGTTTTCCAAAATATTGCCTGTACCACGAGCCACGCAAGAAAGGCAGCGTGAGATTAGGGAGGTTAACAAGTGGCTCAACAACTGGTGTAGGAAGGAGGGGTTTGGGTTCGTGGAAAACTGGGCCGACTTCTCTATCAGCTACAGGCTCTATCGTAGGGATGGGCTGCAGCTCAATGGGGAAGGGGCAGCGGTGTTGGGGGAGAAGATGGCTAGAAGGTTGGAAGAGTGTTTAACCACTTCAGCCCCGCTAGGTGAAACCCCCTTCATGACCAGGCCACTTTTTACACTTCGGCACTACACTACTTTCACCGTTTATCGCTCGGTCATGCAACTTACCACCCAAATGAATTTTACCTCCTTTTCTTCTCACTAATGGAGCTTTCATTTGGTGGTATTTTATTGCTGCTGACATTTTTACTTTTTTTGTTATTAATCAAAATGTAACGATTTTTTTGCAAAAAAATGACATTTTTCACTTTCAGCTGTGAAATTTTGCAAAAAAAACGACATCCATATATAAATTTTTCGCTAAATTTATAGTTCTACATGTCTTTGATAAAAAAAAAATGTTTGGGCAAAAAAAAAAATGGTTTGGGTAAAAGTTATAGCATTTACAAACTATGGTACAAAAATGTGAATTTCCGCTTTTTGAAACGGCTCTGATTTTCTGAGCACCTGTCATGTTTCCTGAGGTTCTACAATGCCCAAACAGTAGAAAAACCCCACAAATGACCCCATTTCGGAAAGTAGACACCCTAAGGTATTCGCTGATGGGCATAGTGAGTTCATAGAACTTTTTATTTTTTGTCACAAGTTAGCGGAAAATGATGATGATTTTTTATTAATTTTTTTTTCTTACAAAGTCTCATATTCCACTAACTTGCGACAAAAAATAAAAAATTCTAGGAACTCACCATGCCCCTCACAGAATACCTTGGGGTGTCTTCTTTCTAAAATGGGGTCACTTGTCGGGTAGTTATACTGCCCTGGCAATTTAGGGGCCCAAATGTGTGAGAAGAACTTTGCAATCAAAATGTGTAAGAAATGACCGGTGAAATCCGAAAGGTGCACTTTGGAATATGCGCCCCTTTGCCCACCTTGGCAGCAAAAAAGTGTCACACATGTGGTATCGCCGTACTCAGGAGAAGTTGGGGAATGTGTTTTGGGGTGTCATTTCACATATACCCATGCAGGGTGAGAGAAATATCTTGGCAAAAGACAACTTTTCCCATTTTTTTATACAAAGTTGGCATTTGACCAAGATATTTTTCTCACCCAGCATGGGTATATGTAAAATGACACCCCAAAACACATTCCCCAACTTCTCCTGAGTACGGCGATACCAGATGTCTCACACTTTTTTGCTGCCAAGGTGGGCAAAGGGGCACATATTCCAAAGTGCACCTTTCGGATTTTGCAGGGCATTTTTTACACATTTTGATTGCAAAGTTCTTCTCACACATTTGGGCCCCTAAATTGCCAGGGCAGTATAACTACGCCACAAGTGACCCCATTTTGGAAAGAAGACACCCTAAGGTATTCCGTGAGGGGCACTGTGAGTTCCTAGAATTTTTTATTTTTTGTCACAAGTTAGCGGAAAATGATGATTTTTTTTTTTCTCTTTTTTTCATTACAAAGTCTCATATTCCACTAACTTGCGACAAAAAATAAAAAATTCTAGGAACTCGCCATGCCCCTCACGGAATACCTTGGGGTGTCTTCTTTCCAAAATGGGGTCACTTGTGGCGTAGTTATACTGCCCTGGCAATTTAGGGGCCCAAATGTGTGAGAAGTACTTTGCAATCAAAATCTGTAAAAAATGACCGGTGAAATCCGAAAGGTGCACTTTGGAATATGTGCCCCTTTGCCCACCTTGGCATCAAAAAAGTGTCACACATCTGGTATCGCCGTACTCAGGAGAAGTTGGGGAATGTGTTTTGGGCTGTCATTTTACATATACCCATGCTGGGTGAGAGAAATATCTTGGCAAAAGACAACTTTTCCAATTTTTTTATACAAAGTTGGCATTTGACCAAGATATTTTTCTCACCCAGCATGGGTATATGTAAAATGACACCCCAAAACACATTGCCCAACTTCTCCTGAGTACGGCGATACCAGATGTGTCACACTTTTTTGCTGCCAAGGTGGGCAAAGAGGCACATATTCCAAAGTGCACCTTTCGGATTTTGCAGGGCATTTTTTACACATTTTGATTGCAAAGTTCTTCTCACACATTTGGGCCCCTAAATTGCCAGGGCAGTATAACTACCCCACAAGTGACCCCATTTTGGAAAGAAGACACCCCAAGGTATTCCGTAAGGGGCATGGCGAGTTCCTAGAATTTTTTATTTTTTGTCGCAAGTTAGTGGAATATGAGACTTTGTAAGGAAAAAAGAAAAAAAAAGAAAAATCATCATTTTCCGCTAAATTGTGACAAAAAATAAAAAATTCTAGGAACTCGCCGTGCCCCCCACGGAATACCTTGGGGTGTCTTCTTTCCAAAATGGGGTCACTTGTGGCGTAGTTATACTGCCCTGGCAATTTAGGGGCCCAAATGTGTAAGAAGTACCTCGCAATCAAAATGTGTAAAAAATGGCCTGCGAAATCCGAAAGGTGCCCCTTTGCCCACCTTGGCTGCAAAAAAGTGTCACACATCTGGTATCGCCGTACTCAGGAGAAGTTGGGCAATGTGTTTTGGGGGGTCATTTTACATATACCCATGCTGGGTGAGAGAAATATCTTGGCAAAAGACAACTTTTCCCATTTTTTTATACAAAGTTGGCATTTGACCAAGATATTTTTCTCACCCAGCATGGGTATATGTAAAATGACACCCCAAAACACATTCCTCAACTTCTCCTGAGTACGGCGATACCACATGTGTGACACTTTTTTGCAGCCTAGATGCGCAAAGGGGCCCAAATTCCTTTTAGGAGGGCATTTTTAGACATTTGGATCCCAGACTTCTTCTCACACTTTCGGGCCCCTAAAAAGCCAGGGCAGTATAAATACCCCACATGTGACCCCACTTTGGAAAGAAGACACCCCAAGGTATTCAATGAGGGGCATGGCGAGTTCCTAGAATTTTTTATTTTTTTGCATAAGTTAGCGGATATTGATTTTTTTTGTTTTTTTTTCTCACAAAGTCTCACTTTCCGCTAACTTAGGACAAAAATTTCAATCTTTCATGGACTCAATATGCCCCTCACGGAATACCTTGGGGTGTCTTCTTTCTGAAATGGGGTCACATGTGGGGTATTTATACTGCCCTGGCTTTTTAGGGGCCCTAAAGCGTGAGAAGTCTGGAATATAAATGTCTAAAAATGTTTACGCATTTGGATTCCGTGAGGGGTATGGTGCGTCCATGTGAGATTTTATTTTTTGACACAAGTTAGTGGAATATGAGACTTTGTAAGAAAAAACAAAAACAAACAAAAAATGTCCACTAACTTGTGCCAAAAAAAATGGCTGAATGGAGCCTTACCAGGGGGGGAGTGATCAATGACAGGGGGGTGATCACCCATATAGACTCCCTGATCACCCCCCTGTCATTGATCACCCCCCCTGTAAGGCTCCATTCAGACGTCCGCATGATTTTTACGGATCCATGGATACATGGATCAGATCCACAGAACGCATGCGGACGTCTGAATGGAGCCTTACAGGGGGGTTATCAATGACAGGGGGTGATCAGGGTAATCAGGGTGATCACCCCCCTGTCACTGATCACCCCCCCTGTAAGGCTCCATTCAGACATCCGCATGATTTTTACGGATCCATGGATACATGGATCGGATCCACAGAACGCATGCGGACGTCTGAATGGAGCCTTACAGGGGGGTTATCAATGACAGGGGGTGATCAGGGTAATCAGGGTGATCACCCCCCTGTCACTGATCACCCCCCCTGTAAGGCTCCATTCAGACATCCGCATGATTTTTTACGGATCCATGGATACATGGATCGGATCCACAAAACGCATGCGGACGTCTGAATGGAGCTTTACAGGGGGGTTATCAATGACAGGGGGTGATCAGGGTGATCACCCCCCTGTCACTGATCACCCCCCCTGTAAGGCTCCATTCAGACATCCGCATGATTTTTTACGGATCCATGGATCCATGGATCGGATCCACAGAACGCATGCGGACGTCTGAATGGAGCCTTACAGGGGGGTTATCAATGACAGGGGGTGATCAGGGTAATCAGGGTGATCACCCCCCTGTCACTGATCACCCCCCCTGTAAAGCTCCATTCAGACATCCGCATGATTTTTTACGGATCCATGGATACATGGATCGGATCCACAAAACGCATGCGGACGTCTGAATGGAGCCTTACAGGGGGGTTATCAATGACAGGGGGTGATCAGGGTAATCAGGGTGATCACCCCCCTGTCACTGATCACCCCCCCTGTAAGGCTCCATTCAGATATCCGCATGATTTTTTACGGATCCATGGATACATGGATCGGATCCACAGAACGCATGCGGACGTCTGAATGGAGCCTTACAGGGGGGTTATCAATGACAGGGGGTGATCAGGGTAATCAGGGTGATCACCCCCCTGTCACTGATCACCCCCCCTGTAAAGCTCCATTCAGACATCCGCATGATTTTTTACGGATCCATGGATACATGGATCGGATCCACAAAACGCATGCGGACGTCTGAATGGAGCCTTACAGGGGGGTTATCAATGACAGGGGGTGATCAGGGTAATCAGGGTGATCACCCCCCTGTCACTGATCACCCCCCCTGTAAGGCTCCATTCAGACATCCGCATGATTTTTTACGGATCCATGGATCCATGGATCGGATCCACAGAACGCATGCAGACGTCTGAATGGAGCCTTACAGGGGGGTTATCAATGACAGGGGGTGATCAGGGTAATCAGGGTGATCACCCCCCTGTCACTGATCACCCCCCCTGTAAGGCTCCATTCAGACGTCCGCATGATTTTTACGGATCCATGGATACATGGATCGGATCCGTAAAAATCATGCGGACGTCTGAATGGAGCCTGACAGGGCGGTGATCAATGACAGGGGGTGATCAGGGAGTGTATATGGGTGATCACCCGCCTGTCATTGATCACCCCCCTGTAAGGCTTCATTCAGACGTCCGCATGATTTTTACGGATCCATGGATACATGGATCGGATCCGTAAAAATCATGCGGACGTCTGAACGGAGCCTGACAGGGGGGTGATCAATGACAGGGGGGTGATCAGGGAGTTTATATGGGGTGATCAGGGGTTTATAAGGGGTTAATAAGTGACGGGGGGGGGTGTAGTGTAGTGTAGTGTGGTGTTTGGTGGGACTGTACTGACCTACCTGAGTCCTCTGGTGGTCGATCCTAACAAAAGGGACCACCAGAGGACCAGGTAGGAGGTATATTAGACGCTGTTATGAAAACAGCGTCTAATATACCTGTTAGGGGTTAAAAAATTCGGATCTCCAGCCTGCCAGCGAGCGATCGCCGCTGGCAGGCTGGAGATCCACTCGCTTACCTTCTGTTCCTGTGAGCGCGCGCGCCTGTGCGCGCGCGTTCACAGGAAATCTCGCGTCTCGCGAGAAGACGCGTATATGCGTCCAGGAGGAATAAAGCAACCACCTCCCGGACGCATATATGCGTACAACGGTCGGGAGGTGGTTAAACTAGGGACTGGGAGGGAGGGTAATTATGTTATAGGATGGAAAGATAGTGCAGATAGAGTCCGGGGGCAAGGTAGTGGGACTGGGGGGAGGAATGGAAGGAGGGACTAGAACAGTTCAGAAGGAAAGGTGTAGGGTAAAACATATACATAAACCTTAACTGTATGTAAACTAATGCCAGAAGCCTGACTAATAAAACTGAGGAACTGTAATTAGTGATATGTGAGGAGGACTATGACATAGTTGGAATAACTGAGACATGGCTGGATGATAGCTATGACTGGGCAGTTAATGTACAAGGTTAAAGTCTGTTTAGAAAGGATCGTCAAAACTTGAGAGGGGGAGGGGTCTGCCTTTATGTAAAAGTCCTGTCTAAAGCCCACAGTCCGAGAAGATATAAGTGAGGGACATGAACTATGGGTAGAAATACATGGCAGCAAAAATAAATTACTAATAAATTTATTATAAACCACCTAATATACCAGAGTCCACAGAAAATCTACTACTAAACGAGATAGACGAGGCGGCAAATCATAATGAGGTGGTTATTATGGGAGACTCCAACTAAACAGATAGAGACTGGGAAACTGAAAGCTGTACATCTTGTAAAGGAAACAGGTTCTTGGCAATAACCAACGACAATTGCCTTTCCCAACTGGTTCAGAACCCAACTAGAGGGACGGCAATACTGGACTTAGTATTACCAATAGACCTGACAGAACAACAGATGTGCAGGTTGGGGGACACCTGGGAAATAGTGACCATAAAGTATTAACCTTCCAATTATCCTTCAAACAAGCATTTCTACAGGGAGGAATTAAAATACCAAACTTCAAAAAAGCTAAATTTAGCCAACTAAGAGAGGCCATAGGCATAACTAACTGGGACAAAGTCCTCAAAATTCAAAATACCGCCAGAAAATTGATCTTTTTAAAAGCATCCTAAAATCTAATTGTGAGAGGTACATACCTTTATAGGAATAAAGGGTTAAGGAATAAGAAGAAACCAATGTGGATAAACAAAACTATAAAGAAAGCAATAAATGACAAAAAGAAAGCATTTGCATCACTAAAACAGGAGGGTACCAAGGAAGCACTGAAAAATTATAAGGAAAAAAAATAGAATATGTAAAAAACAAATAAAAGCCGCCAAACTAGAGACCAAGAGATTAATTGCCAAAGAGAGCATGGTCTTCAATTATATAAATGGTAAAAAGTATAAATCTGAAGGTGTCGGCCCTCTACAGAGCAATGAGGAGGAAGTTGCAGAGAGCGACGAGTAGAAAGCAAAGCTATTAAATATTTTTTTCTCCACTGTATTCACTGAGGAAAATAAACTGTCAGATGAAATGCAGAATGTAAAAGTAAATTCCCTATTAAAAGTGCCCTGCCTGACCCAGGAAGTACAACAGTGACTTAAAAAGATTAAAATAGACAAATCACCAGGACCAGATGGCATACACCCCTGATCCTAAGAAAATTAAGTGATGTCATACCGAGACCCTTATTTCTGATATTTACAGACTCTATACTGACAGTGAGTGTTCCACAGGATTGGCGCATCGCAAATGATGCCAATATTCAAAAAGGGTGCAAAAACAGACCCCGGAAACTATAGGCCGGCGTGTTTAACATCTGATGTGGGAAAACTGTATGGAGGTTTTCTAAGAGATGCTATCTTGGAGGATCTCAATGTAAACAAGCAAATAACATCATATCAGCATGACTTCATGAGGGATTGGTCATGTCAAACTAATTTAATCAGTTTCTATGAGGGGGTAAGTTCTAGACTTGACAGTGGTAAATCAATGGATGTCATTTATATCTGGACTTCTCCAAAGCCTTTGACACTGTACCACATAAAAGGTTAGTATATAAAATGAGAATGCTCGGACTGGGACAAAACGTCTGTATGTGGGTACGTAACTGGCTCAATGATAGAAAACAGAGAGTGGTTATTAATGGTACACACTCAGTACCTCAGGGGTCAGTATTGGGCCCTATTCTCTTCAATATATTTATTAATGATCTTGTAGAAGGTTTGCACAGTAAAATATAAATTTTTGCAAATGACACTAAACTGTGTAAAGTACTTAACACTGAAGAGGACAATATACAGCTACAGATGGATCTGGATAGATTAGAGGCTTGGGCAGAGAAGTGGCAGATGAGGTTTAACACTGACAAATGTAAGGTTATGCACATGGGAAGGAATAATGCAAATCACCCGTACATACTAAATGGTAAAACACTCGGTAACACTGACATGGAAAAGAACCTAGGAATTTTAATAAACAGCAAACTAAGCAGTAAACAACAGTGTCAGGCAGCTGCTGCCAAGGCCAATAAGATAATGGGTTTCATCAAAAGGTTCATAGATGTCTGTGATGAGAACATAGCCCTACCACTTTACAAATCACTAGTCAGATGACACATGGAGTACTGTTTACAGTTCTGGGCTCCTGTGAACAAGGCAGACATAGCAGAGCTGGAGAGGGTTCAGAGGAGGGCAACTAAAGTAATAACTGGAATGGAGCAACTACAATACCCTGAAAGATTATCAACATTAGGGTTATTCACTTTAGAAAAAAGACAACTGAGGGGAGATCTAATTACCATGTATAAATATATCAGGGGACAGTACAGAGATCTCTCCCATCATCTATTTATCCCCAGGACTGTGATGAGGGGACACCCTCTGCGTCTGGAGGAAAGAAGGTTTCTACACAAACATAGAAAAGGATTTTTTACGGTAAGAGCAGTGAGACTATGGAACTCTCTGCCTGAGGAGGTGGTGATTATGAGTACAATAATTCAAGAGGGGCCTGGATGTATTTCTGGAGTGTAATAATATTGCAGGCTATAGCTACTAGAGAGGGGTCGTTGATCCAGGGAGTTATTCTGATTGCCTGATTGGAGTCGGGGAGGAATATTTTCCCCCTTAAGTGGGTAAAATTGACTTGTGCCTCACAGTTTTTTTTTTGCCTTCCTTTGGATCAACTTGCAGGATAACAGGCCGAATTGGAAGGACAAATGTCTTTTTTCGGCCTTATATACTATGTTACTATGTCAGAATTACAGGCCAATATTACCATGAGGTCTAATTTATCGCTGTGGTCTTAACCCTGCAGTGCCCCAAGATTCAAGTAGTGGCCCCATGACAGAGTGTGAAGGGTGGCAGCAGTAGTTGACAGTAAGGCTGTTTTCACATCACTGTTTATTTTTTTTTTTGTTCTTCTGAGCTGACAGAAGAATAAAAACATACAAAGCCTGAATTTTAAGTATACATAAAGCCTCTTTCAGACGTTCAGTATTTGATCAGTAATTGTAAGCCAAAACCAGGATTGGGTCTGTGTGGGGACTGTGTTAAAGAGACCTTATGCGCAATTTGCATCCGTTTTGGTATTTACGTCTGAAATCAGTTTTTTTCAACAAGGAAAAAAACTCCTGCACGGACTATTATGGTCTCTTTCAAATGAATGTTATTGCAATTCATGCGATTCTCATCTTCTTTGTGTGGTGCCAAATCAATTAGAAGTATAAGTATGTACGTACCATACTGCTTTCATAATGAGACCAGACACACCAGTTGGTTTCATGAAAGCATCTCCTCATCCCCCTGAGCAAAAGCAGGAAGAGACCCTTTATTTAAGTTACATTCACTAAAATAGCAGACATGACATCACAAAAGGACCATTGGCTTCTTAACCTGATAGGAGTGGTTTCAGCAACTTCAACTCTGATTTCATAGGTAGATTTGAAAACTGCAACCTAATCCCCCTTCCCCCTCCCCTAGTGACATAAAGACAAAGGAATGCACACGTGGATCATACATCTGGTTTGCATGAAGGGAAAGCGAGATTCTGCTTTTCGGCGCTCCAAAACCCAGTCAAACTTGAGTGTCAAACTTCTTTTATACCAATTAAAAGATTATCATTAAAAAACGTGTTTCGGGGAATTAAGATCCCCTTCCTCAGGTTGGATAATTGGATACAAACTAAAGGTACATAAGGGGGTATATATAGTGTAAACAACCGCCAGAAAACCACATGAGGGGGTGGGGTTGGTATTCAGGAAACACCCCTAGTTTTTTTCATAGACAATGATTTAAAGCATACAGTTTAAAATACATTCACTAAATTAAAAATGTTTTAATGCGTACTTGTATTCAAATCTTATTAAAAGAAGTGCAAAAGAACTTGTATCCATATTTTATTAGTGATATATTCATTTTCGGGGCATTTACTGTACATTCAAAAAGACCTTTGGTTTAGGTTAAGGACCTAGGTCATGTGATCGCATAATGAGGTCACATGTCTTGGATTGGGACATGTGACTGCTGCTATGCAGAGAAGGGGGGGCGGAGAGAAAGGGGAATGGGTTGAGGTAGATGGGACGGGCTTTGCCGTCCATGCGATCATGTGACCACAGTATGGACTCGATCTGTGCAGGCAGGTGTTCTGCCAGATCTCTATACCTTGCGAAAAGTCTATACCGGAAGTGACGCAGCTGCACAATAATCAGCTGGAGGAGGGTGCGCGGGCGCTGTGCAAGCGCACATCCACTGGCTTAGGAAAGAATCGTTGCAGCGCCGCGATAGAAGTACTGAAAGTGTCTGTGTTAGGACACTGTTATCATGGTAACTCCGGTCACGAAGATACTGGAAGGGGGAAGGGGGTTGTTGGATGTGCATATGTGTTCTTGTATTGTACTGGGAGGGGGAGGGGGGGAGTTTGAGAGTGGCTTGACAGTAGGTAGATTGTATGTTTGAGGGCTGGAATAAATAATAAAACTCGTGGAGTTATATATGGAAGATTAAGTAAAAAATAAATAATAAATATTAAATAATGTTATGAATGAGTTGATATATAATAAATAATAATATAAAAAATGAAAAAAATAATTATAATAGTATAAATGAGAGAAAAAAAAAAAATATAATCATATATATACATATTGTGGGGGTTAGCGCAATAGTAGTAGGCACAGCAATCAGAGACGGTGACACAATGGCACAGTTCACACAGGGATTTGCCTGTTTTCTTTATTTTCGTCCACAAACAAAATATAAGGCCTTTACATTCAGGCAAAGATACCAAATATTAGCAAAATGGAGTGGCTCTACTACTCTGTGGGATAGAGAGGTGCTCAATATCTAGGTGTGAACTCCAAACACCAGAAAGTAAAAAATTTAAGTAATATTGGAGATATGGCACTCAATATCTGGAAAGTTTGCTCAAACAAGTCACTTTATTGATGCAATAACTTTTTTAAGAAATAATTAAAATGTCATACAAAGTACGTAATTTGTACAGAAATTAAATAACATAATGATAAAACGTGACAATTGACAGTATAAAAAATCACTTGTAGTGTATATATACACACATCCGACAGCGAATGGGTGCTTATCTGTAATCTGATTGAATGGATCCAGAAAGTTAAATTCCCAACACTAGAGCACTGAATATGTTATTGCTCAGTAGTTTTCAGTTGAGAAATTAATCGAATGTCACCATTAATTCGGTATAAAATAATCGCCGATTATCATTATTGTGGTGCAGTCGCAGGATTTTTGGATTTAATTGTAGAAGTTATTCCGAATATGCATATATCACAGTTCATGGAACTTATCGGATTAAGTTCAGAAGTTGTTAGCTCTAGGTGGCGTCCCACCTTTTTTCAAGCTATTTAAATCCCTTACCTCCACTTCTCAGATACGGTTTGTTCAGTCACCGTTTCCTCAGCGTCCCAAATATTCGATTTCTCCTTACTTGTAAATCAGAGTGTATCACTCTGAGGAGTTTTCGAGCTTGATGTAGGACGAGTTGATCACTTAGGAGGTTATTGGTAAGGGAGGTGTAGCTGTAGATCTCCTTGCGTACGCCAAAAATGGTGGTAATGTGGGGTCCAGACTTCCTCCCAGACGCGTTTCGAAGTCCCAAGGGGTGCTGACTTCTTCCTCAGTGGTGACCTGGCTACCCCTAAACCACCTTTTTTATACCATCTTTGTTAATTGGTTCCAGATGTCCCAAAGATCAGTCCTGGATCACAATCCAGGTACCATAGTGACAAAATCTGGTCTGGATTATTACAATATACTATACTCAATGATAAAATTGAATATTTTTAATAATAAAGTAAATTCAATCAGAGATATAGCTCCCACATTTCTTCCATAAGTATAATACATCGAAATCTTGCTATTTTTGAAAAAAAAAAAACGCATATGCGGTAATGATGCGGTTTCCATGCGTTTTTTTTTGGGTCGATGCGTTTTTTTCGGAAAAGCTGCTGAAATTACATCCTTAATCATTTACATAAGGGATTTAATGTTATTTGCTTCCTTACTCTCATTATTCACAATAACATGAATTAAAATGTATAAATGAATATAAAAATATTTAATTAATAAAAAATATAGTAAATAAATGCACCTTCACATATTTTTTACATCTAAAAGTAGATGAATCAACTGACTCAATCCAACATGGAGGACTGTTGTCAGATTGGATGAACACGAGATTGTGGCTGAATAGGAGGTGGGTGCCGTCCACCAAGACACGGTCCGATGTACATGATTATTATACCATCCGACCATGTGTCGGTGGAAGGCAACCACCCCAAGTTTTCATCTGCTACAAGAAGCCAAAGATTTCTAACTCTGCATTTAGTCCACTGTGGTATAAGGGTGTCCAGTTCAAAGATCCATCTTGATTCTATTCTGGACATTTTCTCCACATGGTTACCTCCTCTCCAATCTACTTCCACTTTCTCTATCGCTGCAAAACATAGATCTGTTTGTTGACCGTGATGTTCTTTGAAATGTTTTGACAGTGGGTGGTCCATGTGGCCTTTCCTAATATTATTAAGATGTTCTGCAATTCTTTTCTTTAATGTTCTTTTTGTCCTTCCCACATAGATTTTATTGCATGGGCAACTTATTATATAAATAACACTGGTAGTGTTACAAGTGAGGTATTCTTTTATTTTATGTCTGAGTTGGTTAGTCGGGGATATTATTTCCTGTGTCTTTCGTGGAAACTTAGTCGATCGGCAGTTAATACAAGTGCCGCATCTATAAAAACCTTTGATATCCAACATTGTCTGTATCGTAGGTTTGTTGGTTTTCTTCATTTTTATTGTCGGAGCTACCTTTAATCCTAAATTGGGGGCCTTACTATACACAATGTGTGGTGTAATCGGGATCAATGAGCCTATCAATCTATCTTCTTTAAGAAAATGCCAATGTTTTTTAATTATATGTTGTATTTTTCGGTATTGGGCATTAAAGGGTAAGACCATTCTTATAGTCCCCTCATCTTTATTTTTCTTTTTCACTTTAGTTGGATTGAAGAAGGATTTTCTGTCTAATTCTCTCACCTTACTTAGAATTGAATCTACTAACATTTCTGGGTATTCTCTAGTTACAAATTGTTCCTTCATTTTGCATGCTTCCTCTTCAAATTGCTCCTCTTTAGTGCAATTACGTTTTATGCGTCGGAACTGTCCATATGGTATATTTAGCAGCCATCTAGGTAGATGTCCGCTGGTATAGGGGATCATACTATTTTTCGCAACCTCCTTCAGAAAGGTATTACAGATTACTTTTCACCTTCAATTTGAATATTAGGTCCAAGAATTCGATGTTTCCATCATATATCTTGGATGAATGGTGTATATTTCTGTCATTCCTGTTTAATCCATCTATGAAGGAGGTTAGCGAACTAGTGTCCCCATTCCATACTAGAATAATGTCGTCAATATACCTATACCATAGCACCAGGTCCGTCCCCAGTCGCAGGTAAAACAGACCTCTCCTCCCAATCTGCCATGAAGAGGTTCGCGTAACTGGGGGCGAACCTGGTGCCCATGGCGGTACCGCACTTTTGCACATAAAAATTCGAGCCAAAACAAAAATAATTGTGGGACAGAATGAAGTTAACACTTTCTTCTAGGAAGCTTATCTGTTCTTTTTTGAGTCTACCTTCCATTAATAATTGATCCTTCATAGCTATCGTCCCTTGTTGGTGGTCAATAATTGTGTATAATGACCGTACATCTAATGTACACATTGTCCACTTGGGGTCAAATTTTAACTTTTCTAGAATGTCTATAACTTGTGTCGTATCTCGGATGTAAGTTTTCATATTTTTTACTGTCGGCTGGAGGTGGGTGTCAATATATTTTGACAAATTACTTGTAATTGAACCAATCCCGGAAATTATGGGTCGACCGGGTGGTTGTATTGGGTTCTTGTGTAACTTCGGCAGACAGTAAAACATTGGCATTCTTGCCTGTGTATCACATATAAATTCATATTCTTGTCTATTTATTACATTTTGGGAGATTCCTCTTTCACACAGTTGTTTCAACTCCTCTTGATAGACTTTAGTCGGATCGACTTTTACTCTCATATATGTAGTCTCATCCTCCAATTGTTTAAGACATTCCTTATTGTAATCTTCCTCACCCCAAATAACAATGGCCCCTCCCTTATCTGCTGATCTAATCACTATTTTTTCTTTCATTTGTAGTTCCTTTATGGCTTTTATTTCCTGATTCGAAATGTTACATCCCCTATTGTTATTTTTGATCTTTCTTAGGTCATATTCAACTGATTGACGGAAAGCAATAATTTCCTGACTTAATTCCTGTATAGGATACTTCTTAGATTTCTTTTTTAAGTCTGTATGGGTATATTTTTGTGTAACCATCACTGGTCTCTCCACAGGGTTTTTAAGGTGGTATTTTTTAAGACATAACTTTCTAACAAATTTCTCGACGCCAATATAGGCATCGAAATGGTTTAATTTCTGCGTGGGTGCGAACTTTAGCCCCTTGTTTAATAATCGCATCTGTGTTTCTGTTAGTGTTGTATTACTTAAATTGACCACTAAGTTTTGTGTCATATCTTCTATCTGTGTTTTCGTGCCCCTCTTCCCCTTTCCCCGTCGTATCTTCTTCTTTTTCCCTCCCAATGTGTATCTCTCTGTTCCCGTATTGGGGATCTGTGTCTTGTGTTCTGAATTTCTTGTTGGCCTGGTGATTTGTGTCTCACCCTGTTCTGTATTTCTTGGTGAGTTGGTGTCCTTTGTCTCATGTAATTCTGTGCTCTTTCTCCATAATTGTAAATCTGATCTGTCTGTCTGTGTCGTAAATTGTAATGGTGTGTCCCTGGTGAATTCTGTTGGTGATTCCGTACTGGGGAATGTTGTGACCTCTCTCGTGTGCGTACCCTGTGATGTGAAGGGGTCACATCTAAAAAATGCTCCTCTGTCAGTAAATCAAATTTGTTACTAACCGGGATAGTGTATTTATTACTCCGGTCGTCTTTTTCTTGTCTCTCCCTTGTTATGTCCTTATTACTATTTTGTGTTGTCATATGTCTATTTGGCTCTTGTTTGTTGTCCGAATAATTTTTCATTATTTTTTTGGACTTCCTACTTATAATTTCTTGTTCTGTTTTATCAAGACTTTTTATTAACCTTTGTTGCCACAACTCGTATTAATCATCCCTGGACAATTTATCTATTTGATCTTTTACTAGATTCAATTGACTCATTATATTTTCCAACATCACAGTCCTCCTTTTTATAATTAGCAATATCAACATTTTAGACTGTTCTTTCAGCAACGTGTTCCATTCGATTTCAAATTCAGGGTCCCATAGGTCCTGAGCTGGTATCTTACTCAAACTCAGTCCCCTTGGGATAATATCACAATGGATATATTGTTGTAGGGATTTAATTTCCCATCTCTGCCTTAGTTGTTTTAACAGCAGAGTTTCAGCTTCCCTGAATAAATCAGTGGTTGATTGATTACAAATGGTCACACTTGCCTCAGAAACCTCAAAATTAAACGCCTCTACATTTAGTCTCTTGCTTTCAGCATGATTCCAGATATCCATCCCAGTGGACCTAGTGAGCTCTACTCCAATTGGAGTTATAAAGAGTTAAAAATTAGCAAAATGGAGTGGCTCTACTACTCCGTGGGATAGAGAGGTGCTCAATATCTAGGTGTGAACTCCAAACACCAGAAAGTAAAAAATTTAAGTAATATTGGAGATATGGCACTCAATATCTGGAAAGTTTGCTCAAACAAGTCACTTTATTGATGCAATAACTTTTTTAAGAAATAATTAAAATGTCATACAAAGTACATAATTTGTACAGAAATTAAATAACATAATGATAAAACGTCACAATTGACAGTATAAAAAATCACTTATAGTGTATATATACACACATCAGACAGCGAATGGGTGCTTATCTGTAATCTGATTGAATGGATCCAGAAAGTTAAATTCCCAACACTAGAGCACTGAATATGTTATTGCTCAGTAGTTTTCAGTTGAGAAATTAATCGAATGTCACCATTAATTCGGTATAAAATAATCGCCGATTATCATTATTGTGGTGCAGTCGCAGGATTTTGGGATTTAATTGTAGAAGTTATTCCGAATATGCATATATCACAGTTCATGGAACTTATCGGATTAAAGTTCAGAAGTTGTTAGCTCTAGGTGGCGTCCCACCTTTTTTCAAGCTATTTAAATCCCTTACCTCCACTTCTCAGTACGGTTTGTTCAGTCACCGTTTCCTCAGCGTCCCAAATATTCGATTTCTCCTTACTTGTAAATCAGAGTGTATCACTCTGAGGAGTTTTCGAGCTTGATGTAGGACGAGTTGGTCACTTAGGAGGTTATTGGTAAGGGAGGTGTAGCTGTAGATCTCCTTGCGTACGCCAAAAATGGTGGTAATGTGGGGTCCAGATTCCTCCCAGACGCGTTTCGAAGTCCCAAGGGGTGCTCACTTCTTCCTCAGTGGTGACCTGGCTACCCCTAAACCACCTTTTTTATACCATCTTTGTTGATTGGTTCCAGATGTCCCAAAGATCAGTCCTGGATCACAATCCAGGTACCATAGTGACAAAATCTGGTCTGGATTATTACAATATACTATACTCAATGATAAAATTGAATATTTTTAATAATAAAGTAAATTCAATCAGAGATATAGCTCCCACATTTCTTCCATAAGTATAATACATCGAAATCTTGCTATTTTTGAAAAAAAAAACGCATATGCGGTAATGATGCGGTTTCCATGCGGTTTTTTTTGGGTCGATGCGTTTTTTTCGGAAAAGCTGCTGAAATTACATCCTTAATCATTTACATAAGGGATTTAATGTTATTTGCTTCCTTACTCTCATTATTCACAATAACATGAATTAAAATGTATAAATGAATATAAAAATATTTAATTAATAAAAAATATAGTAAATAAATGCACCTTCACATATTTTTTACATCTAAAAATGAATCAAACTGACTCAATCCAACATGGAGGACTGTTGTCAGATTGGATGAACACGAGATTGTGGCTGAATAGGAGGTGGGTGCCGTCCACCAAGACACGGTCCGATGTACATGATTATTATACCATCCGACCATGTGTCGGTGGAAGGCAACCACCCCAAGTTTTCATCTGCTACAAGAAGCCAAAGATTTCTAACTCTGCATTTAGTCCACGTGGTATAAGGGTGTCCAGTTCAAAGATCCATCTTGATTCTATTCTGGACATTTTCTCCACATGGTTACCTCCTCTCCAATCTACTTCCACTTTCTCTATCGCTGCAAAACATAGATCTGTTTGTTGACCGTGATGTTCTTTGAAATGTTTTGACAGTGGGTGGTCCATGTGGCCTTTCCTAATATTATTAAGATGTTCTGCAATTCTTTTCTTTAATGTTCTTTTTGTCCTTCCCACATAGATTTTATTGCATGGGCAACTTATTATATAAATAACACTGGTAGTGTTACAAGTGAGGTATTCTTTTATTTTATGTCTGAGTTGGTTAGTCGGGGATATTATTTCCTGTGTCTTTCGTGGAAACTTAGTCGATCGGCAGTTAATACAAGTGCCGCATCTATAAAAACCTTTGATATCCAACATTGTCTGTATCGTAGGTTTGTTGGTTTTCTTCATTTTTATTGTCGGAGCTACCTTTAATCCTAAATTGGGGGCCTTACTATACACAATGTGTGGTGTAATCGGGATCAATGAGCCTATCAATCTATCTTCTTTAAGAAAATGCCAATGTTTTTTAATTATATGTTGTATTTTTCGGTATTGGGCATTAAAGGGTAAGACCATTCTTATAGTCCCCTCATCTTTATTTTTCTTTTTCACTTTAGTTGGATTGAAGAAGGATTTTCTGTCTAATTCTCTCACCTTACTTAGAATTGAATCTACTAACATTTCTGGGTATTCTCTAGTTACAAATTGTTCCTTCATTTTGCATGCTTCCTCTTCAAATTGCTCCTCTTTAGTGCAATTACGTTTTATGCATCGGAACTGTCCATATGGTATATTTAGCAGCCATCTAGGTAGATGTCCGCTGGTATAGGGGATCATACTATTTTTCGCAACCTCCTTCAGAAAGGTATTACAGATTACTTTTTCACCTTCAATTTGAATATTTAGGTCCAAGAATTCGATGTTTCCATCATATATCTTGGATGAAAGGTGTATATTTCTGTCATTCCTGTTTAATCCATCTATGAAGGAGGTTAGCGAACTAGTGTCCCCATTCCATACTAGAATAATGTCGTCAATATACCTATACCATAGCACCAGGTCCGTCCCCAGTCGCGGTAAAACAGACCTCTCCTCCCAATCTGCCATGAAGAGGTTCGCGTAACTGGGGGCGAACCTGGTGCCCATGGCGGTACCGCACTTTTGCACATAAAAATTCGAGCCAAAACAAAAATAATTGTGGGACAGAATGAAGTTAACACTTTCTTCTAGGAAGCTTATCTGTTCTTTTTTGAGTCTACCTTCCATTAATAATTGATCCTTCATAGCTATCGTCCCTTGTTGGTGGTCAATAATTGTGTATAATGACCGTACATCTAATGTACACATTGTCCACTTGGGGTCAAATTTTAACTTTTCTAGAATGTCTATAACTTGTGTCGTATCTCGGATGTAAGTTTTCATATTTTTTACTGTCGGCTGGAGGTGGGTGTCAATATATTTTGACAAATTACTTGTAATTGAACCAATCCCGGAAATTATGGGTCGACCGGGTGGTTGTATTGGGTTCTTGTGTAACTTCGGCAGACAGTAAAACATTGGCATTCTTGCCTGTGTATCACATATAAATTCATATTCTTGTCTATTTATTACATTTTGGGAGATTCCTCTTTCACACAGTTGTTTCAACTCCTCTTGATAGACTTTAGTCGGATCGACTTTTACTCTCATATATGTAGTCTCATCCTCCAATTGTTTAAGACATTCCTTATTGTAATCTTCCTCACCCCAAATAACAATGGCCCCTCCCTTATCTGCTGATCTAATCACTATTTTTTCTTTCATTTGTAGTTCCTTTATGGCTTTTATTTCCTGATTCGAAATGTTACATCCCCTATTGTTATTTTTGATCTTTCTTAGGTCATATTCAACTGATTGACGGAAAGCAATAATTTCCTGACTTAATTCCTGTATAGGATACTTCTTAGATTTCTTTTTTAAGTCTGTATGGGTATATTTTTGTGTAACCATCACTGGTCTCTCCACAGGGTTTTTAAGGTGGTATTTTTTAAGACATAACTTTCTAACAAATTTCTCGACGCCAATATAGGCATCGAAATGGTTTAATTTCTGCGTGGGTGCGAACTTTAGCCCCTTGTTTAATAATCGCATCTGTGTTTCTGTTAGTGTTGTATTACTTAAATTGACCACTAAGTTTTGTGTCATATCTTCTATCTGTGTTTTCGTGCCCCTCTTCCCCTTTCCCCGTCGTATCTTCTTCTTTTTCCCTCCCAATGTGTATCTCTCTGTTCCCGTATTGGGGATCTGTGTCTTGTGTTCTGAATTTCTTGTTGGCCTGGTGATTTGTGTCTCACCCTGTTCTGTATTTCTTGGTGAGTTGGTGTCCTTTGTCTCATGTAATTCTGTGCTCTTTCTCCATAATTGTAAATCTGATCTGTCTGTCTGTGTCGTAAATTGTAATGGTGTGTCCCTGGTGAATTCTGTTGGTGATTCCGTACTGGGGAATGTTGTGACCTCTCTCGTGTGCGTACCCTGTGATGTGAAGGGGTCACATCTAAAAAATGCTCCTCTGTCAGTAAATCAAATTTGTTACTAACCGGGATAGTGTATTTATTACTCCGGTCGTCTTTTTCTTGTCTCTCCCTTGTTATGTCCTTATTACTATTTTGTGTTGTCATATGTCTATTTGGCTCTTGTTTGTTGTCCGAATAATTTTTCATTATTTTTTTGGACTTCCTACTTATAATTTCTTGTTCTGTTTTATCAAGACTTTTTATTAACCTTTGTTGCCACAACTCGTATTAATCATCCCTGGACAATTTATCTATTTGATCTTTTACTAGATTCAATTGACTCATTATATTTTCCAACATCACAGTCCTCCTTTTTATAATTAGCAATATCAACATTTTAGACTGTTCTTTCAGCAACGTGTTCCATTCGATTTCAAATTCAGGGTCCCATAGGTCCTGAGCTGGTATCTTACTCAAACTCAGTCCCCTTGGGATAATATCACAATGGATATATTGTTGTAGGGATTTAATTTCCCATCTCTGCCTTAGTTGTTTTAACAGCAGAGTTTCAGCTTCCCTGAATAAATCAGTGGTTGATTGATTACAAATGGTCACACTTGCCTCAGAAACCTCAAAATTAAACGCCTCTACATTTAGTCTCTTGCTTTCAGCATGATTCCAGATATCCATCCCAGTGGACCTAGTGAGCTCTACTCCAATTGGAGTTATAAAGAGTTAAAAATTAGCAAAATGGAGTGGCTCTACTACTCCGTGGGATAGAGAGGTGCTCAATATCTAGGTGTGAACTCCAAACACCAGAAAGTAAAAAATTTAAGTAATATTGGAGATATGGCACTCAATATCTGGAAAGTTTGCTCAAACAAGTCACTTTATTGATGCAATAACTTTTTTAAGAAATAATTAAAATGTCATACAAAGTACGTAATTTGTACAGAAATTAAATAACATAATGATAAAACGTCACAATTGACAGTATAAAAAATCACTTATAGTGTATATATACACACATCAGACAGCGAATGGGTGCTTATCTGTAATCTGATTGAATGGATCCAGAAAGTTAAATTCCCAACACTAGAGCACTGAATATGTTATTGCTCAGTAGTTTTCAGTTGAGAAATTAATCGAATGTCACCATTAATTCGGTATAAAATAATCGCCGATTATCATTATTGTGGTGCAGTCGCAGGATTTTGGGATTTAATTGTAGAAGTTATTCCGAATATGCATATATCACAGTTCATGGAACTTATCGGATTAAAGTTCAGAAGTTGTTAGCTCTAGGTGGCGTCCCACCTTTTTTCAAGCTATTTAAATCCCTTACCTCCACTTCTCAGTACGGTTTGTTCAGTCACCGTTTCCTCAGCGTCCCAAATATTCGATTTCTCCTTACTTGTAAATCAGAGTGTATCACTCTGAGGAGTTTTCGAGCTTGATGTAGGACGAGTTGGTCACTTAGGAGGTTATTGGTAAGGGAGGTGTAGCTGTAGATCTCCTTGCGTACGCCAAAAATGGTGGTAATGTGGGGTCCAGATTCCTCCCAGATGCGTTTCGAAGTCCCAAGGGGTGCTCACTTCTTCCTCAGTGGTGACCTGGCTCCCCCTAAACCACCTTTTTTATACCATCTTTGTTGATTGGTTCCAGATGTCCCAAAGATCAGTCCTGGATCACAATCCAGGTACCATAGTGACAAAATCTGGTCTGGATGATTACAATATACTATACTCAATGATAAAATTGAATATTTTTAATAATAAAGTAAATTCAATCAGAGATATAGCTCCCACATTTCTTCCATAAGTATAATACATCGAAATCTTGCTATTTTTGAAAAAAAACGCATATGCGGTAATGATGCGGTTTCCATGCGTTTTTTTTGGGTCGATGCGTTTTTTTCAGAAAAGCTGCTGAAATTACATCCTTAATCATTTACATAAGGGATTTAATGTTATTTGCTTCCTTACTCTCATTATTCACAATAACATGAATAAAAATGTATAAATGAATATAAAAATATTTAATTAATAAAAAATATAGTAAATAAATGCACCTTCACATATTTTTTACATCTAAAAGTAGATGAATCAAACTGACTCAATCCAACATGGAGGACTGTTGTCAGATTGGATGAACACGAGATTGTGACACACCATTACAATTTACGACACAGACAGATCAGATTTACAATTATGGAGAAAGAGCACAGAATTACATGAGACAAAGGACACCAACTCACCAAGAAATACAGAACAGGGTGAGACACAAACCACCAGGCCAACAAGAAATTCAGAACACAAGACACAGATCCCCAATACGGGAACAGAGAGATACACATTGGGAGGGAAATAGAAGAATGAATATGAATAAAAATGTATAAATAACATGAATAAAAATGTATAAATGAATATAAAAATATTTAATTAATAAAAAATATAGTAAATAAATGCACCTTCACATATTTTTTACATCTAAAAATGAATCAAACTGACTCAATCCAACATGGAGGACTGTTGTCAGATTGGATGAACACGAGATTGTGGCTGAATAGGAGGTGGGTGCCGTCCACCAAGACACGGTCCGATGTACATGATTATTATACCATCCGACCATGTGTCGGTGGAAGGCAACCACCCCAAGTTTTCATCTGCTACAAGAAGCCAAAGATTTCTAACTCTGCATTTAGTCCACGTGGTATAAGGGTGTCCAGTTCAAAGATCCATCTTGATTCTATTCTGGACATTTTCTCCACATGGTTACCTCCTCTCCAATCTACTTCCACTTTCTCTATCGCTGCAAAACATAGATCTGTTTGTTGACCGTGATGTTCTTTGAAATGTTTTGACAGTGGGTGGTCCATGTGGCCTTTCCTAATATTATTAAGATGTTCTGCAATTCTTTTCTTTAATGTTCTTTTTGTCCTTCCCACATAGATTTTATTGCATGGGCAACTTATTATATAAATAACACTGGTAGTGTTACAAGTGAGGTATTCTTTTATTTTATGTCTGAGTTGGTTAGTCGGGGATATTATTTCCTGTGTCTTTCGTGGAAACTTAGTCGATCGGCAGTTAATACAAGTGCCGCATCTATAAAAACCTTTGATATCCAACATTGTCTGTATCGTAGGTTTGTTGGTTTTCTTCATTTTTATTGTCGGAGCTACCTTTAATCCTAAATTGGGGGCCTTACTATACACAATGTGTGGTGTAATCGGGATCAATGAGCCTATCAATCTATCTTCTTTAAGAAAATGCCAATGTTTTTTAATTATATGTTGTATTTTTCGGTATTGGGCATTAAAGGGTAAGACCATTCTTATAGTCCCCTCATCTTTATTTTTCTTTTTCACTTTAGTTGGATTGAAGAAGGATTTTCTGTCTAATTCTCTCACCTTACTTAGAATTGAATCTACTAACATTTCTGGGTATTCTCTAGTTACAAATTGTTCCTTCATTTTGCATGCTTCCTCTTCAAATTGCTCCTCTTTAGTGCAATTACGTTTTATGCATCGGAACTGTCCATATGGTATATTTAGCAGCCATCTAGGTAGATGTCCGCTGGTATAGGGGATCATACTATTTTTCGCAACCTCCTTCAGAAAGGTATTACAGATTACTTTTTCACCTTCAATTTGAATATTTAGGTCCAAGAATTCGATGTTTCCATCATATATCTTGGATGAAAGGTGTATATTTCTGTCATTCCTGTTTAATCCATCTATGAAGGAGGTTAGCGAACTAGTGTCCCCATTCCATACTAGAATAATGTCGTCAATATACCTATACCATAGCACCAGGTCCGTCCCCAGTCGCGGTAAAACAGACCTCTCCTCCCAATCTGCCATGAAGAGGTTCGCGTAACTGGGGGCGAACCTGGTGCCCATGGCGGTACCGCACTTTTGCACATAAAAATTCGAGCCAAAACAAAAATAATTGTGGGACAGAATGAAGTTAACACTTTCTTCTAGGAAGCTTATCTGTTCTTTTTTGAGTCTACCTTCCATTAATAATTGATCCTTCATAGCTATCGTCCCTTGTTGGTGGTCAATAATTGTGTATAATGACCGTACATCTAATGTACACATTGTCCACTTGGGGTCAAATTTTAACTTTTCTAGAATGTCTATAACTTGTGTCGTATCTCGGATGTAAGTTTTCATATTTTTTACTGTCGGCTGGAGGTGGGTGTCAATATATTTTGACAAATTACTTGTAATTGAACCAATCCCGGAAATTATGGGTCGACCGGGTGGTTGTATTGGGTTCTTGTGTAACTTCGGCAGACAGTAAAACATTGGCATTCTTGCCTGTGTATCACATATAAATTCATATTCTTGTCTATTTATTACATTTTGGGAGATTCCTCTTTCACACAGTTGTTTCAACTCCTCTTGATAGACTTTAGTCGGATCGACTTTTACTCTCATATATGTAGTCTCATCCTCCAATTGTTTAAGACATTCCTTATTGTAATCTTCCTCACCCCAAATAACAATGGCCCCTCCCTTATCTGCTGATCTAATCACTATTTTTTCTTTCATTTGTAGTTCCTTTATGGCTTTTATTTCCTGATTCGAAATGTTACATCCCCTATTGTTATTTTTGATCTTTCTTAGGTCATATTCAACTGATTGACGGAAAGCAATAATTTCCTGACTTAATTCCTGTATAGGATACTTCTTAGATTTCTTTTTTAAGTCTGTATGGGTATATTTTTGTGTAACCATCACTGGTCTCTCCACAGGGTTTTTAAGGTGGTATTTTTTAAGACATAACTTTCTAACAAATTTCTCGACGCCAATATAGGCATCGAAATGGTTTAATTTCTGCGTGGGTGCGAACTTTAGCCCCTTGTTTAATAATCGCATCTGTGTTTCTGTTAGTGTTGTATTACTTAAATTGACCACTAAGTTTTGTGTCATATCTTCTATCTGTGTTTTCGTGCCCCTCTTCCCCTTTCCCCGTCGTATCTTCTTCTTTTTCCCTCCCAATGTGTATCTCTCTGTTCCCGTATTGGGGATCTGTGTCTTGTGTTCTGAATTTCTTGTTGGCCTGGTGATTTGTGTCTCACCCTGTTCTGTATTTCTTGGTGAGTTGGTGTCCTTTGTCTCATGTAATTCTGTGCTCTTTCTCCATAATTGTAAATCTGATCTGTCTGTCTGTGTCGTAAATTGTAATGGTGTGTCCCTGGTGAATTCTGTTGGTGATTCCGTACTGGGGAATGTTGTGACCTCTCTCGTGTGCGTACCCTGTGATGTGAAGGGGTCACATCTAAAAAATGCTCCTCTGTCAGTAAATCAAATTTGTTACTAACCGGGATAGTGTATTTATTACTCCGGTCGTCTTTTTCTTGTCTCTCCCTTGTTATGTCCTTATTACTATTTTGTGTTGTCATATGTCTATTTGGCTCTTGTTTGTTGTCCGAATAATTTTTCATTATTTTTTTGGACTTCCTACTTATAATTTCTTGTTCTGTTTTATCAAGACTTTTTATTAACCTTTGTTGCCACAACTCGTATTAATCATCCCTGGACAATTTATCTATTTGATCTTTTACTAGATTCAATTGACTCATTATATTTTCCAACATCACAGTCCTCCTTTTTATAATTAGCAATATCAACATTTTAGACTGTTCTTTCAGCAACGTGTTCCATTCGATTTCAAATTCAGGGTCCCATAGGTCCTGAGCTGGTATCTCACTCAAACTCAGTCCCCTTGGGATAATATCACAATGGATATATTGTTGTAGGGATTTAATTTCCCATCTCTGCCTTAGTTGTTTTAACAGCAGAGTTTCAGCTTCCCTGAATAAATCAGTGGTTGATTGATTACAAATGGTCACACTTGCCTCAGAAACCTCAAAATTAAACGCCTCTACATTTAGTCTCTTGCTTTCAGCATGATTCCAGATATCCATCCCAGTGGACCTAGTGAGCTCTACTCCAATTGGAGTTATAAAGAGTTAAAAATTAGCAAAATGGAGTGGCTCTACTACTCCGTGGGATAGAGAGGTGCTCAATATCTAGGTGTGAACTCCAAACACCAGAAAGTAAAAAATTTAAGTAATATTGGAGATATGGCACTCAATATCTGGAAAGTTTGCTCAAACAAGTCACTTTATTGATGCAATAACTTTTTTAAGAAATAATTAAAATGTCATACAAAGTACGTAATTTGTACAGAAATTAAATAACATAATGATAAAACGTCACAATTGACAGTATAAAAAATCACTTATAGTGTATATATACACACATCAGACAGCGAATGGGTGCTTATCTGTAATCTGATTGAATGGATCCAGAAAGTTAAATTCCCAACACTAGAGCACTGAATATGTTATTGCTCAGTAGTTTTCAGTTGAGAAATTAATCGAATGTCACCATTAATTCGGTATAAAATAATCGCCGATTATCATTATTGTGGTGCAGTCGCAGGATTTTGGGATTTAATTGTAGAAGTTATTCCGAATATGCATATATCACAGTTCATGGAACTTATCGGATTAAAGTTCAGAAGTTGTTAGCTCTAGGTGGCGTCCCACCTTTTTTCAAGCTATTTAAATCCCTTACCTCCACTTCTCAGTACGGTTTGTTCAGTCACCGTTTCCTCAGCGTCCCAAATATTCGATTTCTCCTTACTTGTAAATCAGAGTGTATCACTCTGAGGAGTTTTCGAGCTTGATGTAGGACGTGTTGGTCACTTAGGAGGTTATTGGTAAGGGAGGTGTAGCTGTAGATCTCCTTGCGTACGCCAAAAATGGTGGTAATGTGGGGTCCAGATTCCTCCCAGATGCGTTTCGAAGTCCCAAGGGGTGCTCACTTCTTCCTCAGTGGTGACCTGGCTCCCCCTAAACCACCTTTTTTATACCATCTTTGTTGATTGGTTCCAGATGTCCCAAAGATCAGTCCTGGATCACAATCCAGGTACCATAGTGACAAAATCTGGTCTGGATGATTACAATATACTATACTCAATGATAAAATTGAATATTTTTAATAATAAAGTAAATTCAATCAGAGATATAGCTCCCACATTTCTTCCATAAGTATAATACATCGAAATCTTGCTATTTTTGAAAAAAAACGCATATGCGGTAATGATGCGGTTTCCATGCGTTTTTTTTGGGTCGATGCGTTTTTTTCAGAAAAGCTGCTGAAATTACATCCTTAATCATTTACATAAGGGATTTAATGTTATTTGCTTCCTTACTCTCATTATTCACAATAACATGAATAAAAATGTATAAATGAATATAAAAATATTTAATTAATAAAAAATATAGTAAATAAATGCACCTTCACATATTTTTTACATCTAAAAGTAGATGAATCAAACTGACTCAATCCAACATGGAGGACTGTTGTCAGATTGGATGAACACGAGATTGTGACACACCATTACAATTTACGACACAGACAGATCAGATTTACAATTATGGAGAAAGAGCACAGAATTACATGAGACAAAGGACACCAACTCACCAAGAAATACAGAACAGGGTGAGACACAAACCACCAGGCCAACAAGAAATTCAGAACACAAGACACAGATCCCCAATACGGGAACAGAGAGATACACATTGGGAGGGAAAAAGAAGAAGATACGACGGGGAAAGGGGAAGAGGGGCACGAAAACACAGATAGAAGATATGACACAAAACTTAGTGGTCAATTTAAGTAATACAACACTAACAGAAACACAGATGCGATTATTAAACAAGGGGCTAAAGTTCGCACCCACGCAGAAATATTGGCGTCGAGAAATTTGTTAGAAAGTTATGTCTTAAAAAATACCACCTTAAAAACCCTGTGGAGAGACCAGTGACGGTTACACAAGAATATACCCATACAGACTTAAAAAAGAAATCTAAGAAGTATCCTATACAGGAATTAAGTCAGGAAATTATTGCTTTCCGTCAATCAGTTGAATATGACCTAAGAAAGATCAAAAATAACAATAGGGGATGTAACATTTCGAATCAGGAAATAAAAGCCATAAAGGAACTACAAATGAAAGAAAAAATAGTGATTAGATCAGCAGATAAGGGAGGGGCCATTGTTATTTGGGGTGAGGAAGATTACAATAAGGAATGTCTTAAACAATTGGAGGATGAGACTACATATATGAGAGTAAAAGTCGATCCGACTAAAGTCTATCAAGAGGAGTTGAAACAACTGTGTGAAAGAGGAATCTCCCAAAATGTAATAAATAGACAAGAATATGAATTTATATGTGATACACAGGCAAGAATGCCAATGTTTTACTGTCTGCCGAAGTTACACAAGAACCCAATACAACCACCCGGTCGACCCATAATTTCCGGGATTGGTTCAATTACAAGTAATTTGTCAAAATATATTGACACCCACCTCCAGCCGACAGTAAAAAATATGAAAACTTACATCCAAGATACGACACAAGTTATAGACATTCTAGAAAAGTTAAAATTTGACCCCAAGTGGACAATGTGTACATTAGATGTACGGTCATTATACACAATTATTGACCACCAACAGGGGACGATAGCTATGAAGGATCAATTATTAATGGAAGGTAGACTCAAAAAAGAACAGATAAGCTTCCTAGAAGAAAGTGTTAACTTCATTCTGTCCCACAATTATTTTTGTTTTGGCTCGAATTTTTATGTGCAAAAGTGCGGTACCGCCATGGGCACCAGGTTCACCCCCAGTTATGCGCACCTCTTCATGGCAGATTGGGAGGAGAGGTCTGTTTTACCGCGACTGGGGACGGACCTGGTGCTATGGTATAGGTATATTGACGACATTATTCTAGTATGGAATGGGGACACTAGTTCGCTAACCTCCTTCATAGATGGATTAAACAGGAATGACAGAAATATACACCATTCATCCAAGATATATGATGGAAACATCGAATTCTTGGACCTAAATATTCAAATTGAAGGTGAAAAAGTAATCTGTAATACCTTTCTGAAGGAGGTTGCGAAAAATAGTATGATCCCCTATACCAGCGGACATCTACCTAGATGGCTGCTAAATATACCATATGGACAGTTCCGACGCATAAAACGTAATTGCACTAAAGAGGAGCAATTTGAAGAGGAAGCATGCAAAATGAAGGAACAATTTGTAACTAGAGAATACCCAGAAATGTTAGTAGATTCATCTCTAAGTAAGGTTAGAGAATTAGACAGAAAATCCTTCTTCAATCCAACTAAAGTGAAAAAGAAAAATAAAGATGAGGGGACTATAAGAATGGTCTTACCCTTTAATGCCCAATACCGAAAAATACAACATATAATTAAAAAACATTGGCATTTTCTTAAAGAAGATAGATTGATAGGCTCATTGTGTCATGGTCTTACCTTCTTGCTGTTCTCCTTCGTTTGACATGTGCTGGCGGCCATCTTGGTTTCTGGGTTTCTTGTAGCCTCCCACCCTGCGGCTTCTCCTTCCCACTGGGAGGAGCTGGATGCCTAGCTCATATATATAGGAGGTCTGTGGCTTCATTTCCTTGCTTGGTCCTCCTGTGTTCACATGCTTCTAAGACTGCTGCTGCTTCTGGTTCCTGATCCTGGCTTCGTCTGACTACCCTGCTGGTTCCTGATCCAGGCTTCGTCTGACTACCCTTCTGGTTCCTGACCTCTGGCTTCGCAAGACCCTGCTTCGGTTTAGCCATCCGTTTGGACTTTTGCCTGACAGCTTGATTTTCAATAAAGGCTTCTGATTTCCACTTATCTCTTGTTGTACGTCTGGTTCATGGTTCCATGACATTAGGACCAAGCCATGAATTCTGACGGTACAGGGCCACCCTCGCTACCTACGCTGGTTGCCAGACTTGATCAGCAGGATCACCTGTTGGGTCGGTTCGCTGTGGCGTTGCAAACCCTGCTTGAACGCACGGCTCATTTAGCTTCCGTTGCCGATGGGTCGGTTGTCGCTCCTGGGCCCGCTCCTACTGCCGCTCCGGTTGTTGCGCCAGAGTCTACCCCGACACCTGTTGCTGCGCCTGCGGTGTTTCGGGGTATGACCGGTTATGCCCCCCTTCCACAGCGCTTTGGGGGAGAGCCAACTCAGTGCCGAGGTTTCCTTAACCAGGTGGACATTTATTTTGAGTTGCTGCCACATGCCTTTCCTACTGAGAGATCAAAGGTGGGCTTCTTGATCTCGCTGCTCTCGGACAAGGCCTTGGCCTGGGCCAGCCCTTTATGGGAGAACAACAATCCGGTGGTTGCCGAGTTTTCCGGTTTTGTTGCTTCTCTTCGGAAGGTATTCGATGTGCCGGCTCGTGCTGCCTCTGCTGCGAAGCTCCTTATGTCCATCAGACAGGGTTCACGATCCGTAGCTGAATATGCCATTGAGTTTCGTACCCTGGCAGCAGAGGTGGGCTGGAATAATGAGGCTCTGGTCGCTGCTTTCTCTCATGGTCTCTCGGATGCCTTGAAGGATGAGGTTGCAGCTAAGGACCTACCAGTGGAGCTCGAGTCTCTTATTTCTTTCCTGATTTTGATTGACACCAGACTCAGGGAGAGACCTTCCTTTAAGGAGAGCCTGCGGAGGTCTTCTAACAGATTGGCGCCTACGTTTGCTGTCCCACCCGTGCCTCCCTCTCCTCCCACGCCTCCTGGGGATGACTTGTCTGGGGGTGAACCCATGCAGCTGGGGTTTGCTCGCCTGTCCGAGGGGGAGAGGGTACTCCGGAGACGCGAGGGCCGATGCATGTACTGTGGTCTCGGTGGGCATTTTCGGTTGGCATGCCCGAACCGTCCGGGAAACGCTCGCACCTGAGATCCTGTCGGGGGCAGATCTTGGGTGGAGTCTCCTCGTCCCCGGTTTCCCGTGTTGACAAACCACTGATTACTGTTGTCCTCTCCTGGGTCGGGGGCTCGGTGACGACCCAGGCGTTGGTGGACTCTGGTGCTGGTGGTTTGTTCATTGATAGTGTGTTCGCTGCCGCCAATTCCATTCCTCTGCAGCCTCGAGGTTCTCCACTGGCTCTTGAGGCGATAGACGGCAGACCCCTTCTGCCGCCACACGTGACTCAGGAGACCCTTCCAGTGGGGATGGCCATTGGTGCCGTTCACAGAGAGTCGGTCTGTCTCCAGGTTATTTCGTCTCCACACTACTCGGTGGTCTTGGGGTACCCCTGGCTCCAGAAGCATAATCCGACTTTCGATTGGAGATCGGACGAGATCCTCTCGTGGTCACCGCAGTGTGGGGCTAGTTGCATCCATGGGTCTGTCAAGTTGCTGTGTACTTCCTCGGACTCTCTGTTGCCTCCTGAATACGAGGAGTACCGGGATGTATTCGATAAGGTGCGTGCGGTTGCCCTACCTCTGCACCGCCCATACGATTGTGCCATAGAGTTACAATCTGGTGCCGTTCCTCCTCGTGGCAAGGTCTATCCACTGTCGGTAGCGGAGAATGAGGCCATGGAGGAGTACGTGAGGGAGGCGCTTTCACGCGGACACATTCGCAAATCCTCGTCCCCGGCAGGGGCTGGATTTTTCTTTGTGAAAAAGAAGGGCGGTGAGTTGAGGCCTTGCATCGATTACAGGGGTCTCAATCGCATCACGATCAAGAACGCTTACCCGATACCCTTGATTTCCGAGCTGTTCGATCGCCTCAAAGGGGCCACGGTCTTTACCAAACTCGACCTGAGGGCGGCATATAACCTGGTAAGGATCAAGGCGGGCGATAAGTGGAAGACCGCGTTTAACACCAGGACCGGTCATTATGAATCCTTGGTTATGCCCTTTGGGTTGTGCAATGCGCCCGCAGTCTTCCAGGAATTCATCAACGATGTTTTCCGTGACCTGTTGCAGCAGTGTGTGGTGGTCTATTTGGATGACATCTTGGTATATTCTGAATCCATGGAGGCCCACATTCTGGATGTCAGACGAGTGTTGCAACGGTTACGAGAGAACAAGCTGTTCGGTAAGCTTGAGAAATGCGAATTTCACAGATCCCAGGTAACCTTCTTAGGTTACATCATTTCCGCTGAGGGGTTCTCCATGGATCCTGAGAAGGTTTCGGCTGTCTTACAGTGGCCCCAGCCCAGTGGTCTTCGTGCCCTGCAGCGCTTTTTGGGCTTCGCCAATTATTATCGAAAGTTCATCAGGGACTTTTCCATGCTAGCCAAGCCTCTCACGGATCTGACCAGGAAGGGCAGTAATCTCCAGGTCTGGCCGCTCGAGGCCATCCGAGCTTTTGAGGCTCTAAAGTCCGCCTTTGTGTCGGCTCCGATTCTGTCGCATCCCAACCCTGGGTTGCCTTTTGTCCTCGAGGTGGACGCGTCTGAGACGGGAGTAGGCGCCCTTCTGTCTCAGCGTAGAACACCAGAGGGTCCTCTGCTTCCTTGTGGGTTTTACTCCCGGAAACTGTCTTCCGCGGAGTGCAACTATCAGATTGGTGACAGGGAGTTATTGGCCATCGTGCAGGCCCTTAAAGAATGGAGGCACTTGCTCGAGGGCTCGGTGGTTCCGGTTCTCATCCTGACGGACCACAAGAATCTGACCTACCTCTCTGAGGCCAAGAGATTGACACCACGTCAGGCCAGATGGGCTCTGTTCTTGTCACGTTTTAATTACGTGGTCTCCTACCTACCCGGTTCCAAGAACATCAGAGCGGATGCCTTATCACGGCAGTACTCCGAGCTGTCCGGGGAGGAGTCGATTCCGACTTCGGTCATACCTCCGAATCAGATCCTGGCCGCCATTCGCACCAGCCTGACCTCTCCCCTGGGTGAGCAGATTTTGGCGGCTCAATCTGGTGCTCCCTCTGGGAGACCCAACGGCAGATGTTTTGTGCCTGAGGAGTTGCGCACTCGGTTGTTGCGAACCTACCATAACTCCAAGGCCGCGGGGCATCCTGGAAAGAATCAGCTGTCCTGGGCTGTTTCACGTCTGTTCTGGTGGCCTTCTCTACGTTCCGACATCGCCGCATATGTAGCGGCATGCTCCGTTTGTGCCCAGAGTAAGTCCCCTCGGCACCTTCCGTTGGGTCTTTTGCAACCCATAGCCACCGGGGAGCGTCCATGGTCACACCTGGGGATGGATTTCATTGTGGACCTCCCTGCATCCCGAGGCCATACGGTCATTCTCATGATTGTGGATCGGTTTTCCAAAATGTGCCACTGTGTTCCTCTCAAGAAGTTACCCTCTGCACAAGAGTTGGCCACGATTTTTGCCAGGGAGGTCTTCCGGTTGCACGGTTTGCCCAAGGAGATTGTGTCGGATCGGGGGAGTCAGTTTGTGTCCAGGTTCTGGCGCGCCTTTTGCTCCCAGTTGGGAATTCATCTCTCTTTCTCCTCGGCCTACCACCCTCAGTCCAATGGGGCCGCAGAACGATCCAATCAGGCCTTGGAGCAATTCCTTCGTTGCTATGTCTCCGATCACCAAGACAATTGGGTTGACCTCCTGCCTTGGGCTGAGTTTGCCAGGAACACAGCGGTGAACTCTTCCTCTGGGACGTCTCCCTTCATGGCCAATTATGGGTTCCAACCTGCCGTGTTACCGGAGGTATTCTCTCCCCAGGATATTCCGGCTGTGGAGGATCACCTTTCCGTCCTACGTGCTTCTTGGGTACAGATCCAGAGGTCCCTTGAGGTCTCTGCGCGGCGCCAGAGACTCCAGGCTGATCGCAGACGAGCGCCCGCTCCTTCCTACCAGGTCGGAGACCGCGTATGGTTGTCCACCCGCAACCTCAACCTTCGAGTGCCCACTCCCAAGCTGGCGCCTCGTTTTGTTGGTCCCTTCCGAGTGCTTCGCAGGGTAAACCCGGTAGCCTATGCCCTTGCGCTTCCTCCTGGCATGCGGATCTCCAACGTGTTTCATGTCTCCCTGTTGAAGCCACTGGTGTGTAATCGTTTCACTTCCTCGGTTCCTCGGCCTCGTCCGGTCCAAGTGGGCAATCGTGAGGAGTATGAGGTGAGCAATATCCTGGACTCACGCTTGGTCCGCGGTCGGGTGCAGTTTTTGGTCCATTGGCGTGGTTATGGTCCAGAGGAGCGTTCCTGGGTTCCCTCCGCAGATGTCCATGCTCCTGCCTTGCTCCGAGCCTTCCACGCACGCTTCCCTCAGAAACCGTTCTTTACTCCGTGGAGGAGGGGCCCTTGAGGGGGAGGTACTGTCATGGTCTTACCTTCTTGCTGTTCTCCTTCGTTTGACATGTGCTGGCGGCCATCTTGGTTTCTGGGTTTCTTGTAGCCTCCCACCCTGCGGCTTCTCCTTCCCACTGGGAGGAGCTGGATGCCTAGCTCATATATATAGGAGGTCTGTGGCTTCAGTTCCTTGCTTGGTCCTCCTGTGTTCACATGCTTCTAAGACTGCTGCTGCTTCTGGTTCCTGATCCTGGCTTCGTCTGACTACCCTGCTGGTTCCTGATCCAGGCTTCGTCTGACTACCCTTCTGGTTCCTGACCTCTGGCTTCGCAAGACCCTGCTTCGGTTTAGCCATCCGTTTGGACTTTTGCCTGACAGCTTGATTTTCAATAAAGCCTTCTGATTTCCACTTATCTCTTGTTGTACGTCTGGTTCATGGTTCCATGACACATTGATCCCGATTACACCACACATTGTGTATAGTAAGGCCCCCAATTTAGGATTAAAGGTAGCTCCGACAATAAAAATGAAGAAAACCAACAAACCTACGATACAGACAATGTTGGATATCAAAGGTTTTTATAGATGCGGCACTTGTATTAACTGCCGATCGACTAAGTTTCCACGAAAGACACAGGAAATAATATCCCCGACTAACCAACTCAGACATAAAATAAAAGAATACCTCACTTGTAACACTACCAGTGTTATTTATATAATAAGTTGCCCATGCAATAAAATCTATGTGGGAAGGACAAAAAGAACATTAAAGAAAAGAATTGCAGAACATCTTAATAATATTAGGAAAGGCCACATGGACCACCCACTGTCAAAACATTTCAAAGAACATCACGGTCAACAAACAGATCTATGTTTTGCAGCGATAGAGAAAGTGGAAGTAGATTGGAGAGGAGGTAACTGTTGAGGAACGGTTGAGACGTATGCATATATATCCATGCATGCCCGCAAACATGTGCGGGCATGTATGGTATATATGTGCATACATTAGACATAGTATCATGGGATGATGTGCGCAGATGTGCCCAGCATCTGCGCACGTCTGCCCATGGTGATCCCCAGGGGCTCATGTTGGCCCCTGTGGGAAATATGTGTCCCCTGGGAGCCGTGCCCCCTGATAATGTATGTAGGGGCTTGTGCCCCCTTATGATATATAGGGGCTTGTGCCCCCTTATAGTATCTGTGCCCTATAGGGGCTTGTGCCCCCTTATATGTAGGGGCTTGTAATATCTGTGCCCCCTTATAATATATGTGCCCCCTTATGTCCCTAACATTAATGTATATACATGTGTATGGATGTGCCCCAAGCATCCATACTCATGTATATTATACGTATCCCCCCCTCCTACACCTGAAACCAGGTGCATCGGTTTGAATGTGCCCCAAGCATTCAAACCGATGCAATCTGGCTAATTGCATCAGAATGACTGGACAAGGGTCCGGTCATCCTGATGGATACAAAGAGCTCAGATTCAGCAGCGCGGGAGTGCGGGCGGCCGGGTTTAAATATCCGGCAGCCCGGCACTCAGGAAGTTAGAGTAGTCAGGGCCCCCACGTGGAAGGAGAGCGCGTCCTGCGCTCAGAGGAGGTTAGTTAGAGTCAGGGTCCCCACGTGGAGGAGCGCGTCTCGCCCTCCGAATAGTTAGGGATTGGGACCCCCACCTGATATGATAGTCCTGCGCTCCGGAAGGAGGTTCGGGACCCCCCCACTGCCCGCTGACCTGGAACAGAGCGGACCCCTCCTGAAGGAGAGCGCGATCCTGCGCTCAAGAAGAGCGGACCCCCCCCCCCCCGGAAGACGATATCCCTGGAGGGCTGAGTATACCGCTACCCCACCAACGATCATACCCTGTTCCACCTCTGGTTCCCCATACTGCCCCTTGTTCTGCAGCACTGCCAGTAACCCCTGCTGTGCCCCTGATTCCTCAACCCCTTCCCTGCCAGAACCCCAGTTCTGGTATTTTGTGCCCCCGCCCCTGATTTCCTGCCAGGCCTTTCCCTGCTGTGCCTGTGCCCCTGATTTAACCATACCCTTAACCCCTGGCATAACCCTGACCCCTATACTGTGTACCACCCCTGGTTAACCCATTCCCCTGGTTAACCCTTGCAGTTAGCCCCGCTGGTTAACCCCTGCAACCCCTGGTGAACCCCTGCACTGCTGCGCTGTAGAGCATGCTTCTGCTCTGCAAACAAACTGTAGGGACAGTATAGAGCTAGGCGGGTGGATTGTTATACTTGTATGTGTGTATTGTATAGTTAGTTTGTGGGTGGAATTTGGGAACGTGTAGTGTAGTTGAGTATTGTATTTTGTGTTGTGTAATTACTGTATTGCGTGCTTGGTGTATTAAATACCGTTATATTTGTACCCTTTGTGTAGTGTATACTTGTTAGTGGTAGTGAGTAAGGCGCATGCAGTTAGTATAGTGATTAGTGTAAGGCATAGCGAAGATATTGTTATTTATTATATAAAGGCATAAATAGGCGGAGTCATCACCAGGTGGCTCCTCCTATTTAGGAATATTAATTATCGATATTCGCATAATATTGGTGATTAATATTCCCCCTCTACAGTAACCATGTGGAGAAAATGTCCAGAATAGAATCAAGATGGATCTTTGAACTGGACACCCTTATACCACATGGACTAAATGCAGAGTTAGAAATCTTTGGCTTCTTGTAGCAGATGAAAACTTGGGGTGGTTGCCTTCCACCGACACATGGTCGGATGGTATAATAATCATGTACATCGGACCGTGTCTTGGTGGACGGCACCCACCGCCTATTCAGCCACAATCTCGTGTTCATCCAATCTGACAACAGTCCTCCATGTTGGATTGAGTCAGTTTGATTCATCTACTTTTAGATGTAAAAAATATGTGAAGGTGCATTTATTTACTATATTTTTTATTAATTAAATATTTTTATATTCATTTATACATTTTAATTCATGTTATTGTGAATAATGAGAGTAAGGAAGCAAATAACATTAAATCCCTTATGTAAATGATTAAGGATGTAATTTCAGCAGCTTTTCCGAAAAAAACGCATCGACCCAAAAAAAACACATGGAAACCGCATCATTACCGCATATGCGTTTTTTTCAAAAATAGCAAGATTTCGATGTATTATACTTATGGAAGAAATGTGGGAGCTATATCTCTGATTGAATTTACTTTATTATTAAAAATATTCAATTTTATCATTGAGTATAGTATATTGTAATAATCCAGACCAGATTTTGTCACTATGGTACCTGGATTGTGATCCAGGACTGATCTTTGGGACATCTGGAACCAATCAACAAAGATGGTATAAAAAAGGTGGTTTAGGGGGAGCCAGGTCACCACTGAGGAAGAAGTGAGCACCCCTTGGGACTTCGAAACGCGTCTGGGAGGAATCTGGATCCCACATTACCACCATTTTTGGCGTACGCAAGGAGATCTACAGCTACACCTCCCTTACCAATAACCTCCTAAGTGACCAACTCGTCCTACATCAAGCTCGAAAACTCCTCAGAGTGATACACTCTGATTTACAAGTAAAGAGAAATCGAATATTTGGGACGCTGAGGAAACGGTGACTGAACAAACCGTACTGAGAAGTGGAGGTAAGGGATTTAAATAGCTTGAAAAAAGGTGGGACGCCACCTAGAGCTAACAACTTCTGAACTTTAATCCGATAAGTTCCATGAACTGTGATATATGCATATTCGGAATAACTTCTACAATTAAATCCCAAAATCCTGCGACGGCACCACAATAATGATAATCGGCGATTATTTTATACCGAATTAATGGTGACATTCGATTAATTTCTCAACTGAAAACTACTGAGCAATAACATATTCAGTGCTCTAGTGTTGGGAATTTAACTTTCTGGATCCATTCAATCAGATTACAGATAAGCACCCATTCGCTGTCTGATGTGTGTATATATACACTATAAGTGATTTTTTATATTGTCAATTGTGACGTTTTATCATTATGTTATTTAATTTCTGTACAAATTACGTACTTTGTATGACATTTTAATTATTTCTTAAAAAAGTTATTGCATCAATAAAGTGACTTGTTTGAGCAAACTTTCCAGATATTGAGTGCCATATCTCCAATATTACTTAAAGATACCAAATAAATTCCTGCTCGGCTGAGCACTAACTAAACATAAAATCACCCTTTCTATACGGGCGGCCTACTACCAGCCACACAACACAATTCTAAATAAACTCACAGTGTCCTTTTTGTTGCTTTAGCAGACTTCTGTAGCAATGGTGAAAGCCATTCAGTTCAACCAGTCCCCACCCAGACATGCTTATAGTGCAAACCTTTATAGCCCAGAAATGAGCTGAGCTCCATCGCCTGGCTAAACGCTCTATATGAAACCTGTTCTGGACAGGAAGGGAATGAGGAGCCCCGCTACCAACCTGCATCCTCATTCCAATAAAATCCAGGCCCGACAACACCATTTACCAAAGTCCTCAGCAAACTATGCTTTGCTAAGGCAGACCAGCTTTTCCTGGATTTCTGATATCTCACCCAGTTTCCTAGTTGAGATATCCACCTCCTGTAGCATAGTACATGGTATATGAAAGAAACCTAGGGGAAATATAACGATTCTCTACTATTTTTCCAGTCACTCTCTCACAATATATATATATATATATATATATATGCATAAATATATATATATATATATATATATACACACACACACATTTCTCTTCCTTCTCTTGCACCAAAATGATGGTGCGGGATTGCGGACCTGGATGTTGTTTGCTGTGCGCTAAAAAGTGGGAAATTGGGAGTGATATGAAATTAAATAAAGGGTATATTTATATGAAATTAAAGGGTATTGACTATGTGTCCATGTGTGGGATAAATAGGGGTTACAAGAGAATAAAAGAAGAGTATCAATTGTGTCCTCATATATGTATGTAATGGACAAGATGTTAGTATAGAGGATGCGTGGATGATATATTTTGGAGACATATTTGGATGATTGTAGAGAGAGGGTGCGCGTGGATTGATATGGTGGGACTGAAGTATCTTGAGGGATGTGTTTTGTTTGTCACTTTTGCTCAGATGCGTGGTGTGTGTGATTGATGGATGAGTTTCAATGTCGGGGGTTATTGTTTATTTGGGACCTGTAGATTTGGGAACGTGAGAGGCCTACAGATTAATTTCAAGGGCCTCATTCAGGCCATATGGGTTTAGACTATTTAAGCTGAAGATCCGGTACATCTCTCTTCTCCTGATATACTGGATATCATTCCTTTGGTGGGCAGGGATTTGCTTGATGGGAGTAACCTTGTGTTTTGGGAATTGTTTTCTTATATTTGACCTGTCCTATTCTGTTCCGTAGGGTCTGTATGGTCCGTCCCACATATATTAGTTGCATGGGAATTCTAGTATATAGACGACATGTGTAGAGCTACAGTTGAGGTTTGTGGAGATTGGGTGTGAGGACCCATTATTTTTATTCAAAAGAAGGTTGTTTCACATAATATTCTACAGCAGAGACATCTGGGCTGTTTGCATCTCCAGCTTCCATTTTTCTGTGGGTTTCTTGGTTCTTCTTTTCTATTTATGGTATCTCTGAGTTTGCTTTGGGCTAATAAGTTCTTCAGTGTGGGTGCTCATCTGTAGGTCAGCGTTGGTGCAGTAGAATGGGATCCTTTTTCAGGATATACCAATATTTGGCTAAAATGGATCTGACCTTATTATGACCTTCACTGAAGGTGGTGATGAAGTTGTATTGGTATTTGTCAGTTCCATTAGACTTTTTTAGTTTGGGTTCCAAGCATTCTAATTGTGTTAAGTTGGCAGCTTTACTCTGTGCTGCAGTAACAATACTCATGGGGCACCCTTTCTCTTAAAATCTGTTAGTCAGGATTGCGCTCGGTTGTTTGAAATCATCTTCCAGTGTGCAATTCCGTCTAATTCGTTTGAATTGGCTGTAGGGTATGTTCCGTTTCCATTTCTTGTAGTGAGTTCTGGTATAGTTCAGATAGCTGTTGCTGTCTACCTTTTTGAAGAATGTCTTTGTTATTATGTTTAATTCTCATTCTCATTCTCCAATGAAATTGCAAGGTCCAATAATTTGATTTGTGAGGTGTCTTGGGTGCCCGTAAATTATACTTCCTCAATCGTTTACTCAATGGCACTTTTGGGCAATACTCTGGCCTGGTTATCAATTGGTGTAAATCGTCCCTCCTTCCTATAGATCGTGTAGATCACTCGGCGGATTATGCTCAGTCAGGATTACAGGTGTTGAGTGAATTCAAGTATCTAAGGGGTGGTGGTGTCTAGAAAGCTTACTGATTATGAGAAAGTCTAAGCTGCCGCTGTCAGTAGTAGGACGGATTAATCTTATCAAGATGATCTGGATGCCGCAGTTGCTTTACTTATTACATAATTCCACCATATGGTTACCGCTCAGGTTTTTTCACTCAATTAATAGGCTGTTTAGGGAGCTTATATGGAGGGGGGGCTCAGCACGACTGCGGCTGGAAATACTGCAGAGAGGTAAAACTAATGGGGGATTGGCTCTTCCAAACCCGTGGGTGTATTTCCTAGCGTCCCAATTTCAGCATATGAGGGGTTGGGAAAGGGGAGAGGGAGATACCCAACATTACTACAGAGAGAATTTTTGGTGGTATTAAATCTCTATGAGGCGTTAGAGGCAGATAAGCTAAAGCTGTCCGGTGTTGTGTTCCCTACACTGCGCCTCTTGCATAAAACATGGTGGAAAGTGAGGGACATGCAGGGCATTAAAGGCGTAACGCAGTATACTTCTATATGGGGCACTCCGTGGTTGCCTCATTTAGGCTCTTTGCAGGAAATGGGGGGTTGGCGTAACAGGGGCATTATTAGAATCCACCAACTTATTGATAATACTGGTCTCAAATCTTATGAGCAACTTCAGACGGAAACTGGATTGCAGTCCTCCGATTTCTATAGGTACTTGCAGCTGCGCCATGCCTTCCGGGCTGACCATGACGGCGGTATGTTGAGCACGCTACTTCAAAACAAGATTATTGCGTTTATAGAGAAGAGGGATTACTCCTCTGGATTTTTTCTTTCACATAATATTCTACAGCTGGGCTGTTTGCATCTCCAGCTTCCATTTTTCAGTGGGTTTCTTGGTTCTTCTTTTCTATTTATGGTATCTCTGAGTTTGCTTGGGGCTAATAAGTTCTTCAGTGTGGGTGCTCATCTGTAGGTCAGCGTTGGTGCAGTAGAATGGGATCCTTTTTCAGGATATACCAATATTTGGCTAAAATGGATCTGACCTTATTATGACCTTCACTGAAGGTGGTGATGAAGTTGTATTGGTATTTGTCAGTTCCATTAGACTTTTTAAGGCTACTTTCACACTTGCGCTTGATCGGATCCGTTCTGAACGGATCCGATCATATTAATGCAGACGGAGGCTCCGTTCAGTACGGATCCGTCTGCATTAATAACTTAGAAAAATTTCTAAGTCTGAAAGTAGCCTGAGCGGATCCGTTCAGACTTTCAATGTAAAGTCAATGGGGGACGGATCCGCTTGAAGATTGAGCCATATGGTGTCATCTTCAAGCGGATCCGTTCCCTTTGACTTACATTGTAAGTCTGAACGGATCCGCTCACCTCCGCACGGCCAGGCGGACAGCTGAACGCTGCAAGCAGCGTTCAGCTGTCCGCCTGGCCGTGCGGAGGCGAGCGGAGCGCAGGCTGAACGCCGCCAGACTGATGCAGTCTGTGCGGATCCGCTCCATTCAGACTGCATCAGGGCTGGACGGAGGCGTTCGGGTCCGCTCGTGAGCTCCTTCAAATGGAGCTCACGAGCGGACCGACGAACGCAAGTGTGAAAGTAGCCTTAGTTTGGGTTCCAAGCATTCTAATTGTGTTAAGTTTGCAGCTTTACTCTGTGCTGCAGTAACAATACTCATGGGGCACCCTTTCTCTAAAAATCTGTTAGTCAGGATTGCGCTCAGTTGTTTGAAATCATCTTCCAGTGTGCAATTCCGTCTAATTCGTTTGAATTGGCTGTAGGGTATGTTCCGTTTCTATTTCTTGTAGTGAGTTCTGGTATAGTTCAGATAGCTGTTCCTGTCTACTTTTTTGAAGAATGTCTTTGTTATTATGTTCTCATTCTCCAATGAAATTGCAAGGTCCAAAAATTTGATTTGTGAGGTGTCTTGGGTGCCCGTAAATGATACTCCCTCAATCGTTTAAGTTTCAATGGGAAATGAAGTTTCGCGCGCTCGTTTCGTCCCCTTTCCAGATGAAAATCAAATCGTCTATATAACGCCTATAGTAGATTATGTTATCATTCCAGAAGTGTGATTTGTGTATATATGATTCCTCAAAGGCCCCCATGAAGAGGTTTGCAAAACTTGGTGCAAATCTCGTCCCCATAGCAGTCCCTCATATTTGTTTGTAGATGTTGTGTTGGAATTTAAACACGTTGTGGGTGAGGATGAACTGTATTCTGCCGAGGATAAAGTTCTTTTATTCCACAGGAATAGCCGGGTCCGCATAAAAAAATTTGTATGTGCATTTTTTTCCCAACTCATGTTAGATATTGGAGTACAATGCCGAGACATCTAGGGTCAGGCACCTGTATTCCTCATCCCATTTGATGTCCTTTAGTTGTGTTATAAGGGCTATGGTGTCCCTTAGGTACGATGTGAGGTTAGTCACGTATTTCTGTAGGAATGTATCTATGTAGTAGGATAAATTGCGAGTAAGTGAGTGCACTCCTGAGATTATAGGCCGGCCTGGGGGATTTTTTAGATCCTTGTGTATTTTAGGGAGATGGTAAAAAGTGGAAAGGGTGGAATCCTTCACCATGATATATTCTTTTTCTTTTTTTCAAAGTAGGTGCGATGCTGATTTTATTAGTGCAGTAAATTATTTTCTATCCTGTGTGGAGGTGTCCCCCTGGAGGGGAATGTAGTAGTTGGTGTCAGATAGGATCCTTAATGCTTCCCTAATGTAATCGTCTCTGTTTTGTATGACTATGGCCCCTCCTTTGTCGGCGTTACGATTCATAATATTTTTGTTTCCCTAGTTTTTATAAATGGTTTAAGGTTCTGTTTGAGGATAACTTTGTCATTAATATGACGGAATTCTTCAGACACTATTGTGTAGAAGGTGTCTACAAAGTTCCCTTTATGGTGGGTCGGATAAAAGTTAGACAGGGGTTTCAGTCCTGATGGTATAAATCCTGTTGTATCATCCTTCCTTTCAGTGGTGGGCAAAGGTTCCTTAGGTTTCATTCCACTCTGTGTTTTGTTGAGTATTTCAAAATGTCATTTGATTATTAATTTTCTTACAAAGTGATTGAGATCCATGAGGGGCGTGGCCTGACCAGGGATGTGAGCGGCTGCAGTGTGTGTCGGCTCCCACTCATACTGTTTAAATAGCCTGCTCCGTGGGCTTTATCGGCGGCACAAACATATTTAAAGTTAATCCTTGAGAGAATACTTACTCTGGTCCGCATTTGAAAGAAGCCCCATGGCTGGAGGAGCCGGCAAGAAGCACAAGGAGGAGGCTGGTGGTGCCCAGCGGGAGTTACAAGATGGCGCCGGCACGCTTCCAGTGAAGAGGCATGGCAGACTGTGTGACTTCTGGGGATCCCTGAAAAAATTTGCTTAAAGAAGTATTTGGCACTGAGGTGCTTTCACCGTTGTATGCGGTAGAGCGGGCGCATCGAGTTCCCACCAGACCGCTGCCACCGGGAGCACCCCCGCGTCCTGTTTTGATTATATTACTTCACTACCGGGACAGAGATGCCATATTACGGGCAGCCAGAAACCGCCCCGACATTGTTATCAATGGGCAAAAGGTTGCGTTTTTTTCTGGACTTTTCCTCAGAGGTCCAGAAGAAGCGGAGACAGTTCCTAGATGTCAAGCGGCGATTTCATTCCTTACAAGTGTCCTACTCTATGATTTACCCAGCCAGGGCCGTCTTTACCAAGGGGTAAAAGGGGCAGCTGCCCCGGGCCCAGTTGCTCCTGGGGGGCCCAAGGCAGCTGCCTCTTGAGCCCTGCTAGCCACTGCCCCGGGTGTCAGGCTGTCAGCTACACAGGGGGAGCTGCCATGCCATGCCTGCCGGCACTGAGTCCAGGCATCGTACTGTGTTAGAGCGGTGAATGTGATCTAGGACCTTAGATGACATCATCACCATGTGACCAGTAACCTAGCAGTATTACTGGTCACATGGCTATGAGGTCATCACAGGTCCTAGCAGGAGTGTTGCAGAAGTTAACTGTGGAGCTTTTTTGTGTGAAGATTACATCAGAAAAAGGTGACAGGGGCTGTTATGTTAATATACTGTAAACACTGTATAGTGGGGTGTTGTATACTGTGTGGGGGCCTGTATACTGTGTGGGACTGTATACTGTGAGGGGCCTGTATACTGTGTGGGGGGCTGTATACTGTGTGGTGGGCTGTATACTGTGTGGGTGCCTGTATACTGTGGGGGGGCTGTATACTGTGGGGGGGGGCCTGTATAGTGTGGGGGGCTGTATACTGTGGGGGCTGTATACTGTGTGGGGGCCTGTATACTGTGTGGGGGCCTGTATACTGTGTGGGGCTGTATACTGTGGGGGGCTGTAAACTGTGGGGGGCCTGTATAGTGTGGGGGGGCCTGTATAGTGTGGGGGGCATGTATAGTGTGGGGGGCTGTATATTGTGGAGTGCTATACTGCTGTACTGTATACTGTGGGGGTCTGTATACTGTGGGTGCTGTATAGTGTGGAGTGCTATACTGCTGTACTGTATAGTGTGGGGGCTGTATCGTGTATAGTTTGGGGTGCTGTATACAGTGAGGTGCTATACTGTGAGGTGTAGTATACTGTGGGCTGCTATACTGCTCTACTATATACTGTGAGGTACTGTATAGTGTGAGGTGCTATACTGCTGTACTGTATAGTGTGGGGGGCTGTATCGTGTATAGTTTGGGGTGCTGTATACGGTGAGGTGCTATACTGTGGGGTGCTGTATACTGTGGGCTGCTATACTGCTCTACAATATACTGTGGGGTACTGTATAGTGTGGAGTGCTATACTGCATACTGTGTGGTGCTATATACTATAGGGTGCTATACTGCATACTGTGGGGTGCTGGGGTGCACTGTAACACTAGCGTGAGCCAAGCCCTGGTTTCCTTCCTGCAGAGCGGTGCCTACTTCCAACCTGAGCCCAGAGCACTGATCCTGAGCTGCTGGAGTCTTCAGAACTGGAAGTATTTACAGTCATTCACTGTACTCTACCAGATGTGTGGATTTTTGTGTGTGTGTGTTGTGGTGGAGGGCGTGATTGCTTGCTAAGGTGTGGGAAGGCGGGATTCAGGGGGCCCAAGTAAATTTTTGCCCAGGGTCCAATCAATATTAAAGATGGCCCTGTACCCAGCACGTCTGCGGGTGGCTGCTCTGGGATCTGTTCATTTCTTCAATGCAGCGAGAGATGCAGCCACGTGGATCGACCAGCATGAACGTCAGCTGCGACAGGAGGAGAGATGATGGTCGTCCGTTTACTTCAAGTTTTTATCCTTAGTTTTTACTAGGTGACCTGTTGGAAGGTTATCCCTCTACTGTTCTACTACTGAACTGCCCACGGAGCACGTGTATCCTTTTAAGGCGGGGTCAATCTCGCTCAGCAGAAGTAGAGAGGTTGTAACGTTACTGTTGTACCCGGTTTCATGGAGGAATTGTGCCTCAGTCTGTTGGAGGACGCAATGCAGGCACGATTTTTTGGTTCCAGTTTTTGTTTTTACGATTTTTTTTTGGGGGGGGGGGATTATTTACAGTATATCTGTGTTGATGCTCTGTATCTGTGATATCATGCTTGCCTGTCGGTGCACTACTGCCATAGTATTTTTTGTACCTACAATACCCACGTTACGTTATGTTATTAGCTGGGTCATGTTCCTAGTATTTAAATATGGCTAATGTATTTAATATTGTTAGCTGGAATGTTTGCAGGAAACCCATTTTCTGCAGGAAGGGGCACAGGCATTCCATAGGTCATGGATGAGCCATACATTTCATTCAGTGTTCTCTACCTATTCCCGTGGGGTTAGCATCCTGGTTCATAAGTCAATCTCTTTCCAGGTTCAGTCTTCCAGTGTCGACCCTGACTGCCGCTTTCTATGTATACACTGCACTATCTACACGCAGGAGTACCTTCTGGTATCACTATATATACCTCCACGTATAGTAGTGTGGTGTTGAGAGCCGCCCTGATATTAATTAATAGTAACCCTGACGGGGGCGTGGCCTGACCAAGCTCGATGGCGGCTGCTTGAGAGTGGAGCTCCCGCTACTAGATTCCACTCCAGCCTATTTATTATCACTGCCTGAGTGTCGGCATGAAGATCCAACCCAAGGATCCTGGTAGAGCCTCTGCCGATCAAAAAAGGGACCCTCCTCAACAACCTGACATGGAGAAATATCTCCAGAAATCGACTCCCCAGACACCCGCACGCTCAAGCAAGATGGCGCAGAAGCGGCATGGGGAAGACGGAGCCTCTAGCGATGCGAGTCATGATACTCAGCTCACAGAGTCGGGAGAGGTATGTGGGTCACAAACTAGAGACGACTCAACCGCACTCACCCGTGACATTCTGGAAGAAACACTCCACAAAGCGCTGGCCCCGATCGCAGCAGATCTTGCTACTATCAAGGCGGATGTCCGCCATATTGGGGACAGAGTCGAGTCCCATAGCATGGTACAAGACGCCATGCTATCTTTCAACACAGCAGTTAAAGATTCTCTAGGGGCGCATACTAGAGCCATGAATAGTTTACTCCTCCAGATGGAAGATCAAGAAAATCGGAGTCGATGGTGCAACATTAGAATTAGAGGATTACCAGAAACAGAGGAGAAGGAGGATTTGATGAGCACCATGGGTCTGCTATTCACTTCTCTGCTAGGTCCAGACCGGGCTAAAGGAGTTACAGTGGAGCGGGTCCATAGAGCACTGAGGCCTAAGCCTGGGTCTTCTGAGAATCCTAGAGACATCATCTGTGGCTTATTAAGCTACCGGGACACGGAGGAAATTTTACAAAAAGCAAGGGCTAAAGAAGATGTACATTTACAAGGGAGAAGCATTCAAATTTACCAAGACCTGGCGGTTTCAACACTTCAAAAGAGAAGGATGCTTAAACCGCTAACAGATCTTCTCCGGTCCTCCAAGTTGCCTTATAGGTGGCTGTTCCCTTTTGGCATTTTGATTACAGCAGGGAATCGCCGGTTCACTGTCAGGACACCAGCAGACTTACCACCAATCTGGGAAATGCTGGATCTGGCACCAGTGGATGTCCCTTCCTGGCTCCCTGTCCATGCTGAGGAGGACTTACCTCCATTGCCTCAAGTCTCTCATTGGCAGAAGCCGAAGCAACAGAGAATTGGTCGTAATAAGAAGACAGCTATCAGAGATATGGACACCTGGAAGCTCAGACCGTCAAGTGGACGCTCGCTGCCTTGTAAGCAAAAGGGGACATTGTTCTCCAGGGTATTATTTCTATAGCAGTTTACCCTCCCCTCCTTTTAGGCTTTCCATATTCTCTAGCTACTCGTATGTTTATGAAGCTATTGTTATCCTATTTTCTCTAATGCTTCTTTTCTCAGGTTAGAAGGGTTGACCACATGATATGTTTAATGATAGGTGGTTATACCTTACATATTATCAGAACAATAGGCTGTAGGGGGAATCTAGGCCAATCAGGGAATACTGATGTTCATTAGTTCCCTACCCCCTCCACGAAATAGGAACTTTTACGGGTTTCTTGTTATGTTTTGTATGTACAAGATTCATACTTGGTTGGTTGTTATTTTCAACTATTGTTTTGTGCTCCACCTTCTGGTTATTCATATAATAGCAAGGGATGCTATTTCATACTATAGCATATAGATGGCACCGTTAGTCCTTAATATTGCCACCTACAATGTGCATGGCTGCAATAGTCCTGTCAAAAGGAGCCGTGTTTTCCGGAGCATTAAAAAAGCAGCGATAGATATTATCATGCTGCAGGAAACACATTTCACAACCCATCGTATACCCAATCTGGGTAACTCTGCTTTTCATTACTGGTATCACTCGTGTTCTGATACAGCTGCATCCAGGGGTGTCAGTATAGGGTTTAAAAAGAATGTTCCGCTCACCCTCCATTCACAATTGGCAGACCCGGAAGGCAAGTATCTTCTGCTAAACTGCGAGATAGGCCATACCAAATATACAATATGCAACCTGTACGCACCAAATATAAAAACAGTTCATTGGCTGATAGACATCCTGGACAAGATAGCCGCTTTCGCCTCTGGTTGGCTGATTATTGGAGGGGATTTTAATCTGACCTTAAATCCGCTACTAGATTCTTCATCCAAGAAATCAGCTATCTCGTTCAGGGCACTGAAGTCCCTTCAGACACGGTTGCGGGACATTCATGTAGTGGATGTGTGGCGGTCGATTCATGGAGATAGAAGGGATTATACTTTCTATTCGAATCCTTCAGTAGCTATCCTCAACCTGCCAGATTGCAACTATAAACTTGCAGAGCACTCTCTTCCAGCACAATTGATAGCAGCTGCTAAACTATTGATACCAAAATATTGGCTATCTAAGGAAGTACCGAGTTTGCGGGAGTGGATGTGCAAGGTCCAGGAGATATGTCAGCTAGAAGAATTGACCAGCTGGGAATCTTTGTCTCATGACAAGTTTGTAATGTCCTGGGGTAAATGGAGGGAATGGTATGCTTCTATCTTAACTACTACGTAGAGGGAATCCCATATCCTACCTCTAGGTTTTATATGGATTCGGGTGGGGTACATGATCATTTGGGACATACTACCTCAGAGATATTGGGTGATTTTGTAAGGTGACAAGTAGAGTGTATTTTTATGTGGGCTATGTAATGATGTGCATTGTAACTTAGTCAAACATAACGGCAAGCTATAGTTTTCTAACCTTCTAGTGCCTTATTTGTATGCTATTTGTGGCTGCTTAGTCTGAACTTGTCAAGTAAACCCTCGCATGTAACTTTTGTACGATACATGTAACCAGAAATGTTCGTTATGGAGCTGTTGTGTTATCTTATAATTCATTATACCTGTCTTATCTATGATGAAAATCATAACAAATAAAGATTTGATTAAAAAAATAGTAACCCTGACATTCCAGTTATTATGGTTCGGGACTTCAATAACACTATACACCCCTACTGGGATAGATGTGGGGGGACGCAGGTGGACGCAGGTGGACGCTGAGGGTCCTGTTTCATCCTTTGGTAGTTTGCTGGAGGAAGTGGCCCTGATAGATTTGTGGCGTGTCCGTCATCCCAAAGTGCATCCGTTTTCTTGCTATACCAGATCACATGAGGCCTTGTCACGCATTGATCTGGCGCTGGGATCTGAGTTGGTGTGTAGGCAGGTGGAGGAGGTGAAATACCTGGCTAGGGCTTTGTCTGACCATTCCCCTCTGCTTTTGCGATTGTCCACCACACCCGCGGTTCCGGTCTCTCAACGGTTGTGGACATTTAACTCTTTTTGGCTGCAGGTGATTGATTGTTCCCATGTTAGCTCCACTATACAGGAATATTTTACTTTAAATGTAGGCTCAGCTGCAAGGGGTACGCTTAATCAAGGGATTAGCAGGGCCAAGCTTAAAAGTAGACATTTGGAGAGTTTTTGAGGGATCAGGTGGGGGTGACGGAGGCACAGTATGTGGAGAAGGTTGATCAGTTATCTCTATCCGTCCGGAAGCAGGCATATAACTCGCACGTTGTGGAACTTGCACGTACAAAACAATCTTTTCAGCGACAGAAGTATTATGATGAGGGAGAGAAGGCGGGCCACCTACTGGCCATTGTGGCTAGGGCGCAGTCTGCGTCAGCTTATGTTACAGCTTTACAGGGGGAGGACGGAAGGGACATAGTGGATAGCCAGGCCATAGTGTCAGTGTTTCGGACCTTTTATGCTGATCTGTACCAATCGCGTCTAGATTATACTAGGGAAGATATATCACTGTATTTGCAGGGGGTATCCCTGCCTAAGTTGTCAGACTCAGATAGTGCATATCTAAATGGCCCGCTGCAATTGCTGGAACTCGAGGAGGCAGTAGCCTCTATGGCAAATAATAAATCACCAGGTACTGATGGGCTGTCGGTGGAAATCTATAAGAAGTTTGGAGACATCTTACTGCCCCAGCTGCTGAAGGTTTACCAGGAGGCCTCAGAGACTGGGTCGCTTCCTGCTTCAATGCAAGAGGCTATTATTGTGGTTCTTTCTAAACCAGGGAAGAATCCACTTCTTCCGGATTCCTACCAGCTAATCTCATTGTTACCCACAGATATAAAGATACTGGCCAAGATGCTAGTTCTGCGCCTTTCTAAGGTTATCTCTTCCATTGTACATATAGATCAGTCAGGATTTTTACCAAACAGATCTACAGCGATTAACATCCGACGCCTTTACCTTAACAGGCAGATTCCGGTAGATAACCCAGGGGATAGAGTCATTTGTTCCTTAGATGCCGCTAAGGCGTTCGATAGTATAGAGTGTGAGTATTTGTGGGAGGTACTGGAGAGGTTTGGTTTGGGGGATAACTTCATAGCATGGGTACGGTTGTTTTATAGTGGGCCTACAGCTCGAGTACGGGTGAATGGATGTTTATCAGAAGGATTTTGGCTTTATAGGGAAACTAGGCAGGGCTGCCCCCTATCTCCGTTGCTATTTGCCCTGGCTATAGAGCCATTGGCGGCTATGATTCTGAGTCATGCTGGCATCATTGGGTTTAATCGGGGCGGGTCTCAGGAGAAAATAGCATTGTATGCGGACGATGCCTTACTGTTCTTGGCCGAGGCTAGAGAATCCCTTACAGTAGTTATGGATGTGATTGGCACTTTTGGGCAATACTCTGGCCTGGTTATCAATTGGAGTAAATCGTCCCTCCTTCCTATAGATCGTGTAGATCACTCGGCGGATTATGCTCAGTCAGGATTACAGGTGTTGAGTGAATTCAAGTATCTAAGGGGTGGTGGTGTCTAAAAAGCTTACTGATTATGAGAAACTAAATTTGTCTCCCCTCATGGGCAGATTCAAACAAAAACTTAATGTCTGGTCTAAGCTGCCGCTGTCAGTAGTAGGACAGATTAATCTTATCAAGATGATCTGGATGCCGCAGCTGCTTTACTTATTACATAATTCCCCCATATGGTTACCGCTCAGGTTTTTTCACTCAATTAATAGGCTGTTTAGGGAGCTTATATGGAGGGGGAGCTCAGCACGACTGCAGCTGGAAATACTGCAGGTAAAACTAATGGGGGATTGGCTCTTCCAAACCCGTGGGTGTATTTCCTAGCATCCCAATTACAGCATATAAGGGGTTGGGAAAGAGGAGAGGGAGATACCCAACATTACTACTGAGAGAAATTTTGGTGGTATCAAATCTCTATGAGGCGTTAGAGGCAGATAAGCTAAAGCTGTCGGGTGTGGTGTTCCCTACACTGCGCCTCTTGCATAAAACATGGTGGAAAGTGAGGGACATGCAGGGCATTAAAGGCGTAACGCAGTATACTTCTATATGGGGCACTCCGTGGTTGCCTCATTTAGGCTCTTTGCAGGAAATGGGGGGTTGGCGTAACAGGGGCATTATTAGAATCCACCAACTTATTGATAATACTGGTCTCAAATCTTATGAGCAACTTCAGACGGAAACTGGATTGCAGTCCTCTGATTTCTATAGGTACTTGCAGCTGCGCCATGCCTTCCGGGCTGACCATGATGGCGGTATGTTGAGCACGGTACTTCAAAACAAGATTATTGCGTTTATAGAGAAGAGGGATTACTCCTCTGGAGTTATTTCTTTGCTCTATCAGACTTTGCTGGATCTATTTCTGCAAGACCATTCGATAAATAGTAGGACAAAATGGGAAGCAGAGATAGGGCCGTTAGAGGAAACTCAGTGGCAAGAGATATCGGAGAGAATTCCGCAGCTCTCTCTCAGCGAGGCCCATAGGCTGCCGCATTTATATCTAATACATAGGGTTTATAGAACTTCTCAGTTTCTGTTTAATATTGGACTTCGGTTGGACTCCAAATGCCCGCAATGCGGGGAGGAGGATGCGAGTATGCTGCACATGCTGTGGTCATGCTCAGCACTGGAAGGTTTTTGGTGCAAGGTGCTGCATCTCATTAACTCTCTGTATGAAGTTACACTGGATGTGACTCCATTTGTCTGCATATTGGGGTATGTGGAGGACTTGCCAATCACTGAACCCAGGAAGATAGCAGTGGCCAGAATGTTGTATATGGCTTGTAAGCTGATTGCTCAACATTGGCTGGAGGAGGGTAGTCCTAGTAAAACCGAATTTATAGCCAAGATTAATTGGTTACTTAATCTGGAACGAGGGGTCTATAGGAAGAGGGGGGCAATTGCCATATTTGAAAAGCTCTGGACTCTTTGGATTGATGCCCCCGGGCTGGCATCCAGGGAACTTCAGAGATACCGTCTGGGAATAGTGTGAGGGTACTATCGCTTATTGTACATATATGGCTCGGTGATTGGCGATTTCTTACAGGAGGCATGGAATGTTTCTACGATGTGTAATGTAAAGTGGGGAGGTTAAGGCCGATAACAAATGTATATTCCAATTATAAGATCACAGCTTTTCTTTCAATATTTGTCGCGGAAGGTGCACAGAAAACTAGAAGACACAAAATGAAGATCCCACTGACTGGATCCAAAACTAAGGAACCAAAGGGTAAGCCCTGCAATAGACCTGGCTCTCTCCCTAACTGCTCAACCTATGCAAAAATCTCAATGGTAGATGATTGCATATCCTTGTTCCTCAACTGTATAACACCTGAACACCCTATAATAGTGAGGGGACACGACCACCGGCTCCCTACACTTGATACGGAGGGAGTCAGGGTCACCTAGGATCCAGCAAACAGGAAAACAAAAATGAATGAACAAAACTTATCTGTAGAAGACTCAGTAGTAGCATCCAGCATGCACACACTCCAGGAAGTTGTATAAAACGCAAAATGATGCAGTATGGGAAGGGATTTAAAGGGATGCAATCAGTGCAACTACATGACAGCTGAGAGAGGCTAATGAGATGAGAAAACGAAAGCAAAACAAAAGGAACCTCAAGCAGGAGGTTCTGAAGAACGTCTGACAGAGCTTCTCAGATGTCTGGTGGTGACAATATTTTGTGGGATTGTGGTAGGGATGGGGCCTGAGCCTGTGTACTTATCATGCGGTTGTGATGGTGTAACCGAATGTTAAAGCTATGGAAGATGGAGGGCATCACAATGATGGTTTTTGGGGGGAGGGTATGTGGGGGTTGGGGCCTTATGTTTGTATTATTTAAATGCTAATAAAAAAAATTACTTAATTTTAAAAAAAGTGATTGAGATCCCAAAAAAGTCCGAAGTCATCTGTCTTTGAGGGTGGACAAAAAAAAGAGGCCTTTTCTTCTTAGTGATCATATGACTGGATAGATTGAAGATACCTGCAGTAAGGTTGGTTTCGTCCTGGTCTCTGCTCTTGTTTTCTTTTTGCTGCCAATGCCTCCCCTGTCCTTTTCTACATTTTTTCTTTTTCCCGGTTTGTATTTTAGCAGATGAAAAAATTGGATTATGGTGGTCGTTATGGGGCTTTTTAAGATCCGATACATCTTGGTGGGAGTCTTAACTGGAGTAATGATTGGTAACTGATGCTGCTGGCAGTTGAATATATTGGGTCCTGGTCTAGTGTGGGCTGCTCCTCTAGGTGGAGTAAGGCTGATAATGAGGGAATCTGCTTCCAGATCTGACACAATGGAGATGTTAGCGTGGATTCCAGAGATGAGTTGGGGTGAACAGTGAACTGGGTTGGGGGCAGATTTAGTGGCGCACACTCCGCTATGATTTCTGGATCAGAGGTATATTCCTGGTGTGTTTTGAGGATTGGTTATATACTGGTTGTTGTGGTTTATCATTGGTTCCGAAATTCCGGTTGTTCTTGTGCCTGTTGCTATTGGTGTATATGTGGTTGTTATCAGGTTTTTTATAATGTTTTTTGTATTTGTTATTTGTGTTTATCTGCTGGTATGTTTGGTTCTCAGGGGTTAAGGTGATTGATTGCATGTAATTCTGGTTTGTAACTTGTTCAGATGTAATCTCCCTAATCCTTTCTTTATTAGTTGGTTCTGCTTTCAGCCAATATTTTATATTATTAGTTCCAAAATCCAATCTATCCATAGCCAATTTTCCCACTTTTTTGTTTATGATACAATTCTGGTTGTGATCATGCAATCAATATATATACATATATATACATATATATATATATATATATATATATATATAATATTGAATTTCACGGCACATCCAGAAAAACGTGAGTTTATTCACCAGAGACAGCAACGTTTCAATCTTCTCAATGGGATCTTTCTCAAGCAATAGTATTGCTTGAGAAAGATCCCATTGAGAGGATTGAAACGTTGCTGTATCTATAAACTCACGTTTTTCTGGATGTGCCGTGGAATTCAATATATATATATATATATATATAATTATTATTTCTCATTTACAGTCAGGTCCATAAATATTGGGACATCAACACAATTCTAACATTTTTGGCTCTATACATGACCACAATGGATTTGAAATGAAACAAACAAGATGTGCTTTAACTGCAGACTGTCAGCTTTAATTTGAGGGTATTTACATCCAAATCAGGTGAACGGTGTAGGAATTACAACAGTTTGCATATGTTCCTCCTACTTGTTAAGGGACCAAAAGTAATGGGACAGAATAATAATCATAAATCAAACTTTCACTTTTTAATACTTGGTTGCAAATCCTTTGCAGCCAATTACAGCCTGAAGTCCGGAACGCAAAGACATCACCAGATGCTGGGTTTCATCCCTGGTGATGCTCTGCCAGGCCTCTACTGCAACTGTCTTCAGTTCCTGCTTGTTCTTGGGGCATTTTCCCTTCAGTTTTGGCTTCAGCAAGCTCAATCGGATTCAGGTCAGGTGATTGACTTGGCCATTGCATAACATTCCACTTCTTTCCCTTAAAAAACTCTTTGCTTGTTTTTGTAGTATGCTTTGGGTCATTATCCCATCTGCACTGTGAAGCGTCGTCCAACGAGTTCTGAAGCATTTGGCTGAATATGAGCAGATAATATTTGCCCAAAACACTTCAGAATTCATCCTGCTGCTTTTGTCAGCAGTGACATCATCAATAAATACAAGAGAACCAGTTCCATTGGCAGCCATACATGCCCACGCCATGACACTACCACCACCATGCTTCACTGATGGGGTGGTATGCTTAGGATCATGAGCAGTTCCTTTCCTTTCTCCATACTCTTCTCTTCCCATCACTCTGGTACAAGTTGATCTTGCTCTCATCTGTCCATGGGATGTTGTTCTATGGACAGATGAGATGTCGTTTAGAAAACTCTAATCTGGCCTTCCTGTTTATGAGGCTCACCAATGGTTTACATCTTGTGGTAAACCCTCTGTATTCACTCTGGTGAAGTCTTCTTTTGGTTGTTGACTTTGACACACATACACCTACCTCCTGGAGAGTGTTCTTGATCAGGCCAACTGTTGTGAAGGGTGTTTTCTTCACCAGTGAAAGAATTCTTCGGTCATCCACCACAGTTGTTTTCCGCGGTCTTCCGGGTATTTTGGTGTTGCTGAGCTCACCGGTGAGTTCCTTCTTTTTAAGAATGTTCCAGTATCCTTCCAGTATCTTCGTGACCGGAGTTACCATGATAACAGTGTCCTAACACAGACACTTTCAGTTCCACCCCCATCCCCCCTCCAACCAGATTAACACAGACACAGTGCGACTAGGAAACTATCATATGCCCAGCACAGTTTCTTCTGATAAAGCACCCTCTATCCCAGCCTGCACAGATCGAGTCCACACTGCGGTCACATGATCGCACGGACGGCAAAGCCTGTCCCATCTACCTCAACCCATTCCCCTTTCTCTCCACCCCCCTTCTCTGCATAGCAGCGGTCACATGTACCAAACCAAGACATGTGACCTCATTATGCGATCACATGACCTAGGTCCTTAACCCAGACCAAAGGTCCTTTTGAATGTATCTTTTAATAAGATAAAGCTCTAATTATAGATAAAGCGGGTGGTCGTAGAGTTATTCAATCAATATCACTGAGGTACGACTACCTAAAATTTAACCTTTATTTTGGTCAGTTAAAATTCCCTGGAAGAGGAACGACTAGTGCAACAAAACACAACACAAATACAGTCCAATTAACACACGGACGAGCAGGATCAGACAAGCGGATCAATATGAGAGGGAAAAAGGGGAGGAACGCATCAGGGCAACCCGTGCCATAACAGTATCTGTCCCTACGATATCCCTTTATAACTCCTCCTCAGCCCGGAGATGTGTCTTGATGGTAGGCACACTCCGTCCACGTACCTATGCTGTCTATCCTTATGGTGCCCTTTATATACTATCCCATATGGATATCTGGGTAATAGTATATATAGAAGATATCGGTTGTACAATCACGTGTCCCGTCGCGTTTCCCCCCTTCCTCTCATTGAAGGGGTTCATCAGGGGACAAAAACCATGTCAGTCAAACACATAAAGTGTTCAACAGATATCAATGAAGATGGATCATAAGTCTGGAGGCCACAACCAAAACCAATTAACTGACTATGCAAAAGTCCGCACGCGGTTATGTTAAGATAAACAGACTCCCCACCAGTAAAGAGTATACTTAGCTGGTCCACTGGAAGATTGCTGAACGTGTGTGGAGTTTGTCCTCAGCTTCTGCCGGTTGTTGGAATTCATTTGGGACTTCTGCTGATCGTCCGACATATACCTGACCTCTCCCTCGTGTCTCCAGTTTCTACCGATCCGTTTCCCCTCCTGCTTGCTACCGTTGTGACTAACCTCCCTGTGATTGTGACTAACCGTGTGTGGAGACTGACGGGCTGCTGGAGGGTTCTTCAGGGGGCTTTGTATGATCTCCTTGTTATATCCGAACCCCTCCTCGTGCCTCTAGATTTCGTTGACCATCCTCCCCTCCTCCTTTGCACTGCTGGGATCAACCTTACAAACCTTACTTTGACAGGCTGGTGGAGATTGTGATTTCTTCTTTTTTGCTGCCGGTGCGTTTCATGACTTTCCAATCCTGGGATGGTCGGGGAAGGTTGAAAACCGGTGAGATTGTTCCTTTTTTTTTGTCCTCCCTCTTTTGTCTCCCCTATGTCCTCTCCCTCTGATGCTACTTATTAACTAAAACTACTTTACCATCTTAAAACACATTTAAGGCTTATTGTTACCCATCCTCATTTCTGAGGAAAAAAGCGAGGTGGCTACAAATATAAAAGGAATAAACTATAAAGTATAAGGTGGAAAGTGGAAAAAAAGAGAAAAAAGGGGAGAAAGAGCATAAAGAAGAGAAAAAAAAAAAAAGGGGGAAAGGAACACAAAATATAAAAAAATTAAAAAAAAAGGAAGGGGGGAAAGAGGGAAAAGGAGAAAAAAAAGAAAAGGAGAAGAAAGAAGGAAGAAGAAAGGAAAGGAAAAAAAAAAAGAAAAAGAAGAGATACAAATATAAAAGGAGAGAAAGAGGCAAAAAAAAAGGATATACAGGAACAGGGTATGGCTCCAAAAGCTAGTAGGCGCTCGGTTGACCTCTCCAGTCAGAAATTGGGGTCCAAAACTTTTGAAACAACAAAAATAGACCAGTTCCTGAGGTCTCCGAGGGTTAATACAAGGGGCGGACAAAAGGAACTTGTCACTAAAAAAAATGACGACTCAGAGGTGACTGAGATAGAACCACAAAAAGCCTCCAGATACCCCGAAGAGGAAGACGGTATAATGGGGGAAGTTATCCCTAATGACAACTCCTCTCCGCTAGAAGAAATACTGCTAGCGGTCAAACAAAATGGGGATTTAATACAGGCTGTTACAACCCAACTTGGGTTTATCCAAGTTGATGTGGGACTAATAAAAGATGATTTGTCAAAAATGCGAGACAGAGTTAACAACCTCGAGAGCTCCGTTGCCCTGATACAGAATGAATCCAAAAAAATAAACACTGAAGTCTCCACACTTAAACTAGAGTGTAACCTTCTGAAGAAAAAGGTGGTGGACCTTGAGGATAGGTCACGAAGATATAACGTGAGAATAATAGGGATTCCAGAGGGTGCAGAAGAGAAGAACTCAACCCAATTCATACAGAAGTTAATTTTTGAGAATTTTGGGAAAGATTTGTTTTCCCCTTTTTTTATGATAGAAAGAGCTCATCGGGTCCCAGGGGGTAAACCAATTCCAGGGAGACAACCTCGGACATTTCTTGTTAAGTTACTGGCCACAGGGGATAAAGATATCCTTTTGAGAAGGGCGAGGGAATGTTCACCGGTTGTATATAATGGTAACAGATTGGCCTTTTTTCCAGATTTCTCAAAAGACATACAAGAAAAGAGACGCACATTTATGACTGTCAAAAAGAGGCTAAGAGAAAGGGATATTAAATATTCTCTTATGTTCCCAGCAAAATTGCGGATTATTTTCAATGACAATATTCTATTTTTTGACACCTCGGAAGAAGCCGTGGATTGGCTTGAACGAAATAATCTATGACTTAATTGTTTTAGGATGTGGTGGGAACAATAATTGTTATAAGGGGCTTATACCCCTAAATTTCTTTCTCTCCGCTTCCTAATAGGAGTGGCCGAGTGGGGGGAGTGCGGGAGGGATGGTCATAGGAGAGAAATCTACTACAATATGTGGTGGATTACCTGTACGGGGGGTTGGGGGGTGGGGGTTGGGGTTGGGCTGTGGTGCGTCAAATTATATATATTTTTTTCTTTTTCCTTTTTTCCCATTTAACCGCTGTTGATAATGTCGACTAGAATTATTGCCTGGAATATACGCGGTTTGGGGGATAGAGGAAAAAGACAAGCGGTTTTTGACTTGACTCAGGTCCACTTACCAGCAATAGTATGCTTGTTAGAGACCCATCTCACTGAAGAGACCTCTAGGGTGGTCGACAGGGGATGGGCTGCGCACACGTATCATTCTACTTTCTCCAGTTACTCGAGAGGTGTTACTGTCTTGATACATAGACTTATTGATTTCGTTTGTGAGGCATCCTCTGTCGACCATCAGGGGAGATTTATCTTTTTATATTGTAGGTTAAGGGGGAAGATATGTATTTTGGCTTTTGTCTATATTCCACCGCCATTTTCCTTTTCGGTTCTTAATTCTTTGGTATTATTTATGGATAAATGGCCAGAGTGTCCAACACTGATTATTGGTGATTTCAACTGTGTCATTGATCCTCTACGTGATAGGGTCTCTACGAGTGTCAGGAGTGATAGTCCGGTTCAGGGGTCTCCCCTGGCACGGTTTTGCCTGGAGGCTGGTTTTGAAGATGTTTGGGAATATCTAGGACAGGGGAAAAGGGCTTTTTCATGTTTTAGTAAAGCAGGTAAATCGATGTCTAGAATAGATCTTGCACTGATAAGTAGTAAACATGTGAAACTGGTAAAGCGAATGAAATATGAAACGAGGTCAATATCGGATCACTCTCCGTTACTACTTGAACTCTGCTTATCTCAGGAAAGATACACACAAAAACCTCCTTTTAGACTAAATCCTTATTGGTTATCAGTTATAAAGACACATGAAATAATCCAAAATGAAATTGGCCGATTTTGGGATAATAACTATGGCTCAGCAAAAATTCAAGTGGTATGGGATACTTTCAAGGCGTATATGAGGGGATTGATGGTTAGTAACATTGCGAACCTCAGAAAGGAGTACGGGAAAAAACAGAAAAATCTAGAAGAACGTGCATCACTGGCGACAGAATCCTTCTATATGAATAAGACGGAGGAGAATAGGGAAAATATGCAAAGAGCCACACAAATATATTCTAATTTTTTATTGGACAAGGCCCAACAGAGCCTTTTTTTTAAAGGGCAAAAATACTTTACGGAGTCAGGGCGACCTGGTAAATTTTTGTCCAGAGTAATCTCAAGCCAACAATCCAAAAAATATATAGATAAGGTTCGACTGATTGATGGTAGGATGGTCACTAGACAGGGTCCGGTAGAGAAGGCCTTCGTGGACTATTTCCTTGATTTGTATAAAGCTGAATCTAAGATCACAGATGATAAGATGGATTCCTATCTTGACGGGATCGTCTTTCCAACTATTACTGAGGCGCAAAAGAAAGCACTTGAACTAGAGGTCTCAATTCAGGAACTTGAGGGAGCTATTAAATTATGCTCAGCCAATTCCACTCCTGGTTCAGATGGACTCCCATATGAATTCTATAGTAAATATGGGGACTGTATTCTCCCTAGACTGTTGGAAGTCTTTTCTGAATCAATGGAGGATGGGAAGTTGCCAGATTCAATGATGGAAGCCGTAATAACATTAATTCCAAAAAAAGGCAAGGACCCTTTAGATCTAGAATCTTATAGACCAATCTCACTGCTTAATGCAGATGTAAAGCTTCTTGCGAGGGTTCTGGCTACAAGGCTTTCTAGGGTCATTTCCTCTATTGTCCACCCTGATCAGAGTGGCTTTATTCAAAACAAGGGCACACATCATAATTTGCATCGGCTCTTTTCTAATATTCAGGCCCCTGGGGGGACCGCTCGCTCCATCCTGTCATTGGATGCCTCCAAGGCCTTTGACAGGGTGGAGTGGCGCTTCCTCTGGAAGGTCCTGGCAAGGATGGGCTTTGGGGAAAAGTTTATAGGTACTCTCAAGTTATTGTATAGATCTCCAAGGGCAAAACTGAGTCTTAATGGAATCCTGAGTAGTAGTATTGATTTAAATAGAGGCACGCGACAGGGCTGTCCATTATCCCCCTTGTTATTCGATATTTATATCGAACCCCTTGCGATGGCCATCAGGCAGGACGATCAGGTTAAAGGATTTGGTACGCTAGGATCACAAGACCGTATCTCCTTATATGCGGATGATGTTCTTTTTTTTATAGACCATACGGAAATTACTCTTCCTAGGATTATTCAAATGGTTAAAGCATTTGGTGAGGTGTCCGGTCTTCTTATAAACTGGGCCAAGACCAGTTTGATGCCAATAGACCCCCTGCCACAGAAAGAGGTTCTTGTGACACAGTTGGACATTGTTGACACTTTTCAATACTTGGGTTTGATTATATCACCCCGGGTTGAAAATTTTGTACAACTTAATTTGATCCCCATAATGGTAAGGATTAAAGCTAAAATAGGGATCTGGCTGAGACTTCCCCTATCCAGAGCTGACCGAGTTTCACTGGTTAAAATGGTGATATTACCACAATTTCTTTATGTGCTCAGGAATACACCTATTTGGATACAAGATAAGTATTTTAAACTCATGGAAAGAATAATTAATGATTTAATATGGGGAAGAAAGCGAGTTCGAATAAAGTTGGAATATTTGTATAAATCAGTGGAGTGCGGGGGTTTAAATCTCCCTTACCTTAAAGGGTATTTTATCGCAGCCCAGTTATTGATGTGCTATGAATCAGAGAACAGCGCACTGCTGGGGAAGTTGGTAACCAGTCACGCTCACAATAATATATTTACCCTGTTGGAATCCGGGCTATTAAAGAGCTATGAGCGAGGCTACAGAGAGACTATAAAACTACTCCTGAAAGTGTGGGCTATAACTAGGACATGGTTGAAGGTTAAGGGTTCACTTACATTTACGCCTCTTTGGCATAATCTGTATTTACAAAGGCTAGATGATATTGCAGCCGACACATTTTGGCAGAAGAATAAAATTTTGTATATTTCACAGGTAGTTAAGGATAAAGATATTAAACCATTTATAGAGATGACACATAATATAGAAAACCTTTCATGGTTTAGGTATTTTCAATTGCGCTCAGTACTATCCAGTCTGGACGATAAACTGGTGTTGGATATAGATAATTCATCTTTTTTGAATGATTGGGTAGGGGGTACATTGTCTAGAATAAAGATTTCAAATATATATAAGTTACTACTTAAGGCACGGTTTAGTGATACACAGTCACCAGGACAAAGAGCGTGGGAGGTGGATTGTCCGAATTTACAATTAGAAGGGTGGGAGAATATTTTTGGGAACTTAGGCTCACTATCCCAGAACTTCAACCATGTTTTAGTACAATTTTATATTTGCCATAGATTATATATCACTCCTTTATGGATGAATAAATGTGGATTAAGAGACACGTCTAACTGCCCTAAATGCGACGCTGCAGGAGCGGATTATCTTCATATGATATGGACTTGTCCAGAACTCATAAACTATTGGAATACTATAAATAATTGTATTATGTATAAACTAAAAATACGAATCCCTTTTGAACTACAAGTATTCGTGCTTAATGATCTTTCCAAAATAAATAATCATAAGTATCAAAAGTTTCTCCTGAGTAGGATACTGATGTTGGCCAGAGTGTTGGTCAGTCGGACCTGGTTCGCTCGATATACTCCAGATATAAATACATGGATAAATCTAATTGATAAAGTAAAAAATTATGAGAAAATCATGTATAAACAGAGGGAAGCTGAGGAGAAGTGGACTAAGATATGGGGTGGTTGGAGGACTTGATTAGTTGTAAAAAAAAAAATCCCCCTTTTTTTTTTTTTTTTTTGACGCACCACAGGTAGGGGGAGAGGGGAGGGGTTAGGGAATTGGGGTTGGGGGGGAATTGCATCCTTTTTTCTATATGTAATGTTTTGATATATTAATTAATAAAGATAATCAAATAAAAAAAAAAAAGGATATCTAAGTCAGCGGTTCTAGGTGAACATCTTGAAAGGGCCTCCAGGGGACAAGATATGTTGTAGCTCCAATTTCTGTGGAGTTCCCACCGACCCTAAATAGCCAGATGGGGCTTGTCCCAACTAAAGGGACCAATCAGGGATGCTGGTGTTAATCATGTGATCCTACCATAGGGAGGGGCCAATCTAGGTTACAGTAATCCTGCTAAAAGTCCTCCTAAATAAGGGGGACATAACCAAATTAGATCTACCTCCTTAAATGTAGGATCGGGCTACCGGTAAGCCGCATAATTATTGTCAATCTACGTAGCCACTACGATGAAAAACGATCGGGCCGTCAAAGATACAGATGGAACGCACGCCGAGAGGTAAAATGGCCGTGCGTTCCACCTCCAACCAATGGGGACAGAGCCCCATTAGTCCTCCGTCATGCGTCACCGGAAGTAGGTAGATGGAGCGCACGTCGCTCAGAGATGACCGCGCGCTCCATCTACAGCCAATCAGGGGCCACCGCCGCTTCATACAGTGGGGACGTAGAGGTAACATATGCCTTCCCCCATTCGGTCAGCTGACCCTGTAAAAGCGCAGTGCCATTCATTGATAAATCCAGCATCCAATATATTTGAACAAGATGGGCAGCAATTGGGGATAAGTAATTGCAGACCTCATATATATATGTAATGACGGTCGTAGGGATATCGAAATATATGTCCGCCGGATAGTTACTTAATTAACCCTATTAATCACAGGATATAGAGGAGGGGCAAGAAACCATAAGATCTTTGCGATCTGGATCTATCAATAAATACATATAATAACCGATCACTGTAATGGCATCATGGTGCCAAATGCACTTATCATGCACCGGCCACTTCATAGTTTTAACAGGACATCTTTAATGGTGAACTACCACATATTAATAAATAACGGTGTATTGTCCATCGATGCTATGTTAATGGTGCAAAACCGGATATTGAATTGGATGTCATATGGGTAATAGATAAGTGTCACCCCTAAGATAAACACGAATATGACACTTTACGTGTCGATAATAAATTCTATCCATTATAATAGGATCAAGTGCATGGGAGTATATCGAACATTTCCAATAGCGTCTGTATAAACCCAAAACTATCGATCTATAGAAAACATGTAAAAGCGAGTTTCTCATTCAAGCCCCTAGGGGACTGGGACCGCAACCGATGAATCCATTCGGCTTCCTTCTGTAGGATCTTACGGTCCCAGTCTCCTCTCCTAGGGGATGGTCTGATGATCTCTAAGGCCGCGAATTTAAGTGATTTTGGATCCCCCCTTATGGCATTCCCAGATATGGTTAGCTACAGGGGTTTCTTTCCGCTTTTTAATATCATTGATATGCTCAAGGATACGTCTACGGAAATCTCTAAAGGTTTTTCCCACATAGTCAAGCGGGCATGTACACTGCGCCAAATAAATCACTCCTTTGCTCCTACAATTGGAAAAATCTCTGATGGCATAATTAATACCAGTCGCCGAACAAATGTTGATTTTTGTGTTGTTGATATAGCTGCAGGCCATGCATGCCCCACAGCGGAACGTTCCCAATGGCTTACGATCCAGCCATGTGCCCTCAGGGGTTGGTCGTACGTAATGACTATGTACTAAGCGATCCCGAAGACTCCGGCCCCGCCTAAAGGTAATGCTCGGGCGTGAGGGAAGCACATCGGCAACCCCAGGGTCCATCAGAAGGATAGGCCAGTATTTAGTGATAATTTTTCGGACCTCCTTATTCATGGTGTCATAGGTAGAGATAATCCTCATAATGTCACCATCTTTGTTATTTAAATCCCTTGGTACCAATAGTGTCTCGCGATCCCTAGAGACCGCACTCTGGAAAGCTTCCCGGAGTACACTCTGTGGGTAACCCCTAGTTTTGAAACGATCTTGTAGTTTTCTTGACTCTTGATAAAAACTATCATGATTAGAACAGTTTCTTTTCATACGCAAGTATTTCCCTCGTGGAATACCCCTTTTAAGACTCATGGGGTGATGACTCTCCCAGTGAAGGAGGCTGTTGGTGGCGGTTTCTTTCCTAAAAGTGGAGGTAACTAGTCTATCTCCTTTTTTGGTGATTCTGATATCCAAAAAGGTGAGAGACTCATGGTGGAACTCGGATGTGAACGCCAGACCTAAATCGTTGATATTAAGTGCCTTTACAAATAGCGCAAATTCCTCATCATTACCGTTCCATATTATGAACACATCATCGATGCATCTTGTCCATAGTGTGATCTTATCTACCCACCAGGTCTGTGTGTCTGGAAAAACCACTTTGTCCTCCCACCAGCCCAGGAAGAGATTAGCATACGATGGGGCACATGAACTCCCCATCGCTGTCCCCCTGAGCTAGTGGAAGACGCGCGTATCGAAAAGAAAAAAGTTATGAGTAAGAACAAATTCCAAAAGCGTCAACACAAAATCGTTGTGAAATCTATGTGAGACAGCCCTGGTTTTAAGGAAATCAGGGCGGGAATTTAGTGATTATGGGTCATATAGAGTACAAACACATGTGTGAACGCCTATTGAACGATCGTTGTTGTTATCGAGTACTGCCCTCTGACCCCACAGATATCTTTCTGAAAGAACTGGAAAATATTTTGAAGGATGGCCTCTCTAGAAAGGTCATTTCGGATGTGGAATACCGTTTTTTGTTGCCGAGCACACCCCAGATTGGATCGTAAGCCATTGGGAACGTTCCGCTGTGGGGCATGCATGGCCTGCAGCTATATCAACAACACAAAAATCAACATTTGTTCGGCGACTGGTATTAATTATGCCATCAGAGATTTTTCGAATTGTAGGAGCAAAGGAGTGATTTATTTGGCGCAGTGTACATGCCCGCTTGACTATGTGGGAAAAACCTTTAGAGAATTCCGTAGACGTATCCTTGAGCATATCAATGATATTAAAAAGCGGAAAGAAACCCCTGTAACTAACCATATCTGGGAATGCCATAAGGGGGATCCAAAATCACTTAAATTCGCGGCCTTAGAGATCATCAGACCATCCCCTAGGAGAGGAGACTGGGACCGTAAGATCCTACAGAAGGAAGCCGAATGGATTCATCGGTTGCGGTCCCAGTCCCCTAGGGGCTTGAATGAGAAACTCGCTTTTACATGTTTTCTATAGATCGATAGTTTTGGGTTTATACAGACGCTATTGGAAATGTTCGATATACTCCCATGCACTTGATCCTATTATAATGGATAGAATTTATTATCGACACGTAAAGTGTCATATTCGTGTTTATCTTAGGGGTGACATTTATCTATTACCCATATGACATCCAATTCAATATCCGGTTTTGCACCATTAACATAGCATCGACGGACAATACACCGTTATTTATTAATATGTGGTAGTTCACCATTAAAGATGTCCTGTTAAAACTATGAAGTGGCCGGTGCATGATAAGTGCATTTGGCACCATGATGCCATTACAGTGATCGGTTATTATATGTATTCATTGATAGATCCAGATCGCAAAGATCTTATGGTTTCTTGCCCCATCTCTATATCCTGTGATTAATAGGGTTAATTAAGTAACTATCTGGCGGACATATATTTCGATATCCCTACGACCGTCATTATATATATATGAGGTCTGCTATTACTTATCCCCAATTGCTGCCCATCTTGTTCAAATATATTGGATGCTGGATTTATCAATGAATGGCACTGCGCTTTTACAGGGTCAGCTGTTACCTCTACGTCCCCACTGTATGAAGCGGCGGTGGCCCCTGATTGGCTGTAGATGGAGCGCGCGGTCATCTCTGAGCGACGTGCGCTCCATCTACCTACTTCCGGTGACGCATGACAGAGGACTAATGGGGCTCTGTCCCCATTGGTTGGAGGTGGAACGCACGGCCATTTTACCTCTCGGCGTGCGTTCCATCTGTATCTTTGACGGCCCGATCGTTTTTCAGCGTAGTGGCTACGTAGATTGACAATAATTATGCGGCTTAGGCTACTTTCACACTAGCGCTCGATCGGATCCGTTCTGAACGGATCCGATCATAATAATGCAGACGGAGGCTCCGTTCAGAATGGATCCGTCTGCATTATTTTAGCATATAAAAGCTAAGTGTGAAAATAGCCTCGTACGGATCCGTCCAGACTTTCAATGTAAAGTCAATGGGGGACGGATCCGCCTGAAGATTGAGCCATATTGTGGCATCTTCAAACGGATCCGTCCCCATTGACTTACATTGTAAGTCTGGACGGATCCGCACGGATCCGCACGCCTCCGCACGGCCAGGCGGACACCCGAACGCTGCAAGCAGCGTTCAGCTGTCCGCCTGTCCGTGCGGAGGCGAGCGGAGCGGAGGCTGAATGCCGCCAGACTGATGCAGTCTGAGCGGATCCGCTCCATTCAGACTGCATCAGGGCTGGACGGCTGCGTTCGGGTCCGCTCGTGAGCCCCTTCAAACGGAGCTCACGAGCGGACACCCGAACGCTAGTGTGAAAGCAGCCTTACCGGTAGCCCGGTCCTACATTTAAGGAGGTAGATCTAATTTTGTTATGTCCCCCTTATTTAGGAGGACTTTTAGCAGGATTACTGTAACCTAGATTGGCCCCTCCCTATGGCAGGATCACATGATTAACACCAGCATCCCTGATTGGTCCCTTTAGTTGGGACAAGCCCCATCTGGCTATTTAGGGTCGGTGGGAACTCCACAGAAATTGGAGCTACAACATATCTTGCCCCCTGGAGGCCCTTTCAAGATGTTCACCTAGAACCGCTGACTTGGATATCCTTCCAGTGGACCAGCTAAGTATACTCTTTACTGGTGGGGAGTCTGTTTATCTTAACATAACCGCGTGCGGACTTTTGTATAGTCAGTTAATTGGTTTTGGTTGTGGCCTCCAGACTTATGATCCATCTTCATTGATATCTGTTGAACACTTTATGTGTTTGACTGACATGGTTTTTGTCCCCTGATGAACCCCTTCAATGAGAGGAAGGGGGGAAACGCGTCGGGACACGTGATTGTACAACCGATATCTTCTATATATACTATTACCCAGATATCCATATGGGATAGTATATAAAGGGCACCATAAGGATAGACAGCATAGGTACGTGGACGGAGTGTGCCTACCATCAAGACACATCTCCGGGCTGAGGAGGAGTTATAAAGGGATATCGTAGGGACAGATACTGTTATGGCACGGGTTGCCCTGATGCGTTCCTCCCCTTTTTCCCTCTCATATTGATCCGCTTGTCTGATCCTGCTCGTCCGTGTGTTAATTGGACTGTATTTGTGTTGTGTTTTGTTGCACTAGTCGTTCCTCTTCCAGGGAATTTTAACTGACCAAAATAAAGGTTAAATTTTAGGTAGTCGTACCTCAGTGATATTTATCTTTTAATAAGATTTGAATACAAGTAGACATTAAAACATTTTTAATTGAGCGAATGTATTTTAAACTGTATGCTTTGAATCCTTGTCCATGAAAAAAAACTAGGTGTGTTTCCTGAATACCAACCCCACCCCTTCATGCGGTTTTCTGGCAGTTGTTTACACTATATATACCCCCTTATGTACCTTAAGTTTGTATCCAATTATCCAACTTGTGGAAGGGGATCTTAATTCCCCGAAACGCGTTGTTTTATAATGATAACTTTTTAATTGGAATAACAGAAGTTTGACACTCAAGTTTGTCGTGACTGGGTTTTGGAGCACCGAAGAGCAGAATCTCTCTTTTCCTTCATCCTTCATCCTGCAGCTGCACACCCAAAAGGCAATCGTGTCTTGTTTGATATGACTTCAGTAGAGTTGTGCCTACCATAGCACAACCCTAAAAGGTGAGCCTCTTATCGCTAAGCATTTCTGTCCTATCCATAAACTATGACGTACTACCCTATTGTGCCCTATTTTCTTAAGCCCTAGGCTCATCCACTCCGCATTGAATACATCTGGTTTGTGTACTACAGAATGTTCACCTTATATATATAGCGAGAAATAAAACCTATATCTCACAAATCCCTCCTTTTGCTGGAAATAGACCAAGGGTGAATAGGCAAAGCAAGGTACTCTTCCAACGCTCTTAACAGCGAAGAGCTGGGCTTTCCTTTATGCTTCACCAGGTCCCCTCAACTCCCTCAACTTGCCTTCACCTTGTCCTATTTACCCCGCAACCATCAACAAGATTTTATTTACTTCAGGATGGAATAATCTTTGTCTTTGACAGGGGCACAGCACATATACATAATGTGGGCATTAAATATTTTTAAAAACAATTTTTCTAAAACGGAGAACTATATAACATCCTCTTAAAACCAAATGCTAAAAACATTGTAGTCGCTGAACCAGTTCCCAAAACATTGTTCTGGCCATGATGTGATTCATTTCTGACTTTTTCTAGTCAGTTCATTTGATAAAGTTCATCAGTTTCTTCAGATCATTAGTGATCCTTCTATCAGGGGCAATGTTGTCTGGAATGTAGATGCAGTAGGAACTTCCAACCATCTTGTAGACCCCTCCTTTTTCTGCTGTCAAGGACCAGTTGGTTCTGTAGAGTCATTTCCGGAAAAGAGCTCAGTTGTTCCGCCATTCCCTTCACAGCATCACAGGTGTAAATCACAAATCTCTGTTGATGACAATAGAGATGTTAACCCAATCTACATTTTTTTATTGCTACTAATCATGGGAATTAATGACTCAAATCCTGTAGCTATCTGACTTTTAGCTTTAAATTAGTCAGAAACTCTTCTACAGACTCCTATGGCATCCATGTGAGTCAAAGGATGTAGGGAGTGACCTCCTTAGTCGTGACCGGACATTGTGTTGCTTACTGATTTGATCTCACTCAGGAGGTGAGAATAGAATAAATGGCATCAGTACTTGATCATGAACAATGTCTTGGAGGGAAACCACCAAAGGGCTTTCCTGTATAAAATCCTGTCTCTAAAGCCAGTTTGTCTTCATATTTTTAAATTGGCCAAATATTTAATGCCAATTATAGGTAAGGATGTAGGAGCCAAAGATGCAACTGAACTTGGAGGTTTTTCCCTGACCAACATTGCAGGATTACACTCATTATGTTTACAACTGTTTGGTGGTGTTCCCTTCAGGACATACTTTGCTACAAACCTTCACATTAACTGACTCTAGAGGTAGTTTCCACTGGTTTATATTCCCAAGTTAACACTTCAGACTAATGCTCCATTCTGTTAATCTCCAATATCCACAGTTGGTATGCTGCATCTGGAGCTGTTGGGGAAATAGAGACCTAATCTAGGGGCATTCCCAAAGAGTACTTCATAAGGACTTAGGCCTATCTTCCGGTCAGATGTGTACCGGATGGAGAAAAGCCCCAGGGGTAGGTACTCTTACCTCAGTCAGTATCTTTTAGCTGTAGCCTTTGCTACAGGCCAAATCTCTGAATATCCTGGAAAGAGATCAATACAGCCACAGACATATTCACACTGTTCTACCTTTGTTCTGAATGTAGCAAATCTGCAGTCTCTGAAATGGGTAAGATGACCTTGGCATATGCCTTACTGGAACTACCATAGTTTTCCCATCATTATTACAGCATTCACCTTTAACTAACCTAGTGGCAGCATTGTTGAACGCAGGAGCCATCCACCACAGAACCCAATCACACCTTCTCTCTCTTGATTTGCCCATGTTCTAAATCCATCCTCTTTAGGTAGAGTGCCTTTTTGAAAAGTTTCTTACCAACTATACAGAGTCCATTCTCAATCATCACTTCTACCTTTATCATTTGATGTTTCCTTTCAGCCCTTGTAGCCTGTATCTGAAAAAGACAAACTTTTGGAAGTCCACTGGCCCTAAGCCATCTTGTATCACACAGACTTCCACTTAGTGTAGGCTTCAGGTAATACCTTCTCCGGCAGCATCAGGGCATCAAACATCTTTCATACACTCAGCATTCATTATTGATTGGCTTACCCATGGATCAAAAAAAATCTCTGCTTCACCAGATTAGACCATAATAATGAGTGATACCGAAGGCATATCTGGCTTAATATTGATGTTAGCAGTCTTACCCTCAGCCATCTTACAAACCTCAGCGAGTTTCTTCAGCTCTGTCTCCTGCACTAACATTGCTGGAGGGAGTGGTTCTTTCTTGACAACATCAGATTAAGTAGGAACAGCATCTCCTGTCCGAGATGATCCATCTTCCAAGAAACTGAAATTATCTACCAGAAACTCACAAATTTGGTTATTAATTGGAGACAGTCAAGTGAATTTTTATTTAGAGGTGGGAAAGAACTACTACTCCCTCCCCACAAAATGCTTTCAACTTTTTTAAATGAAACATTTTCCTCTCTCTTGCATTAGCTGTGCCGCTGTTAACATCTCCTCATTATATCCTGTGACATTAAAATTGCCCCATTTTTGTGGTTATATACAGATCAAACGGTATCTGATTACTATCGAACCCGCTTGAGCAGTTACCCAAAGATTTAACAATTATCTAATCACTACCGAACCTACAATTCCTTTGGTGAAGACCCCTGCTCCTATTTACCTCTGTAGGGATACAAAATCTTAATAACTTCCAATTGCTTATTATTTTTCATAATAGGGACACACAGTCCTAAAGATATGCAGCCATTATCAACCCTTTGGAACTCATATAGTCTTAAAGATATCCAAGTGATATCTTATCCTACGGAACACACCGTTTTAAAGATATTCGGCTGCTATCTAACCTAATTAGGGTACACACACTACTATGCAATTGGTGTTAATCCTACTCAATTCCCAGGGGGTTCACTACTCATGAATCTCCAAAAACTCTCATCACAGCTTGGCTTAGGTCCAATTCTAAGTCACGGCTATCCGACTCAGCTGTCTATCAATTCCCGCTTAGTTTCAGCACGTCCTACCACATGAAAAGCCACACAAAGAAGGAATATTGAAATGGGTTCTTTCATTCTAAAGGACAGATCAGCTAAAATTGTAACCCTTCTATAGCAAAAACACCAATTCAACTCTTGAGAATCTACTTGGGCAAAAGGCTCAGAAAGGGTATTGTAAGAATAAGACTTCTTACCTTTGCTGCAGCTTGTGACCTCGTGTCATGGTTTTGCGCAAGTCCTCTTGTGGCGTTTGAATCTGAAGTTATGCAAGCTTTCTGTCCAACCAGGGATGCCAAAAATGTTATTGTAATACATGCGATTCTCATCTTCTTTGTGTGGTGCCAAATCAATTAAAAGTATAAGTATGTACGTACCATACTGTTTTCATAATGAGACCAGACACACCAGTTGGTTTCATGAAAGCATCTCCTCATCCCCCTGAGCCAGTAGAGACCCTTTATTCAAGTTACATTCACTTAAATAATAGACATGACATTACAAAAGGAGTGTTCCTTAAGAAGAGACCCTTGGCTCCTTAAAGGGACACTGACAGGCCCAATTAGCATATTTAGGTATATATATAAAGTCTATTAAAATCATCTAAGTATCCCCCTGTCCACCTTATAAATACCAAAATATAAAGTTTTATAACCTGCTTGTCCGGTCACCAATCTGCCCAAGGGGCGGCGTTTCATCTCAAAATGCGCCCAGCCAGCTGCTCCCAACTGCTGTTCTGAAGCCCCGCCCAGCTCATCAATATTCACTTCGCTGGGCGGCGGCTACAACTCTCCCGACTCAAGTGCCCGGCGCATGCGCATAAAGCAGGGGCTGCAGCGCTCTGTACGCAGGCGCGATGTGACCCCGGCCGGGCGCATGCGCTGAAGATTGGACGGAGGACGTGCCCAGAGGATTAAATGGGCCGTGCGCAGGATCTTGAGTCGGGAGAGTTGTAGCCACCGCCCAGCGAAGTGAATATTGATGAGCTGGGCGGGGCTTCAGAACGGCAGTTGGGAGCGGCTGGCTGGGCGCATTTTGAGATGAAACGCCGCCCCTTGGGCAGATTGGAGACTGGACAAGCAGGTTATAAAACTTTATATTTCGGTATTTATAAGGTGGACAGGGGGGATACTTAGATAATTTTAATAGACTTTATAAGACCTGTACTGACATATATATACCTAAATGAGCTAATTGGGCCTGTCAGTGTCCCTTTAACCTGATAGGAGTGGTTTCAGCAACTTCAACTCTAAGTTCATAGGTAGATTTGAAAACTGCAACCTAATCCCCCCTTTCCCCTCCCCTAGTGACCTTAAGACAAAGGAATGCACACATGGCTCATACATCTGGTTTGTGGCCATCTAGTGGACGAAAATGTGTACTACAGAATGTTCACCTTCTATATAAAGAAATAAAACCTATTTCTCACAGTTTGTATTTGGTCAGTATTTTTTTATCAGTATTTGTAAGCCAAAAACAACAATGGATTCAAAACAGAGATAAAGGAGGTCATTTATCAAACAGAAATACACCAGAACTTCCCACATCCCACATAAGTCATGGGCAATGGCGCTCACAGGCAGCGACCAACTAACTACACAGCATATCTCTATAGTAGTCCATTTATGCATTCCTCAGAAGTTCTAAAAAACGCCCCTACTTTTTGACCGGTGGCGAGGGTCTAACAGTGTAGATAGCCAGAATTCATCCTTCTGCCAAATCCTGACAATGCGGCTGTCATTACGCAAACAAGAAAGCACGCATCTGGCCATTTGCACAAGAGACTCGGAGAGCCTCCCTGCCTCCATCTCCACTGCATACTGTCATGGTCTGTCGGGGTCATCTCCTCATCTTCCTCATCGCTCTCCAGCTTATGTCTTCCTTCTCGTCCTCATCCTCCATAGTGCTCAGGTGGCCGTGAGATGTAGGTACCACGTTTTCTGTTCCCTCGCCAATCATATTTGTGATCATCTCCAGGACATGAAGTGAAATTAAATGATTCATCCCGTAGATCTGCCAACTGAAAAATAAAGTGAATTTAAAAAACAATGAGACTGGCTCACAGTATTTTTGCATTTATTACAAATATTAAAATTATTACAATTGTTAAAATGTATTTACCTACTAAATGTTATTATACATATCCTAATTGCATGTCAACATATCAGTATGGTTATATAGGTACTTTAAATGCAGAGCTCACGCATATACCTAAATGACAGGAGTACTCCAAATATGACCTCTTGATTTTACTACGTGGTGTCTGTCTGCAGCTATAAATGTTCAGATAATTATATGTTAACTTGCCGATAATCTGAGCACAAGTCGTTCACAAAATGTTCAGTTTGCGGTCACCGGTACGAGGTCTTGACATCCAAACATTACTTGATGCTATGGCCGGACCCCCTTCGATCGGCGTTAGTTTCCTACCTCCTGCCACGAGGTAGTCACTCGGCTTGTCCTTCTCGGTGTCTCACGTGACCTGACCTGAGAATGGTTTCCAGGTCAGTGATGTCATCCACCTGCGCCGATCGGAGTAGCGGAGATCGATGTAGCAGAGCCGCGCCGGTGCAGGATTCATTTCTTATTCAATAAAAACGTTGAACGATAGTGCACCAATTGATATAAGTCAGTCCACTATGATGGTATTATACCACTGCCGGTACCGCGCTCACTCACAGAATGGCTCCAGATGAAATGAACAAAAGTCTTTTAAGCAGAGACAGAGATAACGCACCACTAGCTGGGTCCAGTTCACACTAGTTCGCACTAGACGCGTTTCGGAACCGTTGCTGGTGTAGCTTCTCTAAATTGTTTATTGTTATCTTGACAAATAAAGTGGCCTCCTCAAAAGGCCTGAACAAATGGTACATGTCACGCATGAGCTGCCAATAGCTAACATGGAAGTGACACCGGGGAGTAGACTTGTCCATCTGCTGCATTAAGAAATAGTTGTATTGGATAACACTGATATAATGCTGTCAGTGTCATCTAATACGTTCCAGAACTGTAAGGGTTACAGAACATCAAAAAATCTATATAATGCTATGTGACCCCGGCAGTGCTGGGAGTTTAGGCCGAGTGCCTCGCTGCAAGTCCGCAGCAAGACACTCGCTCATCTGAAAGGGGCCTAAATGAGTGGCACGGTTTTCCCAGGCCACTTTATGGTGACGATCCATGTGTTGACGCAGGGCCGTCGTGCCAACATTAGCACCCTGGCCACGCCTCACCATCTGCCCACATATCCTACATATCGCCACGATAATATCCCCCAGCGACTTGTTGAAAAATGTCCGCACTACCACTGAGTGATGTCTGCCTGCCACTGCTTTTATGAATCCATGCATTGCTAGTGTGCTCCTCACAGGTAGTCTCCTGAATAGCAGATAGTGTACCCCTCCCGTGTTTGGCTGCAGATCTCCCACTGCTTCCACTCTACTGTTCCATTGGCATGCTGCCACCCTCAACCCCTAATAATGCACCCTCTTCACCTGGCTCCTACAAGCATTCCTACATCATCATCTACATAAATTTGGTCGTCACTTGTATCATCGTGACCTGTCTCTTGCACATGTCCCTGCTTCCACCCGACTGTCATCATCGGTAGATGCAAGCCTAGAGGAGTCCACAGTCTCCAAGTCTGTGCTGGCCTGTAACTGCTGACCGTCCTCACCAAGCTCATCCTCACTGAAAAGCGGAGCAGAACCAGCAGCTATCATTACTTGGCTAGGAGAAGGAGCAGCAAAAGCAAGAGGCAGGTTCAGGACACGTGAGGGCACAGAGGCAATTCCTGAACCATGTCAACTAAGTGTAAGGATGTGAGGCAAGGGACCTTAAATGTATTATTCTGTGTTATGTTGTTATTGCATAATTACTGCAACATCTTACCTTGGTCAGTAGATGGCAACAAAGCATAAGGTGGTAAAAGTCTATATTGGAGTTGCCTATTAGAGGAATACTATTAACCTATTTAGTTTGTAAGGTAGGAAGATAGCTAACTCAAGTGTGATAGCAAACTGCAAATGCAGGTTTGACACTGCACTGAGCAAATCACTTATTGCCTGTGTAAGGGGAGGAGGTTTCTGGAGGAGCAGGAAGTACCCAGACGGAGGCTGTGCTTGATGGGTTGTTCCTAGATTGTACAGGCTTTGTTGAGTAGCTCACAGCAGCCCATATATTCTGGCCAGTTCAGCAGTCAAATGCCTAGAATGTACAGAGTTCTTTGAGTTTTGCACTGCAGCTCATACATTGTAGCTGCTTCAGAGCTTTAAATTCCTAGAATGTATAGGCGCCTTTGATTCTTCTCCATGCAGCCTGTACATATTAGACTGTTCTTTGCTGAAGAGCCTAGAATATGCAGCATCCTTGGAAAGTCTAATTACCTGTACATTCTAACTTAACTTAATTTTTACTGAAATTCAGATTGAAGGCAATTCGTTTCAATTAGCTTAACACAAAATACAAATATAGATTTTTACCCAATAAGAAATAAAAAGTAGATTTAATATATAATGGACAAGATGAATGCTGCCGATTAAGCATTTTATTTTAGTTTGACTGTGCTTTTCATAGCATGACGTTTCTTCCCTGCATCATGATGAAATATTGGAAATATGATGTTTAATGTGGTGAGCAGGGAAAGCATTCCTTCAGGAGTGCTCAAGTTCCCAGTAATGAACAAGCTAAAATGTATGTACCGACGATCAAAGGAGCCGATACATTTTAGGCACCTCACTACTGAACAGGCTACAGTATGTGGGCTGCAGGGAGAACCTCAAAAGAGCTAGTATATAGTCCATTATGGCTCCTTTGAGGTTCTCCCTGCAGACCCTATATTGTGGCCTGTATATGAAGTGCTCAGAATATATGAGGTGTTCCTGCAGACCCTATGGTAGGGTGGCCAGACGTCCAGATTTAGGCCGGACTGTCCGGTTTTTAGACTCCTGGTCCTCCGTCCAGCGCAATGCCAGAATAGACGGCCAGAAGTCCTTCTTTTTAAGAACGGTACCGCGGCGCTCAGACATGGTCATTTCAAGGAGGCAGGGCCATGTTTGGATCACACTGTGACTGGCTGCGCTCTTAAGTGACGTCAAGCTGCATTGGCCAATTAATTCTGGTTTGTGCTGGAGCCTGGCGGGAACTAGTCGGCAACAGAGGAGCGCGAATCGCAATGGGACGGGACCGTCACGGGTGTTCAGCTGTGGACTGCTGTGGCGGTTCTGCCAGTCACAATGACAGCACTTCTCTGCCACTGCCCTCTGCCCACTAGTGCCAAGCTTTAACTGTGCCACTCATCCCATCATCGGCTGCCTCGCATCTCCGCTCTCTCTCTCTACCAGGAACTGGGATCTTTGGTGGTTGGATATAGCCTGCCCAATTAATCAAATTGAAGGCCCTAGATGGGACCCTTGAAATAATTTCAACAAAATTGACCATAAAGAAATTCCTTTAGGGGTCCCAACCCAATATATGTACAAATTAAAACTACATCTTTATTTTTTCATCCTTAAAACATTATAAATGTGAATAAAGGAAAATCATGTGCAAATAAAACTATCAGAGGACAGTGGAACAGGGTCACCAATGGTTATTATTAATAACTGGAGCGAGGGAAACAGTGGCATGCCCAGGGTGTTTGGCACCAGGGGCGGGTCATTTCTCTGCCCCCCCCCCCAATACTTGACCACATACCTCTTACATCCAGGGACATCTCCTGTCATGTAGACCTTCTCTTTCCTCTTCTCCTCTGTTAGACTGCCATGACAAATTCTTTCAGCCACATCTCGTCTCTACAGAGTTTGTAACACAGACACGTTAGATTTCTCAATTTTTCCATCAACCTCCCCATCCTGGTTTCCCCACAGTGTCATCCTGCTGCCACTCCCAATACTGTGCCAGTTGTGCTCCCCAATGTCCCAGGTACTATACTGCTGAAAAAATAGTGACCCTAATAGACATAATTGGGGTCATTTATAAAACTGGTTTAAAGTAGAACTGGATTTCCAAAAGAGCTGTCAAATATGAAAGGTGGAATCTGATTGGCTGCTATGGGCAACTAAGCCAGTTCTACTTTACACCAGTTTGATAAATTGTCCCTATTGTGTCTACAGCAGCTATAATGTCCTCTAGAGTGCCCACAGTAATAATAACAACCTATATTGTGTTCCAGGTAATAATCCCTGTATAGTGTCCCCAAAAATAATAGAATGGCCCCTACAGTGCTTCCCCAATAGCAACGTCCCCCACGCTGCCCCCACACAGTAGTATCCCCCATACTGCCACCACACAGTAGTGTCCCCCACACAGTAGTGTCCCCCACACTGCCCCCCACACAGTAGTGGCCCCCACACAGTAGTGTCCAACACACTGCCCCCACACAGTAGTGTTTCCCACACTGTCCCCCACACAGTAGTGTACCCCACACTGCCCCCATACAGTAGTGTCCCCCACACTGGCCCCATACAGTAGTGTCCCCCACGCTGCCCCCACACAGTAGTGCCCCCCACACAGTACTGTCCCCCACATTGCCCATATAGTAATTTTCCCCCCACATAGTAATCCCTCCCATAATAATTTGAACCCACACAGTATCCCACCATATCCTCCCCTATGTCCTCCTGTGTGCACCCCCCTCATGCCCCCCAAAGTTGGCACATAAAATAAAAAAATTGCCCCCACACAGTATCCCACCATATTTTCCCCCCATACGTCCTCCTGTGTGCACCCCAGCCCCCTCATGTCCCCCAAAGTTGGCACATAAAATAAAAAAATAAAAAGTTAAATACTTACCCGCGCTTGCTCGCAGAGTCCTGGCACTTTGCTGCTGAGCCCCAGCACAGGCATGCGCGATGATGTAATTACGTGCACCTGCGCCGGGATTTCACTACCACATAGGCTTCAGGCTCCGCTCCCTGCCCTGCCGCAGTATGTGGGTGTCAGTGCTTCAGCAATGAGCGCTTCCATCTGTATTGATGGAAGCGCTCATTGCTTCTGGGCCTGCTGGCACCCCGGTGAGAGCCGGCACCTGGGGTGGACCGCCCCCGGGCATGCCACTGGAGGGAAATATTTGTGTTTAAATAAACACTATTTTTATTTAGTTTGTGTGGTGTTGTTATTATGAGTATTTATTCACTGTCACACCTCTTAGAGTCTATATAGCGGTATATAGCGCTTTCTTTATACACTCTCTGCTACTACTCAGCAGATATCATATTGGGTGGGGGTGTAAATACACCAGTTGTATTTGGTCTGAGATGTGTGCTACCCATGCAGTGGCGTAGGGATCACCATAGCAACCATAGCAGTGGCTATGGGGCCCTACGCCACTGGGGGCCCGTCCGGACTGCATTCAGTTTTTTTTTTTAACACAGGCAGCCAGGTGGGGCGGGGCTTGGGCGGTCCGTGGCTGTAGTGGGCGGGGCTTGGGCGGTCCACGGCTCGGGCCTGGCTGGGGGGAAGCCAAGGAAGGAGTAGTCAGGTCAGGACAGGAGCAGGCGGGCCCAGGGCGCACTGCCGCACAAGCAGAAGATGAGGTAGGCAGTGGAGAGGGGGCATATAACATGTACATGTAAGTTAAAAACCAATATACAAATCCATAAGGGACAGACCACAGCGATCAGTATGTATTGTCACTACACTATGGTGTTCCTTAGAGTTCCCTTTATAGTCAGAATACTTACTACTATGAGAGCCTGGCTGGTATCCATGTCTTATGTTATGCCCAAATTAACAGTCAACGATACCTATAATATTGTTCATGAAGCAGATCTGCATTAGTGGGACTGTGGATTCCCATACGCTGGTAACATGGAAGTCATCCTAACAATCAGATTTGCACAATGAGAGAATGTCATACTGCACTAATGTACATAAAATCAGCAAGTGGATTTTCCTCTGTATATATTCCACTGACAGAATACAGTAGCTGTATCACTTCATCCTTGTACCCTGCTCTGATTGTTCCTACAAAGAGTGAAATGTTACAATGTGATGCATATCTGCTAATTTCCACGTCTGTTCTGCCACTTTGAGGCAGATAAATCACATATCTGGTGTACGCAGCCTAGGTGCCATCAATACCATGCAGGCACAGGACCTTTATCGAATACATACTGCTTTAAGTGAAGCCAGTATTTTACCGACGACTTCCAGGTGACAAAGCAGATGCTGAAAATGCCTCACCGTTACAATCAGACGCCACTTCTTATATTACCACTAATGTTATATTAGGGTTTTATTGGTTATGCAATCACCTAATGTCATTTTTAAAGCGGATCTAAAGATTGTGCTTATATTGTGATTTACATATGTATCAAATGATAAACCAGTGATGTAAGGCTGTATTCACATTAGCCTTTGAATGTGGCCATCACATTAAATCTTTTAACAGCTGAACCTGCCAATTTCCATGCGTTAAGCCAACCATCTAATGTGTATGCAGCCTCTTGACTTTCCCCTAATGACTGATGTTGGGAGAAATAAGGATCGGGAACATTGGATTTCAACTGTCCAATCGTTTTGTTCTCCCCCCTCCTCATTGGCTACTTATGCATTCTTGGCCAAGCTAGAACTCAACAGAGTTACATCACACATATACAGTATAGTACAGTGATGCCCAACCTGCGGCCCGCAAAGCCGTGTCATGCGGCCCGCGCAGTGACCAAACTTTATCAGCGCAGGGCGCGCTGCGAACGGCACAGGCAGCAAAGCGATGCTGCCTGTGCCTGCAATCTCCCCGCCCAGCGCCGCCTCCTAGCTAATTTATTCACTGCACTTGCCTCTGTGAAATTGAAGAGAAGCGCCATAATCTCGCACAGGAGCACTGGCAGAGGCCTCGAAGTGCGCATGCACCGTCTTCCTGGCCTCTGCCAGTGCACCTGTGCGAGATTACGGCGCTTCTCTTCAATTTCACAGAGGCAAGTGCAGTGAGAAAATTAGCTAGGAAGCGGCTCTGGGTGGGGGGCGATATCTGTGGACCACACTGAAGGGGGTGGGGGGATATCTGTGGACGACACTGAAGGGGGGGGATCTGTGGACGACACTGAAGGGGGGGATCTGTGGACGACACTGAAGGGGGGGGGGATCTGTGGACGACACTGAAGGGGGGGGGATCTGTGGACGACACTGAAGGGGGGGATCTGTGGACGACACTTGGGGGGGGATCTGTGGACGACACTTGGGGGGGGGATCTGTGGACGACACTTGGGGGGGGATCTGTGGACGACACTTGGGGGGGGGGATCTGTGGACGACACTTGGGGGGGGGATCTGTGGACGACACTTGGGGGGGGATCTGTGGACGACACTTGGGGGGGGATCTGTGGACGACACTTGGGGGGGGGATCTGTGGACGACACTTGGGGGGATGTTGGGGTGGGAGATCCGGGAGGAGTGTTTGGGTGGGAGGTCCAATAGGTATGTGGGGGTGGGAGATCCGGGAGGGGGGGCCCATAATTTTTTTGCTATGGGGCCCAGTCATTTCTATCTACGCCCCTGTACCCATGCTATTCTATAACCATGATAATTCTACTAATTGTCAGTGCTGTTCAGATAGACCACATTATCTGACAGTCTGTTATCATACAGCTTCATTATTCTTGTAAGCTGCATTCTCTTTTCAATTGCCTTGCATATCATAAACGCACACTGCTGAATACATATTCATACAAGCCTACATTGCTCAGTCTGATACAATGTGGCTACCAGATCAAGCACACTGATACAGCGTGTCTTCTATACACACACAATTTAAGCACTGGGTGTCTATATCACACACCTACTATTGCACATATGCCCTCTCACTGTCCCTGTATTGATTAATTTAAACCCTCCACTGTCCTCTGCCTAAAACTAAATGCACTACACCACCCCTCCCGACATGTTTTGCCACATGTGTGGCTTCGTCAGGGGAGATAAAGGTACTGGCGTCCGCACACTTGACATAGCCCTGATAAATAAACATTCATTCCATCAACCACTCGCTGTCCCTCTTACCATGAATGACAGGCAGTCAGTGTGACGCCTGCGCTCCAGCCCCTCTACCTGTCTCCTACTCACTCCAGCTCTGCCCCCTCCCTTTTCTCTGTGCTCACCGCGCTATATTCAATGAGGGGGGAGCTAGGCTGAATAAATTCCTTATACATTCAACTCGTTTATACTAGAGTACCTCAGCATATACATTGTGTCTACAAGTAGACTGCTCAGGGATTTTGGGGCATCTATAAGCTTTATTACAGTATAAATGAGGGACATACTTATACAGTACCTGATTAAATACAGATGTAACCTACATTATTTTATACATGATTGAATTTGATATAAACTACCTTAACTTATACTTATACAATACCTGATTAAACATGAACTACGTTATTTGATACATGATTGGATTTGATATAAACTACATTAACCCCATATCCAATGGGGCAAAAAAGATGTGAAAGTATAATTAAACATAATTAAATAAAATTGAAAAATTTATCCTATATATTTAATTCATTATAAACTCAAAACACTTTATTATACACAAATTAATGTGATTACAGTGAACTCAATTTGTGTTACAGAGTTAATTCAATAATCTATTATATTACCAAATTAATCTATATATCCTATTTAACATATCTATTATGATGTAACGTCAATTCATAATTGTTTGATATATTCATAAATTATTTTTTACATGATCATGCTATTGTGTATTGTGATGTTCACTGCTACTTGATATTGCTTATGGTATTGTAATAATGAATAATGAATTTATTTAACCGTATAAAATTATTTATAACACTATTTTAATAAATCATACTCAATCATGTTATTTTTATATTATATTGAATCACGGTTTTATATGGAAACCCGGGGATAATGAAAACCAATTGTGCAGGCCTATTTAACATAATTTATCCAAACTTATCACTACCAAAATGTATTTATTAATTATATCTATCCGTTTTATTCTTAAGAAGTTCCTTAAATAAAGGCCGCATATGAAAATCCCTCATTTAGGCCTTTTGGACTTAAGGTTTGTAGTCTATAGATCTATCTTGCAGGTTGTTGTAGGTTATTATTATGGGCATATGCAATATGTCTGTAAAGAGAAGTATCCTTTTTTGTATTTATGGTACTGATATGTCCTGATATTCTTCTTCTTAGTTCCTGCACCGTTTTGCCCACATATAGTTTCAGACAGGTACAGGATGCCATATATACTATCCCACTACTTCGACAATAAAAAAAAATCTCGAATGACATATTTACACCCATCCACCGGGTTTTTGAATTTCTTGATCTTGAGTAAATATTTACATAGAGTACAGTTCCCCACATAGGAATGACACCGTAATTTTTGATTTTAACCAAGATTCATTACTCAATTGCATTTTAGGGAGGAAGCTATTAACTAAATTGTCCGTAAGATTTTGTCCTCTTCTATAGGTTACACTGGGATATGGTGATAATACCACACTCAGGGACGAATCACTGGTAAGTATTTTCCAATGTTTTTTCAAGATGTTCATTATTTGTTGGTGGTTACCGTCGTATGTTCCAATGCATCTTATTACTTTGGTTCATGTGTACGGTCATTCCTATTTTTGTGATAAGAGATCCTCTCTCTTCAGACTCTTCCATCGGTTGTAAACCTTTTTAAGGGTTTTCCGTGGGTAACCTCTAGCCCTAAAGCATTTAAATAGATCATCTGCCTCTCTTTTAAAAGCCTCCTCCGTGGTACAGTTCCTCCTAGCTCTAAAATATTGCCCAACTGGTATTCCATTCTTTAGTGCTGTCGGGTGACAACTTGTTCAATGGAGGAGACTATTCGTTGAGGTAGGCTTATGATGCCCATCTCCATCTTTCTTTTATTTTTAAATCCAAAAAGCAAATTTCATTTGGGTGAATTTCAAAGGTAAAATGCATACATATGTCATTGATATTCAGTCTTTTAATAAATTCTACAAATTCAGGCTTTTCTCCTTCCCAGAACAACAGCACGTCGTCAATGAATCTTCCCAAAAATAAAATGTGACTTCGTAAATTATGAAAGTGTCTCTAAAAAATCAATTTTATCTTCGCATTTCCATAGAAAAAGATTAGCGAAAGTCGGTGCACAAGTGGTCCCCATCGCGGTACCTTTCGTCTGATGATAAAAGGTACCGTTGCATAGAAAATAATTGTGAGTGAGTATAAATCTCAACAAAATCAATATAGATTCATTGTGCTTGTGAAAACATGTGCTTTTTGTATCCAGAAAGTACTTTACTGCTTTAATGCCAATTTCATGTTTGATATTTCTGTAGAAGGACTCTACTGTACATCTAAGCTAGCTAAAAACGTGGATTTGGTCAAAGTAATAACAGTAATTTTTACAAGTACATTGCTTGTGTCGTTGATATATGAAAGTAATGATGTGACGAAAGGTCTCAATATAAAATCCTCGTATTTACTAGCAGGTTGAGTCAACGAGTCATTTCCTGAGACTATCGGTTGTCCCGGTATCGGTCTCTTATTTTTATGCACTTTTGGAAGTTCGTAGAAGTTTGCAATCTTTGGACTTTTATTGTACAGGAATTCAAATTCTTCTTTAGATATCAAGCACTGATCCCTGGCTGTCCTCAAATTTTTTTGTAGTTCACTCAGGTATTTATTTGTAGGGTTTCTCCCAAAATGTCATGTTTTTTTTTATCCACCAGACTTTCTACCATCTGATCATAATCTATCCTATCTTGGACCACTATATTACCTCCCTTGTCGCTTGATTTTATAACAATATTTTTATTTGCCTACAGTTCATCAAGTGCTTCAACTCCTCAGAGTTTCTCAGAATTTTATCAGTTTTTATTAGCAATTTCTCAATCTCTTGAGATACCAATTCTACAAAGGCTTCAATATTTTTATACTGTGAGAAGGGAGGCGTCCATCTGGATCTGGGTTTCAGATCTGTTAACGGAGAATCAATCTCAGAGACAAAGTCTTCACTCTCCATTTGAAGACTCTCCAGGGTCATCAGTGCTTGTTGTTCTTTCTGGATCAATTTACCTGTATTTAACGTTGTGTTTACAAATTGCTTGTGCAGTTCTAACTTTCGTGCAAAAATTTTTTATATTCTTCAACCAAGTAAATTTATCAACTCTTGGTGCTGGTGTAAATGTGAGACCTTTTTGTAGTAATTTAATTTGTGCCTCCGTTAAAGACAGTGTTGACAGATTTATAACCTGGGCCTTATTTGGTTCCTTAACCATTTTATCTGTCCTAGCCACACCTTTATAGTGGGCATGAATTTTCTCTGGTGTAGGGCCCAATCAGATCCCCATTATTTATCATTTTGCGTTGTACCCCCATTTTTCCCTATCTCTCAGTAGGACACCGTTCTGTCCTAAAAAAGGGGGGGGGCTGTGGATGCTACCGCAAACATATTTACATTTGGCTGCCTTGCTGATGTAGGGCCCAAGTTCTGCTGTACTGTCATACTGGAGGTATTTGTCCCTAAGTGCATTGATGACGCTGATTCTGGGACGTTCTGCATATTTGTTGTTTTTGACACTGTCTGGATGGTATTGCCCACCTGTTGTGGTACTTGTGCTCCAGCAACAGAAGTACTGGAGAACATAAATGCTGAATGTTTTTTTTAACACCATCCTTCCCAACAAGTTGGCAACAAAACTGAACAACTTGGGTCTCAGCTCACACCTGTGCAAATGGATACTGTATTTTCTTACAAGAAGACCACAAATCGTATGCATGGGTAAGCACTTCTTTTCCTCCTTAACACTAAACACTGGGGTACCCCAAGGCTGTGTGATGAGCCCTCTTCTTTAGTCCCTCTTCAAAAATGACTACAAACCTATTCACAATACCAATACCATTATAAAATTTGCAGATGACATGACCGTGATAGGCCTAATCTCCAACAATGATGAAACAGCCTATAGGAAAGAGGTTGAGAACCTAGAGAGATGGAGTAAGAACAACCTCATTCTCAATACCAAGAAAACAAAGGAGCTGATTCTGGATTTTACGAAGAATAAACTAAAGGGACACCATCCAATTAGCATAAATGGTGGAAATGCGGAGATAGTTTCAGATTCTTGGGAGTTCATATTAGTTAGGACCTGTCATGGATAAAAACCACAACAGAAATTACCAAAAAAGGCCTCCAGAGGCTTCATTTTCTGAGAAGTCTGAAGAAAGCACAACCCCCCAAAACAGCTGCTAGTCAATTTTTACAGGTGCACCATAGAATCTGTTATCACATAATGCATTACAGTGTGGTACTCTGGCTGCTCTTCTGAGGACAAGAAGACCCTCAAGCGCATCATCAGAATGGCTGGAAGAATCACTGGTAAAAATAATATAACAAAAACAAAGACAGGTGCACACTGCGGTCTTACTAACCATTGTACTGGTGTAAAATTGAGAGATTAGCCAACATATCCTGCTTGGAGGACATGTCTGAGCCCGAGCACCGCGCCAAGGTTTCTCAAGTAGCTCGGCACCTAATGCTAAACCTACCTGGGCCGTATGGGCAATACCAGGAGCCAGTGGGCAAATTACACAAGCGCAAGGTACGACTCACAGTCAATCTCCCAGTATTCTCCAGCATGTGACCATACATACAGTGGGAGGAGGGAGAGAGCTCTGATCCCCACCCAAGACTGGCTGATATAGCCCCAGCCTCACATGTGCACCAGAATGCTGCCTGTGGATAGAAATAAAGGCACATTCAGACTAGGAGTTTATAAACCTCCAAAAAATTTATTATGCAAACTATAGATTGGCGTGGTAATAAAAAGCAGGAAGTGATCAACCCCATATGCAGTGGTGCAGCTATACAAGGGGGGCAGATCCTGCACTTGTGGTCCGCTGCTAATGGCAATCCCCAGCAAAAATGCATACAATGGAGGATGCCTGCAGCGGACCACAAGTACCACAATGGACACCTTACACAGGATAGCAAATGTGTAGATGTGATAAACAGTAAAAAATAATGTAACAAAAACAAAGACAGGTGCACAGTGCCATTAGCAGTGGACCACAAGTGCAGGATCTGCTCTCTCCCCCCCCCCCCCTGTATAGATGCACAACTGCAAATGGGGTTTAGCACTTTTAAAAGCAGCTTTTAAAGAATCACTGGTTGACATCTTCACTGCTTGTTGCAGCAACAGAGCAAAAATTATCTGCGGGGATCCAACTCACCCCAGCCACAGCCTTTTCACTCCCCTCCGGTAGGCATCTTAGAGCCCTACATGTCTGCACCACTAGGCTAAAGAACAGCTTTTAATCCAAAGCAATCAGTCTCCTAAATGCTCCGAGACTATTGCCCCTTCCTAGGATAGAAACTACCACAGACTGAAAGTGACTGCTGCACACCGACAGTCTAACTTGAGTCCGTACAGTCGATAGGCTGAAAGCACAAGGATTGGACCACTGATTGACCGCCAGTAAGCGTGTGAGCGACCAGACCGGAACTACACACAGGGTAGTTTAACTGCCACCACCTCACAATTTATGGGAGCGAGGAACCCACTATGTAGATAACACAACCGAGTAGCTTTCTCTTCGGAGAGGCTAGGGTAAGTTTTTGCAGTGTTTGAAAACAGGCATATGGCTAGAGAAATAACTGGGAGGTCATTTATTATATATCTATATACAATACAAATTATCACGATGCACAGTAATTATTAACACAATAATCAAGGAAAGTATAGTCCAATAAACAAAAGGGAGAAAAGAAAGAAAATACTTAGTTTCCGCAGAAAAGATGTCTGTTGGTGAAATAGTCCGTTGCAGGGGTAAAGTCCAAGAAGCCTTTGTCCAGTGTAATATGCCTACAGCCCACAGGTTCTCTGGCTGAGGCCCTCTTTAGGTGTTAAAAGTGGAGAACTCCTTTAGCAGATTCTAGGTCTTTGTTATAAAGGGTCTCAGAATCAAGGCGGGGAATTGAGAGTCCGCCTGCTGGGCAGGCTGTATTCCTGAGGTGAATGTCAGTTCTGAAATATGGCATGTGCCATATCGTGGGATGTCTCCGCTGTACACAAGTAACACGCACATATTCACATTCCCCACAAAATATGGAGTTCAGGGATACCAAATATTACTATTATAACTGGTTCTATGATGGGGGTAACACCATAACTTTACCTGGGTACATCTTAGAGTTATGTTTGTCCTATGTCAGTGAATTCTGAGTGACACGATGATGTAATTTTTACGTCCGTAAGATGCATGGGCTCTCTTAAAAAGGTAAAAATCATATCTCAGATTCATGTTGCAGTCTGGGAAAACCTTGGTGCCGGCCTGTCTGCAGCAAGCCAGCTTACAGACCCCTTATGGCAGCGACACCAAATGTCTCCCCCCCAGGTGCAGTCTTCACACCTAGCTGTGATATCTCTGCAGACAGGGAAGTTCTTTTGTCAACCTGAGGAAGCCAGCTGTAATTGCATTATCTGCTGGGCATCTATTGACTGACTTGAACAAAAGGACTATGTTGTTCTCTGGGTACAACAGAAGGACAGAAGGAGACGCTCTGAATAATCAAATTGTAGGTTCTGGGGCCTATGGAAATAATTACTGTGTAATAGACCTACTGATCAATAAGGCAGAGTAATATTGATAATATTGGGAGGACAGTTCAATATTCTCGCGGATCATCCGTGACACCTCCCCCCGCGTCTGTGGCTAGACATCCGTCCGCAAGACGGTGGCGTCGCCGCTAACCTGCGCTGATCGGTCTGGATCGCTGTTGCACCGGGATAAGCCATCCGCATTTTGATGTCTGCTGCCTGCCCTGTGCTGGATGGTAAAATCGTACTGCTGCAGCGACAAGCTCCAACGTAGGAGCTTTCCGTTGGACCCCGCAGTACGGTTCAGCCAACTGAGAGGATTATGGTCCGTAATGATTGTGAAGGAGCGGCCATACAGATAGGATTGAAGCTTCTGCAGGGCCCACACAATCGCCAGACACTCCTTTTCTGTAGTTGAGTAGGAGACTTCTCGGGGAAGAAGTTTCCGGCTCAGGTACAGAAGAGGATGCTCGTCCCCTTTTCCATCCACCTGGCTTAAGACAGCGCCGAGACCGTAATCTGATGCGTCGGTTTGCACTATGAACCGACGGCTGAAATCTGGGGCTTGAAGCACAGGGGCGCTAGCTAACGCCTGCTTCAAGGCCCGGAAAGCGTTCTCACACTCAGGGGTCCACGTAACCACTTTCGGGTGCTTCTTACCAGTGGCATCCGTCAGGGGCTTCGCGATGGCACTATAGGCCGGTACAAACTTCCTACAGTAGCCCGCGGTCCCCAGGAATGCCTGAACCTGTCGCTTGGTGATAGGCCGAGGCCACGCTAAGATGGCGTCAACCTTTCCCGTGTCCGGTTTCAGGGTGTTCCCTCCCACTCGGTGCCCTAAATACTGGACTTCCGTCATGCCGATCTGACACTTACTTGGCTTAACTGCCAAATTGGCTGCAGCCAGCCGTTGCAGTACCTGGGACAGATGTTTGAGGTGTTCTTCCCAGGTGGGGCTAAACACCGCAATATCGTCCAAATATGCTGCAGCGAACGGTTGCATTTCCTCCAGCAGGTCGTTCATAGCCCGCTGGAACGTGGCAGGCGCATTTTTCACTCCAAAGGGCATCGTCGTAAATTCGAAGAGCCCGAAGGGAGTGATAAAGGCTGACTTCTGCCGCGCGTCCGGGGCAAGAGGGATCTGCCAGTACCCCCGGCTCAGATCCATGATTGATAGATAGCTGGCAGCCGCCAGCTTATCTAGCATCTCATCGATGCGAGGCATGGGGTAGGCGTCCGTAGTGGTTACAGCGTTCAACTTCCGGTAGTCCACGCAGAACCGCGTCGTCTTGTCTTTCTTGGGTACCAAGACGACGGGTGCCGCCCATGGACTACAGGACCGCTGAACGACCCCCAGTTCTAGCATTTCCCCCACCTCACGCGGCATGTCCGCCTGCACCTCCGGAGAGACGCGATAGGCGGATTGTTTGATGGGGGGATGTGCTCCGGTATCTAACCGGTGAGCGACCAGATTGGTCCGTCCCGGGATACCTGAGAAGGTCCGGTGGTACCGACCTAACACCTCCTGTAACTGCTCTCTCTGGGACGGGGAGAGCTGCGGGTTGACATTTATGTCCCCGTCCGTCTCCCGGGTGTCAGCCAGCAGATCTACCAGAGGGTCTGTCTCGCCCTGTTCTAACCGGCTGCACACTGGGAGTACATACTGGGTTCTATCGTGGTGAGCCTTCAGCATGTTAATGTGAAAGGCTTTCTGTTTTCTACCCCCCATGTTCACCAAGTATGTCAGGGGGTTTAAACGCTTCTCTATGGTGTATGGCCCCTCCCATGCCGCCTGTAACTTATTGTGCCGTATGGGGAGAAGGGCATAGACTTTGTCTCCAGTTTCAAATGCCCGGTCTCCTGCGGTGCGGTCGTACCATAGTTTCTGTTTGGCCTGGGCCTGGGCCAGATTCTCCGTTACCATGGCAGAGAGTGACTCCATTTTGTCTCTGAACTTCAGGACGTAATCCACTACAGAGACATCCGTGGGATCACCTTTGCCTTCCCACGTCTCTCGCATCAGCTGTAGTGGCCCTCGGACGTTCCTGCCATACAGGAGTTCAAACGGGGAGAACCCGGTGGACTCTTGCGGTACTTCCCTGTAGGCAAACAGCAGATGAGGCAGGTACCGTTCCCAGTCCCCACCCTGCGACTCAACGAATGTGGCCAGCATCTGCTTTAATGACGCATTAAAGCGCTCGCAGAGGCCGTTGGTTTGCGGGTGGTATGGACTGGAGACGAGGTGCGTCATCTGGATCTTTGCCGCCAGGGCGTCCATCAGTTCAGACATAAACTGGGGTCCCTGATCTGTGAGCATCTCCGCAGGGAACCCTACACGTGAAAATATGGAGATTAGCGCGTCTGCTACCTTGTCTGCCCTCAGGGAGGAGAGGGCGACCGCATCTGGGTAGCGAGTCGCGTAATCCACCAGTGTCAAGATGTACCTCTTGCTGCTGAGGCTGGGAATGGGCAGAGGTCCAATTATGTCGACTGCCACTCGGTGAAATGGCTCACTTATGATTGGCAGTGGACACAGGGGAGCCTTGCGCGGATTCCCAGCTCGTTTAACCTTCTGACAAACCGTACAGGAGCGACAATAATTGATGACATCTATCCTCATTCTAGGCCAGTAGAAATGCCCCTGAATACGGTCAAGTGTCCTGCGAATTCCTAGGTGCCCTGCCAAGGGGATGTCATGTGCGGATTTCAGCACATGCCCCCGGAAGGCACTAGGTACCACAAGCGACTTGGTACTCACGGTCATTTCGCCTTCGGTGGGTTGTATCGCCTCGCTATACAACTTCCCACCTTCCCAGTACACTTTGAACCCGCCCCATCCGCGAGGGGCTCAGCAGCCTGTTTTCTGAGACCCTCGAGGCTAGGATCGGTTTGAAGTGCGTGCTCGAAGGCCGCCTGATCCGTTTCAGCCAGCTGGCCCGTGGCGTATGAGGCCTGCGGCTGACAGTCACCCTCCCTGGGGTCAGAGGAGTGGGAGGAGGCCGGAGCCTCTTCCCCCTGTTCTGCGTTCAAGTTTTGGGTTGCCCGACTCCAAGTCACAGCTAGGACAGGTATGACTTCGGAGCAAGGCAGATTAGCATTTTCAATATCACATGTAGAAATCACATTAGCAGGTACATCATGCATATCATTAACATTAATATTGGATACATTCAACCCCTCTCCCCCAGACTTTTGCCCCCGGGTGCCAAGCACCTGGGTGGGGGCAGAGGGCGGACCCCCTTCTTGGGATCCCGAGGGGTTCGTGGCGGGTTCATAATAGGATACCAGCTTGCCTAGATCGGACCCCAACAAAACAGGAACTGGTAGCTGGTCTTGGATACCAACTACCTTTTCTTGAACACCCACCCCCCAGTCGATGGAAACCCGGGCTTGGGGAATGTGAGAAAGAGTGCCCCCCACCCCAGTGAGGGTGAGATACTTGTCTGGGATGATGTCCTTTGTGGGCACAAGGTGCGGACGCACCAGGGTGACATCGGCTCCCGTGTCCCGGAAACCGGTGACTAGCTGGTCATTTACTGTAACAAGCTGGTGATTGCTGGTGATGGGGTGAATCTCCTCCCCACCGGCGAACAAAACAGTTGAAGATGATGGTTCATGCTGGGATGCGCTGGCTGGCTGTGTCCATCGTGGGCGAGGTACAGGTGGTTCAGATGCTGGCTGTGGCTGTCTCCGCTCAGGACAGTTGAATTTCATATGTCCAGGCTTGCGGCAGTAGTGACAGGTGATTCCATTAGGTGCCCCAGGTCTGGAAGCAGTAGCTGCACTTGGTGGTCTCTGTGGTGGACGGCCCACAGAGGCAGGGGGGTCTGCCCTGACATTGGGCAGACCTCCTCTCCAGTGAGATGGTGCAGATTTACGCAGATCGGGCACTCGGGTTGTGACAAAAGTCTCAGCTAAGTCTGCAGCAGCGTTTGCTGATGCAGGCTTCCGTTCTAGCACAAATTGTCTCACATCCGCAGGGCAAATACAAAGAAGCTGGTCTAGCACCATCAAGTCCTCTAGGATGTCATAAGACCCTTTTGTTAGGCCTAAAGTCCAGTGGCGGAATGTAGTGCGTAAGCTGCTGACCACATCCGGATGAGTCCGTACGATCCTTTTGTAAGGACCTAAACCTTTTCCGATAGACTTCAGGGGTCAGCTGGTATTTAGCAATGATAGCGTTTTTTATGGCGGAATAATCTTCATCCTGCTCCATTGATAACTCCGCAAACGCGTCCAGCGCTTTGTAGCGCAACAGGGGTGTCAGGTGTCTGGCCCACTGCTCTTGGGGCAGACGATACTGACGGCAGGCTTTCTCAAAGGATCGCAAAAACAAGTCTATGTCAGTGTCCTTTTCAATGGGAGCAAATTTAAATTTTGCACTCACGTGTGATGCTGCTCCTTCTGCAGGAAAGTTGGGTGATGAGCTTCGGCTGGGTTGGTGTATTCTGGCCATGCTCAGTTCATGCCGACGTTGGCTTTCTGCAGCAGCGGCCTCCCTCTCAGCTCGGCGTTCTTCTCGCTCCGCCATGTACTGCAGGTACTTTACCGGGTCAGTGTCCATTAGTTTTTGGAGGGCCTGCTGCATCATAGGGTCCGTACAAATAGATAGTCTGGTACTGGCCGCTTCCGGGCGAGTACTTAAAGAAAAATTAGGATCCATACTGAAATACTGCGCTGGGGGGCCAACAGGGCCCGCAGGATGTTCCCCCTCCGAGTAGTCAGGATTCTCAGTCTCCGGTTCCTCAGGACTTGAGTCAGATGGGCCGGTGTCTCCCGCAGTAGACACATCCAACAGCCGCAGTTGTTGGTTATCCCATCGGAACAAGTCTTTTATCAGGTCGGTCTTCGTCTTGCGACCGACTTCAATGCCCCGTTCTTGGCACAGATTTTCCAGATCTGCCAAAGCCATTTTCTTGTATTCCCCGGACATTTTCACGCCAAATAAAAGATAGATAAAGAAAACAAGATTTCGGGGAGGGTACTGGACTACACAGTCTCTCTGTACACACAGATAAATGTATTGCACTCAGCCACACCACCACCAAATTGGTTTGGTTCTGACAGAGGTAAATTAGTTAATCTCTGTTCAGATGTTCTAAACACATGCAAAAAGGAATCCCACTGCTGCCACCAATATGTGACGAACTGCGACCGCCGCGGCCACAATACGTCACGAAACCGTCACAGCGCCCCTAGTGGTCAATCCGCAAACAGGCCTCCCGGCCACTTTCAGCACACCGACAGTCTAACTTGAGTCCGTACAGTCGATAGGCTGAAAGCGCAGGGATTGGACCGCCGATTGACCGCCAGTAAGCGCGTGAGCGACCAGACCGGAACTACACACAGGGTAGTTTAACTGCCACCACCTCACAATTTATGGGAGCGAGGAACCCACTATGTAGATAACACAACCGAGTAGCTTTCTCTTCGGAGAGGCTAGGGTAAGTTTTTGCAGTGTTTGAAAACAGGCATATGGCTAGAGAAATGACTGGAAGGTCATTTATTATTTATCTATTGTAGGGATTCGCTCTGGTAGGCAGGGTAAGCGGACGCAGTACAGAGGCAAAAACAAGGTTGTAAAGCAAAAGTCAGTGTTTTTTCACACAACAAAGAACAAAATAACACAAACACTTGTCCTGGTGTTAATTCACACCGCAGGAATTCCTCCGTGGTTTTTCACCCAGCAAAAAGTCCAGCAAACTCAAACAAACATGTCACCTGGATATCCACAGCAGGCTTTTAGGGCGCCTGGCTTCCAGCTGGTGGCTCTCATGCAGCTCCTAGAAACCCAGAGCCTTCACAGCTCTACTCTCACTTGGAGGAACATACCACACCCAGCTGAGCTTCTGGCTGAGCTTTTAAACCCCAGCCCAAAACCTGGCCTGGACGCGGGGAACAGCCACCCACCCTGCTCTTTGGCTGCTCCCAATGAGAACCGGCCCGGATCGGCTTTTCAGCCACACTAAGAATAAACAGTGTCAGCGAGCACTAGCTGCGGCTGACACATAAAATAACCAGTTCTTATCTCACCGAGGCCAGGAACCTCGGTGACACGTACCTTCCGTCAATGACGGACCCTTGCGCCTTCCTACATACCTCCCCCCTTTGTTCAACCCTGAGGGGGTGAACACAGGCCAGACAGTGTACTCGGGACAGGGCATCCGCGTTTCCCTGTAACCGGCCTGCCCTGTGTTCTACTGTGAACTTGAAGTTTTGCAGCGATAAGAACCACCTGGTGACCCGAGCATTCCTCTCTTTGGCCTGGCTCATCCACTTGAGAGGGGAGTGATCGGTCACCAGACGGAATTTCCTCCCCAACAGATAATAGCGGAGAGACTCGAGTGCCCACTTGATGGCCAGGCACTCTCTCTCCACTATACTGTACCGGGTCTCCGCTGGAGTGAGCTTACGGCTTAGGAAGACAACGGGATGCTCCTCCCCATTGACTTCCTGAGACAGTACCGCACCGAGGCCTACTTCGGAGGCATCAGTCTGGACCACAAATTCCCTCTTGAAGTCGGGCGTCACCAAAACCGGGGACCCACACAGGGCCGACTTCAAAGCGGAGAAAGCCTCTTCCGCCTGGTCATTCCAGCGGACTATCACGGACTTCCGTCCCTTTAAAAGCCCTGTCAAAGGAGCCGCTAAAGTGGCAAAATGGGGAACGAACCTCATGTAATAGCCCACTATTCCCAGGAATGACCTTACTTGTCTAGAGGTGGCAGGTCGGGGCCAATTCCGTATCGCCTCTATTTTGCTCACTTGGGGTTTAAGGACTCCACGTCCAATGACATACCCAAGGTATTTAGTCTCCTCTAACCCTATTGCACATTTCTTTGGGTTAGCTGTTAGTCCCGCCTTTCGAAGGGAGTCCACTACAGCCTGTACTTTAGGAAGGTGACTTTCCCAGTCGGTGCTATGGACAACAATATCGTCCAGGTACGCCGAAGCGTATCGACGATGTGGACGGAGTACAATATCCATTAGCCTTTGAAACGTGGCTGGAGCGCCATGTAGACCAAAGGGTAATACCTTGTACTGATACAGCCCCTCTGGCGTGACAAAAGCCGTTTTTTCTTTGGCAGCCTCTGTCAAGGGTACCTGCCAGTACCCTTTGGTGAGGTCCAACACAGAAAAATACCGGGCTTGGCCCAACTTCTCAATAAGCTCATCCACTCGGGGCATGGGATACGCGTCAAATTTGGACACCTCATTAAGTTTGCGGAAGTCATTACAGAACCTCAATGTCCCGTCTGGCTTGGGTATTAACACTATTGGACTGGCCCACTCACTTTTAGACTCCTCAATGACATCCAGCCGCAACATAAGTTGCACTTCCTCCGAGATGGCTTTTCGCCGAGCCTCGGGTACTCGGTACGCTTTTAACCGGATTTTTGCCTGAGGCTCGGTGACAATGTCATGTTGGATTACGGAAGTGCGTCCAGGGAGGTCTGAGAACACATCCGTGTTCCGACTAACAAACTCCCTGGTTTCCTGAGCCTGTTTAGAGGAGAGGCTGTCAGCAATTTTTACCGTGGCAACCGCTTCCCTTGCCTCAGACTTAGGAGCCGGAACCTCTTGTCCAAGAAAGCCCGGTCGCTGGCTGTCTTCCGTACAGGTTTCCCTATCCTTCCAAGGTTTTAGCAAATTAACATGGTAAACCTGCTCCGGCTTTCGCCTCCCCGGCTGGTGTACTTTGTAATTTACCTCTCCTATTTTTTCACGTACCTCGTAGGGCCCCTGCCACCTGGCTAGGAACTTACTGTCCACTGTCGGCACCAGAACCAAAACCCGATCACCCGGGTTAAAGTTCCGGACCCGAGCCTGCCGATTATAGATCTGACTCTGGGCTCGCTGAGCGGCCTCCATATGTTCCCTGACAAGAGGCAAAACGGTCTCTATCCGCTGTTGCATCTTGGTAACATATTCCAGGACGCTTTTATGCGGAGTGGGTTGTTGTTCCCATGCCTCTTTGGCTACGTCCAACAAGCCACGAGGATGTCTGCCATATAGCAATTCGAAGGGCGAGAACCCAGTAGAGGCCTGGGGCACCTCTCGCACTGCGAACATGAGATAGGGCAGAAGAAGGTCCCAATCCTTTCCATCTTTGGTCACCACCCTTTTTAACATGGTTTTTAGAGTTTTATTAAACCTTTCCACTAGTCCATCCGTTTGTGGATGGTACACGGACGTCCGTAACTGTTTTATGCGCAGCAACTTGCAGAGTTCCCTCATGACCTTTGACATAAAAGGGGTCCCCTGGTCAGTCAGGACCTCTTTAGGTAGCCCCACTCGGGAGAACATCTCCATTAGCTCTTTAGCTATAAGTTTTGCAGAAGTATGTCAGCAGTGGCACTGCCTCCGGGTACCGAGTAGCGTAATCAAGGACAACCAAGATGTGTTGGTGTCCCCGGGCGGACTTTGGTACAGGACCTACCAGGTCCATAGCGATTCGCTCAAACGGTACCTCAATGATCGGGAGGGGTACCAGGGGACTGCGAAAAAGGTGCTGGGGGCTAGTTGCCTGGCAGGTCGGGCAAGACTTACAGAACTCGTCCACCTCTTTAAACACACTGGGCCAGTAAAACCGTTGTAGTATACGGTCCTGTGTTTTCTGCATTCCCAGATGACCCCCGAGAACATGCTGGTGTGCTAACTCTAATACGAGTTTGCGATAAGCTTGAGGCACCACCAACTGTTCAATGGATTCACCTCGCAGCTGATTTACCCGATACAACATATCTTGATGGACCACAAAACGGGGGAACACCGACTCTGCCCCTGGTTGTTGTGGTTCACCATCTATTATTAGCACATTTTCCCAGGCTCGGGACAAGGTTGGATCCCGGTGTTGCGCGGTACCAAAATTATCCCCGGAGACATTGAGGTCTGCCAGCTCAGGCCCCGGCGGCAAGTCCTCCATGTCTCCCACCATTACATTCAGCGGGGTTGTCTCCTCCTCTTCCACCGAAGTGGCGGTCACCCCTACCGCGGGACCTTTAGACTCAGGTTCCCAGGGTTCTGGTCTCCCCCCTGAGCCAGGCCATTCTGCTAGGGTTACACCTGTATCATGCATATCAGTCACTCTCGGAACCGGCCACAGTGCCGTGAAACCCGGGAAGTCTCTCCCTACTATAAGTTCATAGTGGAGATGGGTTGCAACAGCCACCTCGTGGATCCACCTGCCGGAAACCGTAGACAGAGTCACTATAGCAGTAGGATAGTCTTTTAAGTCCCCATGGATACACATGACTCCAACCTTACGGCCGGTGTACTCAGCGGAGCGTACCAGGGAAGCCCTTACCAGGGTCACCAGACTTCCTGAGTCCAACAGAGCCTCCGCTGGAGTGTCTCCCACCTCAACCTGGCACAGGTGGTTCAGAGACTCCGAAGCACCCACTGCACACAGTTTCCCGGCATATAATGAATGACGGAAGCCACAGTTCGTGTCCATGGGTTCCCCCTGACGTGGACAGTCTGCTCGAACATGACCTGGCTCCCGACACCGCCAGCAGATTATTGGGGCGGGGTCCACAGGGGTCATATCCCGGGGAGGTTTGATGGGCACCAGTTGTTGGGTCCGGGGTGGAGAGTTACGGGACCTGACTGCGCCCCTCCCAACAGAACCCCCCTGTAAGTTCCGGGTAGCCTCATAGCGCTCCACCAGGTCGACCATCTCCAGCGCATTCCCTGGGGAGACTTGGCCAATCCATTGCTGGAGAGGGGGTGGCAGAGCCCTCCAGAACCTGTCTGCTAATAACCGGTCCAACATAGCAGTGGGGCTCAACACGTCAGGTTGTAGCCACTTTTGTAACAGGTTAAGCAAGTCATAATACTGGGGTCTCACGGGCTCCGCCGGGTTGAAGCCCCACTGATGCACCCGCTGGGCCCGGACCAGCACATTCACCCCCAGTCTTGCCAAGATCTCCCCCTTTACCTTTGGGTAGTCGGCTGCTTGATCGTCAGGCAAGTCAAAAAACACCCGCTGGGACTCTGATGTCAGAAACGGAGCGACGATCTCAGCCCACTGGTCTTGGGGCAGCTTTTCCCTGGTGGCCACTTTTTCATACATCGCCAGGTAGGTCTCGACGTCGTCTGCGGGGGTCATTTTAGGGATCGCTGCACGTACTGCTTTCCGGGCATCATGTAAGCTTGGGGTTGCTCCTGCTGACTGTAATGCCATTACATGTTGTAGCAGCAACTGGTTGGTCTCCTGCTGCTGCTTATTAGCCTCGCGTTGCTGCAGGTTAGCTTCCACGAGGGCCTTCATAACAGCCTCCATTTTGTCTCTTGACACCGGTTTGAATCTAGCCGGTTTGATAAACGACATACAACCGTGAGAAAAAAATATTTTCGGCGTTCACGCCAGCCTCACTGCGCTTGCCCGCTCCAAGCCACCAATTGTAGGGATTCGCTCTGGTAGGCAGGGTAAGCGGACGCAGTACAGAGGCAAAAACAAGGTTGTAAAGCAAAAGTCAGTGTTTATTCACACAACAAAGAACAAAATAACACAAACACTTGTCCTGGTGTTAATTCACACCGCAGGAATTCCTCCGTGGTTTTTCACCCAGCAAAAAGTCCAGCAAACTCAAACAAACATGTCACCTGGATATCCACAGCAGGCTTTTAGGGCGCCTGGCTTCCAGCTGGTGGCTCTCATGCAGCTCCTAGAAACCCAGAGCCTTCACAGCTCTACTCTCACTTGGAGGAACATACCACACCCAGCTGAGCTTCTGGCTGAGCTTTTAAACCCCAGCCCAAAACCTGGCCTGGACGCGGGGAACAGCCACCCACCCTGCTCTTTGGCTGCTCCCAATAAGAACCGGCCCGGATCGGCTTTTCAGCCACACTAAGAATAAACAGTGTCAGCGAGCACTAGCTGCGGCTGACACATAAAATAACCAGTTCTTATCTCACCGAGGCCAGGAACCTCGGTGACACGTACCTTCCGTCAATGACGGACCCTTGCGCCTTCCTACACTATATACAATACAAATTATCACGATGCACAGTAATTATTAACGCAATAATCAAGGAAAGTATAGTCCAATAAACAAAAGGGAGAAAAGAAAGAAAATACTTAGTTTCCGCAGAAAAGATGTCTGTTGGTGAAATAGTCCGTTGCAGGGGTAAAGTCCAAGAAGCCTTTGTCCAGTGTAATATGCCTACAGCCCACAGGTTCTCTGGCTGAGGCCCTCTTTAGGTGTTAAAAGTGGAGAACTCCTTTAGCAGATTCTAGGTCTTTGTTATAAAGGGTCTCAGAATCAAGGCGGGGAATTGAGAGTCCGCCTGCTGGGCAGGCTGTATTCCTGAGGTGAATGTCAGTTCTGAAATATGGCATGTGCCATATCGTGGGATGTCTCCGCTGTACACAAGTAACAAGCACATACTCACATTCCCCACAAAATATGGAGTTCAGGGATACCAAATATTACTATTATAACTGGTTCTATGATGGGGTAACACCATAACTGTACCTGGGTACATCTTAGAGTTATGTTTGTCCTATGTCAGTGAATTCTGAGTGACACGATGATGTAATTTTTACGTCCGTAAGATGCATGGGCTCTCTTAAAAAGGTAAAAATCATATCTCAGATTCATGTTGCAGTCTGGGAAAACCTTGGTGCCGGCCTGTCTGCAGCAAGCCAGCTTACAGACCCCTTATGGCAGCAACACCAAATGTCTCCCCCCCAGGTGCAGTCTTCACACCTAGCTGTGATATCTCTGCAGACAGGGAAGTTCTTTTGTCAACCTGAGGAAGCCAGCTGTAATTGCGTTATCTGCTGGGCATCTATTGACTGACTTGAACAAAAGGACTATGTTGTTCTCTGGGTACAACAGAAGGACAAAAGGAGACGCTCTGAATAATCAAATTGTAGGTTCTGGGGCCTATGGAAATAATTACTGTGTAATAGACCTACTGATCAATAAGGCAGAGTAATATTGATAATATTGGGAGGACAGTTCAATATTCTCGCGGATCATCCGTGACATATATATACTCATAAGCACTTCCTAATTTGCTCTTGCTATATGCACTCACCTAAAGAATTATTAGGAACACTATACTAATACGGTGTTGGACCCCCTTTTGCCTTCAGAACTGCCTTAATTCTACGTGGCATTGATTCAACAAGGTGCTGATAGCATTCTTTAGAAATGTTGGCCCATATTGATAGGATAGCATCTTGCAGTTGATGGAGATTTGAGGGATTGTTGTGCTTTTTCAGAAGTTTAAACAGTTATACTTACTTATTTTAGTTATAATGGGTATTCATTGCCTTTAAGAGCAATGTTGATTTATATTCACTGTTTTGTATGAAGTTTCATGTAGGCCAAAGTAAGTCCATGAGAAGATTACTGTACTGTTCAAAACTAGTGTTATTGTAACAATATATTATACATTTAGAAAGTTAGAAGATACACCACACCTGCAGATTCAGAGGCTTCATTGTTTTTCCTATCTGAACATGAATTCCACAGTGTGAGAATGGTCTAGATATATGTATATATTCATGTATCAAAGTTTGTCCCTCAGCCCTGAGACAAGGCCTCCAGATGTCAGAGGTGTGAAGTAGTGAAAATATTAGGCATGTATGAGTTAACCCTTAATGGTATGATGCATATTGCTTATACAACAGTGCCATCTAGATATAAGCGGTTAATACTACATCAGTAGCAAAATTGCATTCTGGGTAGTATTATGACATCATGCTCCTTATCAATGCACACACCCCTCCAACAATGATTGGAAAGTTCCAAACTCGGAGGGCGTGTTCATCTGATAAGTTTTGGGTTAAGAAACCAGTTACGGGAAAGAAAAAAAAAAAAGAGGGAGAAAAGGAAAAAAGAAAAGAAACAAACATTGGGATTATAGATCTCTGGAGAATCATTTGGATTATCGGGAAAAACTCTTGAGAGCTGGCTGCCCCAAGACTCACATCACTTGACCCTTGGGTAATGTATATTTTGTTTTTATGTAGTATTGATCTAAATTAATTGGCTTGATACTTAGCCAGATACCCGCTCACTTGCGGACGTGTAACGTTAGTTGCTACATCAGTATTTTCTCTGATTTCAGTTAAGATGCATATAACTGAATAAAGGAGACAATATTGGAGAAACTCTTTGTTTTTGTTGGGAATCTTTATATTCCCTAGTTTGATATCAAGCCAATAATTTATAAGTTTTGGTGCAATACTACCATTATCTGAAAGATTGGTCATCATTTTTGGGCGGAGCAAGGGCTTGTACCTGTCATCTTCTTGATTGAGTTTTCCGCATAATCCATTGATTGTATATCTCTCACAGATTTAAAGCTGTATTGCATAATATTCTTGTGTTGGTTGAGTAGTCTTTTGGTGGTATCATATAGTGGTGAATTCTGGGTACTGCATATCATTGTATATTATTGAAATTTATGTTGATTCATTTTCGTTTGTATTTTAACCTATTGTATAATAAACCATTTATATTTTTGCATAGACGCTTGTACCCTGTTTTACTGATTGCACAAAATAATCAGGTTCTCGATTGAACTCTTTATATTTATATAAAGCATTTGCTTTATATACCCAACAGGATGCACATCCAGGGCACGAAGCTCCCGTTCCACCACATCCCAAAGATGCTCTATTGGGTTGAGATCTGGTGAATGTGGGGGCCATTTTAGTACAGTGAACTCATTGTCATGTTCAAGAAACCAATTTGAAATGATTCGAGCTTTGTGACATGGTGCATTATCCTGCTGGAAGTAGCCATCAGAGGATGGGTACATGGTGGTCATGAAGGGATGTACATGGTCAGAAACAATGCTCAGGTAGCCAGTGGCATTTAAACTATGGCCAATTGGCACTAAGGGGCCTAAAGTGTGCCCAGAAAACATCCCCCACACGATTACACCACCACCACCACCAGCCTGCACAGTGGTAACAAGGCATGATGGATACATGTTCTCATTCTGTTTACTTCAAATTTGGACTATAGCATTTGAATGTCACAACAGGAATCGAGACTCATCAGACCAGGCAAGATTTTACCAATCTTCAACAGTCCAATTTTGGTGAGCTTTTGTAAATTGTAGCTGTCCAGAATCAATTTACCCAGCAAGTATTGTGATACTGAAAAGTTCTCATCCAATAGCCCACTTCACTGTTCAGTACAATGGTATAGTATCGGGGCACAATTAACTGTCCAATGCACTTGTAGTGTAGCGCCCGCAATCGTGGGGCTAATCTCGCTTGCTTCCACAAACAATACTAATAGTGATTACGCTCAAAACCGAGTCCGGTCTTACCCGTCTTCACTGCTTCTCCTGCAGCGTGAGTCCAGGTGGCCGCACACCCACGGCGTCCCACGTGGTGTGCTTCTGCCTGTACATGGCGTCCCACGTGACCTGGTTACCAAGGGGACCGGATACACGCTCGTATGACGAGGATATTGAGCGACCACTCTCCAATCACTCAGAGCTACTTTGTTAACTTCACTCTTCTTCGTTCCCGGCTTTACTTTTTCTTTGGCTTTAGGTGGATCAACGCTCACTCTAACAACCGCCAGACGCGTTTCGGGGTCTCACGCCCCTTCCTCAGTGGCCTACTGAGTGAACGGATCCTCACTCCTTATAAATGGCTAACTCCACCCACAATCCTCCATATTTCTTGTGCACTTGTATTATATGGAGTGGATTTACCCCTTATGGAGCGGGTTCCCATTCCTAATAACATCATCATGTATACCTTTATTGATACATTATAACAGTTCATTATAAAAATGTTATTAAAACAATAAATATACCCCTGCAAAATTCATACCCTTCGATTTAAGGATACCTACTCAATTTAAAAATAGGTAATGGAGAAGGCTGCAAGGTCATACATTCAATTTCAATAACCGCACAAAAAACGCATTGAAACCGCATCTGTTCCCTGCGTTTTTTGTTGCGTTTTTCATGTTAAAGAAGAGATGTTCATCTAATGGTCCTCTAGTATTCATCCGAACATAAATGGGAGATTCATTCGCTGTTGTAGCTAGAGGAGGTCCGGCAAGGAGGGGAGATCACAGCGTCGATAAATGGCCAGACTGCGATGTCCCATCCCTACCGGACAACCCTCACAGGAACCCAAAAACACATATATAACATCTGTAGAATCGCAAATATATAACATCTGTAGAATCGCAGGTTAGGCATTCTTGTATTTCCAAACTAAATGAATTCACTGTAGACACTACTTTAGTAGTCTTTTTTGGGAAATTAGTGATTTTGCAATTAGCACATCTGCCACATTTAAAAAATCCATTTACTACTAACCAATTTTCTTTTTTATGGCTTTCCTTCTTCATCTTCACAGTTAGAGCTATTTTACCGGCCAAGTTATTTGCCCTAGTATAGGTAATTTTGGGTACTTCACTTAAAAGGGGACCAACTACCTTATCATTCAATAAGTGTCAAGTGTCCCTAGTGTTTCCAGATGCTCCTTTCCATTATTTTGTATTGAGAATTAAATGGACGGATATTCCTCAATATTTCATCACGTGGCTGGGGATCACTAGCCAAAAAGAAGTCTTTTCTTTCCATTTTCTTTACTTTTTCCAGTGACTTATCAATCACCTGGACTGGATAGTCTCTTTCTAGCAATTGTTGTTTCAATGCAGTCGCTTCCTCCTCAAATTTGATGTCATCAGTACAGTTCCGCCTAAGTCTCCGGAACTGACTGGTTGGCACATTGATCAGCCAGCGAGGCAGATGGCAGCTAGCATATCTGATGAAGTTGTTTTTAGCGACTGGTTTGAAAAAAGTATTGCAATGTAGTTGGTCCCCCTTTACCCATATTTCAAGATCTAAAAATGCAACCTTTACTTTACTAACACTAGGGCTGAACACAAAATTCCTATCATTCGTGTTAATATTCTGAAGGAATAGATCCAGGGATTTGGACGTATCCTGCCATATGAACAAGATATCGTCTATGTAGCGCCGCCATAGCACCAGATCCGTCCCCAGCCTGGGCATGATGACCTCCTTCTCCCATTGAGCCAAAAACAGGTTGGCATAGCTGGGGGGTGAATCTGGTGCCCATGGCGGTGCCGGTACGCTGTACATAGAACTCCTGATCAAATGAGAAATAATTATGGGCCAATATGTATCTCACCCCGCCCAATAGGAACTCCAACTGTTCAATAGAGAGACCGGCATCCCCCGACATTTGCTCCTGCAATGCCTGTATACCTTGGGTATGATTAATAATTGTATACAGGGATCCTATGTCCAGCGTCCCCAAGATTCATCCGTCTGTCCACCTGATAGTCTCCAGGGTTTTGATAATGTCAGTGGTGTCGTGTATATACGACGGCACCTGTTTTACATAGGGTTGAAGCCATTGATCGATATATTTCGACAGATTGCATGAGATGGATTCAATCCCTGACACTATTGGACGACCTGGGGGTGATTGTAAATTTTTATGGATCTTGGGGATGCAATAGAACATCGGAATCCTCTTCTCGGTGTTCAAAATGAACCTAGCTTCCTGCTCAGAAAGAAAGCCCATCTCCAATCCCTTTTCGCAGTACGTCTTTAACGTTTTGTAATACTCCTCTGTTGGATCTCCTCTTAGTTTTTGATACGTATTTTCTGATCCTAATTGTCTATGACACTCTTTCAAATAATCCGCCATATTCTGTATCACTACCGCCCCACCTTTATCGGCTGGCCTAATTATAATATCATTTATCTCTTGTAGTGATTTGATTGCCTTAATCTCCTCTTTATTCAGATTTGCATTCATCCTGCGGCTTTTGATTCCTCTCAAGTCTCGTTCGACATTGTTTCTAAATGTGGCCATTTCACTACTGATCTCCTGCCTAGGAAATTTCTTTGATCTAGCTTTCAAATCAGTATGTGGATATTTACTTGCGTTCCTTTCAACATCCATCTCTCTATTGATCGGATTTTTCAAAAAATACTTTTTAAGACATAACCGTCTGATACATTTTTCCACCCCAATGTACGTGGCAAACTTATCTAGAGGGTTTGACGGGGCAAATTTTAAACCTTTGTTTAATAGCTGTACCTGAGTGTCTGTAAGTACAGTGTCACTTATGTTAATTACCTTGGTCGTCGATTGTGTGGATTTCTGTGATCCCTTCTTATGTGCATGTCGTCCTCTCCTGATTGTCCTTTGTGTTCTTGCCGTTTTGACCTGGTCAATATCGGCGTGTGATATTGTTCCGTATTCTGGTGATACCTGTGCTCCTGTCTTTGTGGCTGGTAATTCCCTCTGTCCCATGCATATTCCATCGGACAATCCCTCAAATTGTAATCGTGTACATACCCCTGTCTGTGACTGTGTTTCCTCACATTTTGTCGTGGTGGCGTGGGAGTGCGTGTGGTCCTCGTTCGTGCTTTGTGGTGCGGTGGGGTGTAATCTTCAAATCTATTGGAAATTTTCACATTCCCATATTCTGTGCTTGTACACTGTGTATTAGTGTCCTCGACCTCCCTCTGCATATTAACCTCCGTGACTTCTTTCCTCTCCAAGTAATGCAGCTTCCTAGACTTCTTCCCTATTATTTCCCTTTCCAAGGAGTCCAGGTTTTTACAAATCCTCTCATGCCATTTGTGTACTACCTCGGTGTCTGGGAATGCCTCCATTTCTCGTTTGAGGGTGTCTATCAGTCCCGTCATTTCTTCTGACATCTGCATCCTTCTTTTAATAATCATTTGGACAAGGGTTCCTGATTGCATTTTTAGGAAAGCATCCCACTCTTTCTTGAATTTGTCATCCACTAGATCCATAGCAGGCATCTTAGTAAGTGTCAAACCCTTGGGGATGAGCCCCTTGTCCAAGTATTGTGTAAGTTACCTTATCTCCCATTTGTTTCACAACTGACGTTGCAAAGTCTTCTCCAGTACCTTAAAAACATCATCCATTGATCTATCGATTCCCGCCAATGCTTCACCTTCCACATTGAAGGTGAATGTTTCTATTTTCTTATATTTATTGTCTAAGTGCTCCCAAATGTTCATATTAGGGAGAGAGGAGCTCAACTGTGAAGGGTGCTGTAAATGTTAAATACAAAGGATACAGCGGCTCACCCTCTCTCTATATGAAAAAGGTGCTCACCCCCAGGTCCCACCCTCAGGACCGGATAGGGAAATGCGTGAAAAAACAGGTGTAGGGGGGCACACTCCAAGAGGAAACACGAAGCGGTGTAGTGATGATACACTTTAATATACTAAAATATTAAGAACATACCCCTAAAACATACATAAAATATATAGCTCGTATACAGATAAAGGTGTAAACTTATATGATCCACACTCAGTCTCTGTGGCAAACACCGGTAAATCGCAATGAAACCGCGTGGTGGCTAATGGTCCCAATCAGGTATTCTCTCACAAGTCCTGTAACGCTGTCCAGAATCAATTTACCCAGCAAGTATTGTGATACTGAAAAGTTCTCATCCAATAGCCCACTTCACTGTTCAGTACAATGGTATAGTATCGGGGCACACTTAACTGTCCAATGCACTTGTAGTGTAGCGCCTGCAATCGTGAGCTCAATCTCGCTTGCTTCCACAAACAATACTAATAGTGATTACGCTCAAAACCGAGCCCGGTCTTACCTGTCTTTACTGCTTCTCCTGCAGCGTGAGTCCAGGTGGCCGCACACCCGCGGCGTCCCACGTGGTGTGCTTCTGCCTGTACATGGCGTCCCACGTGACCTGGTTACCAAGGGGACCGGATACACGCTCGTATGACGTGGATATTGAGCGACCACTCTCCAATCACTCAGAGCTACTTTGTTAACTTCGCTCTTCGTTGCCGGCTTTACTTTTTTTTTGGCTTTAGGTGGATCAACGCTCACTCTAACAACCGCAAGACGCGTTTCGGGGTCTCACACCCCTTCCTCAGTGGCCTACTGAGTGAACGGATCCTCACTCCTTATAAATGGCTAACTCCACCCACAATCCTCCATACACTACGTGCAGAATTATTAGGCAAATGAGTATTTTGACCACATCATCCTCTTTATGCATGTTGTCTTACTCCAAGCTGAATAGGCTCGAAAGCCTACTACCAATTAAGCATATTAGGTGATGTGCATCTCTGTAATGAGAAGGGGTGTGGTCTAATGACATCAACACCCTATATCAGGTGTGCATAATTATTAGGCAACTTCCTTTCCTTTGGCAAAATGGGTCAAAAGAAGGACTTGACAGGCTCAGAAAAGTCAAAAATAGTGAGATATCTTGCAGAGGGATGCAGCACTCTTAAAATTGCAAAGCTTCTGAAGCGTGATCATCGAACAATCAAGCGTTTCATTCAAAATAGTCAACAGGGTCGCAAGAAGCGTGTGGAAAAACCAAGGCGCAAAATAACTGCCCATGAACTGAGAAAAGTCAAGCGTGCAGCTGCCAAGATGCCACTTGCCACCAGTTTGGCCATATTTCAGAGCTGCAACATCACTGGAGTGCCCAAAAGCACAAGGTGTGCAATACTCAGAGACATGGCCAAGGTAAGAAAGGCTGAAAGACGACCACCACTGAACAAGACACACAAGCTGAAACGTCAAGACTGGGCCAAGAAATATCTCAAGACTGATTTTTCTAAGGTTTTATGGACTGATGAAATGAGAGTGAGTCTTGATGGGCCAGATGGCTGGATTGGTAAAGGGCAGAGAGCTCCAGTCCGACTCAGACGCCAGCAAGGTGGAGGTGGAGTACTGGTTTGGGCTGGTATCATCAAAGATGAGCTTGTGGGGCCTTTTTGGGTTGAGGATGGAGTCAAGCTCAACTCCCAGTCCTACTGCCAGTTTCTGGAAGACACCTTCTTCAAGCAGTGGTACAGGAAGAAGTCTGCAAGGTAAGAAAAACATGATTTTCATGCAGGACAATGCTCCATCACACGCGTCCAAGTACTCCACAGCATGGCTGGCAAGAAATGGTATAAAACAAGAAAATCTAATGACATGGCCTCCTTGTTCACCTGATCTGAACCCCATTGAGAACCTGTGGTCCATCATCAAATGTGAGATTTACAAGGAGGGAAAACAGTACACCTCTCTGAACAGTGTCTGGGAGGCTGTGGTTGCTGCTGCACGCAATGTTGATGGTGAACAGATCAAAACACTGACAGAATCCATGGATGGCAGGCTTTTGAGTGTCCTTGCAAAGAAAGGTGGCTATATTGGTCACTGATTTGTTTTTGTTTTGTTTTTGAATGTCAGAAATGTATATTTGTGAATGTTGAGATGTTATATTGGTTTCACTGGTAAAAATAAATAATTGAAATGGGTATATATTTGTTTTTTGTTAAGTTGCCTAATAATTATGTACAGTAATAGTCACCTGCACACACAGATATCCCCCTAAAATAGCTAAAACTAAAAACAAACTAAAAACTACTTCCAAAAATATTCAGCTTTGATATTAATGAGTTTTTTGGGTTCATTGAGAACATGGTTGTTGTTCAATAATAAAATTAATCCTCAAAAATACAACTTGCCTAATAATTCTGCACTCCCTGTATTTCTTGTGCACTTGTATTATATGGAGTGGATTTACCCCTTATGGAGCGGGTTCCCATTCCTAATAACATCATCATGTATACCTTTATTGATACATTATAACAGTTCATTATAAAAATTTGATTAAAACAATAAATATACCCCTGCAAAATTCATACCCTCCCATTTAAGGGTACCTACTCAATTTAAAAATAGGTAATGGAGAAGGCTGCAAGGTCATACATTCAATTTCAATAACCGCACAAAAAAAACGCATTGAAACCGCAAATATGTTCCCTGCGTTTTTTGTTGCGTTTTTCATGTTAAAGAAGAGATGTTCATCTAATGGTCCTCTAGTATTCATCCGAACATAAATGGGAGATTCATTCGCTGTTGTGGCTAAGAGGAGCCGTCCGGCAAGGAGGGGAGATCACAGTGTCGAAAAAAACCGCCAGACTGCAATGTCCCATCCCTACCGGACAGCCCTCACAGGAACCCAAAAACTTTCATTTCGGCATTGAGGCCCCTGGGAATAATTGTGTCATATTCAAAGATCCTCTGGGATTCTTGTCGTGACATATGTGCAATATGATTCCCCCCTCTCCATGCCTTTTTTACTCTTTCTATTGCTACAAACTTCAAACCCGTAGGGTCACAGTTGTGTGTTGTTTTGAAATGTTTGGATAGAGAGTGCGTCTCTAGGCCTTTCTTAATATTTGCCACATGCTCCGTTACTCTCTTTTTAAGTGTTCTTTTTGTCCTGCCTATATATTGCTTCCTGCATCCACATTGTAGCAAATATATAACATTTGTAGAATCGCAGGTTAGGCATTCCTGTATTTCCAAACTAAATTAATTCACTATAGACACTACTTTAGTAGTCTTTTTTGGGAAACTAGTGATTTTGCAATTAGCACATCTGCCACATTAAAAAAATCCATTTACTGCTAACCAATTTTCTTTTTTATGGCTTTCCTTCTTCATCTTCACAGTTGGAGCTATTTTACCGGCCAAGTTATTTGCCCTAGTATAGGTAATTTTGGGTACTTCACTTAAAAGACGGACGGCTCCTCTTAGCCACAACAGCGAATGAATCTCCCATTTATGTTCGGGTGAATACTAGAGGACCATTAGATGAACATCTCTTCTTTAACATTAAAAAAAAAAGGCAACAAAAAACGCAGGGAACATATTTGCGGTTTCAATGCGTTTTTTGTGCGGTTATTAAAATTGAATGTATGACCTTGCAGCCTTCTCTATTACCTATTTTTTAATTGAGTAGGTACCCTTAAATGGGAGGGTATGAATTTTGCAGGGGTATATTTATTGTTTTAATCAAATTTTTATAATGAACTGTTATAATGTATCAATAAAGGTATACATGATGATGTTATTAGGAATGGGAACCCGCTCCATAAGAGGTAAATCCACAAGAAATATGGAGGATTGTGGGTGGAGTTAGCCATTTATAAGGAGTGAGGATCCGTTCACTCAGTAGGCCACTAAGGAAGGGGCGTGAGACCCCGAAACGCGTCTGGCGGTTGTTAGAGTGAGCGTTGATCCACCTAAAGCCAAAGAAAAAGTAAAGCCGGCAACGTAGAAGAGCGAAGTTAACAAAGTAGCTCTGAGTGATTGGAGTGGTCGCTCAATATCCACGACATACGAGCGTGTATCCCCTTGGTAACCAGGTCACGGGGGACGCCATGTACAGGCAGAAGTACACCACGTGGGACGCCGCGGGTGTGCGGCCACCTGGACTCACGCTGCAGGATAAGCAGTGAAGACGGGTAAGACCGGGCTCGGTTTTGAGCATAATCACTATTAGTATTGTTTGTGGAAGCAAGCGCGATTGACCCCACGATTGTCGGCGCTACACTACAAGTGCATTGGACAGTTAATTGGGCCCCGATACTATACCATTGTACTGAACAGTGAAGTGGGCTATTGGATGAGAACTTTTCAGTATCACAATTCTTGCTGGGTAAATTGATTCTGGACAGCGTCACAGGACTTGTGAGAGAATCCCTGGTTGGGACCATTAGCCACCACGCGGTTTCATTTTGTTGAGATTTATACTAACTTTCTATGCAACGGTACCTTTTATCATCAGACGAAAGGTACCGCGATGGGGACCCCTTGTGCACCAACTTTCGCTAATCATTTTCTAGGGTGGTGGGAAGATAACATTGTTTTTTCAGTCACATTTATTTTTGGGGAAGATTCATTGACGACGTGCTGTTGTTCTGGGAAGGAGGAAAACCTGAATTTATAGAATTTATTATTAGACTGAATAGCAATGACATAGATATGCATTTTACCTTTGAAATTTACCCAAATGAAATTTGCTTTTTGGATTTAAAAATCCAGAAAGATGGAGATGGGCACATTCTGACGGATATTTTTCATAAGCCGATCTCGACAAATAGTCTCCTTTATTGGACAAGTTGGCACCTGACAGCACTAAAGAATGCAATATTTAAGAGCTAGGAGGAACTGTAACAAGGGGGAGGCTTTTAAAAGAGAGGCAGATTATCTATTTAAATGCTTTAGGGCTAGAAGTTACAAATGAAAAACCCTTAAAAAGGTTTACAACCGAGTGAAGAGTCAGAAATCAGAGGATCTCTTATCACAACATCTCTTATCAGATGATCTCTTATCACTTACCAGTGATTCGGACCTGAATGGGGTATTATCACCATATCCCAGTGTAACCTATAGAAGAGGACAGAATAAATCTTAAGGAAAATTTAGCCCATAGCTTCCTCCCTAAAATGCAATTGAGTAATGAATCTTGGTTAAAATAAAAAATTATGGGGTGATTTCCATGTGGGAACTGTACTCTATGTAAATACTTACCCAAGATCAAGAATAAATTTTGGTACTAATAAGTTTGGATAAATTATGTAAAATTGGCCTGCACAATTGGCTTTCATTATCCCTGGCTCTCCATATAAAACCATGATTCAATATAATATAAAAAATAACATGATTGAGTATGATTTATTAAAATAGTGTTCTAAATAATTTTATATGGTAAATAAATTCATTATTAATTATTACAATACCATAAGCAATATCAAGTAGCAGTGAACATCACAATACACAATAGCATGATCATGTAAAAAATAATTTATGAATATATTAAACAATTATGAACTGACGTTACATCATAATAAATATGCTAAATATGATATATAAATTAATTTGGTAATATAATAGATTATTGAATTAACTCTAACACAAATTGAGTAAACTGTAATCACATTAATTTGTGTATAATAAAGTGTGATGAGTTTATAATTAATTAAATACATGTTGTTGCTTAAGTTTTTATAATAGCAATTTGCATATACTCCAGAATGTTATGAAGAGTGATCAGATGAATTGCATAGTCCTTCTTTGCCATGAAAATTAACTTAATCCCCATTGCTTATGGTATTGTAATAATTAATAATGAATTTATTTACCATATAAAATTATTTAGAACACTAGTTTAATAAATCATACTCAATCGTGTTATTTTTTATATTATATTGAATCATGGTTTTATATGGAGAGCCAGGGATAATGAAAGCCAATTGTGCAGGCCAATTTTACATAATTTATCCAAACTTATTAGTACCAAAATGTATTCTTGATCTTGGATAAGTATATACATAGAGTAAAACTTTCCACTGCAGTTCATTGCTGTCATTAAAGGACCTGCTGAGATCATTTCAGTAATCGTCTTGTTAACTCAGGTGAGAATGTTGACGAGCACAAGGCTGGAGATAATTATTTCAGGCTGATTGGGTTAAAATAGCAGACTTGACCTGTTAAAAGGAGGGTGATGCTTGAAATCATTGTTCTTCCATTGTTAACCATGGTGACCTGCAAAGAAACGGGTGCAGCCATCATTGCGTTGCATAAAAATGGCTTCACAGGCAAGGATATTGTGGCTACTAAGATTGCACCTCAATCAACAATTTATAGGATCATCAAGAACTTCAAGGAAAGAGGTTCAATTCTTGTTAAGAAGGTTTCAGGGCATCCAAGAAAGTCCAGCAAGCATCAGGATCGTCTCCTAAAGAAGATTTAGCTGCGGGATCGGAGTGCCACCAGTGCAGAGCTTGCTCAGGAATGGCAGCAGGCAGGTGTGAGCGAAGACTTTTGGAAGATGGTCTGGTGACAAGAAGGGCAGCAAATAAGCCACTTCTCTCCAAAAATAAAATCAGGGACAGATTGATCTTCTGCAGAAAATATGGTGAATGGACTGCTGAGGCCTGGGCAAAGTCATATTCTCCGATAATGCCTCTTTCCGATTGTTTGGGGCATCAGGAAAAAGGCTTGTCCGGAGAAGAAAAGGTGAGCGCTATCATCAGTCCTGTGTCATGCCAACAGTAAAGCATCCTAAGACCATTCATGTGTGGGGTTGCTTCTCATCCAAGGTAGCATGGCTCACTCACAATTTTGCCCCAAAACACAACCATGAATAAAGAATGGTACCAAAACACCCTCCAACAGCAACTTCTTCCAACAATCCAACAACAGTTTGGTGAAGAACAATGCATTTTCCAGCACGATTGAGCATCGTGCCATAAGGCAAAAGTGATAACTAAGTGGCTCGGGGACCAAAACATTGACATTTTGGGTCCATGACCTGGAAACTCCCCAGATCTTAATCCCATTGAGAACTTGTGGTCAATCCTCAAGAGGCGGGTGGACAAACAAAAACCCACTAATTCTGACAAACTCCAAGAAGTGATTATGAAAGAATGGGTTGCTATCAGTTAGGAATTGGCCCAAAAGTTGATTGAGAGCATGCCCAGTCGAATTTCAGAGGTCCTGAAAAAGAAGGGCCAACACTGCAAATACTGACTCTATGCATAAATGTCATGTAATTGTAGATAAAAGCCTTTGAAACGTAGAATGCAGCATTTTTTCGAAGCAAGGCCTCGAAGTGGTGCATTCTGCCAGCCCTCTATAATGGTGTGGTAACATTTCCGCCATTTTGTGTTTGTACCGGGGGTCATTGCCACCCAGTACTGGTCCTTGCCCTTTATGCTTTTTATACGGGGGTCCCTCTTCAAACACTGGAGCATGAAGGCCCCCATTTGAACTAAACTGGAAGCGGTGGAGTGGCCTGGCTCCTGCTCATCATCCAGGATAATGTCGTCCTCATTCCCCCCCCCCCCCCCCATGGACGACACCAGGTATCCCAGATACGTTTAAAGCATGCTCTTTTTGCTCTTCCTCCACCCAGACACCATCCTTCTCTGACTCCTGTTGTTGACTTGTCTCAGATGGAGTAGCCCCCCCTGGGAATTCATCCAGCATTGCGACTTCCTCATCTTCCATCTCCTCGACGGCTTGATCAATGACACAACACAATGCACGCAGAAGTCAAATGGCCGCAGAAGTCTGCATACGTCGTGCATGAGCAGCCACTGGCGCGGTGAAAAAAAACCAAGGTACCCAGATCCTGTCCTGCCGCAGAGTTCCTACAGGTAGTCATTAATTGCACGTTTCTGCTGGAGCAGATCTTCTGAAATGGCCAGAGATTTTCCTGGCCTGCAAGACCTCCTGGACCCCGGGGTATTTGGCAACTAATCGCTGCTCAACTAAGTTCAGAAGGTGTGCCATGCACAGCACGTGTCATTTTGCCCTGTTTCAGCATGCTCAGCAGATTGGCACCGTTGTCGCACACTACTTTACCAACTGTTAAATTGAGCGGGATTAGCCACTGATCTGCCTGTGACCAAAAAGCTGAAAGGAGTGCAGGACCAGTGTGCATCTTGGCTTCCAGGCACAACAGACGCAGCACAGCATGGCAACGTCTCACACGGCACATCGAATAGGTTCTGGGGATCTTGGGGGGCTGAGCAGAAGAGACGGCAGCAGAGGAAAAGGAGGAGCCAGCCGAGGAGGAGAGGGAGGATGGAGTAGGAGGAGGAGAACAAGAGGCAGGCCTGCATGCAATCCGTGGCGGTAAAACCAAATCTACACGGGTGCCACGGGTTGAATGCTTGACGGCCATCAGAAGGTTCACCCAGTGGGCAGTAAAAGTTATGTACCTTCCCTGCCAGTGTTTGCTAGACCACATGTCTGTGGTCAGATGTATCTTGGCAGCGACACTGTGTGCCAGAGATACATTCACTTGCCGCTGAATGTGGCCATATAGCTCTGGGATGCCCTTCTGGGAGAAATATTTCCTTCCGGGGACCTTCCATTGCGGTGTTCCAATGGCCACAAATTTTCGAAAGGCCTCCGACTCCACCAGTTTATATGGTAGTAGTTGGCGGGCTAGCAGTTCTGACAAGCCAGCGGTCAGCCATTGGGCAAGAGAGTTATCCGGCGTCATCATCTTTTCTTGCTTGAACATTTGGGGCAAGGAAGCCTGCTATTTGCCAGATGAACGCAATGACGGCACGGTGGAAGGTGGAGGATAAGTGGGAAGAGAGAGGAGAAAGAAAAGTTGCAGGACGGTGAGCGCAGGGAGTGTGGCTTTGTGGATTCTGAGGGTGTTGCTCCCACTGGGCTCGGTAATGGGAGGCCAGGTGCCTTCTTAAGGCGATCGTCCCTAGGTGAGTTTTGGGCTTACCGCAACTTATGTTGTGACAGCACAGGCTGCAGATGGCAACACTATTGTCAGCAGCGGACACATAAAAAAAAAGCCCACATTGCGGAGCCATGTGCCGGCATCCTGGGAGCGCCCAAATGTGACCGTGCATTGTGGATGTTTCGTTCCAGATACATTAGCAGTCTGCTTTTTGCCTCCTGTGCACTGTAAGTTCTGCCTGCTTCATCTCCCTATCTGCTTCTCCTCCCTATCTGCTGCTCCGTCTCTCCCTCTGAACTCCCCTCCTCTTCCTCTCTTGTGGGCACCAACGTGACGTCCATCGACACGCCATCATCGGATTCGTCACCTTCACCACCACTGACATTAGAGATCTCGGAGTAGGCAGCAACAGCGGGGACCACCCTCCTTGGGCTGATCTGGGTACTGTCGTCAGACTGCTGGGTGGCGACCGTTAATACCTCCTCTTCCTGAGGCGATGCCAAGAATGGCTGCACGTCGGTAAGGTCTTGGAATGTATGGGAAAATAATTCCTCTGACTAAAGCGGAGGGGATATGGGGGGGTGGTGGTGTCTTTGGGGGTGGACACAGCAGAGAGTGAAGAGGGTGCAGATAGAGAGGATGAGAAGGCTGAGTGAGACACTCAACCAAGTCTGGTGCATCCTTTGACGTAATAGCACGCACCTTCTGCAACTCTGGCCTGGTGCACCTGCCCGACCCCTACCACCCCTGCGGAATGGCCTGCCTCTTCCTCTGCCTGTCATTTTCAAAATGACTCTGTGACAAAAGTCCCTATAGAAGAGCAGTATTTGTGGAAAAAGGTATATCACACCCCTGCCTCAATAAGTTTAATCACACCAGTAGAAATGATTTCTTCAAATAGTGTTTGTCACTCTGTTTAGATGTAACTGTCACGAGGGTGTCAAGAGCCACGTCTGACACCGTTGTAACCAGGGTCAGGAAGTCGCAGCTGGTGGCTGCGCGCTCTATGTCTAAAGATCACGCTGTTTCCTAATGATAGTTTTCTATGTTTGCCTTACTATCCTTTTTGTCTCACTCAGGGATCCGTAGCTTCTCCTCCTCAGCTGTTTCTTGTCTGTCACTCCCAATCTCCTTATATTCTCCTCTCTCACTTCTCTGGTTGCCAGATATAGAGCTTCCTGCCTGGACTTCTATACTGACCCACTGGAGCTGTGAATCCTGGTTGTTGTTCCAGAGTGTTACCCTCCGGATCCCTGTTGGGCTTTTTGTTGTCTTCTGTTGTCGCCCACCTGGGATTATATGTTGTCTGTATTGCACTCCAGTATGCGGTTAATGCTTTTTATTTGCCGGACATAAGGGTCCTTTTAGGAACTGAGGCAACGTTTCGGGCAAAACACATGCCCTTCATCAGGCTGATGTAAAGAAGGGAAAGGGAAAAGGGGGAAAATGTATAAATACATATAATATTTGCAATTTAACATGATTACAAATTTAAAGTCACATGATTCAAACAAGTAATTAGTATCAATACAATCAGTAACATGACTCAGAGAAACATGACATAATTCAAAGAAAATTGGTTCAAAAAGCATGATTCCGTAATATAAATTAATATGATTAAAGAAAAAGTGCATAATTATTATTCAAAAATTCGTACGTTCCATAAGACGGGTATCCAGCCATATGGCTGATGAGTATCATGTACCGAAAGTGTAGTATTATTTACATCAAGCATCAGAACAAAGATGGACCACTGAATAAAATGTACAACAGTGGAGACACAGAAAGGAAAAGATAAGAGAGAAGAAAAGAGAAAATAATAAAGAATAGGAGGAGTACGGCCAGAGTGTATGCATATTGAGTGCTGAATACGCATGTATATATGCAGAGGGAAGATGAATACCCTCTGAGAGTAAAGTAACAGCACAGACAGAAAGATGATTGAGGATAAATGTTCGCTGGGCTTACCTAGTTGCGTGCATGGAGGGCCGGCATGTCTGAAGTATGTTCGGCAGAGCTTTAAATAGGCGCCTTGAAGGTGACGCTTGCGATCATGTGATGTTGGGGGAGTCATAGCTAAGCGCCGGCCTAGTTGAATGACGTGTTGTCAATCGGCGCATGCGCATAAAAATGCGCGCATGCGCATAATTGTCGGAAAGTGCGCGCATGCGCACAAGGGCCGAGAGGTGAAGGTCGGCCATCTTGGTTATGGGAATGTCTCGAATCTAGGCACCTGCATGCGGCAAATAGACGGCACAGCAACAGTCAATATTATATGGGAGAAGTAATGGAAATGTGTGTGTTAGACAAATAACCGGTGGCGACTATATTAGGATCGGAGGCTGATACATGGTGGAATAAATTTGCATGTACCACTAGTAAGAAAGTGTGATAGCTAATGTGTGTTAAGGGGCACATCTGGTGAGTCCAACCAATATAAGAGAAACTAATGGGGTAGAACCCTAGTAAGAGGTCAGTAATGTCATCTATTCGTGGTGGAATGGACACAGTATAATGGCTGGAGCATAAGTGAGTATAGATATCACATAAGACATATACCAACGGCTAGGGCGTGCTTCACGGATGTCGCCACCCGTTATTAGACGGCTCTGGCCCTAAAAGGGGAAACATAAAAACAAGATTAACATAAGGGAACAAACATACAAGGAAATAGAGAACATAAACATAAGAAAGAGGATGATTAATCAGTCTAAGATATAATCTCTATTAAGACCATGAGGTTCAAGAGTGTTAAGGCGTCGGATCCAAGATATCTCTCTCTCCTGTAAAACCAAGTTTATCGTACTGTGACCCGCAACTATCCAACGTCAGGTCCATCCACCACTCAAGTATCGGCTTCATCCAGCACTAGTGGTGAGTTTGATTTTTTAGAACAAGGATCACCAAGAATCAGAGGAGGAGGCCGCCGAGGAGGTCAGGCAGGAAACACCAGAGGAAGAAGACGTGGCTACTATCAACAACAACGGGAACCAATCCGCACGAGATCCACCTACCAACCATGACCACTCAGATCGAGGAACCTACTCCGCAAGATCTAATCATCAACTTATCACACAAAACCCTGTCGACCGATGAGATCTCCACACTGAGCCTAGGACTTGGATTTGTCCCCACGAATTTCACAGACCCTTACCTCCTAGACAAGGAAATGTCCAAATTCTTCAGGGCCATTAGGTTACGGGCCTACATCGATATTGAAAGACCAACATGGACTTTAACCAATGAGAACGTCCTTCCACCATTTCAAGATCGCATCAATGGATGTAAACCTCCGAGTAAATTCACCCCCCCCCCCACCAGGTATGAGGTGGTTGAGGACTACATTTCACACGTTCTACAAGACCTCAGATCCTTGGAGAAAAAATCCTCTTCTATCAAGGTAAGACATAGTATAACCAAACAGCAATCTCTTGCCTTGAAGAACCTGCGTGATGATAAGAACATAATCATCAAGCCGGCTGACAAAGGCTCAGGTATTGTCGTGATGGACAGAATGGACTATAGACAGGAGATCCTTCGGCAACTTGGTGATCGAAGGATTTACTCACCTATAGATTATGATCCCACCAGAGAGTGCCTCAATGAGCTCTCTGCTATAGTTGAGATTGCTCTCAACAATGGGATTATTAACAAAAAAGCTGCAAATTATCTTGTTCCAACTTATCCTCGTATTCCGGTCATCTACGTGTTGCCCAAAATTCACAAAAGTATGGATCACCCTCCCGGCAGACCAATAGTCTCTGGTTGTGAGTCGGTTTTCCAACCAGCTGCCAAAATGCTAGACAACCTTTTAAGGACCTATGCACAACAGGGTGCCTCCTTTATCCAGGACACCACTGACTTTCTAAACAAAATTCAATGCCTGAACCTGGAGGGTGATAATATTTTTTTTAGCAACAATGGATGTTAGCAGTCTCTATACCAACATCCCCACCGATGCCGGTATAGAATGTGTTAGAGAAACCATCCGCCAACAAGCAGAATTCTCTATTTCAGAACCACAATTTATCTTTCTCTTTTGACATTTGTACTCAAAAGGAATTATTTTCTGTTTGAAGATCAATTCTATTTTCAAATCTCCGGGACAGCCATGGGCTGTAATGTAGCACCAACTTTTGCAGTTTTGTACATGAACCACTTTGAACGCTGCCATGTATATACGAATGAACTTTTTTCTAAACATGTGAAATGTTGGTATAGATACATTGATGATATCTTTTGTGTTTGGCAGGGTCCAGTGGAAGACCTGTATACATTCCATAAAACAATCGACTCGGCCACAGACTCTATCTCTCTCTCCTTGACCTGCAGTAACACCGAGATTTCGTTTCTGGATGTCCTAGTCATGGTAAGCAATAATACATTGCAAACTGATCTCTATACCAAACCCACAGACAGGAACAGTCTCCTCAGACACAACTCATTTCATCCCCCTGGGCTAATCCATTCCTTACCGTACTCACAACTCATGCGAGTTAAACGGATTGTATCTGATCCAGATACAACAAACTTTCGACTCGTAGAAATGTCGAATAAATTTATCAGCAGAGGTTTTCCAAAACATGTTCTAGATGAACATATTGACAAAACCACCCAGTTGTCCAGGACCGATTTACTCAAATCTACACATTCCAGATCCAACCCTACACAGAAACGCATTCCATGTGTTACTACATTCTCCCATTTAAGTTCAGACATTAAACGGATCATATACAAACATTGGTCCGTATTATCCAATAATTTCCCCAACATCTTCCCAGATAAACCACTGATGTCATACAAAAAGGCAAAAAATATCAGGGACAATATTGTACGGTCTGACCTTGGTTCCAATAAAACACATAGCATACAAAGCACTATTACTGGCTCCACCATTAAAGGTACATACCCTTGCCTATCCTGCGCCCAATGCGGGAATGTTACGAAAGGTTCGACCTTCACCCACCTATCCACTGGGAAAAAATACAACATCAATGGTCACTACTCTTGTGTCTCCAGCTATGTAGTATACTTAATCAAATGCCCTTGTGGATTGGGATACGTTGGGGAAACCATTCAAAAAATAAAAGAACGAATATCCCAACATAAGTGTAATATACGTACCACCAAACTAGAAGCACCCCTTGTCCAACATTTTACCAAACATGGTCACTCAGTCAGTCAGCTGCGTTTCCAAGTTATCGACTGGATATCACCACCAAGACGAGGAGGTAACCGCGAGCTGCTTTTACAGGAGAGAGAGATGTCTTGGATCCGACGCCTTAACACTCTTGAACCTCATGGTCTTAATAGAGATTATATCTTAGACTGATTAATCATCCTCTTTCTTATGTTTATGTTCTCTATTTCCTTGTATGTTTGTTCCCTTATGTTAATCTTGTTTTTATGTTTCCCCTTTTAGGGCCAGAGCCGTCTAATAACGGGTGGCGACATCCGTGAAGCACGCCCTAGCCGTTGGTATATGTCTTATGTGATATCTATACTCATTTATGCTCCAGCCATTATACTGTGTCCATTCCACCACGAATAGACGACATTACTGACCTCTTACTAGGGTTCTACCCCATTAGTTTCTCTTATATTGGTTGGACTCACCAGATGTGCCCCTTAACATACATTAGCTATCACACTTTCTTACTAGTGGTACATGCAAATTTATTCCAGCATCAGCCTCCGATCCTAATATAGTCGCCACCGGTTATTTGTCTAACACACACATTTCCATTACTTCTCCCATATAATATTGACTGTTGCTGTGCCGTCTATTTGCCGCACGCAGGTGTCTAGATTCGAGACATTCCCATAACCAAGATGGCCGACCTTCACCTCTCGGCCCTTGTCCGCATGCGCGCACTTTCCGACAATTATGCGCATGCGTGCATTTTTATGCGCATGTGCGCATTTTTATGCGCATGCGCCGATTGACAACACGTCATTCAACTAGGCCGGCGCTTAGCTATGACTCCCCCAACATCACATGATCGCAAGCGTCACCTTCAAGGCGTCTATTTAAAGCTCTGCCGAACATACTTCAGACATGCCGGCCCTCCATGCATCCATGCACGCAACTAGGTAAGCCCAGCGAACATTTTTCCTCAATCATCTTTCTGTCTGTGCTGTTACTTTACTCTCAGAGGGTATTCCTCTTCCCTCTGCATATATACATGCGTATTCAGCACTCAATATGCATACACTCTGTCCGTACTCCTCCTATTCTTTATTCTTTTTCTCTTTTCTTCTCTCTTATCTTTTCCTTTCTGTGTCTCCACTGTTGTACATTTTATTCAGTGGTCCATCTTTGTTCTGATGCTTGATGTAAATAATACTACACTTTCGGTACATGATACTCATCAGCCATATGGCTGGATACCCGTCTTATGGAACGTACGAATTTTTGAATAATAATTATGCACTTTTTCTTTAATCATATTAATTTATATTACGGAATCATGCTTTTTGAACCAATTTTCTTTGAATTATGTCATGTTTCTCTGAGTCATGTTACTGATTGTATTGATACTAATTACTTTGAATCATGTGACTTTAAATTTGTAATCATGTTAAATTGCAAATATTATATGTATTTATACATTTTCCCCCTTTTCCCTTTCCCTTCTTTACATCAGCCTGATGAAGGGCATGTGTTTTGCCCGAAACGTTGCCTCAGTTCCTAAAAGGACCCTTATGTCCGGCAAATAAAAAGCATTAACCGCATACTGGAGTGCTGTCTAAATTATTTGAAATATTTACTAGTTCCGAGAGGTGGAGCAAGGAACGCACCTAGACGCGCACCCTAAACCTATCAGCCTCAGATAGAGTGCCGTGATCAACACGTGATTTTTATATGTTGTCTGTATTGTCTGTCCTCCCCTTGGTGTTTTCCTTTAGAGCTAGTGGTGCGGACTAGTGTTCCCACCGCCCTATTCACTATCTAGGGCTCATCTTAGGGAAAGCCAGGGTTTTAGGCACGCGATCGGCGTACAGGTGAGGAACCCGTCTAGGGACGTCAGGGCATTCAGGTGCCAGCCTCAAGGTGAGATAGGGGTCACCACCTTTCCCTCTCCCTTGGACAGGGCCTTCCCTTTTGTGACAGATCCATCTGTATAGACCTATATTGCTGGTTCGTCTGTTTGCCTTCATTTCGCTGGATTTCCTGTCCGTATGCCCCTGTTCGTGTGTTTCCCCACATACCGATTGGAACTACTGAACGGATGGCCACCCAATGGCCTCATTGTTCACAAAGGACTTGAACCAACTTGAACTCCTGGTCTAATTCGTGCCATTGTGGGACGCTAAATGTCTGTGTATTGAAAAGGGTTGTGACATTGTGTGTGTAAATGGTGATGTCTGTTCTGTTGTCCCCACATGTGTATTGGTGATTTCCCTCTGTCTTGGGAGATAATTGGATTATTCCTAGGGTGTCGCCAGGGCAGAGAGGAGAAAACCATAATGCATTGTGGGGATGTATTGTCTCTGTAGTGCTGCATGTCTGTCCTGTGTCCCAGTCTCCATTCTGGGCCCCTAGGGGCGTGTCCACCAGATGGGGACCTGCATAAAAATGGGCGGGTAGCCCTCAATAAAACATTCCCTGTTTGACTTTCAAGACGGACCTTGGTCTCGTTTATGGAGGGATTTATTATTGGGACAGCGCTTTCGTATATTGCTAGCTGTGGAAGGAGTTCGACTGAATTGCTGATCGGGAGTTGCCACGTTCGTATGCTCCATTCGGGGGTTTGATGATCGGCTGGATTAAAAACTGCATTCCTGGAGAAAGGGGCTTATTCACTAACCAGCGGCGTCATCTACCTGGTGGTGAGTGTCGTAACACCTTTTCCCACCCTTTGTGTCACGTATGTGATAGGCACGCCGGTCGTGATATTATATCTGGCCCTTATTTAAAAATTATTATTATTATTTTTTTCTCTCTCTATTTAGAATCCAGTATGGATCCTATTGCTGCTTTGGCAAAACAACTTCAAGGCCTGTCTTTGGAGGTGGCAGGATTGAAGGTGTCGGTCCTCCAGCAACAGCAGCAAATGCAGCAGACCGCAAGCCCAGCGGTTGCTATGGGTAACCAGGTTGTTGCAGAACCCAAGGTTGTTCTTCCTGACAGATTTTCTGGGTGAAGGGACAAGTTTGTGACGTTCCGTGAGGCCTGTCAATTATATTTTAAGCTGCGCCCTTACTCCTCTGGTAATGAAGAACAGCGGGTGGGGATTGTTATTTCCCTGCTTCAGGGGAACCCGCAATCCTGGGCGTTCTCTTTACCCCATGGTTCCCAGGCTCTCCGGTCAGTGGATGAATTTTTTGGGGCCTTGGGTCTCATATATGATGACCCTGACGAGTCGCCCTGGCGGAGTCGAAGTTACGGAGACTCCTACAGGGAGATCGGCCAGCAGAGGAATTTTGCTTAGAGTTCCACAGGTGGGCTACGGATACTCAGTGGAACGACCCGGCTCTCAGGAGTCAGTTCTGCTCTGGGTTATCCAAAAGGGTTAAGGATGCGCTTGAGCTATATGAGACTCCCCTTTCCCTTGATGCTGTTATGTCCCTCTCTATCAGAATAGATAGACGTCTTAGGGAGAGATTGAAAATTCCTGAGCAATTGGTAACCTCTCCCAAGCAGTAGTTAGTCTGTACTGACCTAGACGAGCCAATGCAGCTAGGAGGAACTACTCGTCAGGTCCATCCTCCTGAGGCCCGCCGTAGGCGTGGGGCTTGTTTTTTCTGTGGGGAAAGGGATCATTTCATTAATGTCTGTCCTTCCTTTCTCAAAAACAAAAGACTGTCGGAACCACTAACCCCAGGCTGTGCGGAGGATGTCAGCCGGGGGGTATACGTTTCCTCCATACGAACATCTCAATTTGTGTTGCCAGCGGTTATTGTTTTTGGTGTTAAGACGGAGACTATTTCTTTCTTTTTAGACAGTGGAGCAGGGGTAAATTTGATTGATGCCCATTTTGCCCGCACTTTGGGTTTGTCTCTCTGTACGCTGCAGAGACCTATTCCCATATTCGCTATTGATTCTGCTCCTCTGTCTCAGAGAAACCTCACTCACATTGTCCATAACTTATACCTTCGGGTAGGGGACCATCATAATGAGTGTCTTTCATGTTACGTTCTGGAGGGCCTTCCCTCTCCTGTGGTATTGGATCTTCCCTGGTTGGTAGCGCACAATCCTGTGGTGGATTGGCAGGCCAGGGAGATATTGGAGTGGAGTGAGCATTGCAGAGAAAATTGCTTAGGGGGGCCTACAATCTGATTCGTATCAAGGAAGGGGATGAGTGGAAGACAGCTTTTAACACCCCTGAGGGGCATTATGAAAATTTAGTCATGCCTTTCGGTCTGACCAATGCTCCTGCTGTCTTCCAACATTTCGTTAATGATATTTTTAGTCATCTTATCGGCAGGTTTGTGGTGATATACCTAGATGATATCTTAATTTATTCGGCTGATCTGAAAACACATGAAGTACATGTCAGACAGGTACTGCAGGTCCTACGAACGAATAAATTATATGCGAAAATTGAAAAGTGTGTCTTCGCCGTTCAGGAAATACAGTTCCTAGGATATCTATTATCTGCTTCAGGTTTCCGTATGGATCCTAGGAAGGTCCAGGCAATTTTAGATTGGGATCTTCCTGAGAACCTTAAAGCTCTACAACGTTTTTTTGGTTTCGCAAATTTCTATAGAAAGTTCATTAAAAATTATTCAGTGATCGTCAAACCCCTTACTGACATGACTAGGAAGGGGACTGATTTTACTAAATGGTCTGACGCCGCTAAAATTGCATTTTCCTCTCTAAAAGAGAGATTTACTTCGGCACCTGTTCTAATTCAACCCGATGTCTCCCAGCCTTTTATTGTTGAAGTAGATGCGTCAGAGGTGGGAGTGGGGGCTGTACTGTCTCAGGGTCCGTCTCCTGGCAAATGGCGTCCTTGTGCTTTCTTTTCCAAAAAATTATCTACAGCTGAGAAAAACTATGATATTGGAAATAGGGAACTATTAGCGATTAAACTAGCGTTTGAAGAATGGCGTCACTTCTTAGAGGGAGCAATCCACCCCGTCACGGTGATTACGGATCACAAAAACCTTCTGTACCTCGAATCGGCTAAGCGTCTCACCCCTAGACAAGCTAGGTGGTCGCTATTTTTTACCAGGTTTAACTTTGTCATCACCTATCGTCCTGGGGCAAAAAATAGCAAGGCAGACGCATTATCTCGTAGTTTCCCTGGAGGGAGTAATGTTAGTGATCCGGTACCCATTTTACAAAGAGGAGTGGTTGTCTCTGCTGTACACTCTGTTCTGGAGGGGAAGGTGTTAGAGGCCCAGGGGGGCGCCCCAGTCTCTTGCCCCTCAGAGAAATTGTTTGTACCAATAAACCTGCGTCTCGAATTATTAAAGGAACATCATAATTCGGCACTTGCTGGGCACCCGGGTAGTAAAGCAACCTTGGAGCTATTGTCTCGTTGATTTTGGTGGCCAAGGTTGCGTCAGGATGTAATGGATTTTGTGTCTTCTTGTTCTACTTGTGCGCGCGCGAAAGTCTCTCATACACGTCCTGCAGGGTCCATCTGTCAATGGATTTCATCACTGACTTACCTTTGTCTGCAGGTAAAACAGTTATCTTGGTTGTAGTAGACAGGTTTAGCAAAATGGTACACTTCATTGCGTTACCCGCACTTCCTAATGCTAAGACTCTTGCTCAGGTGTTCATCAGTGAAATCGTGAAGCTTCACAGGGTCCCTTCCGATGTGGTTTCGGATCGGGGAACCCAATTTATTTCTAAGTTTTGGAAAGCTTTTTGTTCCCGTTTGGAGGTACACTTATCTTTTTCCTCAGCTTTCCATCCTCAGTCGAATGGACAGACTGAGCGTACCAACCAAAACCTTGAGACATATCTAAGGTGTTTTGTGTCTAAAAATCAAGAGGTGTGGTCATCATATTTACCGTTAGCCGAGTTTGCCATAAATAATCGCCGTCAGGAATCCACTGGCAAGTCACCATTTCTTGGTGCATATGGTTTTCATCCCCAATTCTGTACTTTCAAAGAGGGGGGGGTCTTCTGGGGTTCCCGAAGAGGAACGGTTTTCTTCATCGCTTTCATCTGTATGGCAGAAGGTGCAAGCTAACTTGAAAAATATGGGAGGTAAATATAAATGCATGGCTGATAAGAAACGGTCGCCAGGTCTGTACCTAGGAGTGAATGACTATGTGTGGTTATCTACTAGGAATATTAAGTTGAAGGTTCCCTCTTGGAAACTGGGTCCTAGGTTCATTGGTCCTTACAAAATAGTAGCCGTCATTAACCCCGTGGCTTTTCGCCTGGAGCTACCTCAGACTTTTAAGATCCATAACGTCTTCCATAAGTCGTTACTCAAGAAGTATGTTCCACCTCTAGAACCATCACCACTGCCACCCCCTCCTGTTATTGTGGATGGTAATCTGGAGTTTCAAATATCCAAAATTGTTGATTCTCGTCTGGTCCGCTGCTCTCTTCAGTATCTGGTGCATTGGAGGGGTTACGGCCCGGAGGAAAGAATGTGGGTTACAGCGTCAGAGGTAAACGCCAACAGGTTAGTTCAGGCTTTCCATGCCTCTCATCCTGAGAGACCTGGTCCTGAGTGTCCAGAGGCCCCTCGTAGAAAGGGGGGTACTGTCACGAGGGTGTCAAGAGCCACGTCTGACTCCGTTGTACCCGGGGTCAGGAAGTCGCAGCGGGTGGCTGCGCGCTCTATGTCTAAAGATCACGCTGTTTCTTAATGATAGTTTTCTGTGTTTGCCTTACTATCCTTTTTGTCTCACTCAAGAATCCGTAGCTTCTCCTCCTCAGCTGTTTCTTGCTGTCACTCCCAATCTCCTTATATTCTCCTCTCTCACTTCTCTGGTTGCCAGATATAGAGCTTCCTGCCTGGACTTCTATACTGACCCACTGGAGCTGTGAATCCTGGTTGTTGTTCCAGAGTGTTACCCTCCGGATCCCTGTTGGGCTTTTTGTTGTCTTCTGTTGTCGCCCACCTGGGATTATATGTTGTCTGTATTGTCTGTCCTCCCCTTGGTGTTTTCCTTTAGAGCTAGTGTTCCAACCGCCCTATTCACTATCTAGGGCTCATCTTAGGGAAAGCCAGGGTTTTAGGCACGCGATCGGCGTACGGGTGAGGAACCCGTCTAGGGACGTCAGGGCAGTCAGGTGCCAGCCTCAAGGTGAGATAGGGGTCACCATCTTTCACTCTCCCTTGGACAGGGCCTTCCCTTTTCCCTCCCTTTGTGTCACGTATGTGATAGGCACGCCGGTCGTGATAGTAACGCAGCAAAACCGCAGACAAATGCTGCACTACCTAAATGCACTATATAGAACGTATATTATTGGTATATAACAACCCTGCTTCAATCAGTTTTTTTGGGGGGGCAACTGGTATATCACACCAGTAGAAATTATTTCTTCAAATAGCGTTTGTCACTCTGTGTAGCTGAGGTAACGCAGCATAACTGCAGACAACTGCAGCACTACCTAAATGCACTATATAGAATGTATATTATTGATATATAAAATCCCTGCTTCAATCAGTTTTTTGGGGGGGCAACTGGTTAATCACACCAGTAGAAATTATTTGTTCAAATAGTGTTTTTCACTGTGTGTAGATGTGGTAACGCAGCAAAACCGCAGACAAATACTGCACTACCTATATGCACTATATAGAGCGTATATTATTGGTAAATAACACCCCTTCCTCAATCAGGTTTTTGGGGGTCAACTGGTAATTCACACTAGTAGAAATTATTGGTCCCAATAGCGTTTGGCACTCTGTGTGGCTGCAGTATCGCAGCAGAACCGCACACAACTGCTGCACAATACAAATGCACTATAATATACTCTCTATGTTAGAAAGTATATTATAAGTATATTATACCCCTCAGTATGTCACACCTATTGATAGCACACCTATACCAGTCCTTAAAAGGACTTTTGTGGACCTATTAGCTAGCGTTTGGTGTCCCTAACAGTCTATCCCTGCTCGACACAGCAACCTCTCCCTACACTGGCAAAAGATTGAATGTAAAATGGCAGCCAGATCAGGTTTATTTATAAGGTAGGGGGTATGTCTATGTGCTGAAACGTCTCAATTGGCTGCCCTGTACCACCTGATGGATGTGTCATGGGTCAAAGTTCTTCACAATGTAAAAGAATATGGCGGGTGCGAATATCGCCATATGTTCACATGTTTGGCGAATCGCGAAGGTGCAAAGTTCGCCGCGAAATGACCACCGGATGAACCGCAGAGCCATCTCTATTAATCAGGTATTGTATAAGCATAAGTATAAGTTAAAGAGGACCTTTCACCGATTATTACACTGTGAACTAAGTATACAGACATGTAGAGCGGCGCCCGGGGATCTCACTGCACTTACTATTATCCCCAGGCGCCGCTCCGTTCACCCGCTATGCCCTCCAGTATCACTAAGTTAAAGTAGACGCAGTCTGCTGTTGATCTTGAACATTGTAATAATCGGTGAAAGGTCCTCTTTAACCACTTCAACCCCGCTAGCTGAAACCCCCTTAATGACCAGGCCACTTTTTACACTTCTGCACTACACTATTTTCACCGTTTATCGCTCGGTTTCTTACCACCCAAATGAATTTTACCTCCTTTTCTTCTCACTAATAGAGCTTTCATTTGGTGGTATTTCATTGCTGCTGACATTTTTACTTTTTTTGTTATTAATCGAAATGTAACGATTTTTTTGCCAAAAAATGACATTTTTCACTTTCAGCTGTAAAATTTTGCAAAAAAACCTGACATCCATATATAAATTTTTCGCAAAATTTATTGTTCTACACGTCTTTGATTAAAAAAAAATGTTTGGGCAAAAAAAAAAAATGGTTTGGGTAAAAGTTATAGCGTTTACAAACTATTGTACAAAAATGTGAATTTCCGCTTTTTGAAGCAGGTCTGACTTTCTGAGCACCTGTCATGTTTCCTGAGGTTCTACAATGCCCAAACAGTAGAAAAACCCCACAAATGACCCCATTTCGGAAAGTAGACACCCTAAGGTATTTGCTGATGGGCATAGTGAGTTCATAGAACTTTTTATTTTTTGTCACAAGTTAACGGAAAATGATGATTTTTTTTTTTTTCTTACAAAGTCTCATATTCCACTAACTTGCGACAAAAAATAAAAAATTCTAGGAACTCGCCATGCCCCTCACGGAATACCCTGGGGTGTCTTCTTTCCAAAATGGGGTCACTTGTGGCGTAGTTATACTGCCCTGGCAATTTAGGGGCCCAAATGTGTGAGAAGTACTTTGCAATCAAAATGTGTAAGAAATGGCCTGCGAAATCCGAAAGGTGCACTTTGGAATATGTGCCCCTTTGCCCACCTTGGCTGCAAAAAAGTGTCACACATCTGGTATCGCCGTACTCAGGAGAAGTAGGGCAATGTGTTTTGGGGTGTCATTTTACATATAACCATGCTGGGTGAGAGAAATATCTTGGCAAAAGACAACTTTTCCCATTTTTTTAATACAAAGTTGGCATTTGACCAAGATATTTATCTCACCCAGCATGGGTATATGTAAAATGACACCCCAAAACACATTGCCCAACTTCTCCTGAGTACGGTGATACCAGATGTGTGACTTTTTTGCAGCCTAGATGCGCAAAGCGGCCCAAATTCCTTTTAGGAGGGCATTTTTAGACATTTGGATCCCAGACTTCTTCTCACGCTTTCGGGCCCCTAAAAATCCAGGGCAGTATAAATACCCCACATGTGACCCCATTTTGGAAAGAAGACACCCCAAGGTATTCAATGAGGGGCATGGCGAGTTCATATAATTTTTTTTTTTTGGCACAAGTTAGCGGAAATTGTTTTTTTTTTTTTTTTCTCACAAAATCTCCCTTTCCGCTAACTTGGGACAAAAATTTCAATCTTTCATGGACTCAATATGCCCCTCAGCGAATACCTTGGGGTGTCTTCCTTCCGAAATGGGGTCACATGTGGGGTATTTATACTGCCCTGGCATTTTAGGGGCCCTAAAGCGCGAGAAGAAGTCTGGAATATAAATGTCTAAAAAAATTTACGCATTTGGATTCCGTGAGGGGTATGGTGAGTTCATGTGAGATTTTATTTTTTGACACAAGTTAGTGGAATATGAGACTTAGTAAGAAAAAACAAAAAAATAAATAAAAAAATTCCGCTAACTTGGGCCAAAAAAAATGTCTGAATGGAGCCTTACAGTGGGGGTGATCAATGACAGGGGGGTGATCAGGGAGTCTATATGGGGTGATCACCACCCTGTCATTGATCACCCCCCTGTAAGGCTCCATTCAGACGTCCGTATGATTTTTACGGATCCACGGATACATGGATCGGATCCGTAAAACGCATACGGACGTCTGAATGGAGCCTTACAGGGGGGTGATCAATGACAGGGGGGGTGATCAATGACAGGGGGGTGATCAGGAAGTCTATATGCGTGATCACCTCCTTGTCATTGATCACCCCCCTGTAAGGCTCCATTCAGACGTCCGTATGTGTTTTGCGGATCCGATCCATGTATCCGTGGATCTGTAAAAATCATACGGACATCTGAATGGAGCCTTACAGGGGGGGTGATCAGGGAATCTATATGGGTGATCACCCGCCTGTCATTGATCACCCGCCTGTCATTGATCACCCCCCTGTAAGGCTCCATTCAGACGTCCGTATGTGTTTTGCGGATCCGATCCATGTATCCGTGGATCCGTAAAAATCATACGGACGTCTGAATGGAGCCTTACAGGGGGGTGATCAATGACAGGGGGGGTGATCAATGACAGGGGGGTGATCAGGAAGTCTATATGCGTAATCACCCCCTTGTCATTGATCACCCCCATGTAAGGCTCCATTCAGACGTCCGTATGTGTTTTGCGGATCCGATCCATGCATCCGTGGATCTGTAAAAATCATACGGACGTCTGAATGGAGCCTTACGGGGGGGTGATCAATGACAGGGGGGTGATCAGGGAATCTATATGGGTGATCACCCGCCTGTCATTGATCACCCCCCTGTAAGGCTCCATTCAGACGTCCGTATGTGTTTTGCGGATCCGATCCATGTATCCGTGGATCCGTAAAAATCATACGGACGTCTGAATGGAGCCTTACAGGGGGGGTGATCAATGACAGGGGGGGGATCAATGACAGGGGGTGATCAGGGAATCTATATGCGTGATCACCCCCTTGTCATTGATCACCCCCCTGTAAGGCTCCATTCAGACGTCCGTATGTGTTTTGCGGATCCAATCCATGTATCCGTGGATCCGTAAAAATCATACGGACATCTGAATGGAGCCTTACAGGGGGGTGATCAATGACAGGGGGGTGATCAATGACAGGGGGTGATCAGGGAATCTATATGGGTGATCACCCGCCTGTCATTGATCACCCCCCTGTAAGGCTCCATTCAGACGTCCGTATGCGTTTTGCGGATCCGATCTATGTATCCGTGGATCCGTAAAAATCATACGGACGTCTGAACGGAGCCTGACGGGGGGGTGATCAATGACAGGGGGGGGATCAGGGAGTCTATATGGGGTGATCATGGGTTCATAAGGGGTTAATAAGTGACAGGGGGGGTGTAGTGTAGTGTTTTGTGGTACTTTACACAGCTACCTGTGTCCTCTGGTGGTCGATCCAAACAAAAGGGACCACCAGAGGACCAGGTATATTAGACGCTGTTATCAAAACAGCGTCTAATATACCTGTTAGGGGTTAAAAAAAATCACATCTCCAGCCTGCCAGCGAGCAATCGCTGCTGGCAGGTTGGAGATCCACTCGCTTACCTTCTGTTCCTGTTCACAGGAAATCTCGGCCCTCGCGAGATGACGCGTATATGCGTCACTCTGCGCAGGGCTGCCGCCTCCGGACCGCACGTCTGCGTTAGGCGGTCCGGAGGCGGTTAAAGGGAACCTGTCATTTGGATATTTGATTATAATCTAACTAATTATATACAATCATTAACTACTAAAAAGTACCTTAGATATATTCACTTACTGGTGTGACAGATAGTTACCTCATAATATACACACAAAGATGCCGCATGCAGCATGCTAATGAGCTGTTTCGAGTCCGGCGTGATGTCAGTGAGTTCAGCGTATATTTAATTCAGAGCTATAGCGACTCCCCTGCTGCTGATTCCTATGGAAACAAACTGTCATTCAGCGGCAGGTGGGTGGGGAGAGTCAGGAGCTCATGAATATTCATGACTCATCATTATCAGCTGGAGCTTTTCAATACAAGATGTTGGCAGATTGACTGGGTCAGTTAAAGAAAGTGACCCAGCATTTTGCTAAGCGAATCGGTCACTTATTTATGTTGCCCTTAGTTAGGACACCATAAAACTGGTGACAGGTTCCCTTTAAGGTAGTTTATATCAAATTCAATCATGTATAAAATAATGTAGGTTACATCGCATTTAATCAGGTACTGTATAAGTATGTCCCTCATTTATACTGTAATAAAGCTTATAGATGCCCCAAAATCCCTGAGCAGTCTACTTGTAGTCACAATGTATATACTGAGGTACTCTAGTATAAACTAGTTACATGTTTAAAGAATAATCCATTCAGCCTTGCTCTCCCGTCATTGGATATAGCGCGGGGAGCACCGAGAAAAGGGCAGTGGGGGGTAGAGCTGGAGCGAGTAGGAGACAGGTAGAGGGGCTGGAGCGCGGGCATCACACTGACGTGTATGCGCTCGCACTCACTACAGGCAAACGCCAGTACCTTTATCTCCCCTGACGAAGCCACACATGTGGCGAAACATGTTGGGAGGGGTGGTGTAGTGCATTTAGTTTTAGGCAGAGGACAGTGGAGGGTTTAAATTAATCAATACAGGGACAGTGAGAGGGCATATGTGCAATAGTAGGTGTGTGATATAGACACCTAGTGCTTGAATTGTGTGTGTATAGAAGACACGCTGTATCAGTGTGCTTGATCTGGTAGCCACATTGTATCAGACTGAGCAGTGTAGGCTCGTATGAATATGTATTCAGCAGTGTGCGTTTATAATATGCAAGGCAATTGAAAAGAGAATGCAGCTTACAAGAATAATGAAGCTGTATGATAACAGACTGTCAGATAATGTGGTCTATCTGAACAGCACTGACTATTATCATGGTTATAGAATAGCATGGGTAGCACACATCTCAGACCAAATACAATTGGTATATTTGCACCCCCCACCCAATATGATATCTGCTGAGTAGTAAAAGAGAGTGTATAAAGAAAGCGCTAAATAGACAAATAGAATCTAAGAGGTGTGACAGTGAATAAAGACTCATAATAACAACACCACACTAAATAAAAATAGTGTTTATTCAAACACAAAAAGAGTTCATGCCCAAATATTTCCCTCCCCCCTGTTCCACTGTCCTCTGATAGTTTTATTTAAACATGATTTTCCTTTTTTCACATTTATAAGGTTTTAAGGATGACAAAATAAAGGTGGAGTTTTAATTTGGGATTTTTTGGGGTCAGTTGACCGTTTGGGATTATATAGCCTGCCTTGCACAGATACGGTAAGAGCTGCATAGGTGGAGCAGGGTTTAGTGCACCTGTTGGGGACTGTAAAGAGGGGACTGAAAGGGGTCAATAAATATTGTGAATCAGGGACTGCTGAAAGGTGTTAATAATTACTGTGAAGGGCCTTCACAGTAGTTATTAACCCCTTTCAGCAGTCCCCCATTCACAGTATTTATTGACCCTAGCAGTCCCCTCTTCACAGTCCCCAACAGGTGCACTAAACCCTGTTCCACCTATGCAGTTCTTACCGTGTCTGTGCAGGAAAGGGGTTAATGCCTACTGTGAAGGTGGGACTGACTGGCTCCAGTACACCCCACCCCCTGCCCCTCCAGGACACCCCCAGCCCCTCCAGAACTCCCCTACACAAGTTTTTAGCCCCTGCAACTGCCGGAGATGGGGGCATGGCTTCACGGAGGTTGGCGTTGAGGTCCGGCTTTCTGGGGTGAAGCCAGTGTCCACCCTACCCTATAGGCTCCTTTGAGGTTCTCCCTGTAGACCATATGTTGTGGCCTGTATATGAAGTACTCAGAATGTATGAGGCATTCCTGGAGACCATATAAGCTCCTTTGAGGTTCTCCCTGCAGACAATACAGTTTAGCCTGCTCAGCACTGAAGTGCCTAGAATGTACTGGCTCCTTTGTGATTTTCCTTGCACATTATTCAGTCTAACCTGTATATGAGGTGCTCAGAATGTATAAGGCATTCCTGGAGACCCTTTGGGCTCCTTTGAGGTTCTCCCTCCACACAGTATATTGTGGCCTGTATATGAAGTGCTCAGAATGTATGAGGCATTTCTGGCAAACATATGAGCTCCTTTGAGGTTCTTCCTATAGACCAGGCAGTTTAACCTGTCCAGCACTTAAGTGCCTAGACTGTACTGGCTCCTTTGTGATGCTCCCTGCACATTATTCAGTCAAACCTGTATATGAAGTGCTCAGAATATATGAGGTGTTCGTATAGACCCTATAGGCTCCTTTGAGGTTCTCCCTGCAGACCGTATATTGTGGCCTGTATATGAAGGGCTCAGAATGTATGAGGCATTCCTGGCGACCCTATGGGCTCCTTTGAGGTTCTTCCTGTAGACCATACAGCTTAGCCTGTTCAGCACTGAAGTTCATAGACTGTAGTGTCTCCTTTGTGATTCTCCCTGCACAATATTTAGTCAAGCCTGTATATGAAGTGTTTAGAATATATGAGGTGTTCATATAGACCATATGAGCTCCTTTGAGGTCCTCAATGCGGACCGGATTTTGTAGCCTGTTCAGTACTGAAGTGTCTAGAATGTACTGGATCCTTTATAATTCTCTTTGCACATTATTCAGTCTAGCCCGTGGAAGTGCTTTGAATGTATAAGGTGTTACTGCAGACCATATGAGCTTCTTTGAGGTTCTCCCTGCAGACCCTATATTGTGGCCTGTATATGAAGTGCTCAGAATGTATGAAGAACTCCTGCAGACCATACGGGCACCTTGGAGGTTGTCCCTGCTGATCATATATTGTAACCTGTTCAGTAGTGAAGTGCAGCCCACACAATTTATACAATTATTTAAAGGGTAACTGTCATACCATATTTTTCGCCCTATAAGACGCACCAGCCCATAAGACGCACCTAGGTGTTTGGGGAGGAAAATAAGAATAAAAATATTTTTAACCAAAAGGTGTGCTTTTGGTGGGTTTGGAACTAATGGTGGTCTGTGGGATGCACTATTACTGGAGATCTGTGGATGACGGACAGTTATGGGGGATCTGTGGATTACGGACACTGTTATGGGGGGATCTGTGGATGCCGGACACTGTTATGTGGGGGGATCTGTGGATGACGGACACTGTTATGGGGGGATCTGTGGATGACAGACACTGTTATGGTGGGATCTGTGGATGACGGACACTGTTATGGGGGATCTGTGAATGACGGATACTGTTATGGGGGATCTGTGAATGACGGATACTGTTATGGGGAATCTGTGAATGACGGATACTGTTATGGGGGATCTGTGGATGACTGACACTGTTACAGGGGGGGATCTGTGGATGAGGGACACTGTTACAGGGGGCAGGGCCGGCGCTTCCATAGAGGCAAGGGGGGCAATTGCCCCCGGGCCCCCGAGTCCTTAGGGGCCACCACACGCCGGCCCACAACTAACTATAGGCAGGACAGTCAGTGTCACACGGAGATGAGAAGTGCTCATCTCCAGTCATCTGTATCGCTGTCCTCAGGACAGCGATACAGATGGCTGTGCAGCAGGGCAAGGGAGGGAGTGGTGTGTCCCTTCCCCTTCCTCTGATAGGCTGCAGGCACTAGGCCGGCAGCCTATCAGAGGCCGGAGCAGGCGGCGCAATGACGTCATCACGCCGCCTGAGCCCTGAGCGTACAGCGCGGGACACAGGTCTGCATCGCATCGCTGCCAAGGAGGTAAGTAGAAGTGTTTTTTTTTTTTTTATGTGTACTGTATGGCTACTGGCACATGATGGGGGGGCTCAGGCTACTGGCACATGATCGGGGGGCCTATGGCTACTGGAACATGATATGGGGGGGTTTGGGCTACTGGAACATGATATAGGGGGGTTCTGGCTATTGGCACATGATATAGGGGGGCTCTGGCTATTGGCACATGATATAGGGGGGCTCTGGCTACTGGCACATGATATAGGGGGGCTCTGGCTACTGGCACATGATATAGGGGGGCTCTGGCTACTGGCACATGATATAGGGGGGACTCTGGCTACTGGCACATGATATAGAGGGGGCTCTGGCTACTGACACATGATATAGGGGGGCTCTAGATACTAGCACATGATATAGAGGGGCTCTGGATACTGGCACATGATATGGGGGGCTCTTGTTATTGACACATGATGGTGGGGGGCTCTTATTACTGGGCGTGATTCATACTTAATATATATATTATTTTTTTTACACTTTTTATTTAATAACTATTTCCCCCCTTAGGGGCTAGAACCTGGGATCTTTCATCTCTTGTCCTATTCACCCTGATAGAGCTCTATTAGGATGAATAGGATCTCACACTGTCCCTGCTGCTCTGTGCTTTGTTCACACAGCAGCAGGGAGCTGACTACGGCAGCCAGGGCTTCAGTAGCATCCTGGCTGCCATGGTAACTGATCGGAGCCCCAGGATTACATTGCAGGGCTCCGATCAGAAGCTGCCACTGACACCAATGAAGAGGAGTGGAGGGGAGCCTGTGGCCACTGCCACCAATGAGAAGGGGAGGGGACCCTGTGGCCATTGCCACCAATTATTTTAATACTGGGGGGTTGAGAGGGGCGGGCGCACTGTGCCACCAATGATTTTATCGGGGTGGGGGGTTGAGGGGGGGGGGGGGTGCACTGCGCCACCAATGATAATTAACCCTTAATACAGGAGGTGGGTACTGGAAGCATATCAGCGGCAGTTAAACCCTCAGGTGCCGCACCTGAGGGGTTAACTGCAGCTGATCGCAGCTCCCTGTCAGAAACAGGGTGCCAGCTATGGGATTCTGCTGCCGGCAGCCGTCTCCTGTATTATGTATTATAGACGACCTTATATGGGTCCAGACTTTAAGTAGCAGGCTACACAGAGCAGCGCCCAAAGATGTCCCAGCACTTACTATTATTCCTGGGCGCCGCTCTGTTCGCCCACTGTGCCCCATTACTGTCTCCTGCTCCGTATGCTAATTACTATTAGAGCAATGGAGAGGAGACATCAGATTCTCTAAGGGGTGTCCTCTAGTGGGCGTAGAGCTTTTCTGTCTTCCCTTTAGTATAAACAGGAGGGCGGTTTTTGATGAAAACATACGACCCTGCCATATTTCACCTTAAGGACTAGGGGGCTGGATCTCACAGGCTGTCACGGAAGGCAGCCACGATGCCTAAGGAAGGCATCGGGCTGCCTTCCCTGTTATCAGGTCCCCGTCACAGCAGCGTGGGGACCTGATGGCAGCTCCCCGCAAGTACATTGCACGCGCCGTGGTCAGCGCTGACCGCGGCACATCAAGGGTTAATGCGCTGGTGCATGCAGCAGGGGTCCGGCTATCAGTGACTGACGGACACCTGCTGCGGATCGGGTGGGCGCATCTTCTGCACCCGCTGGATCACCGCGCCGTACTTGGTCCTTAAGTCACGGACACCCGCACATGTACGGTGCGGGCCCTTAAGGGGTTAATGGACTGTATGGGTTCCTTGGATGTTTTTGATGGTAGTAGGTAACTGCAGCAGTTATCATGGTAGCCCATATGTATGTGCTCCTTGAAGGTATTGATGGATATATTTCTTAATTGTATCATTTGGGAGAACAGGACATAGAGGCTGGGGATGGAGCCTGAAGGAAAAAAAATAAAAATATCAGCCAGAGGCTACCCTACTGGGCCCCCGATACTGTGTCCCCCAAAAGAGGTGTTGCCTCTGCTGTAGGCACTTCAGAGGAGGTGCTGGACACAGAAACTGATCACCAGGTGAAAAGCTCAAAATAGAAGTAGAGAAGAAGTGTTGGAGAAGTCTCCCCACGCTTGGAAAGGATTGGGAGGGAAGGAAGCCCTCCAAAGAATAGATAAAGGGTGCCAAAGAAAAGAGAATAAAATAAAAGAGGCAGAGAACGGTAGAGCTTACTCAGGATGGAAGCTGTGGCCGTCTAGTACAAAGCAGCGTGGGTGACGCTAGGGAGGCTAATCCCCATCACCGCCTGCTATCTCCGCATGAAGGGTAAATGCAACGGCGGTCGTGCTAGTATGAGCAGCGACGCGAATATCGGGGAGAGAGGTAAGTACAACTTCTGTGAGGGGCCTGGGCCTTTCATTTACACTTTGATCACTGGTAGAATACATTTTCATGCTACTTCAGCATGGCAATGTATTTTCCCTGTCAGTGCTTGGCTTCCAACCCTTGTGGCAGTTATGAAGCCTCTGCCTACCAGTGGGACTAGTGCTAGGCAAAAAAAATAAAAAATTTAAATAATAATCTTGATCATTTCAACTTTATGGATGATTATAGGTTATAATCGCAATTATTTATTTCTGGCAATAACGTTTTATTTGTCTGTTGGGGGTGCACTTTATGTAGAAGGGTGCACATATACATTAGATACTGTCCTTCAGTCCTCCCTTTACATACTATAATGCACTGTATATAGTGGAAGGACTGGATGAGAGTTTCTGATGTATACAAAGAAAGGGGTGGGAAAGGGTATACAGAGGAGGAGGGTATATAGAATATATATATATATATATATATATATATATATAGGGAGGAGGATATATAGAGTACATAGAGGGAAGAGGAGTAGTCCTGGTTATAATTGCAGGCGGCAGTGGGGGGCAGTAGGAGAAGAGCGCTTCCTCAGGACGGCGATACAGATGGCTGTGCTCCGGCGGGGCAGGAGAGGGAGAGGCATCTCTCTTCCGGTTCTTCTGATAGGCTGCATGCAAAAGTGTCTGCAGCCTATCAGAGGCCGTCTCAGGCGGCATGATTATGTCATTATCATCGCGCCGCCTGAGCTGGGCAGCACACAGCGGGGGACACATCGCATCACTGCCAGCCTCATGAAGGTAAGTATTAGTGTTTTTTTATTTTATTTTTATAGATTGCACATTATAGGGGGCACCTGGTGACACTAGGGAATTTCTTACTGGCCCATTTTTGGAGGGGCACTATGGGGGTATTTCTCACTGGCCCATTTTGGGGTGGGGCCCTATGGGGGCATTTATTTCTGGACCATTTTGAGGGGGGGACTATGGGGCATATGGTGGCACTATGGGGGAGTGGAGAACTATGGAGGCATCTGGGGGCTTTAAAGGTGCCTTTTTTATTGGCATATTATGGGGGTCACTGTGGCAACTGGTGGCACAATGGGGCATTATTTGGGGGCACTATGGGGCAGTGGAGCACAGATGGATGTCATATATCTGGACTTCTCCAAAGCATTTGACATTGTACTGCATAAAAGGTTAGTATATAAAATGAGAATGCTCAGACTGGGAGAAAATGTCTGTATGTGGGTAAGTAACTGGTTCAATGATAGAAAACAGAGGGTGGTTATTAACGGTACACACTCAGATTGGGTCACTGTTACTAGTGGAGTACCTCAAGGGTCAGTACTGGGCCCCATCCTCTTCAATATATTTATTATTGATCTTGTAAAAGGCTTGCACAGTAAAATATAAATTAAAAAAAAAACTAAACTGTGTAAAGTAATTGACACGGAAGAGGACAGTATACTGCTACAGATGGATCTGGATAGATTGGAGGCTTGGGGAGAAAAGTGGCAAATGAGGTTTTACACTGACAAATGTAAGGTTATGCACATAGGAAGGAATAATGCAAGTCACCCGTACATACTAAATGGTAAAACACTGGGTAACACTGACATGGAAAAGGATCTAGGAATTTTAGTGAACAGCAAACTAAGCTGTAAAAACCAGTGTCAGGCATCTGTTGCCAAGGCCAATAAAATAATGGGTTGCATCAAAAGGGGCATAGATGCCAGTGATAAGAACATAGTTTCACCACTTTACAAATCACTGGTCAGACCACACATCGAGTACTGTGTACAGTTCTAGTCTCCTGTGAACAAGGCAGACACAGCAGAGCTGGAGAGGGTTCAGAGGAGGGCAACTAATGTAATAACTGAAATGAGGGTACTACAGTACCCTGAAAGATTATAAAAATTAGGGTTATTCACATTAGAAAAAAAGACGACTGAGGGGAGATTTAATTACTATGTATAAATATATCAGGGGTCAGTACAGAGATCTATCCCATGATCTATTTAATCCCAGGACTATGACAAGGGGACATCCTCTGTGCCTGGAGGAAAGAAGGTTTGTACACAAACATACAATGCCTTGCAAAAGTATTCACCCCCCTTTTCGTATTTTGGTACATTACAGCCTTAAGTTCAACGTTTTGTTAATCTGAATTTGATGTGATGGATAAGAACACAATAGTCTAAGTTGCTGAAGTGAAATGATAAAAATATATAAATAAAACTATTGTTTAGAAATAGAAAACAGAAAATTGTCATGTACGTATGTATTCACACCATTTGTTAGGAAGCCAAAAAAAAAATCACATAATTAGTGAAATAATGTCCACCTGTGTGCAATCTAAGTGTCACATGATCTGTCATTACATATACACACCTTTTTTGAAAGGCCCAGAGGCTGCAAAACCTAAGCAAAAGGCATCACTAGCCAAACACTGCCATGAAGACCAAGGAACTCTCGAAACAAGTAAGGAACAATGTTGTTGAGAAGTACAAGTCAGGGCTAGGTTATTAAAAAAAAATCTAAATCTTTGATGATCCCCAGGAGCACCATCAAATCTACCATAACCAAAGGGAAAGAACATGGCACAACAGCAAACCTGCCAAGAGACGGCCTCCCACCAAAACTCACGGACCAGGCAAGGAGGGCATTAATCAGAGAGGCAGCACAGAGACCTCCGATAACCCTGGAGGAGCTGCAGAGTTCCTCAGCAGAGACTAGAGTTTCTGTACATAGGACGACAATAAGCCGTATGCTCCATAGAGTTGGGCTTTATGGCAAAGTGGCCAGAAGGAAGCCATTACTTTCAGCTAAAAACAAAAAGGCATGTTGTGAGTTTGCGAAAAGGCATGTGGGAGACTCCTAAAATGTATGAAGGAAGATGCTCTGGTCTGATGAGACTAAAATTTTACTTTTCGGCCATCAAAGAAAACGCTATGTCTGGAGCAAACCCAACACATCACATCACGCAAAGAACACCATCCTCACAGTGAAACATGGTAATGGCAGCATCATGCTGGGGGATGGGACTGGGAAACTGGTAAGAGTTGAAGGAAAGATGGATGGTGCGCTATTTGAGGATAAGAGGGAGGTTCACCTTCCAGCAGGACAATGACCCCAAACACACTGCTAAACCACACTTGAGTGGTTTAAGGGAAAACATGCACAGTCAGTTCCATAAATATTGGGACATCGACACAATTCTAACATTTTTGGCTCTATACACTATCACAATGAATTTGAAATGAAACTAGCAAGATGTGCTTTAACTGCAGACTGTCAGCTTTAATTTGAGGGTATTTACATCCAAATCAGGTGAACAGTGTAGGAATTACAACAGTTTGCATATGTGCCTCCCACTTGTTAAGTGACCAAAAGTAATCGGACATAATAATAATCATAACTCAAACTATCACTTTTTAATATTTGGTTGCAAATCCTTTGCAGTCAATTACAGCCTGAAGTCGGAAATGCATAGACATCACCAGACGCTGGGTTTCATCCCTGGTGATGCTCTGCCAGGCCTCTACTGCAAGTGTCTTCAGTTCCTGCTTGTTCTTGGGGCATTTTCCCTTCAGTTTTGTCTTGAGCAAGTGAAATGCATGCTCAATCGGATTCAGGTCAGGTGATTGACTTGGCCATTGCATAACACTTCTTTCCCTTAAAAAACTCTTTGGTTGCTTTTGCAGTATGCTTTGGGTCATTGTCCATCTGCACTGTGAAGCGCTATCCAATGAGTTCTGAAGCATTTGGCTGAATATGAACAGATAATATTGCCCAAAACACTTCAGAATTCATCCTGCTGCTTTAATCAGCAGTCACATCATCAATAAATACAAGAGAACCAGTTCCATTGGCAGCCATACATGCCCACGCCATGACACTACCACCACCATGCTTCACTGATGAGGTTTTATGCTTAGGATCATGAGTAGTTCCTTTCCTCCTCCATACTCTTCTCTTCCCATCACTCTGGTACAAGTTGATGTTGGTCTCATCTGTCCATAGGATGTTGTTCCAGAACTGTGAAGGCTTTTTTAGATGTCGTTTGGCAAACTCTAATCTGGCCTTCCTGTTTTTGAGGCTCACCAATGGTTTACATCTTGTGGTGAACCCTCTGTATTCACTCTGGTGAAGTCTTCTCTTGATTGTTGAATTTGACACACATACACCTACCTCCTGGAGAGTGTTCTTGATCTGGCCAACTGTTGTGAAGGGTGTTTTCTTCACCAGGGAAAGAATTCTTCAGTCATCCACCACAGTTGTTTTCCGTGGTCTTCCGGGTATTTTGGTGTTGCTCAGCTCACCGGTGCGTTCCTTCTTTTTAAGCATGTTCCAAACAGTTGTTTTGGCCATGCCTAATATTTTTGCTATCTCTCTGGTGGGTTTGTTTTGTTTTTTCAGCCTAATGATGGCTTGCTTCACTGATAGTGACAGCTCTTTGGATCTCATCTTGAGAGTTGACAGAAACAGATTCCAAATGCAAATAGCACACTTGAAATGAACTCTGGCCTTTTATCTGCTCATTGTAATTGGGATAATAAGGGAATAACACACACCTGGCCATGGAACAGCTGAAAAGCCAATTGTCCCATTACTTTTAGTCCCTTAACAAGTAGGAGGCACATATGCAAACTGTTGCGATTCCAACACCGTTCACCTGATTTGGATGTTAATACCTTCAATTCAATTCATTAAAGCTGACAGCAGTTAAAGCACATCTTGTTTGTTTCCTTTTAAATCCATTGTGGTGGTGTATAGAGCCAAAAATGTTAGAATTGTGTCGATGTCCCAATATTTATGGACCTGGCTGTAAATGTGTTGGAATGGCCTAGTCAAAGCCCAGATTTTAATCCAATAGAAAATCTGTGGTCAGACTTAAAGATTGCTGTTCACAAGCGCAAACATCTAACCTGAAGGAGCTGGAGCAGTTTTGCAAGGAGTAATGGGCAAAAATCCCAGTGGTAAGATGTGGCAAGCTCATAGAGACTTATCCAAAGCAACTTGGAGCTGTGATTGCCGGAAAAGGTGGTACTACAAAGTATTGACTTTAGGGGGGTGAATAGTTATGTACATTGACTTTTTCTGTTATTTTGTCCTATTTGATGTTTGTTTCACAATGAAAAGAAAAAAAAAAATGTTGTGGGCATGTTCTGAAAATTTAAATAATGCAAATCTTCAAACAATCCATGTTAATTCCAGGCTGTGAGGCACCAAAGTACGAAAAAAGTCAAGGGGGTGAATACTTTTGCAAGGCACTGTAGAAGAGGATTCTTTACGGTAAGAGCAGTGAGACTATGGAACTATCTGCCTGAGAAGGTGGTGATGGTGAGTACAATAAAAGAATTCAAGAGAGGCCTGGATGTATTTCTGGAAAGATAACAGGCTGAACCTTTTGGCCTTATATACTATGTTACATGGGGGACACTATAGGGGAGAGCAGCACTATGGGGCATTTGGTGGCACTAAGAAGGGGCATTTTCAACTGGCACATTATGGGGGCACTATGGGGGAGAGGAGCACTATGGGGCATCTGGTGGTACTAAGAAGGGGCATTTTTTACTGCCACATTATGGGGGCACTATGGGGAAGGGGGAGAGGAGCATTATGGGGGCATTTATTGGGGCACTATAAAGGGGTATTGTATACTGGCATACATTATGGGGACATTAGCTCAACTGAGGGCACTAATTGGGGGTATTTCTTGTACTGTCATATTATAAGGAGAATTATTACTACTATGGTGAGCTTTACTACTCCTGGGGGGCTATGGGGAACATGATTACTAGTATGGGCACTATGGGGTATTATTACTACTAAGTGTGCTCTGGTAGAGAATTATTTCTATTGGTGGGATTTTGGGGAACACTGTTACTTTGGTGGGCACCCTGGCACAGTGTCAGTTTAGCAAAATCATTGTTGGGGACATTATGTCCGGGATACTATTTTCTGGGAGCAGTATTTTTTTTAGAGCACTGTGTGCCAATAATTGCTGAAGGGGGAACTATCTGTGTGGTACTAATATTTTTTCTGGGGACAGTTTCTGCAGTATAGTATTGGGCAGCAGAGCTGGCACAGTATTGGGGGTGGTAGGATGGGGTATTCCAAAGATGTGAACATGATGGAAAAGTGGGAAACCAATGTTAGTGTCATGGAACCATGAACCAGACGTACAACAAGAGATAAGTGGAAAATAAGAAGGTTTTATTGAAGAGCAAGCCGTAAGCAAAGTCCGAACGGATGGCTAAACCGAAGCAGGGTCTTGCGGAGACAGAGGTCAGGAACCAGAAGGGTAGTCAGACGAAGCCAGGAACAGGAACCAACGGGGTAGTCAGACGAAGCCGGAATCAGGAACCAACGGGGTAGTCAGACGAAGCCGGAATCAGGAACCAACGGGGTAGTCAGACGAAGCCGGAATCAGGAACCAACGGGGTAGTCAGAGGAAGCCGGAATCAGGAACCAACGGGGTAGTCAGACGAGGCCAGGATCAGGAACCAGAAGCAGCAGCAGTCTTGGAAGCATGTGAACACAGGAGGACCAAGCAAGGAACTGAAGCCACAGACCTCCTATATATATGAGCTGGGCATCCAGCTCCTCCCAGTGGGAAGGAGGAGCCGCAGGGTGGGAGGCTACAAGAAAACCCAGAAACCAAGATGGCCGCCAGCACATGTCAAACGAAGGGAACAGCAAGGAGGTAAGACCATGACAGTTAGTCTCTGCAGAGATGGGAGATGGCTGAAAAATCATCGGTTGTGGATGAGATAAAAACAGATGAACCTCTTCTGCGGGAGCTGCCAAGTATACCATTCAAATGAAGCGTATAGTTTAAATGGCTTTTATTTGTCTATGCGTTTCAGGGGTGAATAACCCCTTTCATCAGGACATTAAAACAAATATATAACAGATGGGCCACATGTATTTATATGGTATTGTGGTTGTGTTCTGGCGCCAAAAACACTGTGGGGGGGGGAGAGTTTTGTGGAGGGTGTATCTACAGGAGGAGCGCCCCCAGAGTGACAGCACCGATTGGGGTGTTTTCTGGTCAATCAGAGCTGTGTCAGCTGTATATGTAAACACATGCTCTGAAGCGATCAGCGTGTAGGAGGGGGCGTAGTGTCGCAGGTATCTTCTCAACAGCGCTAGTGCGCTTGGCCGGTATAGGGGCGTGGTTTATGGTCCTGCCTCCCCTTTGTCCTCACGTGATTGGTTCCCTCAGCGGTGACGTCATAGCCACGCCCCGGCTAGTGTCCGGAGCTCCTAGTGTGTTCGCTGTGCTGTTTCTTACTGTCATGTCACCGCAGCATGAGCGAGCACTATAACGGATAGGAGTGTAGTACATAGGATTCAATGTAGCTAGGGCATATAAGTTGGTACTGTATAGGTGTGCCAGATGTTTACATATTTCTGTTGATAGACAGGTTCAATAAAATGCAGGGATGTGATAGTCCCTACTATTAAATTCATTATAATATAAAAAATACCTTATTATTGGTATTTTTAATTCATATTATATGGGCTGATTGGGTAATGCGCTGATTGGGTCACAGGAGACAGTAGACACTTTGTGAATGTTTCATACGCATGGACCTGCGTGATGATTAGTATGATTTATTCACATGTCTGGGGTGCTTTTGTAGGTTTGGCTGTCACGGCTGAGGATGAGGAAAACCCTCAGCTATGCGATGCCATAAGATGATGGTCGCTGCAAGGCCAGGACAGGGAGCAGGTCACCTCCTATCACATCCCTAATTCTGACCCTGATGGTAGGAGGGATCATACTCTGGAACTTAAAGATTCCTACTAGCCCTCAGGGTGCCCCTGGACTAGGAGCAGAGTAAGACAACCTGTACCTCCTGGATACAGATGAACAGGAGTTTCACTGGCCAAGCTACAAAGAAAGGGGAACATAAACAGCTTATGGCAGTGGCAGGTAAATGAAACAAGTACAACACCTACCTGCCACAGACACAAAGCCTGGAACCCATGTACAAGTGCTGCTGTTCACAACAACATAAAAGGACACAGCACACCACACATCAACACATCACACAGAAAGCCAGGACCATAAGCTGCAATAAACAGAGAGACCAACATCTTCATAACATCATGTATAACTTAAACTTATGACCACAAGGGTGGCCCTCACTGGCAGATGTTAAATAACCAGGAGGATGACTCCCGCTAACCATGGCTGAAGTACCCCTCAGATACTGGCATCAGCAGGAGCTAAATAGCCCCAAGTAGCCACACCCACACTCAGACACACCCAGTGTTCACAGACAAAGAAGGGAATTAACCCTTCCAAAACCAGGCGAGGGATGGACACTACTTAAAGGGGAAGTGCACACATACAGAAACCCCATGCAATACAAACAGGGAAAGTGCACACCATACAAGCTAAAAGCACACCTCACCTACAAAGAGAGTTTGCCAGGTGCAACCGCATGCACTACACAGCAAGCTGCCTCGCAACAGTACAGGCTGCTATACTGAAAATAACAACATGTTGCCAGCGGCAACCACAAGTGAGGCAACATACTAGCGGCCCTCATCTGTGGTTGAACAACCATGGTCGTGACATTGGCATTGCCAGACGTACGGGATTAAAAAATAGGAAAAGGGGACCAATATTATTATTAACCTAAGTAGAAGGTGATTATAAAAATACGCAAAATTTAACATTAAAAAAAGTAAAAGGTAAAAAATAAAAGGTATATATATGTAAATTAAAATACAAGTTATATTTAATTATATATTTAAAGAGATTTAAAATAATTTAGGCTGTCTCACAGTATTTTTGCATACATAAATTTATTACTCATTTAAAATACACTTACATTAGTGTCAACACTTCAGCATAATTGTATGGACATAAATAGTGCGGAGCTCACGCACACACCTATACGGCTGGAGTACTCCAAAATATATATGACCTTTGGTTAGTGTTATTTGCGTTTTTTCTGCAGACTTCAAATATATAAAAAGTTTAGTATGTACTATGTACTATTTTATCGGTTGTTGGAACCAAATAGTTCAAGGAACGTCCTTTTAGCGGCTGTTGGTGTGAATAATGCTATATTCAAATGTCGCCCGCTCGTGTTGGCGCCATATTTTATTGTATCCCCAAGATACACAAGGATCCGGTCAACCCCCCTGGAAGACCAACCATCATCCCAAAACTTGGGGCGGACCTGGTCCTATGGCGGCGCTACATTGACGACATTTTATTAATTTCGGGAGGGTCACATATGGCACTATTACAGTTTATAAATGATATATAATAATAATTAGCTCAATCTCAGATTCACAGCTAACGTTAACCCACATATGGTAGAGTTTCTGGATTTACGCATTGAAAAGAAACAGGAAACTTTTGTCTGTAGCACATTCCAAAAGGATGTGGCCAAAAACAGTTTTATTCTCAACACAAGTTGCCATCTTCCGCGATGGCTTTTGAATGTCCCTTTTAGCCAGTTTAGGCGGCTTAAAAGAAACTGCACTGAACAAGCCCAATTTGAGTTGGAGGCACAGCGTATGAAAGCGCAATTTTTAATGAAAGAGTATCCCAATGAGCTATTGGAAGACTCAATAGAAAGGGTGAGGAAATTAGATAGATCCTCCTTCTTTGAAAGGAAGGGCCAAATAGTACCCAACAAGAAGACACGACAGCGAAAATAATTTTACCATTCAACAAAGATTACAGGATGGTTAATAAAATTGTCCAAAAACATTGGTACCTATTAAAGGATGATAAAACTTTGGGTTCTTTACTTCCAACACACCCTCCAATAGTTTACACCAGAGCCCCCAATTTGGGACTCCAAGTAGCTCCCACGATAAGAAAAAAAGAAGGAAAATCAATGATAACTCCATGGTCTAACCTAAAAGGCTTTTTTAGATGCGGCTGCTGCCAAAACTGTAGACAAACACAGTTTGAGAGAAATATAAAGGAGATTACATCGACCTCCAACAACTTTAAGTGGGAAATCAAGGAAATCCTGTCATGTAACAGTAAAGCAGTTATCTATGTTATCCAATGTCCATGCCCAAAGCAGTACAAAGGGCACACAAAAAGGGTACTTAAAACTAGAATTGCTGAGCACATTAATAATATAAAAAAACAGTCAGAAATGCATCCTTTATCCAAACACTTTAAACTACACCATAAAGGAGATCCCAGCAAAATGAAATTTTTAGCAATACAATCAATTAAACAAGACTGGAGAGGGGGAGATTTCGTGGCCAAGATGTCTAGACAGGAATATAAAAAAAATCTTCGAATTTGGATCCCTGATGCCCTTGGGTCTAAACTCGGAGATAGAAATCTTTGGTTTCCTATAGGAGAGATGGGTTGTCATGCATAGGGAGTCGATGCCGGGCTGTTTATCACTACACATCCTTCCCCTCTCCTCCACACTCCCTCAAAAGCCAGAAGTTGCAGCAATCCATACATGTATATTTTGCATTTTATATCTGTTACACAATCTGTATATTTTTATGTATTTATATTTTTAGATAATTTGTGTTCTTTTTATATATATATATAATTATAATGCATTTGTGTCATTTTTAATGGATGGTTTTAATTTATGATATACTATGGCCAATTTTTTTTTTATATCTTAAGCAATATAATGGCTTGAGAATGGATCAGGATCGCACAGGTGGAAAATCTATTTGGAACAATGCGATCCGGAACCCACACCACTTTTTATACTAAACCTAAAATGCTATATAAGGACACAACCAAAATGTCTACATTCAGCATTTCACATCTACTGAGGAAGGAACATAGTTCCGAAACACGTCTAGTGTGAACCAGACCTAGCTATTGATGCGTTTTTTTAAATTTCATTTGAAAAAGGACTTCATTAAAAATAACGGGATATACACCTTCAAAAGGAACAAGCCTAACAGCGATTTGAGCTAAACTATCGGTAAACTGGACTGATCTATGCTCATATGCCCAACCTAGGCAACTAACTTTCTGATCAAAACCGGACCGCATACCGAAAGAACTGTGCTGTATCAGCTTCCACTACGCCATCGACCACAGGCTATCTTCCGGGAGGTCACGTGGGACGATGTGTGGAGTGAGGTCGGAGCCCATTCTGCAAAGATAGCTGGTGGAGTAACATCAGGTGAAGGCGGGGGCACCAACACCAGCGGGCGACATTTGAATATAGCATTATTCACACCAACAGCCGCTAAAAGGATGTTCCTTGAACCATTTGGTTCCAACAACCTGTAAAATAGTACATAGTACAAAACTTTTTATATATTTGAAGTCTGCAGAAAAAACGCAAATAACACTAGCCAAAGGTCATATATATTTTGGAGTACTCCAGTCGTATAGGTGTGTGCGTGAGCTCCGCACTATTTATGTCTATACAATTATGCTGATATGTTGACACTAATGTAAGTGTATTTTAAATGAGTAATAAATTTATGTATGAAAAATACTGTGAGACAGCCTAAATTATTTTAAATCTGCTTTTCTATCAGTTGGTAACTGACAGGCTGGGCTCCAGTAGTTTGCTGGTAGAGCTTTTCTTATCATATATTATTATATATTTAAGGAGTCTGTATAAAAATGCCTGACCCTGATAAGGGATAGAGGCATATGTCAGGCACCTATAGGTGCTTAAATCCTAGTTGGTCATATATTTCTTTGTTATTACTTTTTAGTTTTTTGATTATTTCTTGTGTTGATTTTTTTGTAATCATAAGAAGGTATACAGGTTTATCAGGAATGGTTCATAGTATAGTCTCGTTCGTTTCGTTTAGCCCGTATGGGGCTAACGTATCAAGTTGATAGATCCAGAAAACCTCTCTTTTTTGGAGGTTATCAAATCTATTGAAGGGATTCTCTGGTATTTGTTCAATGGGTGTCACTCGGATTGAGCGTTTTTCTTTTTCTAAGGTAGACGTACAATGTCTGGACAGACTGTGTTTTGCATATGTCTTTGAATGTTGTAACGATGTTGATTCATCCGGCCGTGTAATAGTGTAGTGCAACATATTGTAGGCCGCAACTACATTCGATCAAGTAGATGACGTAGTTTGCTTGACAGGACATGTGTTGTTTGATGGGGAATGTTGCGCCATTATGTTTAGACGCAAACGTAGTTTGGTTGAGTGTAATTGTCTTGCAGCATAGGCATCTATTTGTTCCACATCTGAAGCTTCCTGTCCTTAGGGGTTTGTATGTTTGTGTCTTACTGTCATCTCGTCTTATTTTATGCTGTTTTGGTTTGCTGGGGGCCAGGACACTCTTTATGGTGGGTGCCCGTCTGTAGGTAATCCTCTGAGTCTTTGGTAGGTGCTTTGCCAAGTATGGCTCACGGAGTAATATGTGCCAGTGTTTTCTGAGTGTCGTCTGGATATATTTGTTTGAAGTACTATATTGGGTGATAAAGTTTATATGGTAAAATCCTTCTTGTTCTTTGGGGGATGTATTTAAATGTTCTTTCTGTGTTTTTGACATACAACTATCAACTGCATTTTTGATTAATTGTTTTGGGTATCCTTTTTCTGCAAATCTTAAGTATTTTGGCCTGTGTTAAAAAGTCATCATTGTTGGTGTAATTACGCCGGATTCTTTTATACTGGCTGTACGGGATGTTTTTTAACCATTTTTTGTGATGGAAACTGGTGAAGTGAATATAGCTGTTCATGTCGACTGATTTAAAATAAGTTCTGGTAGATAAGGAGTTGTTGGTGTTTGTAACAATAATATCCAAAAATTCTATTTCTTTTTTATTGAACATGGGGGTAAAAGTGATCCCCCAGTCTGTGCCATTCAGAGACTCGCTGAATGATTTGGCTCCATCCCAAATTATAAAGATATCGTCTATGTATCTTTTGAAGTACACTACTTTATCCTTATATGTTGGATGGTCCATAATATGTGTTTTCTCGAATTCAACCATAAACAGGTTAGCAACAAGCGGCGCTACCCGCGTCCCCATCGCGGTACCCTTACATTGATGGTATGTGGTATTATTATATATGAAATTGTTGTTTGTGGTGGTTTCAGTGTGCCGTCTCGTTCTAGTACTGTCTTGATGCAATTGATCCCCAGTTCATGCTGAATATTAGAATATAGTGCTGTGACATCTAGGGTAAGAAAGGTGTACGAGTGATGCCAGTTGATAGTATACAATTCTCTAATTAATTGGCTGGAGTCATGGAGATAGCTGGGTAGTTCTTTAACGTATGGTTAGAGATATAAGTCAATGAAATGGGATAGATTACTGGTAGCACACCTAGTGTTTAGATACGATTAGCCTGCCAGGGGGGGTTGATGACACTCTTATGTATTTTGGGGAGATGGTAAAAATAGGGATTACAGGGAATACGTGGTAATAGGAAGTTCTTTTCTTTTTTATTTATATATTGTTTTTCGTAGGCAAACTTAATTAGATTTAATTTCTTATTAACCTCCGGAAATGGGTTATGTGTGACCTTGGTGTAGTAGGATGTGTCACTGAGGATCCTCTGTGCCTCCATTTCATAATCACTGTCATCTTGGATTACAATACCCCCCCCCCTCCTTATCTGCTGGACGTATAATTAGTTCGTCGTTATGCCTTAGATTCTTGAGTGCTTTCTGCTCGTGTATTGTGAGGTTTCCTTTATATTGGAGCGCATTTGGCTCAAATGGGACCCTTTTTAAGTCTGTGGTGACTAGGTCAAAGAAAGTGGGGATACAGTTACCTTGAATTTGTGCTGGATAGAAGTTTGATTTGGGGCGGACAGCTTCATGTTTGAACTCCTCCTTATCTGTAGGTAACAGATTCTGACCGTTAGTGGATTCGAGATCAAAACGTCTCTTTATAGTGAGGTATGAATGTCAATAAACCGTTCAAAGGGGTTGACCTTATTGTATGGACAAAAAGACAGCCCCTTTTGTAGTAGGATATTTTCAGATAAAGTGAGTTTGACAGGATAGATGAAATATTTAAATGGTTTTTGTGGGGCTATTCGTTATTAGTTGTAAGCCTTTATTTAGGTGTTTGGTGCGGAGCATTTTTCTAGCTTCCCTCTTTTGTTTTCCTCTTGTTTCACGGGTTTTAGTTTTCTTTTTTGGGGTGTGGATTTGAAGTATTGTGTTACAACATTCAAAGACACTATGCAAAACACAGTCTGTCCAGACATTGTACGTCTACATTAGAAAAAGAAAAACACCCAATCCAAGTGACACCCATTAAACAAATAACAGAGAATCCCTTCAATAGATTTGATAACCTTCAAAAGAGAGAAGTTTTCTGGATCTATCAACTTGATACGTTAGCCCCATACGGGCTAAACGAAATTAACAAGACTATACTATGAACCATTCCTGATAAACCTCCTTACGATTACTCAAAAAATCAACACAAAAAAATCATAAAAAAACTAAAAAGTAATGACAAAGAAATATATGACCAACTAGGATATAAGCACCTATAGGTGCCTGACATATGCCTCTATCCCTTATCAGGGTCAGGCGTTTTTATATAGACTCCTTAAAGATATAATTAAATATAACTTGTATTTTAATTTACACATATATATATATATATACACCTTTTATTATGTACCTTTACTTTTTATGTTTAATTTTGCGTATTTTTATAATCACCTTTTACTTAGGTTAATAATAATATTGGTCCCGCTTTTCCTATTTTTTAATCCCGTACCTCTGGCAATGCCAAACCTACAAAAGCACCCTAGACATGTGAATAAATCATACCAATCATCACGCAGGGTCATGCATATGAAACATTCACAAAGTGTCTCCTGTGACCCAATCGGCGCATTACCCAATAAACCCATATAATCTGGATAAAAAATACCAATAATAAGGTAGTTGTTATATTATAATGAATTTAATAGTAGGGACTATCACATCCCTGCATTTTATTGAACCTATCAACAGAAATATGTAAAACATCTGGCACACCTACATAGTACCAACTTACTATACTATAGCTACATTGGATCCTATGTACTACACTCCTATCCGTTATAGCGCTCGCTTATGCTGCGGTGACATGGCAGTAAGAAGCAGCATAGCGAACACACTAGGAGCTCCGGACACTAGCAGGGCGTGACTATGACGTCACTGCTGAGGAAACCAATCACGCGAGGACAAAGGGGAGGCAGGACCATAAACCGTGCCCCCTTACCGGCCAAGCGCACTAGCGCTATTGAGAAGATACCTGCGGCACACTACGCCCCCTCCTACACACTGATCACTTCAGAGCATGTGTTTACATATACAGCTGACACAGCCTGATGCGATGGACCAGAAAACATCCCAATCGGCGCTGTCCTCCTGTAGACACACCCTCCCCAAAACTCTCTCCCCTCCCCAGTGTTTTCTGCTCCAGAACACAACCACAATAGCATATAAATACATGTGGCCCCTCTGTTATATATTTGCTTTAATGTCCTGATGAAGGGCGTTATTCACCCCTGAAACACGTAGACAAATAAAAGCCATTTAAACTATACGCTTCATTTGAATGGTATACTTGGCAGCGCCCGCAGAAGAGGTTCATCTGTTTTTATCTCATCCACGTCCGACTCTTACTTCGGCACCCATAAGTGGGCGCAGGCAAGAACCCAGGCTGCAGCCATGACCCCGTTTGCTGGTTGGGATATACACCAGCAGGAGCCTATAATCTGGTAAGCAAATCTTTTATGCATATATAATAATACTGTTGCTGCTGCCACTAGAAGGCGACACTAGGCTAAAAAGTGTTAGCTCCTCCTGCCGGCTATACCCCCTCCAGCCTGGAGAGAGCATATCAGTTTGTGCACAAGCAGTAGGAGGAGAAAAAAAACTGAAATGAAATAACAGAACAACCAGTGGGTCCGAACACATAACTGAGGACCCCAACAATCAAACAACCACCATCACCCGTGGCAAAATTAGAGAACAAACAATGGGTGGGAGCTGTGTCCTTCAATGAACTCAGCGAGAAAGAGATTTAACAGGTGAGTCCTCAAAAATCTTGTTTGCTCGCTCATATCATTGGGGGACACAGGACTGTGGGACGTTCCAAAGCAGTCCATGGGGAGGGGAAAAAAACACACGCCTGTGGAAAGCACAATCGCGGGAGCCTAACATACCGCAGCCTGCAAGACCTTTCGGCCCAGAGCGAGAGCGGCGTACCCCGACACAAAGGTATGCACTTGGTAGAACTTGGTAAACGTGTGCAAGGAAGACCAGGTTGCTGTCTTACACAGTGTGAGACAGTGACAGGTCTCATGCAGGTTGGAGGCAAGGATGGGGTGGATAGTGCGGTCCACGCCCCTATTCCACCACAGGGGAGACCAGCTGGATGTAGTCAGACTGGCATAAAGCACCTCCCAGGGTGTCAGAAAGGGAAGAGTGTGTCACCTGTGGATAGAGGCCTGGAGGCTCTGTCAGTGTGCTATCAGCTGGGCAAGGCTGAGGGACCACAAGGCTGGGAGATAGCCTGGAGGTGGGGGACAAAGCGACGCCTGGGAGGTTCGCAGGGCTATAGTCAGGCGGACTACTAAGCCCCAATCCCCCACAAGAGACACTGGTCTGGTGGACAGAGGCCTGGAGGCTCTGTCTGTGTGGTCTCAGCTGGGCAAGGCTGAGGGACCACGAGGCTGGGAGATAGCCTGGAGGTGGGGGACAAAGCAACGCCTGGGAGGGTCCCAGGGCTATAGTAAGGCGGACTACTAAGCCCTAATGCCCCACAAGAAATACTGAACTAGAGACAGTGGGCGTACTGTGCTCTGTACAGCCAGGAGGGTGTGGGACATTGGCTGTCAAAGCCACATGAGTTCACAGGGTGTGAACTAGGGTTGGGCGATATACCGGTATCACGATATACCGCGGTATTAAAAAAACGGCGATATGGCGATATCGCCGTTTCCTAAATATCGCGGTATTTCGTGACGTCATAGACCGCTTCTAAATCCGCGGCCGCCCGCCCCAGCGTGAAGTACCGTACGGCACATTTACAGAGTACTTGCGGCGCTCTTATCCATTCGGCCGGCGTGAGGGAGGGAAGGAATACTGTGACTCGCATTCCCAGCACCCGACCTCTGAGAGGACTCTGTGATCCGCGCAATTAATCCCAGCGCGGTGATCACAGCGTCCTCTCAGAGGTCGGGTGCCGGGAATGTTCTTAAGTCCCTGCATTGGTGGCAGCAGTGGGGCAGTTCCGATCGGAGCCCCAGCAGTGTAATGCTGGGGCTCCGATCGGTTACCATGGCAGCCAGGAAGCTACTGAAGCCCTGGCTGCTATGGTATGTTAGTGAGCGGCATTATACTCACGTGCGCAGTGGCCGCCGGGCGCTCCTTTTTCTCATAGGTCTGTGCGGCGCATTGCTAATGCTATAAGCATTAGCAATGCGCCGCACAGACAGAAGAAGGAGCGCCCGGCGGCCACTGCGCACGTGAGTATAATGCTGCTTACTAACATACCATAGCAGCCAGGGCTTCAGTAGCTTCCTGGCTGCCATGGTAACCGATCGGAGCCCCAGCATTACACTGCTGGGACTCCGATCAGAACTACCCACTGCCACCAATGATGGGGGGACGACCCTGTGGCCTCCAAAGATTAATATTGGGGAGGGAGGAGGGGGGGCCCACTGCCACCAATGATGGGGGGACGACCCTGTGGCCTCCAATGATTAATACTGGGGAGGGAGGGGGGCCCACTGCCACCAATGATGGGAGGGGGACCCTGTGGTCACTGCCACCAATGATTAATACAATTAACGTCTCCTTGTGGCTGCCTGGCTGCCCCCATACAGTGTAACGTCTCCTTGTGGCTGCCCCCATACAGTGTAACGCCTCCTTGTGGCTGCCCCCATACAGTGTAACGCCTCCTTGTGGCTGCCCCCATACAGTGTAACGCCTCCTTGTGGCTGCCCCCATACAGTGTAACGTCTCCTTGTGGCTGCCCCCATACAGTGTAACGTCTCCCTGTGGCTGCCTGGCTGCCCCCATACAGTGTAACGTCTCCCTGTGGCTGCCTGGCTGCCCCCATACAGTGTAACGTCTCCCTGTGGCTGCCTGGCTGCCCCCATACAGTATAACGTCTCCCTGTGGCTGCCTGGCTGCCCCCATACAGTGTAACGCCTCCTTGTGGCTGCCCCCATACAGTGTAACGCCTCCTTGTGGCTGCCCCCATACAGTATAACGTCTCCTTGTGGCTGCCCCCATACAGTGTAACGCCTCCTTGTGGCTGCCCCCATACAGTGTAACGCCTCCTTGTGGCTGCCCCCATACAGTGTAACGCCTCCTTGTGGCTGCCCCCATACAGTGTAACGCCTCCTTGTGGCTGCCCCCATACAGTATAACGTCTCCTTGTGGCTGCCCCCATACAGTATAACGTCTCCTTGTGGCTGCCCCCATACAGTGTAACGTCTCCTTGTGGCTGCCTGGCTGCCCCCATACAGTGTAACGTCTCCTTGTGGCCCCAAGTGTTTTTTTCTTCTAAATGGGCATTTATCGCGATATATATCGTTATCGCGATAAATTTCTTAATATCGTTATCGTGGGTATATTTTTGATATCGTCCAACCCTAGTGTGAACTGTAACTTAGGTGAGTCAGGAAACTCTGTGTTAGTTAGAGCCCAGCAGGTCAAGTGTTTATTATTTTGTCATTTTGTTGTTGCTGGGGTTGCACAATAAATGCACTGTTTGGACATTATATCCGTGTCTGGTGAAGTAACCTGTGAAAATGACCCCCGGAGAAGAGCTAACCCCCCATAACAGCTATAAAGTGGAAGCCTGGTGGAAACGAGCCCAAGAAAGGCCCACCGCCCTGGTCGAGTTAGCGGTGATGCAGAGGGGCAGTGCCTTGCCCCGGGAGTATGAGCCACTACTTGGAGAAAGGTCTTAACAGGGGCCTTTTGTGCCATAGGTCGCTGGAAAAAGATTGAGAGTGTTCATACCTGCCCCTTTAGGGAACTAAGACCGAGACCAAAATTCAGTCCCAAGGAGAGGACTGTGGAAAGGGAAAAATGGAGTGGAGAGAGGCGATGGTCCGCACAGAAGAGAAGGAAAGATTTCCAAGTCTTATGATATAACTTGGACCACATTGGCCAAGAGCATGATGGGCTCCGATATCTTCCTGACAGGAATATATTGGCAAAAGTCTCAGCTTTTAATATCTACTTGTATGACTAGCCAGTATAGTCAGTGGTATATCCGTTTGGTGCAATGTTTTTGTGATATATGATTGTATTTTCATCCGCACAATGCCTTGTTGTGTATGGGATGCCTTAGTGGTGCATGTGGACCGGGCCGACATCCTCCATTGTATGCATTTTTTGATGGGGATAGTCGTCTGCTGCAGTCCACATGCGGTGGGACTGCTCCCCCAATGTAAACACGCTACAGTGTTCGGGGTTTGAGCAGTTCCTCCATATTTGCCACGATATTTTTGTGTTTTTTTGTTTGATATGCAGTGTATGTGCCTTTACTTGGCACTTAAGCACTTCTGCACCTGGTAACCTCCATCACATGGTCTGATATTGGTGTGGCTTACAGTCTTGCTTTGTTCACATTGCATTAGTTGTCCTGCTATGCGGTTGTGTGGAAGCTTGGCTGTGAGCTGGATTACATCACCTTCAGACCTTGTTCACACCATAGGTAGCTTAGTGGTACGACCCCTTGCCATGCTGAGGACCGTGACGTGGTGCATGATGGGCTCCGATATATTCCTGACAGGAATATATTGGCAAAAGTCTCAGCTTTTAATATCTACTTGTATGACTAGCCAGTATAGTCAGTGGTATATCCGTTTGGTGCAATGTTTTTGTGATACACACATTGGCTTCCTGGCCTTTATTATGGTGCATCGGAGAAACCCTGATGCTTCAGAATGGCGGTCTCAATAGCCACGCCGTCAAACGTAGCTATTCTAAATGCTGTTGGAAGACTGGTCCCAGAGAGAGAAGGTGGTCCCTTAGCAGAATAGGCCACGGAGAGTCTCCTAGAATGAATGAGATTGGTGTACCAGGCTCGATGCGGCCAACCCAGGGTGATGAGAATCACCCTCCCTCTTGATTCTGCGAAGGACCCGTGTAGGAGAGGAAGAGGGGGGAAGACATACAAGAGGGAAAAGCCGTCCTATGGGGCCACCAGTGCATCTACTGAGCATCGGGTATCTCTAGTCCGAGGGATGAATGTGGGAAGCTTGTGGTTGATCCTGGATGCCATCAAATCCACATCCAGACAGCCCCAATGGAGACAACTGGAGTTGAACACCTCTGGATCCACGGTCTCCTCGCTGAGGAAGTTCGCCATCCAATTCTCCAGTTCTGGAATGTGAACTGCCGACAGAGCTGGTACATGTTCCTCCGCCCACTGTACAATCTTGGCTGACAAGTGGAGGCAAAAATGGGATGAAGCGCAGAGCCAGTCGCCGCGAAGGCGGACTTGGTAAAAGACTCCAGGTGGCGATCCACGGGGTCCTGAAGGAACGTGCCATCAGCCACGGGGATGGTGCTATGTTTAGCGAGACTAGCGACAGGGGGGTCCACTTTGGGTGGGGACAACCATTTAGCAACCAAGTCCGCTGGAAAGGGAGATAGCAGATTGAGGTGCTTGGAAGTGCTGAAACGACGATATGTATGGTCCCATGCCTTGGCAACGACAACCAAAAAGTCTTCATGGAAGGGGAAGGCCTTAGGGGCTTGTCTGGAGCAGAGAAACTCCCTGGCGGCTAGCCGAGGGAGAGTCGTCCTGAACCTGGAAAGTGTCGCAGACAACTCAGGGCTCCAGACAAAATAAAATATCAAGGAGCCATTGGCTCCTAACCTGAAAAATTTAGGAGCCAAATGAATTTTTTTGTCGCCAAATTTTAAATGCATATAATATAGCTGGGATGCTTAGAACTAGGAGCATGGGGTGTTCTAAGCTACAGCCCACACAGTTTAAGGGGTTGTACACTCATTTCCATGACCTGTCAGACTAGCCAGATTCACATTGGTTTATCTAGGTGCTGGGTCCTGGCTCATTTGCTTCCCGACCTCCGCTGCTTATCTTGGGTTTCTCTATGAAAAGGTTAGACTGCAGTGGCATCAAAACAATCACTGGCCACAGTGGAGACCTGCTTCCCTTGCATCGCATGACAATTTAACATAATGCAAGGGAAGCAGACAGGAGTCCATGGGTGCAGCCACTGGCATCTAATGTGTATGAGGACCTTAGTCCTGAAGAGGGGAGTCACCCGATACAGCGACTGTGACCGGACTATCAGAGAGGGCAGAGGACGGCTATGGCTGTGACCGGACTATCAGACAGGGCAGAGGGCGACTATGGCTGTGACCGGACTATCAGACAGGGCAGAGGGCGGCTATGGCTGTCACCGGACTATCAGACAAGGCAGAGGGCGGCTATGGCTGTGACCGGACTATCAGACAGGGCAGAGGGCGGCTATGGCTGTGACCAAACTATCAGACAGGGCAGACGGAGGCTATGGCTGTGACTGGACTATCAGAGAGTGGCTGACTGTAGGGACTGTCACCAGGTCCCCAAACACAGCGAACACTCCTGACGGAACGTCACCTCCGCCCCACTGGCCGAATCCAGCACAGTAGGGGTTGTCAGAGGGACCTTTCAGAGAAAACTCCAGTGGGACACTTTACCTAGCACTGTGTTACCTTGGGTCTATGAACTGTTGGGGACCCCAGTGTGAGAAAATCCCTTCTTTGCTGTAACACATGGCAGTTATGATGCACCCAGGATTGTAAAGGGGTACTATAAACTAAAAATACACTTAATAAGATATAGTAAAAAAAAAAAAAAGAAAAAAGTTAGATCTTCAAGAGAGCAGAATTACATACATAAAGTGTGGTTAGCCTCTGCAGTACATGATCTAAACCTGGAGATCACACCGCTGTCATGTGGGAGGTTTCACAGGATCCATTCATCTTCGGCTACATGGCAGACTTGCTATGTAACCTCAGCGCTGAAGGTTAATACCACCGGTTCAGAGCCAACATGAAATCTAAGCTGAGCGGCTTCATGACATATTTCAGGGCAGAGGAGACAGAGATTCCATTAAAAAGAGCCCAGCCTCTGCTCGTCAGTCTCATTACCTGGTATGTGGAGGCCGCATCGTGCTCGGCAGAGGCACAGTCCTCAGGCAATGAGGCTCCTCCCACTGATGAATCAGTGGGAGGAGCTCTCCTCACCTACCAGACCAGCAGATTGTAGTTCCCGGGTTATACCTGGCAGCCAATGGTGAAGTGGGTAGGCGGGGCTTTCTTCTGACATTGAAGCGCGTCGGCTTAAAGAGACAGAGCAGCAGAGGGTTTAGGCGCAAATGGCGACAAGACTACAAAGTCTTGTCGCCATTTTCTAATTCTATGTCGCATTGGCGACCACTTTGGGCGCCATCTGGAGCACTGCAGCTGCGCCCAGGCTGTCTACCATGAAAGCAATCTTTGAAGATTGTTCCTGATCTGAATCTAGCACCTCCCCTTCGGACAGTGTCTCATCTGGAAGGGAGGAAACATCCGAGCATGGCCTGGGAGAGGGTGGAGACACCAAAGCATCAGAAGAAGAACAATGTACATTCTGGCTCACTTGTGCGAAGGTCTGCCACTGGGTCAGTCACCTGAGGAAGGAGCGGGTTGTGCAGGTGGGGACTAGGCAACCAATCGACCCAAGAGAGAGAGGGTGGATTCGGAAATCTTTGATAAATCCTCTACTGGCCGGGACAGGGCGCAGGCCCAATCCGGTTCCGTGCGGTCAGTGCGGCTGCTTGGGTGGGAGGGCAAGGGCCGGTTCTGGGCACACAGGGTGTCCGTCTGGTCACATTCTATGTTTCTATGGTTGTGAGGAAACTTAAGTTCGCATTTTGCTCAAGCGTAATGGGTAGGGGCTGATGGTGGGTGGGCATCACTTGTAGGATTCTGACATGGCTGAATAAGTATAAACCAAGAGCTGGAGGGATATAGGGCTGTCCTAACAGAAAAAGGTGCACGTGGAACCAGGTCCTGATGTCCCCCAGTAAAAGCTTACTCACAGAGCAGGCGCGGGAAAAAGAGGGAGCTCCACCCTCCCAGAGGCATTTGGTGGGAAGGAGAGTCCCGCCCCCTTAAGTGTAGGGGGAGGAGGGAGGGCCTTGAAGGTATTGCAGCCTACTAGGCCCCTGAAATCGGGGTCTAAATTAGTTGAGGCGGCAGGCCGTGAAGCGGCGCGCGAGGAGCGGGCGCTGCCCGGAAGAGAAGGCATACGCCAGAGGGCCCACCAGAGGGGGATCCTGAGAAACGCGGGGACCGGGAAGGCCGCAAACTGGGGTAGGCCTGAGATGGGACCGTGGCATAAATTAGAGCAGCGGGCGGCCGAAACGGCGCTTCCGGGCAAACCGCAAAAAGGAGTGCCGGAGGTGCATCCTAAGGTTACCAATACCAGGGGCCAAACTGTAGCCCTGGAGGAATAGGGGAGATGAGGAACAGGTGGACCCTGGGAAGGGGGGGGTTGTGGAGGGGAGCATAGTAATACTCACCCAATCACCCCATCTTCTTCCTCTTCTGTTCACCCTCCATCGGTGGGCCAGTAGGGTCACCTCCTCAACTGCTGGTGCCGATGTGGCAGGGAGCTGGCATAAAGGGAGGGGCTGCCAGATCCAGGTGCCCCCTGGCTGGCGGGATGCAGGGTAGCTGGGCTGCCCTGCTCCTCTTTTTCTTCTTGGGGGTGCTGGACCGAGAGGGAAACCAACCAGGTCCATGCTTCCCGGGGGGAAAAAAGATAGCAGAATTGACCCTGCAATGCAGGGAGGTCTGCCTCCTACGACACTAAGCTATAAACTGATATGCTCTCTCCAGACTGGAGGGGGCATAGCCGGCAGAAGGAGCTCACACTTTTTAGCCTAGTGTCGCCTCCTAATGGCAGCAACAGCTACAGGGCCGGTGCAAGGATTTTTGCCGCCCTAGGCAAGATAAAATTGCGCCCCCCCCTTATCAGATGATCTGCCCATATCATGACATCACATATGTTCCACCCGTTTCTCAGCATTTAAATTAAAAGAGAGTTACGGTATATGTTGCAATAAAGCCACCTATTAAGAACGGTGGAGAATAACTACCATAACTTAAGCCATAGCTAAAGAAACAAGCCTGGGATGAAAAAACTGTATATTGTGGGGCACAGTGTTTGCTATATGTGTATAATATAAACATATTTCATATGAAAACTTACAGTTACTTGGCTTGACCCTTGGGGATCTCGGACACCACTTCAACACTTTGGCTGGGGGGCTCGGCGGAGCAGATGTGTTTTATCCTAATGAGAAAGATTTCATAATAAGGATTTGGAGAAAGGGCAGAGTGATAGCAGAGCAGAGAGAGGCTGGTGCTGTTACTAGGGGTCATACCATGGGGGAGTAATAAAGCCCACCATAATGCCCCCCCCCCCCCAGTAGAAATAATTATCCTTATGATGTGACAGTGCAAAAAATACCCCCTTGTAATGCCCCCAGTTGAGCTAATGTCCCCATAGTGCCTCCATAATGTGCCAGTATAAAATACCCCTATACTGTATAATGCCCCCAGTAAATGTCCCCATAGTGCTCCACTCCCTCCTAGTGCCCACCATAATGTACCAGTATAAAATGCCCCATATATAGTGCCCCAGTAGATGCCCTGTGTCCCCCATAATTTGTAAGTATAAAATACCCCTTCTCAGTGCCCCCGTAGATGACCCCATAGTACTCCTCTCCCACCTTCCCCATAGTACCCACCATAATGTGTCCCAATATAAAATGCCCCTATATAGAGCCCCCATATGAAATAGCCGTTCTTTGTGGCCTCAGTAGATGCCCCTATAGTGCCCACCAATAATGTGCCAGTAATAAGTGCCCCCATAGATGTCCCCCAATAATGTGCCAGTAAAATGTGCTCTCATAGATGCCCCCCAATCATGTGCCAGTAATAAGAGCTCCCCCACCATCATGTCAGTAACAAGAGCTCCCCCCCATATCATGTGCCAGTAGCCAGAGCCCCCCCTATATCATGTGCCAGTAGCCAAAGCCCCCCCCTATATCATGTGCCAGTAGCCATAGGGCCCCCCCATCATGTGCCAGTAGCCATAGGGCCCCCTATCATGTGCCAGTAGCCATACTCCCCTATCATGTGTCAGTAGCCATAGGGCCCCCCTATTATGTGCCAGTAGCCATACCCCCCCTATCATGTGTCAGTAGCCATAGGGCCCCCCCTATCATGTGCCAGTAGCCATAGGGCCCCCCTATCATGTCCCAGTAGCCATAGGGCCCCCCTATCATGTCCCAGTAGCCATAGCCCCCCCCCCCCCCCCCCCGATGATGTGCCAGTAGCCAGAGTCCCCCATCATGTGCCAGCCCAGTAGCCACCAGTATTGACAAAAAAAAAGTATACTTACCTCCATGTCAGCGATGCAGGCCTCTTCTGGCCTCTGTCCTGCACTGTACAGCTCAGGCGACGCGATGACGTCACTGCGCCAGCCTAGTGCCTGCAGCCTATCAGCGGAAGGGACACACCTCTCCCTCCCCTGCTGCACAGCCATCTGTATCGCTCTCCTGAGGACGGCGATACAGATGACTGGAGATAAGCGCTTCCACCACGCGCCTAAGGACTCTATGGAAGTGCCAGCCCTGCTTACTAGACAGGAGGCGCGGCATGAGGGACGCTGCCGGCCACTTAATCTTTTTTTTTTTTTTATCTTAACGGTTCCGGTGCCTCCTGCTAAATTGCGCCCTAGGCGGCTGCCTAAGTCGCCTTACAGGTGGCGCCGGCCCTGAACAGCTATACCCACGGTCCTGTGCCCCCCAATGATACGAGCGAGAAATGTGATTTTTCATTTTTAGGTTTGGTATTGATGTATTCATATTGAGCCGCAGAATAAGGACGTCTGTCATTTTTAGTGCACAGTAAACGTAGTGATGGTAAAACCCCAAACACCCTTTGAGGATTTTTTTTTTTCCCAATTTAACCCCACAAATAATTTTTTCCCTATTTTCCAATAAGACATGGTAAATTAAATGGTACCCTTAAAAAAATGCAACCTATCCCACAAATAATGTGCCTTCATATGGCTATATGAAAGGAAATAAAAAAAAAATAATGGCTATTGGAATGTGGGGGGGAAAATGAAAATACTAAACTAAAAATGTCCCCAGTTGTGCAGTAATCTATATTTTTAGGTCATCAATATCCGACACCCTCGCTATCAGCTATTTGGAGAGAAGGTGGCGCTTTTTTCTCACAACGCCCGTCACTGGGAAACAATAGCACAGTTCAGCTATTCCCCATCACTAAGGTAAGGACAAGGTCGGGTAGGATGACAGCGGCCTATATGCTACTTCAGTTCAGGACCTGACACAACAGTCCTTACCAGTGAGGGGAAATAATTCACCCTGAGTCGGCTAATCCCCATCACTGATAAGGACCAGGTCCTTACGTAGAAGGGAATTTAGTCATAACCCCTGCAAAAAAGATCCATTCTGCCCATCCACACAACAACCAGCTTCTCCTCTCCACCAACGTGCTCGGAAGTGTTTCTTGCGAGTGTGAGACCACGCCTCTTAGACAACGAGACCCCGCCTCTTCCCGTGACGTCATACTACCGGGCGCAACAGTCTGCGCATTCTTGCCAGGGAAGCGACATGGCGACAGCTGTGGACCTGGAGCTTAAGAAGGTACAAAACGGTGCACAAATGGTGGTTTTTTGTTGTAATTGAAAGTTCCCTTTTGTTACGTTGCCGGGCACTGTAAGATCGTAGTATGTGTTGTCTCTGCTAAATCTGACAGAGAGCACGGGCTCCAGCTTAGGGTATGTTCAGACAGAGGGTATTGTGGTGTGCGGCGGTTTTCTGCGGACCCGCTCTACATTTAGCTGTGGCTGGAATGGAACAGTTCATTCTTGACATTGTGCTGCAGATATCCTCGGCCCAGTACCATGGAACATGATGGGAGCTGCCTTCAGCACAGATTTGGAGATGTTTTCGGGACAGTGAATCAAACAAAAATCCTTTTTTTTAAATATATTTATTTTTGTCACTTTTTTTCTTTAAAGGAAGTCTTTCACCTAAAATCACCATTATATTCCCTTCTATCATGTTAGTACATCAGGATCTCCATTACATTCCCCATATTAGAATGCTACCTTCCATATTGCTGTCCGTCGCCGATTTTCTCAGAAAAAAACTTGTATTCAATATGTTAATTAGCTTCTGAAGGTGCCCAGGAGCGGCGTTCATGTGGCCGGTGCCCAGGACCCTCGTCACTTTTCATACGAAACCCCCTCCCCTTTAACCCTTCTGGCCCGCCCTAGGTTCTTCTGATTACGTCCTCTTCTTCTTGGTGAGAACCGATTTGCCGCGCCTGCGCACTTCATTCCCCATTATGGGCAGAGGCCCAGGGTCGGCACATGCGCATTAAACACTGTTGAACGGCGCTGGCGCTGGATTTCTCACTAAGAAGAGGATGTAATCAGAAGAACCTAAGGCAGGCCTGGGGGTTGAAAGGGGAGGGGTTTTGTATGAAAAGCGACGAGGGGCCTGGGCAACGGCCACATGAATGCCGCTCCTGTGCACCTTCAGAAGCTAATTAACATTTAATAAGTGTTTTTCTGAGAATCTGCAATGCACAGCAATATGGGGAATGTAATGGAGATCCTCATGTTAGTGTTCTATAATGGTGATTTTAGGTGAAAGACTCCCTTTAACCTCTTGGGGACACAGGGTGTACAGGTACGCTCTGATGTCCCGGTACTTAAGGACACTGCGCGGCGGAAATCATTCTGCAGGCACTCTATGATAATGCCGAGCGGGGGGGTCCTGTGTATCGGCGATTGATGCAAACACATCAGAAACTTCAAAATGACAGAACTTTAAATTTATGTTTCGGCGGGGGGTGGGCAAGTAATCGCCCGCCCGCCCCCTCTCTCAGTATAGCCGGGCCGAATGCTGACACTCTGCTTGAAACGGCTGACGTCTGTGCTCACAGATGTCAGCCGTTTAACCCCTTCCATGCTGCGGTCTGTAGGGACCGCTCTATGGAAGGGGTTAACAGGGAGGTAGCGCTCTCCCATCGGGGGCTGCTGTGCCATTTCAGCCCTCAATTCTTGACAGGATCACAGAGGGAGGGAGGGCCCCCCCTCCCTCCCTCCCCATCACCCGCTGCTCTGTTGTGGCAGCGGGTAATGGTTACCATGGCAACTGGACGCCTTCACAGGCTCGGCCTGGTAAGGCTAAGTCTGATCAGACTTCTGCTAAAGGCAGAAGTCTGATCAGACTAAGTGTAAAGTGAAAATACATTACAGTACACTATATAGTGTACTGTATTGTATTATACAGACATCAGACCCACTGGGTCTTCAAGAACCAAGTGGGTCTGGGTCCAAAAAATGTAAAAAAAAAAGAATTTTAATAAAAAAACACATTTATCACTGATTAAAAATAAAATGCACTACACATGTTTGAAATCACCGCGTCCGTAATGAACTGATCTATAAAACGGTTATGTTACTTTCCCGCACGGTGATGGCCATAAAAAATAAATAAAAACCATGATGAAATTGAAATTTTGCCCACCTTACTTCACAAAAAAGGTAATAAAAGTGATCAAAAAAGTAGTATGTACGCTAAAATGGTACCAATCAAATCGGCATCTCATCCCGCAAAAACAGACATATTAGGTATCGCCGTGTCTGTAATAACTTGCTCTATAAAAAATATCAATCAACAGTCTTTAACTCCTCATGTAAATACCATAAAAAAAACTGTGTACATTTTTTATTTTAATTTTTTAAAATTTTTTGTCACCTTACATCACAAAAAGTGTAATGGCAAGTGATCAAAAAGTCATAAGCACCCCAAAATAGTGCCAATCAAGCCATCTCATCCCGAAAAAAATGAACCCCTACACAAGACAGTCGCCCAAAAAATAAATAAAACTATGGCTTTCAGAATGTGGAGACTATGGCTTTGTTATGTAAAACTGAAACAAACAACCCAAAAAAGTAGTCATATTTGGTATTTTCGTGTCCATGACAACCTGCTCTATAAAAATACCACATGATCTAACCTGTCAGATGCATGCTGTAAATAAAAACGGTGCCAAAACAGCTATTTCTTGTTACCTTGCCTCACAAAAAGTGTAATATAGAGCAACCAAAAATCATATGTACCCTAAAATAGTACCAACAAAACTTCCACCATATCCCGTAGTTTCCAAAATGGGGTCTACTCTAGGGGTGCATCAGGGGGGCTTTAAATGGGACATGGTGTCAAAAACCAGTCCAGCAAAATCTGCCTTCCAAAAACCGTATGGCATTCCTTTCCTTCTGCGCCCTGCCGTGTGCCCATACAGCAGCTTATGAACACATATGGGGTGTTTCTGTAAACTACAGAATCAGGGCCATAAATATAGAGTTTTGTTTGGCTGTTAACCCTTGCTTTTGAAACTGAAAAAAATGGATTAAAATGGAAAATCTGCCAAAAAAGTGACCTTTTCCATTCTAGTGGAACACCTAACGGGTTAACAAAGTCTGTAAAATCAGTTTTGAATATCTTGAGGGGTGTAGTTTCTAGAATGGGGTAATTTTTGGGTGGTTTCTATTATGTAACCTCACAAAGTGACTTCAGACCTGTACTGGTCCTGAAAAAGTGGGTTTTAGAAATTTTCTGAAAAATTTCAAGATTTCCTTCTAAGCTTTCTAACGTCCCCAAAAATAAAATGGCATTCCCAAAATGTTCCAAACATGAATGGAATTTTTTTATAAATAAAAATTTATTTTTTTGACTCCATTTTACCAGTGTCATAAAGTGCAATATGTGACGAAAAAACAATCTCAGAATGGCCTGGATAAGTCAAAGCTTTTTAAAGTTATCACCACATAAAGTGACACTGGTCAGATTTGAAAAAAATGGCCTGGTCCTGAAGGTGAAAATGAGCTCGGCCCATAAGGGGTTAAAGGGTTTCTGTCAGCAGGAAAATGGGTATTAACCTGGCTGACATTAGTGATGTACTAATGTCAGCTGAACATAACTATATTAGTGCCATCTCACTGCGCTTTCCGGCCCTGTCTCCTGTGGAAATCTCACGCCTGCGCAGTCCCGTTCAGTATTCGGAGCAGTTTGTGCAGCTGGCGAGCGTCTTTCACTGCCTGCGCCGAATACTGAATGGGATGGCACAGGCGTGAGATTTTCACGGGAGACAGGGCAGGCAAGCTGAGACCAACACTGCCTGGCCCTGTCAACGCCCCCTCCCCCCCTCCCCTCCCAGAGGCTCATTTGCATATTATGCAAGTTAGTTTTTCTAAATAACGGCGGCACATAGTGACATGGGACTAATATAGGTATGTTCAGTTGCTATTAGCACATCGCTCGTGTCAAATCCAAAGCTGCTTTTTTAGCTTGAGGTTTGTGAAGCAGATGTCCAGAAAATGCACAAAAAACACATGGATAATGGAGCTGTTTTTTTTTCTGCTTCCAATTCATTTCGATGGGAGATTCAGCACGGATTCTACCCCAAGATAGGGCATTCTTCCTTCTTTCGTCCCCACCCTCCCCTGTCTCCTGGCCATGATTGGCAGTGTTATTTTCTATACATAAGGGCTGTTTCACACGAGCGAATGCCGTGCGTAACATCCGCTGCGTGAATGACAGCCAAGACCCGATGCGGACAGCAGAAGCACGGAGCAGTAACATGACTGATAATGCTCCGTGCCTCTCTGTGATCTCTTTACTACGAAATCGCAGTGAGATAAAGTTGTCACCGTGATTTCGTAGTAAAGAGATCACAGAGAGGCACGGAGCATTATCATCAGTCATGTTACTGCTCCGTGTCTCTGCAGTCCGCATCGGGTCTTGGCTGTCATTCGCGGAGCGGATGTCACGCACGGCATCCGCTCGTGTGAAACAGCCCTAAGGCTCCTTTCACACGTCTGCAATTCTGTTCCGCATTTTGCAGAATGGAATTGCGGACCTATTTATTTCTATAGGGCCACACGATGTGCTGTCCTCATCTGGAAATACGGATCCGCCAGTTATGGCCAAGAGGCGGGGGAGGGCGGGGACCAGAGAACGCAATAATGCCATTGCAGGCAGTTTTACTCCCTAAAAAATGGCTAATGCGTATTCATAATGCATAATACGTTACGGACGTGACAATACCTAAATATGTAAACTTTTTTATTTATTTCACTTCAACACAATAGTTGAATTTTTTTTCAAACCCACAAAAATTATGTTTTAGTGTCTCCATGTTCTGAGAGCTATAGTTTTTTTTAGGCGATTGTCTTAGGTAGGCTTGAATTTTTTGCTGGATGAGGTGACGGTTTGATTGGTACTATTTTGGGGGGGCATACACCTTTTTAAACGCTTGGTGTTTTCTGTTTGTGATGTATGGTGACAAAATTATATATAGAGATAGATAGATAAAGATATGTATGTGTGTATATATATATATATATATATATATATATATATATAAAAAATTCCCAACAGTTTTAATTATTTTTTTAACAGTGTTTATCGGACCGGGTGGATCATGTGATATATTTATAGAGCCAGTCGTTACGGATGTTGGGAAACCTATAGGCACCCGTAGAAGGCAGGGCATTGGGCAGCCTCTGCACGGCATCGGGCTGCCTGCTCACCCATCGGGTCCCTGCAACAGCAGCGAGGGGACTCGATGGACTCCCTCACCCCCCTCAAATCCCTTCTATGTCGCAGTCAGCGCTGATCGCGCCATAGAAGGGGTTAATCCGCCGGCATCGGCTTGTACAGCGATGCCGGCGGATACAGCAGGGGCCTGGCTATCAGGGACTGCCGGACCCCTGCAGTGATCGGGCGCACACCGCTCCAGTGTCCGCCCGATCTCCATGACGTTATAGTACGTCAAAATGCGAGAACGCACTTGCCTCCGTGACGTACTATTAAGTCATATGTCGGGAAGGGGTGTTCCTGCCCCTGTAGAGGTCAAGGGGTAAATCTCGCGTGAAGCCGTCATGGTGGATTCAATTTAACGTAATTACCGGTAAGTCTAATTATAGTGTTCTGCATGGAAGACATTATAGAGAAAACTAGTAATGGTTTCCGTACATAAATACGGCCCCTTTCACACGAGCATGGCGGATTAGGTCTGGGTGCGTTCAGTGAAACTCCCACCATTTTGTAAGTAAGTCTTGTCTGCAATTACGTTCAATTCATTTTCTTTCCTCGCGGGTGCATGCGTTTTGATGCATTTTCCACACGTGTGATGAAAAAACTGTGAAGGTTTACAAACAACCATCAGTGAAAAACGCCTTGCATCCGCACTGGTTTCCGGATGCAATGTGTTTTTCACTGAAGCACTTTTCACTTCTATGGGGCTAGGGCTGCATGAAAAGAATATAGAACATGCTGCATTTTTCTCGTATACACAGACCCATTGAAATGAATGAATCAGGATTTAGTGCGGGTGCTGTGCGTTCACGTCACGCATTGCACTCGTGCGCAAAACTCGCTTGTGTGAAAGGGGCCTTAATGCTATGTAGGCCTACCTTATATATGCATAACTGCAATTTACATGAAGCACTGATGGTTGGCTAAAAATAGTAAGAGGAGTGTTTTTACTCTTCCGGAAAAAATGTAGTGCAGCCTCTGGTTGGCACACAAGTCTCATCATGATGGTCTCCCTTGCAGTGCTAGGAGTACTGAATACTAGCCCAGAAGTGACAGCTTGCTGAAACCAGTGTGAGGAGACAGGTTCCCTTTAAAATGTTATGTAGCAAAGTTCGCCGAAGCTGCATTTTTTAGCCCATTCGCTACCAGCGCCGTACGTGTACAGTGCTGGAGCGATGTGTAAACATGGAGCTATTTTGTATGTGCAGCGGGCGCCATGGCCAGCAGATCTCTATTGTTTCAAAATCCTCACAAAAAAATAAAAGAACAATGTTAAAAAAATATCAAAAAGTTAAAATCGCCCCCCCCCTTTCCGTATAATTAAAAAATAAATGCATAAATGATAAATATAAACATCATGGGTATCGCCGCGACCAAAAACTCCCATACTATTAAAATATAAAAAATAAAATCCAATACGGCGAATGGCGTAAAAGGGTCAAAATGGCCAATTTGCCATTTTTTCATTGCTTTTTTTTTAATTTTTATAAAATGTGATCAAAAAGTCACGCGCACTCAAAAATGGTATCAATAAAAACTACAGATTGTTTCACAAGAAATGAGCCCCTAAACGGCTCAGTAGACATAAGGGCTCTTTCACACCTGCGTTATTGTCTTCCGGCATAGAGTTCCGTCGTCGGGGCTCTATGCCGGAAGAATCCTGATCAGGATTATCCTAATGCATTCTGAATGGAGTGAAATCCGTTCAGGATGCATCAGGATGTCTTCAGTTCCGGAACGGAACGTTTTTTGGCCGGAGAAAATACCGCAGCATGCTGCGCTTTTTGCTCCGGCCAAAAAAACTGAAGACTTGCCGCAAGGCCGGATCCGGAATGAATGCCCATTGAAAGGCATTGATCCGGATCCGGCCTTAAGCTAAACGTCGTTTCGGCGCATTGCCGGATACGACATTTAGCTTTTTTAGAGTGGTTACCATGGCTGCCGGGACGCTAAAGTCCCGGCAGCCATGGTAAAGTGTACGTGATCGCATGGCACGTCATCCATGCGCATGGGGCGCTCTGACGTCACTCTGGAGCGCCCCGGGAGCCGCACGGATGGTAAGTATGCCGCTCCCCCGCTCCCCGCTCCTACTATGGCAACCAGGACTTTAATAGCGTCCTAGCTACCATAGTAACACTGAAAGCATTTTGAAGACGGATCCGTCTTCAAATGCTTTCAGTACACTTGCGTTTTTCCGGATCCGGCGTGTAACTCCGGCAAGTGGAGTACACGCCGGATCCGGACAACGCAAGTGTGAAAGAGGCCTAAGTCTAAAACAGTTATGGGGGAAGAAAATGGTAATATGAAAAAAATAATTTAAGGCTACTTTCACACTTGCGTTAGGAGCGGATCCGTCTGGTGTCTGCACAGACGGATCCGCTCCTATAATGCAAACGCTTGCATCCGTTCAGAACGGATCCGTTTGCATAACTGTTTATTTTAGATCTGATTTTTCACTTCGGAAAACTCAGATCCGACAGTATATTCTAAACACAGAAGTGTTCCAATGGTGATGGGGACGCTTCAAGTTAGAATATACTGAGAACTGTGTACATGACTGCCCCCTGCTGCCTGGCAGATGCTGCCAGGCAGCAGGGGGCAGACCCCCCCCCCCCCTCCTGTATTTAACTTATTGGTGTCCAGTGCGGCCCCCCTCCCTCCCCAGTATTAATTGTAACCAGTGCGGCCCCCCTCCCTCTATATTCATCGGTGGCCAGTGCGGATTCCCAGTATTAAATATGACCAGTGCGGCCCCCCTCCCTCTATATTCATTGGTGGCCGGCCAGTGCGGATACCAAGTATTGGAAACAGCCTATACATATGGGGTATCGTTGTAATCGTACTGACCTAGAGAATGAAAGGCATGGGTCAATTGTGCCGAAAATGAAAAGCCGTGGGAACAAAACCCGTAAAACATAGTATATAAGGCTGAAAAAAGACATCTGTCCATCCAGTTCGGCCTATTATCCTGCAAGTTAATGCAGAGGAAGGCAAGAAAACCCCTGTGAGGTAGAAGCCAGTTTTCCCCCACTTAATGGGGATAAAATTCCTTCCTGACTCCAATCAGGCAATCGGAATAACTCCCTGGATCAATGACCCCTCTCTAGTAGCTATAGCCTGTAATATTATTACGCTCCAGAAATACATCCAGGCCCCTCTTGAATTCCTTTATTGTACTCACCATCACCACCTCCTCAGGCAGAGTTCCATAGTCTCACTGCTCTTACCGTAAAGAATCCTCTTCTATGTTTGTGTACAAACCTTCTTTCCTTCAGACGCAGAGGATGTCCCCTCGTCACTAGGGATCGAACGATATAGATTTTTTTCTAAAGTGAATAACCCTAATGTTGATAATATTTCAGGGTACTGTAGTTGCCCCATTCCAGTTATTACTTTAGTTGCCCTCCTCTGGACCTTCTCCAGCTCTGCTATGTCTACCTTGTTCACAGGAGCCCAGAACTGTACACAGTACTCCATGTGTGGTCTGACTAGTGATTTGTAAAATGGTAGGACTGTGTTCTCATCACTGGCATCTATGCCCCTTCTGATGCAACCCATTATCTTATTGGAATTGGCAGCAGCTTAATGACGCTGGTTTTTACTGCTTAGTTTGCTGTTTATAAAAATTCCTAGGTCCTTTTCCATGTCAGTGTTACCCAGTGTTTTACCATTTAGTATGTACGGGTGATTTGCATTATTCCTTCCAATGTGCATAACCTTACATTTGTCAGTGTTAAACCTCATCTGCCACTTATCTGCCCAAGCCTCCAATCTATCCAGATCCCTCTGTAATAGCATACTGTCCTCTTCCATGTTAATTGCTTTACACAGTTTAGTGTCATCTGCAAAAATTGATTTTACTGTGCAAGTCTTTTACAAGATCATAATAAATATATTGTATAGAATAGGGCCCAATACTGACCCCTGAGGTACTCCTCTAGTGACAGTGACCCAATCTGAGTGTGTACCGTTAATAACCACCCTCTGTTTTCTATCATTGAGCCAGTTACTTACCCACATACAGACATTTTCTCCCAGTCCGAGCATTCTCCTTTTATATACTAACCTTTTATGTGGTACAGTGTCAAATGCTTTGGAGAAGTCCAGATATATGACATCCAGTGATTCACCACTGTCAAGTCTAGAACTTGCCTCCTCGTAGAAACTGATTAAATTACCGTATTTTTCGCCGTATAAGACGCACCTAGGTTTTTGGGGAGGAAAATAAGAAAAAAAATATTTTTAACCAAAAGGTGTGCTGTGGGTTTGGAACTAGGTGGTCTGTGGATGGCACTATTACTGGGGATCTGTGGATGACGGACACTGTTATGGGGGGATCTGTGGATGACGGACACTGTTATGGGGGGATCTGTGGATGACGGACACTGTTATGGGGGGATCTGTGGATGACGGACACTGTTATGGGGGGATCTGTGGATGACGGACACTGTTATGGGGGGATCTGTGGATGACGGACACTGTTATGGGGGGATCTGTGGATGACGGACACTGTTATGGGGGGATCTGTGGATGACGGACACTGTTATGGGGGGATCTGTAGATGACGGACACTGTTATGGGGGGATCTGTGGATGACGGACACTGTTATGGGGGGAACTGTGGATGACAGACACTGTTATGGGGGGGATCTGTGGCTGGCACTGTTATACATGTGTCATCCACAGACCCTCCCAGCCCATAACTGTGCCATCCACAGATCCCCCGCCGCTCCAGTATACTAATATAATATGTCTTATTCAATTAATAGTTATTAAATATGCCTCTTTATTCCTAATAGTACCTTAAATCCTAAGCGCTTCAGTACAATGCCGGCAGGCCGGGCAGCCGGCGCGGCGCGTCACTCACTGACGCCACTTGCCTGCGCCGCCTGCTTCATTCATAAAGTAGGCGGCGCAGGCACGTGACATCAGGGAGTTACGCTGCCGCCCGCCCGGCCTGCATTGTACGGATGCGCTTAGGATTTAAGGTACTATTAGTCATAAAGGGGCATATTTAATAACCATTAATTGAATATGACATATTTTATTAGTACACCGGAGCGGCGGGGCGGGCCTTTAGTACAGTGCCTGCACCGCCCCACCGCTATTGCCGGCCCCAGCTCCTCCTCCCAGTCCCTCCCCGAGTCCCCGCTCGCTTTACATCGCTGCCAGCGATGTAAAACTGACTGCATTCGCCGTATAAGACGCAGGGGCATTTTCCGAAAAAGTGCGTCTTATACGGCGAAAAATACGGTAGTTTGACATGACCGATCCTTCATGAAGCCATGCTGATATGATTTTATTTGCTTGTTTTCATTAAGATCGTCCAAGATAGCATCTCTTAGAAAACCTTTAAACAGTTTACCCACAACAGATGTCAAACTAACCGGCCTATAATTTCCAGGGTCTGTTTTTGCACCCTTTTTGAATATTGGGGCCACATTTGCTTTGCGCCAATCCTGTGGAACACTCCCTGTCAGTATAGAGTCTATAATTGTCAGAAATAAGGGTCTGGCTATGACATTACTTAATTCTCTTAGGATACGGGGGTGTATGCCATCTGGTCCTGGCGATTTGTCTATTTTAATCTTTTTAGGTCGCTGTTGTACTTCTTCCTGGGTCAGACAGGACACTTTAAATGGGGAATTTATTTTTACACTCTGCATTTCATCTGACAGCTTACTTTCCTGTGAATACAGTGGAGAAAAACAAAAATTTAATAGCTTTGCTTTCTCCTCGTCGCTCTCTGCAACTTCCCTCTCATTGCTCTGTCGAGGGCCGACACCTTCAGATTTATACTTTTTACCATTTTATATAATTGACGAACATTTTAGGTGGATGAATTACGTTTTGTTTTCCAATTCCACCCCATTTGGATTTTTTTTTGTGCTTCCCACTACATTTTATGCCATAATTAATTGGGGCATTAGAAAGTACAACCTGTCCCGCAAAAAATAAGCCCTCCTACAGCTATGTGACCGAAAATATAAAAGTTATGGCTCAATGAAAATAGGGAAGAAAAATGAAAACGAAAAAACCTCTGGTAGCCTAAGGGTTAAGTTTTTTTTCAGATGGGACAACTCTAAAGCCTCTTTCACACGGGTGTTAAAGGTGCATTGTGGGAAACCCACGCAAGTAGGCGTTCCGATGTTCAATTTTCTTTCCGCGCGAGTGCTCCAAAAGGTCCCTTTGCACGTGCGTGAGAAAAAACTGAATGTGATACCCAGACCCAAAGCCGGATTTCTTCACTGAAGTTCGGGTTTGGTGTTCTGTAGATTTTATTTTCCATTATAACATGGTTATAATGGAAAATAATAGCATTCATTAATACCGAATGCAAAGTCCAATGTGAATTGAGGGTTAAAAATAAAAACATAACTCACCTCATCTACTTGATCGCGCATCTTCTTTCTTCTTCTTTCAGGACCTGCAAAAGGACCTCATGTGTGAGGGCCTTATAGGATGCGGGTGTGTCGCGGGAAAATGCGCGTTTTTTTTTTTATTTTCACGCGAATGCAAAGCATTTTAATGCGTTTTGCACGTGCGGGAGAAAAATAGGCATGTTTGGTACCCAGACCTGGACTTCTTCACAGAAGTTTGGATTTGGGTTAGGTGTTGTGTAGATTTTATTATTTTCACTTATAATATGGTTATAAGGGAAAATAATAGCATTCTTAAATTTGTTTATTTTTAACCCCTCAATGGACATTTTACTAAGCATTCTGTATTAAAGCTATTATTTTCCCTTATAACCATGTTATAAGGAAAAATAATAAAGATCAGGTCCCTATCCCGATCGTCACCTAGCAACCATGCGTGAAAATCGTACCGCATCCGCACTTGATTACGGATGCTTGCGTTTTTCACGCAACCCCATTTACTTCTATGGGGCCTGCATTGCGTGAAAAACGCACAATATAGAGCATGCTGCGATTTTCACGCAACACACAAGTGATGCGTGAAAATCACCGCTCATGTGCACAGCCCCATAGAAATGAATGGGTCCGGATTGAGCGCGGAAAACGCGCCCGTGTGAAATAGGCCTTAGGAGCCAGGGACACAGTATAGGACCAGTCAAAGCAGTCTCTCCTTCAAATAGTAAAACTGCAGAGAGTAAAATATGTAAATTAGGCTACTTTCACACTAGCGTTCGATCGGATCCGTTCTGAACGGATCCGATCATATTAATGCAGACGGAGGCTCCGTTCAGTACGGATCCGTCTGCATTAATAACTTAGAAAAAATTCTAAGTGTGAAAGCAGCCTGAGCGGATCCGTTCAGACTTTCAATGTAAAGTCAATGGGGGACGGATCCGCTTGAAGATTGAGCCATATGGGCTCATCTTCAAGCGGATCCGTTCCCATTGACTTACATTGTAAGTCTGAACGGATCCGCTCCATTCAGACTGCATCAGGGCTGGACGGAGGCGTTCGGGTCCGCTCGTGAGCTCCTTCAAAGGGAGCTCACGAGCGGACCGACGAACGCTAGTGTGAAAGTAGTCTTACTCCTTTGCTTTTCCCACAAAAATAAAAATATACACTCAGGTGGACAAAATTGTTGGTATCCTTCCGTTGTGCTACTTTCACATCTGCCTAGACAGTTGCAGAAGTCTAATTTAGAAGAATTGCTTGACTGCAGTGCAGTTTAGGGTACCATCATTTTTGTCCAGGCCAGTTTTAATAGTTTGGTTTTATAAAATATTCTGTTGAACCACAATTCAAAAGCAATCTCTGATTTGTCATCCTTGTCACCAGTGCATTATCTATTTGCCATGGCAATTAGGTTATGTTCTGCCCTGTGTTGTATACATTGAAATTGCCTTCTCCATAACTAAAGTTGTCTTTCATTGTGAACGTTATTATATTAGTATTTTTATCACTTATTTTCTGCTTTCTTTCCTTTTTTTTTTTTTTTTCTTATTTCTCTGCCCTGTCAAGCATTTTTCTTATTCAGTTCTTCATTATTAAATTCTTTGTAATTCACAGGCCTTTACAGAACTTCAGGCTAAAGTGATGGACACTCAGCAAAAGGTGAAACTAGCTGACCTTCAGATAGAGCAATTAAATAGAACAAAGAAACATGCCCATCTTACAGACACTGAAATTAAGAACTTGCCTGATGAAACTCCAATGTATGAAGGTGTGGGAAGGATGTAAGTAAAAGTGTTCGCTATATTAATTTTTACAAAAGAACTGGAAGACTGTCCAGCCCATAATAATGCCATCTTGAGGAGCGCCTAGACCACAAACATAAGGCTTGATGTAGAGACACAAGGTTTTCCAATGTAATGAATGAACAGTCAGGATGTTATTTTGCTTTTTAATAATAAGATCAGATGCATCTGACTGTCAAATTCGCAGCAGCTTATAACACCGTAGTGACCAGCCTTCCAAGAGCTGTAACTTTTTTTTTTTTACTTTATGCTGTATGAGGGCTTTTTTTTTTGTCAGGACTAGTTTGTTGGTTTTTGGTATAATTTTTTTATTTTTTGAATCCCTTAACCACCTCCCGTCCGTTGACTATAAACGTCCGGGAGGTGGTTCTCTATTTCTGAATGGATGTTCCAGAACGTCCGTTCAGAAACTGCAGCTGTACGCTAATCGTGCAGCTGCTGATCAGGTTGCCCACTGTCAGTGACAGCAAGACAACCCACAGAGAAGGCAGGGACAGTGCCCAGGTGTCCCTGCCTTCTCACCAAGCACTGTGTATGCAGAGCAGGAAGCTCTATGCGCTTCCATGATCGCCCGGACCGGAGAGTGCAGGAGCTGTGTGAGGTCTTTCAGAGACCTTGATCAGCCCTGCACTAAGGCTGTACAGCCCCTCTGGGTGGTGTATTTCTCCTGTAACTGGGGCTACTATGTCAGGCCCAATTACAGGAGAAATCAACAGTGAAAAAAAAAAAAAGAGAAAGTGAAGTAAATGTCCCCCAGAGGTCTTGTATGACCTTATGGGGGACGAAAAGTGTAAAAAAAAAAATATATATATATTCCCCAAGTAAGGAATAAAAAAAAAAAGACATATTTGGTATTGCCGCATGAGTGACGGTCGGCTCTATAAATATATCACATAATCGACCCAGTCCGATAAACGGCATAAAAAAATAAATAACTGTCAAAACAAGCCATTTTTGTCACCTTACATAACAAAAAGTGCAACACCGAGTGATCAAAAATGCGTATGTCCCACAAAATGGTACAAATAAAAGTCACCTCATCCCACAAAAGATGAGCCCCTACTTAAAAAAAACTCTCAATAAATAAAAAACAACTATAGCTCTCAGAACATGGATACATTAAAACTATACTATTATTGTGTAAAACTTAAATAAATAAGAAAAAGTATACATATTAGGTATTGCCACGTCCGTAACAATCTGCTCTATAAAAATGTCACTTGACCGAACCCCTCAGGTGAACGCTGTAAAAATAAATAAAAACTGTGCTAAAACAACCAATTTTTGGGGTTACCTTGCCCCATTAAGTGTTATGATGAATGATCAAAAAATCATATGTACCCAAAAATAGTACCAATAAAACTGGCACCTTATCCCCTAGTTTCCAAAATGGGATCACTTTTTGGGAGTTTCTACTGTAAGGGTGCATCAGGGGGGCTTCAAATGGGACACTGCATCTAAAATCCATGTGGAGTTCCTTTTCTTCTGCGCCCTGCCGTGTGCTCATGCAACATTTTATGACCACATGTGGGGTGTTTGTGTAATCCGCAGAATCTGGGTAATATTGAGTTTTGTTTGGCTGTTAACCATCGATGTGTTAAAGAAAAAATTGGATTAAAATGGAAAATCTGCCCAAAAAGTGAAATTTTAAAATTTGATCTCCATTTTCCTTTAATTCTTGTGGAACGCCTAAAGGGTTAACAAAGTTTGTAAAATTGGTTTTAAGTAACTTGTGGGGTGTAATTTCTACAATCGGGTCATTTATGGGGGGATCCACTATGTAGGCCCCACAAAGTGACTTCAGACCTGAACTGGTCCTTAAAAAGTGGGTTTTGGCAATTTTCTTAAAAATTTGAAGAATTGCTTCTAAACTTCTAAGCCTTCTAACGTCCTAAAAAAATGAAATTACATTTCCAAAATGATGCCAACATAAAGTAGGCATGATGAATGTTAAGTAATATTTTATAAGGTATCACTTTCTGTTTTAAAAGTAGATAAATTGAAATTTGGAAAATTGTAAATTTTTGGTAAATTGGATTTTTTCATAAATAAAGGTGAAATATATTGACTCAAATTTATGACCATCATGAAGTACAATGTGTCACGAGAAAACAATCTCTGAATGACTTGGATAAGTAAAGGCGTTCCAAAGTTATTACCACATAATGTAAGATATGTCAGATTTGCAAAAACAGGCCTGGTCAGGAAGGGGGCAAATGGCCCAGATGGGAAGTGGTTAAGGATCTTGTCATTTTTCACCTTTTAAAGGGATTCTGTCACCTGGATTTTACCTATAGAGCTGCGGACATGCGCTGCTGGATCGCCGCTAGCAGGAGCCCAAGGGGCTGTTACTAACGTTTCGGGAGCCCAGCCACACTCACTGTAAAGGAGCCCAGTACTGCCCGCATCCTCCGAATCTCCTCCTTGCTCCCGGACGTCACAAAGTTAGAGCGCCGTAATCTCGCAGCTAGCGCATGCGTAGTTGGTTCCCTGAGGCTGATGCCAGCACAGGGAAGGAACACTATGCTGGTGTTCCGGAATTGACGTGGGAGGTGTGTCTCTCACCTCGGCTTCTCGGCTCTGCCAGGGGCTTGTCGGCGCAGGCGCGGAGGATTCACCCATAGCGTGAACGAGCCGAAGGTAGCATAAAATTCCGTCCCACTGCGCATGCGCGAAGAAGACGGCCGAAGGTAGCAGAAAATTTCGGCTTCGCGTATGCGCAGTGGGCCGGAATTTTCAGCTACCTTCAGCTCCTACTGCGCCTGCACCGAGCCATCTTTTTTAGACCACATTACGTCTAGCTTGAAGTGCTGACTAATATAACATTTTAAATCTTTATTTCATTTCCTTAAAACCATCTTCCACAATATAGACATAATACTGTCAAGTAAATGTCACAGAGATGCTGAAGAGGTCTAGATATTTGCATTTTGTTAACATTTACTGTTAACTGACTTGGAGCTACTGAGCCTGCCGTCTTTTTTTCGCGCATGCGTAGTGAGCCGGAATTTTATGCTACCTTCGGTTGTCTTCTTCGCGCATGCGCAGTGGGCCGGAATTTTATGCTACCTTCGGCGCGTTCACGCTATGGGTGAATCCTCTGCGCCTGCGCCGACAAACGACCGGCAGAGCCAATAAGAAGCCGAGATGAGAGACACACCTCCCACGTCACTTCCGGTAGTGACGTGGGTAGCAAAAAATTCCGGAATTGTCTGCTACCCGGAACACCGGCACTGACATGTCGTGTACTCGCGCATGCGTGAGAGTAAGGCGCTCCAACTTGGTGACCTCGGGGAGTAAGGAGGAGATTTGGAGGATGCATTTTATAGTTGTTGTTTTTTTGCCTTAATAAAAGCACTCAGAGCTATGTGGAATGTATATTGCGGATGTGCTAGCACAATCTAGTAGCACATGTCCGCAGCTCTATAGGCAAAATCTAGGTGACCTAATCCCTTTAAAGAGAACCTTTCACCACTCCTGACATGCCTGTGTTAATAGCTACACACATTTCCCATGAAATAACAATTCTGGAGCATCTATTCTTATGGCTCTATGTTGTGCTATTCCTTTATTATTTCAGTTAGAAGTTATTAATGAATTGCTAGCAGTTTGCAGTGAGGGTACAGAGAAGTGTTAATAAGTAGGTGTACCTGCACAGAGACTCTCTCTATCCAACTGGTTACCACCCCTGTGTACCCTTACTGCAGACTGCTAGCAATTCATTCATAATCTTCTAGTGGAAATAATAAAGGAATGGCACAACATAGAGCCATAAGAATAGATTCTCCAGAATTGCTATTTAACCGCCTCCGGACCGCCTAATGCAGATGTGCTGTCCGGAGGCGGCAGCGCTGCGCACAACGACGCATATACGCGTCATCTCGCGAGACGCGAGATGATGCGCTATACTGCCCGCGCATGCGCAGTTCGGGCCGGCATTTCGAAGAGGACCATGTTGTCATCAGCTTGCCAGCCAATGATCGCGGCTGGCAAGCTGATGATTTTCAAAAAAAACAATCACAGCGCCAGATAACAGATCATATTTGTAAAAATGATCTGTTATATGGCTGCCTGCTCCTCTGCTGGTTCTTTTCGTCGGTTGGATCCAGCAGAGGAGCAGGCTTCACAGTGAGTACACCAAACACTACACTTTAGCCCCAGATCACCCCCCCTGAACCCCAATTAACCCTTTGATCACCCCTTTGTCAATCACTAGTGAAAGGAAAAAAGTGATCAGTGTAAACTGTCACATTTTTTTTTCACTGGTATTGACCGTTTTTAGGTATAGTTTAGGTCCCTTGGTTAGGTAGTTAGCGATCAGTTAGCGCCCAGCCCACCGCACCGCAGTCCGTTATTCGCTGATTAGCGTATCGCTAATCAGCATTTGTACTTTTATAGTATCTGGAAGTGATCAAAACTGATCACGGTCAGATCTATAATAGTACTAGTGTCACTTTAGTTCGCCCTCCACCCAAAACGCAGTGTTTGCCCGATCAGGCCTGATCGGTCGCCCACACGTGCGTTCGCCCACACCCGCCCCACCGCAGTGACAAAAAAAATATTTTTTTTTGATCACTGCACAATCACTTTACACGCACTGCGGCGATAAAAAAAACTGTTTTGATATTTTTTATCAACCGCAGCGGCCTCCGGTACTTCGCTAGCCTCCCCTTTGTAAGACAGGCTTGCTTTTTTTTTCTTGGGTAGTCTCGGGGAATACCCCTAAATTTAGTTGCCCAAAATGTCAAACAGGGGGTATTCCTCTGAAGAGGCCTACAGGCTTCTGACCCAGTCGGATGAGGAGTGGGAACCCTCATCTGATGAATCCAGCGGGTCAGAATACGAACCTGTAGAAAGCAGTGGCTCTCTGACCCAAAGTTCGGACGAGGAGGCTGAGGTCCCTGATACCACCAGGCGTACCCGGCCCCGTGTCGCTAGACCACAGGTTGCGCAGGATCCGCTTCAAGAGCAGCAGAGTGGGGCTGGTGCTGTCGGATTATGTGGTGAGGCATACACCAGCAGCCCAGCCCTCCCTGGACCTAGTACCAGCACTGCCGTACAACCTGGTGAAGTAGCGAGCACCAGAAGGGCAGTTGAAGCTGGTACGGTGGCACGTGCAGTAGTGACCCTGTCGCAGCCACCGCAAAGACGTGCCCGTAGAGCCCCTAGAATCCCAGAGGTGCTGGCAAACCCTGATTGGCAGTCCCCAACTTCAGCCGCACCTGTAGTTTTCCCTTTCACCGCCCAGTCTGGAGTTCGGGTTGAGACAGCTCAGATCGGTTCGGCCCTGGGATTTTTTGAGCTGTTCTTGACTGCGAAGCTTTTAGACATAGTTGTGGCCGAAACAAACAGGTATGCCACACAATTTATCACCGCTAACCCGGGAAGCTTTTATGCCCAGCCTTTCCGGTGGAAACCAGTCCAAGTTTCCGAAATTAAAACTTTTCTGGGCCTCCTCCTCAACATGGGCCTGACAAAAAAGCATGAATTGCGGTCATATTGGTCCACGAACCCGATTCATCACATGCCCATGTTCTCTGCTGCTATGTCCAGGGCACGTTTTGAGGCCATCCTGCGTTTCCTGCACTTTAGTGACAACACCGCCTCCCGTCCCAGGAGCCACCCTGCTTTTGACCGGCTCCACAAAATTCGGCCCCTCATAGACCATTTCAACCAGAAATTTGCAGATTTGTATACCCCAGAGCAAAACATCTGCGTAGACGAGTCCCTGATACATTTTACCAGGCGCCTTGGCTTCAAACAATACATCCCAAGCAAGCGCGCCCGGTATGGGGTCAAATTGTATAAGCTCTGTGAAAGGGCCACAGGCTATACCCACAAATTTCGGATCTATGAGGGAAAAGATCAGACCCTGGAGCCGGTCGGTTGCCCTGACTACCTGGGGAGCAGTAGGAAGACAGTTTGGGACTTGGTGTCACCCTTATTCGGCAAGGGGTACCATCTTTATGTGGACAATTTTTACACAAGTGTGGCCCTCTTTAGGCATTTGTTTCTAGTACGGATTGGCACCTGTGGTACCGCGCGAACTAGTCGGGCGGGCTTCCCCTAACGGCTCGTTACCACCCGTCTTGCAAGGGGGCAGAGGGCCGCACTGTGTAACGAACTGCTCGCGGTGAAATGGAGAGACAAGCGTGACGTTTACATGCTCTCCTCCATTCACACAGACACGACAATACAAATTGAGCGAGCAACCCGTGTCATTGAAAAGCCCCTCTCAGTCCACGACTATAACCTTCACATGGGAGGGGTGGACTTCAATGACCAGATGTTGTCTCCGTATTTAGTTTCCCGCAGAACCAGACGCTGGTATAAGAAGGTGTCTGTATATTTAATTCAATTGGCTCTGTACAATAGTTTTGTTCTCTACAGTAAGGCTGGGAGAACTGGATCCTTCCTCAAATTTCAGGAAGAGATCGAGAACCTCCTGTACCCAGGAGGTTCCGTGGCCCCATCCACCAGTGTAGTTAGCAGTCTACACGAGCGACATTTCCCCAATGTCGTTCCTGGTACCTCAACCCAACTGTCACCCCGAAAAAGATGTCGTGTCTGTAGCAGGAGTGGAATAAGGCGTGACACCCGCTATTTCTGTCCTGACTGTCCTGACCACCCTGCCCTATGCTTTGGAGAGTGTTTCTGGAAGTACCACTCACAGGTACACTATTAGCATAGGGATCATCTCACCAGGACAGGCACACAGGGCTATTAGGGCCCATTCACTCACTGCTGCTGCAAACGTCTCCTTTCACATGGGACAAAGTGCATAACGCACTTCGCCACATCTTTGGGCGCTTTGCACATTGACCCATGGGGAAGGAGAGGTTTGTTCTACACTACGTGCAGAATTATTAGGCAAATGAGTATTTTGACCACATCATCCTCTTTATGCATGTTGTCTTACTCCAAGCTGTATAGGCTCGAAAGCCTACTACCAATTAAGCATATTAGGTGATGTGCATCTCTGTAATGAGAAGGGGTGTGGTCTAATGACATCAACACCCTATATCAGGTGTGCATAATTATTAGGCAACTTCCTTTCCTTTGGCAAAATGGGTCAAAAGAAGGACTTGACAGGCTCAGAAAAGGCAAAAATAGTGAGATATCTTGCAGAGGGATGCAGCACTCTTAAAATTGCAAAGCTTCTGAAGCGTGATCATCGAACAATCAAGCGTTTCATTCAAAATAGTCAACAGGGTCGCAAGAAGCGTGTGGAAAAACCAAGGCGCAAAATAACTGCCCATGAACTGAGAAAAGTCAAGTGTGCAGCTGCCAAGATGCCACTTGCCACCAGTTTGGCCATATTTCAGAGCTGCAACATCACTGGAGTGCCCAAAAGCACAAGGTGTGCAATACTCAGAGACATGGCCAAGGTAAGAAAGGCTGAAAGACGACCACCACTGAACAAGACACACAAGCTGAAACGTCAAGACTGGGCCAAGAAATATCTCAAGACTGATTTTTCTAAGGTTTTATGGACTGATGAAATGAGAGTGAGTCTTGATGGGCCAGATTGCTGGATTGGTAAAGGGCAGAGAGCTCCAGTCCGACTCAGACGCCAGCAAGGTGGAGGTAGAGTACTGGTTTGGGCTGGTATCATCAAAGATGAGCTTGTGGGGCCTTTTTGGGTTGAGGATGGAGTCAAGCTCAACTCCCAGTCCTACTGCCAGTTTCTGGAAGACACCTTCTTCAAGCAGTGGTACAGGAAGAAGTCTGCAAGGTAAGAAAAACATGATTTTCATGCAGGACAATGCTCCATCACACGCGTCCAAGTACTCCACAACGTGGCTGGCAAGAAAGGGTATAAAAGAAGAAAATCTAATGACATGGCCTCCTTGTTCACCTGATCTGAACCCCATTGAGAACCTGTGGTCCATCATCAAATGTGAGATTTACAAGGAGGGAAAACAGTACACCTCTCTGAACAGTGTCTGGGAGGCTTTGGTTGCTGCTGCACGCAATGTTGATGGTGAACAGATCAAAACACTGACAGAATCCATGGATGGCAGGCTTTTGAGTGTCCTTGCAAAGAAAGGTGGCTATATTGGTCACTGATTTGTTTTTGTTTTGTTTTTGAATGTCAGAAATGTATATTTGTGAATGTTGAGATGTTATATTGGTTTCACTGGTAAAAATAAATAATTGAAATGGGTATATATTTGTTTTTTGTTAAGTTGCCTAATAATTATGTACAGTAATAGTCACCTGCACACACAGATATCCCCCTAAAATAGCTAAAACTAAAAACTACTTCCAAAAATATTCAGCTTTGATATTAATGAGTTTTTTGGGTTCATTGAGAACATGGTTGTTGTTCAATAATAAAATTAATCCTCAAAAATACAACTTGCCTAATAATTCTGCACTCCCTGTATAAAGGTAAAAAAAAACAACACCAGTAAGCAAAAAGGTTAATGTTCAGTTAAAAAAGTTAAAGTTTATATGTTCTGTTGCAAAGTTAATAAAATTATTGCGTTGCGGCCTGGTGTGTTTTTTTTTTTTTTACCTTCCAGGTGGACCAACCGATCGACCAGCTGCAGCACCGATGTGCATTCTGACAGAAGCATTGCGCTGCTGTCAGATTACACGCAAGTCGGTGTATGCGGCGCTGCAAGACGGGATTTTCTCCTCTGCAGTAACAGATATGTTTGCCGAGGCATACGAGCTGAGGAGGAGGCGGCGTTCCTATGCTTTGGCAAACACTTTGTATATATATAAAAAAAAAATCCACATTGATCGATGCGAATGAAGAAATCTGTGCCGTTCATTTTTTTCTTTCAGCCCAGAGGCTGAACGGAAAAAAAAATCTCATTACCTGTATGCTCAATATAAGGAGAATAGCAGAAACTCCTAATGCTGGCCATACATGTAATGATTGCGGAGACCCTCAAATGCCAGGGCAGTACAAACACCCTACAACTGACCCCATTTTGGAAAGAAGACACCCCAAGGTATTTGCTGAGGGGCATATTGAGTCCATGAAAGATTTAAATTTTTGTCCTAAGTTAGCGGAAAGTGAGACTTTGTGAGAAAAAAATAATAAAAAAATCAATTAAATTTCTATGAACTCGCCAGGCCCCTCATTGGATACCTTTTTATTTTTTGTCGCAAGTTAGTGGAATATGAGACTTTGTAAGGAAAAAAGAGAAAAAAAATAAATCATCATTTTCCGCTAACTTGTGACAAAAAAAATAAAAAATTCTAGGAACTCGCAGTGCCCCTCACGGAATACCTTGGGGTGTCTTCTTTCCAAAATGGGGTCACTTGTGGCGTAGTTATACTGCCCTGGCAATTTAGGGGCCCAAATGTGTGAGAAGTACTTTGCAATCAAAATCTGTAAAAAATGACCGGTGAAATCCAAAAGGTGCACTTTGGAATATGTGCCCCTTTGCCCACCTTGGCATCAAAAAAGTGTCACACATCTGTGGCATTTGACCAAGATATTTTTCTCACCCAGCATGGGTATATGTAAAATGACACCCCAAAACACATTCCCCAACTTCTCCTGAGTACGGCGATACCAGATGTGTCACACTTTTTTGCTGCCAAGGTGGCCAAAGGGGCACATATTCCAAAGTGCACCTTTCGGATTTTGCAGGCCATTTTTTACACATTTTGATTGCAAGGTACTTCTCACACATTTGGGCCCCTAAATTGCCAGGGCAGTATAACTACGCCACAAGTGACCCCATTTTGGAAAGAAGACACCCCAAGGTATTCCGTGAGGGGTATGGCGAGTTCCTAGAATTTTTTATTTTTTGTCGCAAGTTAGTGGAATATGAGACTTTGTAAGAAAAAAAATAAAAATAAAAAATCATAATCATTTTCCGCTAACTTGTGACAAAAAATAAAAAGTTCTATGAACTCACTATGCCCATCAGCGAATACCTTAGGGTGTCTTCTTTCCGAAATGGGGTCATTTGTGGGGTGTTTGTACTGTTTGGGCATTGTAGAACCTCAGGAATCATGACAGGTGCTCAGAAAATCAGAGCTGTTTCAAAAAGCGGAAATTCACATTTTTGTACCATAGTTTGTAAACGCTATAACTTTTACCCAAACCATTTTTTTTTTTTGCCCAAACATTTTTTTTTTTATCAAGGACATGTAGAACAATAAATTTGGCGAAAAATTTATATATGGATGTCGTTTTTTTTTTTTGCAAAATTTTACAGCTGAAAGTGAAAAATGTCATTTTTTTGCAAAAAAATCATTACATTTTGATTAATAACAAAAAAAGTTAAAATGTCAGCAGCAATAAAATACCACCAAATGAAAGCTCCATTAGTGAGAAGAAAAGGAGGTAAAATTCATTTGGGTGGTAAGTTGCATGACCGAGCGATAAACGGTGAAAGGAGTGTAGTGCCGAAGTGTAAAAAGTGCTCTGGTCATGAAGGGGGTTTCAGCTAGCGGGGCTGAAGTGTTTAATGGGGAATGCATAAAGCTATGAAAACGGGGGTTGTCAGGAGTGGTGAAAGGTCCTCTTTAACACAGGCTGTTTTTTGGAAATCTGATATGTAATTTTATGTGGTAATAACTTTTGAGTACTTTTACTTATCCAAGCCATTCTGAGATTGTTTTTTTTTCGTGACACATTGTGCTTTGATAGTGGTAAATTTGAGTGGATATAATTCACCTTTATTTTTTATTTTTTTTTAAAGTTCAAAATTTACAGAAAATGAGAAAAAATTAGCATTTTTCAAAGTTTTAACTTTTTTGCCTTTAACCAAATTGAGATATCTCATAGTTATACTTTAAATATCCCATATGTCTACTGTAAGTTGGCATCATTTTGTGAGGCTTACACACTAGTTATTGAAAATTGACTTTACAAACTTTTTTAGGTGTTCCACAAGAATTAAAGGAAAATGGAGACAGCAACCGTTAACAGCCAAACAAAACTCAACTCCTCTATTACCGTGGATTCTGCAGTTTACATAAACTCCCCATCTGTATGGGCAGAAACTACATGGAATGGTGACAGTTTTATTGGTAGTGTTTTGGAGTACATGTGATTTTTGATAGCTCTATATTAGGCATATTATGAGGCAAAGTAGAAAAAAAAATTGCTGTTCTGGCAGTTTTTATTTTAGTTTTTTTACAATGTTCACCGAACAGGTTAGATCATTTTATTTTTATAGCCCAAATCAGTCTTTCGTCATAAAGCTTTTTTGAAAAAAAATAATTATATTTTCTCCACGGCACCACCTGGAGAGAACCCGCCTCCCAGGGGCAGTTAACAACTTGGAGACCAGCGCTTTAAATGCCTCCTCCCTCTTACCTTCTCCAGTTGTTTCCTGTCCCTTGGGATGCAGGTGTGGATCAGCGCTAGAGGTAGTAGTAGTAGTAGTAGTAGTAACATAAGGCCGTAAAAAGACATTTGTCCATCCAGTTCGGCCTGTCATCCTGCAAGTTGATCCAGAGGAAGGCAAAAAACCCTGTGAGGTAGAAGCCAATTTTCCTCACTTTAGGGGAATAAAAATTCCTTCCTGACTCCAATCAGGCAATCAGAATAAATCCCTGGATCAACGATCTCTCTCTAGTAGCTATAGCCTGTAATATTATTACGCTTCAGAAATACATCCAGGCCCCTCTTGAATTCCTTTATTGTACTCGCCATCACCACCTCCTCAGGCAGAGAGTTCCATAGTCTCACTGCTCTTACCGTAAAGAATCCTCTTCTATGTTTGTGTACAAACCTTCTTTCCTCCAGACGCAGAGGATGTCCCCTCGTCACAGTCACCGTCCCGGGAATGAATAGATGATGGGACAGAGCTCTGTATTGGACCCCTGATATACTTATACATATTAATTAGATCTCCTCTCAGTTGTCTTTTTTCTAAAGTGAATAACCCTAATTTTAATAATCTTTCAGGGTACTGTAGTTGCCCCATTCCAGTTATTACTTTAGTTGCCCTCCTCTGGACCCTCTCCAGCTCTGCTATGTCTGCTCTGCTCACTGGAGCCCAGAACTGTACACAGTACTCCATGTGTGGTCTGACTAATGATTTGAAAAGTGGTAGGACTATGTTCTCATCCCGGGCATCTATGCCCCTTTAAATGCAACCCATTATCTTATTGGCCTTGGCAGCAGCTGCCTGACACTAGTTTTTTGCAGCTTAGTTTGCTGTTTATTAAAATTCCTAGATCTTTTTCCATGTCAGTGTTACCGAGTGTTTTACCATTTAATAAGTACGGGTGACTTGCATTATTCCTTCCCATGTGCATAACTTTACATTTTTCAGTGTTAAACCTCATCTGCCACTTATCTGCCCAAGCCTCCAGTCTATCCAGATCCCTCTGTAGTAGTATACTGTCCTCTTCAGTGTTAATTACTTTACACAGTTTAGTGTCATCTGCGAAAATTGATATTTTACTATGCAAGCCTTCTACAAGATCATTAATAAATATATTGAAGAGAATAGGGCCCAATACTGACCCCTGAGGTACTCCACTAGTGACAGTGACCCAATCTGAGTATTTACCATTAATAACCACCCTCTGTTTTCTATCATTGAGCCAGTTACTTACCCACTTACAGACGTTTTATCCCAGTCCGAGCATTCTCATTTTATATACTAACCTTTTGTGTGGTACAGTGTCAAATGCTTTGGAGAAGTCCAGATACACGACATCCATTGATTCGCCGCTGTCAAGTCTACACCTTACCTCCTCATAGAAACTGATTAAATTAGTTTGGCATGACCGATCCCTCACGAAGCCATGCTGATATGGCGTTATTTGCTTATTTCCGTTAAGATGCTCTAATATAGCATCTCTCAGAAAACCCTCAAACAGTTTACACACAACAGATGTTAAACTTTCCGGCCTATAGTTTCCAGGCTCTGCTTTTGGACCCTTTTTGAATATTGGCACCGCATTTGCCATGCACCAATCCTGTGGGACATTCCCTGTCAGTATAGAATCTGCAAATATCAGAAATAAGGTTCTGGCTATGACATTACTTAATTCCCTTAGGATACGGGGGTGTATGCCATCCGGTCCTGGCGATTTGTCTATTTTAATCTTTTTAAGTCGCTGTTGCACTTCTTCCTGGGTCAGACAGGACACTTTTAATGGGGAATTTATTTCAACATTCGGCATGTCATCTGACAGTTTATTTTCCTCAGTAAATACATTGGAGAAAAAAATATTTAATCATGGAAGCCTTTAAGTTTTGTTAACCCTAGCAGGAGGAGGACCCCGGGGCTGCACGTTTAGACTCCCTCTTTCTCTAGGTGTAAGTCCGGCTGATGCCGGCATCCCTGGGCTTTCAAATGCTTCCCTGGTTTCATGGAGGCATGGGACAGTGGATTGGGGGCGTTCCCAGGGTAGAGGAACAATCATTTCAGTATGCAGGAAGGTGTGCCGGCAATGATGACGTCTGACGTCTGCCTCAGAAGAGGCGCTACATTTTAAAAAGGAACTCTGCATCCGCCGGGAGGTGTGTGCTTCTGACATCATGTCCCTGCAGCCAGAGAGCGATTTTCTCCCGCAAGTCCACTGATCCCTTGCTGCTTTCCAGCCCAGTAAGCCGATTCTCTCTTTTTTTTTTTTCCCCCCCCTCACTACAATTGGGGTGTTCACGTGGGGGTCCTTTCCTTCTTGGTGGCAGCCCTCTATTCAGGATATTTGATTCCTGGCTTAATTATGGCCCATTACTCTATCTTAGGGGAAGGAGGGTGTAAAGCTGGGTGGAGAGCCGTCACAAAAGAGGAGATGCCCCTTATGCAAAAGGGCCCTTTCTGCTTCATGTAAAAAAGCACTATGCGCAAAATGTACCGAAAAAGTGGTGTCTGAATCCCCCTGATTAGTGGAAAATATTAGATCACTAATAAAGGAAGAAGTGGGGGCTGCTATTGAAGCAAAACTGTCTGCTGCTCCTTCTAGACCTTCCACATCTAAAGCTTTATCTTCTCCACCGTGATTCGCCTCCACACCTATCCCTCGGTTGAACTTGATGGACTTATGTCTTTTTATGGCTCCAGATTATCAGAGGACATATCGGGTCGGCCGTTATGCTCCATTGAGGAAACAATCACTTAAAAAAAAATATTAGGGCCACTTTAAATCTGGAAGAATCAAAAAAAAAACTTTGTCTGTACAAGACCAAATGTTTTTGGGTTTGGCATGTAGAAGAGTCTTTCCAGTTTACAATTACATTAAAAAACGTATACTTAATGAGTGGAAAGGGCTAGAAAAAAAAGCAGACTACATCCCGAGTTTTCAAGCAAAAATACCCATTAAGGCTACTTTCACACTAGCGCTTGATCGGATCCGTTCTGAACAGATCCGATCATATTAATGCAGACGGAGGCTCCGTTCAGTACGGATCCGTCTGCATTAATAACTTAGAACATTTTCTAAGTCTGAAAGTAGCCTGAGCGGATCCGTTCAGACTTTCAATGTAAAGTCAATGGGGGACGGATCCACTTGAAGATTGAGCCATATGGTGTCATCTTCAAGCGGATCCGTCCCCATTGACTTACATTGTAAGTCTGAACGGATCCGCTCGCCTCCGCACGGCCAAGCAGCGTTCAGCTGTCCGCCTGGCCATGCGGAGGCGAGCGGAGCGGAGGCTGAACGCCGCCAGACTGATGCAGTCTGAGCGGATCCGCTCCATTCAGACTGCATCAGGGCTGGACGGAGGCGTTCGGGTCCGCTCGTGAGCCCCTTCAAACCGACGAACACTAGTGTGAAAGTAGCCTTACGGAGGAAGACTCCTCTTCTTGGGATAAGACGCCTAAGGTAGTCCGCTTTGCCATTTGAAGACTTAGGTCTTTTGAAAGAGCCAATGGACAAAAAGTCTTTGCTCAAAAAAATAAAAATAAAATGTGAGTCATCTACCGCTATCCTACACCCAGTTATTTCTGCTACATATACGGCCCTACACCCGAGCGTGCCTCATCTTCGCTTAACAGCCTGGATGTTGAACGGGCAATCTTAAAACAAAAAGGCCTATCTAACTCTGTAATCACTGCCCTATTAAGCAGCAGGAAGCCGATGACTTCAAAAATCTACCTAAGATCCTGGAAGGCCTTTCTTACAGTAAGAGACCTGGGACCCATCCTTGCCTCCCGATGTCAACCTGGTTTTAAGTTTTTTTGCAGTCTGGCCTTGAGAAGGGTCTTAGAGAGAGTGCATTTTAAAAGTACAGGTGGCAGCTCCTAGTGCCTTTATGGGTAGAAGACTAGCTGAATTGGACTTGGTTAAGAGATTTTATAAAGAGATTGCGATTTAAACTTGGTTCTGTCTGTCTTAATGGTACCTCCTTTCAAGCTTTTTTGTTAGCAATTACAACAGCTAGGAGAGTAGGAGAAATTCAAGCATTTTCCATTTTGCCTGGTCCATTTTAGAAGATCGGATTATTTTAAGGCGCTCTCCTAAATTCCTCCCCAAAGTCATGTCAAAATTCCATTGCCAACAGGAAGTTTTTTTACCTTCCTTTTGTCCATAGGCCGTATCGGAGAGAGAAAAGCTGTTCCATAATTTAGATGTGATAAGGAGTGTATTAAAGTATCTGGAAACCACAAAGCTCTTAAGGAAATCGCATCAGTTATTGATGCAGTATTTGGGGGCAAGCCAAGGAAAATCTTCCATTGCCCGCTGGATCAAATCTTGTATTACCATGTGTTATGAAATTAAAGACTTCTCTCCTTCGGCGGGGTTGAGAGCTCATTCCACTCAGGCAGTGGCCACTATTTGGACGGAAGGGGCTTCACTTGAGATTTGTCGGGCATCCACCTGGTCGAATCCTTCGACCTTCTTCAGACATTAGACTGGTAATTGAATTTTCCTTTAGCCTCCTTTTTTTCCCGCCCTTAAAGATTCTTTGACACAGAGGTTTATTTTGGCCATTATGTCCAATAGTCTTTAATTTGGAGAATGTGTTTATTTTTTATAGTTTTATTAAACTTCTGGCATCTATATTGAGTCCTAGGTTATTAACTGGAGAAGGTAAGAGGGAGGAGTCTTTTAACCTCTTAAGGACACATGACGTAGCGGTACATCATGTATGGTTCCGATCACCACCGCCTGCTCAAATCATGTCGCCCCCCACCCCATGTCTGCGATCACAGAAAAACGCAGGTCAATTCAGACCTAGGGTTTTCGGGTTATTCGGGTCTCTGATAACCCGGAACAGGATGGTGATGGTTGTGTGATTTCACCCCACCAATCACCATCCAGCGATCCTGAGTGGTGATGGTGACATCACCACTCAGGATCGCTTCTGATTGGTCTGTGGGCGGGTCGGTGGCAGATTCAAAAGAGGCAGGCGCTCCTCTCCTCCTCCTTTTGTGTTCCGGAGGAGAGAGGAGCTGCCTGCACATGTCGTCCGTGGGCACCAGCATCACCCCTGTGCCCCCCAGGACCCGATCTGTGCCGCAGCACCCCCCATCTGAACTTCAGGTACATAGGGAAAGTAATAGGGAAAGTTTGGGTTAGGCAGGGAAAAAAAAGGGAAAGTTAGCTTTGATTGGGTTAGCTGTGTGACCCTAGACCCCCCCCAGGGTGCTGCCGCTTGCCCTGCCCCCACTTCGGGCGGTTGATCAGTGGTTTTGAATTATTTTTATTTCACTTTTTTTTTTGTTTTGTTTTAGTATTAAGTCCGCAAACACCCATGCCCCCACACACGCAGACACACACTCCCCTATGGCCCGCCGGACGTTCTTGGCCGAGGAGGCATACGACCAGCTTGCCTCGGACTCCGAGAGTCCCAGTGAGGACGAGGATGACCCCACATTCCTGTTGTCATCCGTGTCCTCCTCATCTAGCGATGATGATGAGCCCCTAAGGCGGCGGAGACGCCGCCAGGCGGAACAAGGGGACTGCCATCTTAGGGACCCTGTGGCCCAGCCTAGTATGAGCAGCTCTGGGGCTCGTACTGGTTTCCCGGCCCACCAGTTAAATCCACCGGAGAACCCTGCCGGTGAACTAGTCTGGTGTATCCCAGAGCGATACGAGCCCGTGATTCCTGATTTTGTAGGCCAATCAGGAATCCAGATTTCCACAATGGGCTACACTGAATATTACTTTTTTTGCCCTTTTTTCAGTGACCCACTGGTAAATCTGATGTTGGAGCAGACGAGCCTGTACCGAACCAACAATTCGTTGCATAACACCCAGGCTCCTTTTTGGCCAGGCCCGGTGGCTGGACGCCGGTCAGTGCAGCCGAAATGAGGACATTTTGGGGCCTCGTGCTGCATATGGGCCTGGTCAAGAAACCCAGTGTCAGGCTGTACTGTAGAAGACCCCACTTTACAGTACGGCCATGACACGCTCCCGGTTTGAGGCCATCCGGAAATGTCTGCATTATTCCGATAATGCATCATGTCTTCATGGTAACGGCATCACCCCTGTCCCTGTGCGAGGTACCGCGGCAACGGTCCTCAAGCCCGATAGTATCGTCGACTACAATCGGTATATGGGAGGAGTTGATCAAGTCCTCAACGCCATGCGCAAAACCCGGCCATGGTACAAAAGTTGCGGTCTACTTGGTACAGGTTGCCATGTACAACTCTTTTTTGTGCTGTCCCGGAGCGCTGGCAACACAGGGACATTCCTCCAGTTCTATGAGGCAGTCCTCAAGGCCCTGATCTTTTCGGACCAGGAAAGAGCAGGCCGGAGTACCTCCGGAAATGTAGGCGCCCGTATCGTCCCTGGCCAACACTTTCAGGTGTGGTCCCCCATACTGGAAAGAAGGGACGAACCCAAAAAAGGTGCAGAGTGTCACAGGAGGGGGATACGGAAGGACACCACAACTCAATGTGACACGTGCCCTGATCATCCGGGCCTCTGCATTATTGGTTGCTTCAGGGAGTATCACACTTCCATGGAGTACTAAATTTATATCCCAATTTAGCACTGACATCGGATAAAAAAAACTGGTTCTCAGACTTGAGACACCCAAAGAATACTAAAATAATTTATTTAAAGTAGACATATTAGGTATCGCCGTGTCGGTAATAATCGCCTCTATAAAAATACCTAACCCCCCAGATTAACACGGTCCAGAAAAAAAGATATATATTTTTTGTCACCTTACATAACAAAAAGTTTAATAGCAAGCGTTCAAAAAGTCATATAGCCCCCTAAAATAGTGCCAATAAAACCGTCCGCTCATCACGCAAAACATGAGCCCCCACATAAGAGAATCAGCTAAAAATAAAAAATAAATTACACTTAGACTTAAAAAAAATTTGTATCAAAAAGGATAAAATAGTCAAAAAACCTAATCTCCTCTATAAAAATATCCCATGACCTAACCCCCCAGATTAACACAACCGCTATTTTTGGCACTTTTCCATTTCAATCTGTTTTTTCCGGTAACAAAACAAGGGTTAACAACCAAACAAAAGTTTATATTTATTACCCTGATACTGCAGTTTACAGAAACGCCACATTTGTGGTCGTAAACTGCTGTATCAGTAAAAGGGAGGCCGCAAAAGGAAAGGACCGACATGGTTTCTGAAAGGCCCCCTGATGCCCCCCCTAGAGTAGAAACTCCATAAAAATGCCCCTAAGAAACTACACCTCTCAAGGTATTCAAAACTGATTATACAAACTTTATTAACCCTTTCGATGTTCCTCAACAGTTAATGGCAAATGGAGATGAAATTTCAGAATTTCAATTTTTGGTAACCTTGCCTCACAAAAATGGAGCCACCAAAAATCATATGTACCCGAAAAAAAGGCCACCTTATCCCATAGTTTCCAAAATGGGGTCACTTTTAGGGAGTTTCTACTCCAGGGGTGCATCAGGGGGGTTGAAACAGGACATGGTGTAAATAAACCGGTCCATAAAAATCAGCCCTCCAAAAACCAAACGGCGCACCTTTCACTCTACGCCCCGCTGTGTGGCCGTACAGTAGCTTACGGTCACATATTGGGTGTTTCTGTAAACGGCGGTGTCAGGGCAATAAAGATACAGTCTTGTTTGGCTGTTAACTCTTGCTTTGTTAGTGGGGAAAAAAATGGGTTCAAATGGAAAATTAGGCAAAAAAATGAAATTCTCAAATTTCATCCCCATTTGCCAATAACTCTTGTGCAACACCTAAAGGGTTAACAACATATGTAAACTCGGTTTTGAATACCTTGAGGGGTGTCGTTTCTTAGATTGGGTCATTTTTGGGTGGTTTCTATTCTGTAAGCCTCGCAAAGTGACTTCAGACCTGAACTGGTCCCTAAAAATTGTTTTTTTTTTGTAAATTTCTGAAAATTTTCAAGATTTGCTTCTAAACTTCTAAGCCTTGTAACAGCCCCAAAAAATTAAATATAATTCCCCAAATAATTCAAACATGAAGTAGACATATGGGGAATGTAAAGTCATCACAATTTTTGGGGGTATTACTATGTATTACAGAAGTAGAGAAACTGAAACTTTGAAATTTGCTAATTTTTGACTTCATTTTACCAGTGTCATGAAGTACTTTATGTGACGAAAAAACAATCTCAGAATGGCCTGGTTAAGTCAAAGCGTTTTAAAGTTATCACCACTTAAAGCGACACTGGTCAGATTAGCAAAAAATGGCCTGGTCCTTAAGGTGAAATAAGACTGTGTCCCTATGGGGTTAAAGCACTGGTCTCCTAGTTGTTTCCTGCCCCTGGGAAGGCGGGGTACCCTCCGGGTGGTGCCATTGTGGAGGCTAAAGGGAAATCCAATTACCACTAAGTAATTATCTCCAATTTCCAAAAGCCAATTTTTTTTTATTTTTCTGCCAATCATCTTGTGTAGGAGCTTGTTATTTGCGGTAAGAGTTGACGCTTTTATTGATACCATTTTGGGGTACATATGATTTATTTTTTTGCCACTTGTCTGATGTATGGGCTCGTTACGGTTTGGTGCCATTTTGGGCTACTCACAACTTTTTTTTTTTTATCACTTATTACACTTTTTTTGTGAAACAAGGTGACAAAAAATGGCTGTTTATAACTTGTATCTTTTTTTTTTTTTTTTTTTTTTATCATGATCCATTATGATGGACTAATGCTTTGAAAAGTGGCAGGGCTATGTTCTTATCACGGGCATCTATGCCCCTTTTAATGCAACCCATTATCTTATTGGCCTTGGCAGCTGCCTGACACTGGCAGCAGAGATCTCCCCATTCATTGCTCTGCTAGATTTATATCAAGCTGGCAGCTCAAGGGAAGTGTTTTCTGCTGCAGCTAAGGAGGCATGTCCATGCTCTCCCTATCACAGCTCAGGAGGCAGTTGAAAGATGAAACTGAGCATGTGCAGCCTTCTCAGTGAATCAGACAAAGAAATAAGAAAAAGAACAAAGAGCATGTGGCGCTATTCACACATTTTATTAAGTAACTAAATAGCTATTTTTTTTTATTGCATATAATTACAAAAGTCTTTAGATCCAGATGCTGGTTTTAAAAACTGTAGAATATTTTTTGTGGGACAATCCCTTTTATTATGTACAGAAACTGGCGAAGGATAACCATTTTTACAAGTCCTGTCTGTCCTGGAAGGAGGACCTTGTCCTATACTAACACCTTTAATCTAGCCCTGTGAACCAAAAGGATCACTAGGAGTGCAACATTGTTAAAAGTGCATTATACCATATGTTGTGTCAGTATTAAACTTCCTTCTAGAATTATATTCATCTGTCTTTTATTGGTCTTGAGGTAGTCTGCAGATAATCTGTAGACCATCTAGTCATGATTCAGGGAAGTGTGCCAGTTCTGGGCGTGCAGCCAAAGAGTGAACCAAGAGACAAAAACATAGATAAGTGGAGTACAAGGAGTTTAAGGGATCATCCCTCTTCTGTACCAATTAATGGAAATGTCACATGTTATGTTTATGGTTTATGAAGGTTGGCTTGTATCCGCCACCTTTTCTGTAAGTATTAGTTAATCTTATAAACTGCTTCATTAAGGGCCTATCCATTTTTCACCTTCTGGCATGTCACTATATGTGGTGATAACTTAAAAAAACTTTTACTTATCCAGGCCATTCTGAGACTTTCTAGTCACATATTGTACTTCATAGCAGTCAAAAAATAAAAATTTTATTTATAAAAAAATACAAAATTTACCCACATTTTTGAAAAATTAGCAAATTTCAATTTCTCTACTTTTAGAATAGTAATAACTCCAAAAATAGTTATTACTTTACATTCCCCATATGTCTACTTCATGTTTGGATCATTTAGTGAATGCCATTTTATTTTTTGGGGACGTTAGAAGGCTTAGAAGTTAAGAAGCAAATCTTGAAAAATTCCAAAACTGCTGTACGGGCACATTGCATTGCGCAGAAGGAAGGGAAAGCCATATGGTTTTTGGAAAGCAGATTTCACTGGGATAATTTTAAGCTGCCATGTCATATTTGAAGACCCCCTGATGTAGAAACTCAGAGTATTCAAAACTGATTTTACAAACTTTGTTAACCCTTTAAGTGTTTAACTTTATTTTTTTACATAATAACAGCATTTTCTGAGTGTCTCCATATTCTGAGAGCCCTATTTTTTTTTTTTTTACATTTTTGGGCAATTGTCTTGGATAGGGTCTCATTTTTTTCAGGATGAGATGAGTTTAGTACTATTTTTGGGTTGCCTATGAATTTTTGATCGCTTGGTATTACACTTTTTGTGATGTAAGGTGACAAAAACAATGGCTTATTTGACACTGTTTTTATTACATTTTTTATGGTGTTCATCTGAGGGGTTAGGTCATGTGATATTTTTATAGAGCAGCACGGTGGCTCAGTGGTTAGCACTGTTGCCTTGCAGCTCTGGGGTCCTAGGTTCAAATCCGACCAAGGGCAACATCTGCATGGAGTTTGTATGTTCTCCCCGTGTTTGAGTGGGTTTCCTCCTACACGCCAAAGACCTACTGATGGGGAACTTAGATTGGGGACGTTAGAAGGCTTAAAAGTTAAGACAGTGTGATGGTAATGTCTGTAAAATGCTGAGGAATATAGTAGTGCTATATAAGTACATAAAATAAATAAATAGAGCAGGTTGTTACGACGTGGCAATACCTAATATGTATAATGTATTTTAAGTTTTACACAATAATATTTTTGAAACAAATAAAATCATGTTTTAGTATCTCCATAGTCTGAGAGCCATAGTTTTTTTATTTTTTGGGCGATTGTCTTAGGGTATCATTTTTGCGGGATGAGATGATGGTTTGGCGCTATTTTGGGGTGCATATGACTTTTTGATTGCTTGCTATTACACTTTTTGTGATGTAAGGTGACAAAAAAATAGCTTGGGCGCGGCATGTGGTATTTTGGGAGTATGTGGGGCAATGCTCTTCCTGGGATAGACCTCCTAAGATAGACTCTCCTATTGCCAAAATCTTCAAGAAATCAGCCTTACAGTTTGAAGATCTAGGGGCTTTAAAAGATCCAATGGACAGAAGAGCAGAAGTATACCTTAAGAACGCCTGGGAAGTCTCTACTCAGACATTCAAACCTAACATTGCCTCTACTTCCACATCAAGATCTCTTAAGTTATGGTTACAGGACCTGGAATCCCACATAGAAAACAAAACCCCAAGAGAACAATTACTAGAGGTTTTCCCTACCATCATGAAAGCGGCCGACTTTATATCAGATGCCTTAAAACTGAGTGCAAGATCCGCGGCCTTAGCCAATTCTGCAAGAAGAGCTGTATGGTTGAAAGGGTGGTCAGGAGATACACTATCCAAAAATAATGTGCTATTCCCTGCCAGGGGGATTTCTTATTTGGATCGGTTCTGGACGATTTTATTGGAGAAAGCCGCAGATGACAAAAAAGGCTTTCCATCCTCCAAACCTACAAAAAGCGTCCGTTTTTTCGTAAAAACAAGAGGGAATATAATCAAGATAAAAGACGAAAATACTGGAGGCGTAACAAGGCTAGGAAAGAAAAAGGTTTCCTTTTCAGCTCCCAGTCCAGTAACCGTTCTAAAAACAGTCAGCAATGACTGTTCCATTCCGGTGGGAGGAAGGATCTTTTTCTTCAGGCTTGGGAGAATATCTCTGCAAGTCCTTGGATTCTGGGCTTTATAAGAGACTGGTTCCGTCTAGAGTTTGCCTCTCCCCCACCGGAAAGGATGATCGTTACAAATCTGGATCAAAACTCTATAAAAAAAACAGGCCTTAAAACAAGTGTTACTTTCCCTCTTAAACAAGAAAGTCTTAATAGAGGTTCCGGAGTCAGAAAGAGGGAGAGTATTTTATTCTTCATTTTTTCTGGTCCCCAAACCGGATGGGACTTTCAGGATGATGATGATAAACAAAAAGTTCAAAATGGAATCGGTACAATAAGCAGTAAAATCAGCTGTTTCTGGAATGCGTAATGTCAACCCTAAACATAAAAGACTCATATTATCATATCCCAATCCATGCAGACTCCCAGAAATTCCTAAGGGTAGCTGTATCCATGGACGGCAGACCCACCACTTTCAATACAGAGCGCTCCCATTCGGAGTATCCCCAACTCACAGGCTTTTCACCGAGATGATGGCTCATGTGAGAGAAAAGGATATCCTAACAATACCCTATCTGGACGACATACTGGTAGTGGCAGAATCATAAAGCACTCTGTCCTCCCACCTCTCAGAAATAATCAGGATATTGGAAGAATGGTATGGTGGATAAGGCTGCTTTCACACTTGCGTTCGGAGCGGATCCGTCTGATGTCTGCACAGACAGATCTGCTCCTATAATACAAACGATGGTATCCGTTCAGAATGGATCCGTCTGCATTATATTTTATAAAAAAAATCTAAGTCTAAAAGTTAGTCAGACGGATCCGTCCAGACTACATTGAAAGTCCATGGGGGACGGATCTGTTTGACATTGCACCATATTGTGTCAATGTCAAACGGATCCGTCCCCATTGACTTACATTGTAAGTCTGGACGGATCCGTTTGGCTCCGCACGGCCAGGCGGACACCCGAACGCTACAAGCTGCGTTTGGGTGTCCGCCTGCTGAGCGGAACGGAGGCCAAACGGTGCCAAACTGATGCATTCTGAGCAGATCCGCATCCACTCAGAATGCATTAGGGCTGGACGGATCCGTTCGGGTCCGCTTGTGAGAGCCTTCAAGCAAAACTCACAAGCGGAACCCCGAACGCAAGTGTGATAGTAGCCTAAATTGGGAGAAATCAAGCTTAATCCCATCAAAGAGCTGTCCGTTTTTGGGCCTAATTCTAGACTCCGTAAAACAATGCTGCTTTCTTCCTCAGAACAAGATCTCAAAAATTCTGAAAGGAGTACAATCTTTAATTTCATCAAAACACAGAACCATCATACAGGGGATGGCGGCTATTAGGCAGGATGACATCCACAATTCATGCAGTCAAATGGGCATTGTTACGTTCGCGGAAGCTTCAATGGCAGATTCTGAGAGAGAGTTGCAGGGGTCTCTATCCCCTTTGGATGCCCCACTTCCTCTTCCATCCCAGGTTTTTTTTATTTTTTAAGCGATTGTCTTAGATGGGGGCAAATTTTTTGCAGGAAGAGGTGACTTTTAGATTAGTACTATTTTGGGCGGGCATACACCTTTTTGATCGCTTGGTGTTGCACTTTGTGTTTAGTTTTTAGTTTTTTTTAGCAAGTGCCCACTGCATGCCTCCTGAAACATAAGATTCATACTTGCCTGCTCCACTGTGCATGGTCACATGCCTGGTCGCATGTGGTGCATGGTCACATGACTCGCTGCAACCAATGACTGGCTTCAGTGGTGATGTGGCTGCAGCCGTACATGTGACCATGCCTATACACTGTTGGATGTAAACAGTGCAGGGACTGGAAGAAGGAGGCAGCGCAGAGGACCAGTGTGGTCTGGTCTGTGTGACTGGTACTTGCACTTTGTGCCAATAAACCTTAACTCTAAACTACTAAGAGGTCATAAACATTTATTTAAGCCACATTTTTATCAGTAAGATTAGAGTGTTTACAATGTCAGAGAGCAGAGATAAGGAGCCTGTCTGCTCCCCAGATGTGAACCCAGCTATGTGAACAAACAAGGATTCCATATTTTTAATAAAGAAAAGTGATTTTTTTTTAGCTCAAAATAAGTACAGTGTAATAATTGAAAAAATAAATAAAATACCCCTAAATTTGTACATAGGGATTCTGTCACCTCTTTTTACCCTATAGAGATGTGGACATGTACGGTTAGATCGCGCTAGTATGTCTGCAATATACCCGTCCCATAGCTGAGTGGTTTTATTGAGTGTAAAAAATGATTTTTTTATATATAATGTGTAAATCAGCCTGGTAAGGAGCCCAAGGGGCTGTACTAACCGTTCTGGAGCCCAGCCACACCCCCTTGTGAAGGAGCCCAGCACTGCCTGTATCCACAAATCTCCTTGCTCATGAAGTCAGATCGCTGTAATCTTGCGATGCACGAGCTTGCGCATGCGCAGTGCCGGCATAGTGTTCCTTCACTGTGCTGGTATCAGCCTGAGGGAAGGAACTGCGCATGCGCGAGCTCGAGCACCACGAGATTGCGGCGATCTGACTTCGTGAGCAAGGAGATTCGTGGATACAGGCTGTGCTGGACTCCTTCACAGGAGGGCGTGGCTGGGCTCCAAAACAGTTAGTACAGCCCCTTTTTTTTTTTTTCCTCTAAATAAAACCACTCCGAGATATGGGACAGGTATATTACGGACATGCTAGCGGCGATGTAGCCGTGCATGTTCGCCTCTCTATAGGGTAAAAAGAGGTGACAGAATCCCTTTAAGCCATAAATTGAACACAATATGCAATATTTGTAACCATTTCATAGATGTCTGTTAAACTTTTTACATGAATCCTATTAGCAAATATCACGGAATGCCTTTTGACATAAGCTGCCTCTTTTTAGGTTTGTTCTTCAAACTAAAGAAAAAGTTCACAGTCAACTACTTCATAAACAAAAAATTGCCGATGATAAGATAGCTGAAATAGAGGTTAGTACTTTTTTTTTTGTACCTAGCTGTTAATGTTATTTGGACATCAGTTGAATGTTGAGACTAGTGATTGGCTGCAGCAGTCAGATGATGTTGACTTGATGTCGCTACTGTAGAAGAGTAAGGCGTTTGTCATATCTCCGGTTTAAATTCCGGCATGCTGTTTCGGTTGAGAACAGCCTGCCGGATGCGGACAGAAAGTCCGCCAGCTCCATTAAGTAATATGTGGTCCGTTGGAGAATCTAAAAAGAGCCTGGCCAGAAGCACTACAGTTGCAGTCCAGGATCTGCCAGGTAGGTACTTACTAGTTCTTTATGCATACGCATCCTGAAAGTTGTCAGGTTTCCTTCTGAAACTAGACGACCTCTTTAAGGCCTGAATGAAGCAGCAAAAGCCACAAAGTGACAGGTTGATTGGAGGCATCTGGACACAAACAAATGGGGCACTACTGTCCAATCTGTACAGGAAACGGTGAAGCTAGTTTTCCAGTTCTACAGAGCAGTGAGCCCCAAAAGTACTATTTGGAGACCAGTGGAGGCAGAGAAGCAAGGGCACCAAGTACATGCTGTGTTGATGGAGGAGACTGGAACAGCGCAGAGAAGAGCAGCCTATCCCTAGAGCAGATCTCACGTGCCTGACCTAACCACCACTCCAACCTGGCCACTTGGTAACGGGGTCTGCAACCTCATGAAGTCTCAAAGACCACTTCCCTATTTAATGTAAAAGGGTTTTCTGAGTTCTTATTACTGATGATCTGTCCTCAGAATAGATCATCAGTATCTGATCAGTGGGAGTCCAACACCTGGGACCCCCGCTGATCAGCTGTTTGAGAAGGCACGGACACTCGCCATGTTGATGCGGCCTTCTCTCTGCTCACCAAGCACAGTGCAATCAATTTGATAGCAGCTGTGCTTGGTATTGCAGCTCAGCCACATTCCCATTAGTGGCTAGGCCATGTGACCTTTGAACATGTCCTCACATGGCCTAGGGAAAGCTCCGAGAAGGCTGTGGTGTTACTACAAGCGATGGTGCCTTCTCAAACAACTGATTGGAAGGGGTCCAGTGTGTGGACCTCCACTGATCAGATACTGAGAATCTATAGAGGATAGGTAATCAGTAAAAAGATCTCAGAAAACCCCTTTAAGGCTCCACCAGACCCGTTTCAAATATAAAGCACGGCAGAAACACTGAGAAGGTGGCTTTGGTGGCAGGAGCAATGAGCAAGCAGCAGCCACAGCCAAGAACAATAGAGAGCACAAGATAGCAGTTGACCTCCAGTGACAGTGTTTAGTAGTATAAATGGGAGAAAAAAGCCAGCAGCTTCTTCCTTTATTAAACATCCAACATGTACAAAAATAAGCAATGTTTCTGCTTATAGCAAGCCTTTCTCAATCCATTAAATCAATGACTTAACGGGTTGTCTCATCAAAGACAATGGGGGCATGTCGCTAGGATATGCCCCCATTGTCTTATAGGTGCATGTCCCACCGCTGGGACCCGCATCTATATCGAGAATGGAGCCCCACAAGGTGTTGGCTGGAGGGCTCCGGTCCGGCCACCACCAAGCCGGCTCCCCATAGAAGTGAATGGGAGTGTACCTCGCATGCACGGCCCCCATTCCCATTAATTTCTATTGGGCCAACGGAAATGGCTGAGCCAGCGCTCTGTTATTTTCGTCGGCCCCATAGAAAATGAATGGAGGGCGGCTGTGCATGCACATTGTCGCCTCCTTCATTTGCGGGGCTCTGTTCTCGATATAGGTGCGGGTCCTAGCAATATGCCCCCATTGTCCATGATGAGACAACACCTTTAAAGATTTAGATATCATATCAAGTAAGAGTGAGTAAAACAAATATCCAAGCATAGTGTATACCCATTACTAACATATATCTCATCTGTGAGCCAAACAATACTTCTCCATAAATCATCTTATTGCACAAGAAGAGCAGAGGGTCCGTAGAATGGATCCTCCACATGTTGGCAACATTCTTATGATGGAACAATCACCAGCTCATAGCTATGTCACAGATTGCCAGTTAACAGAGCCAACCAAGATTCAATACATAAAGTTTAGACAATAGTCCCTACCACCAGCCTCAAATGTTCCATTTGATAGAGTATGCCTTCATTTCACTCTGCACCAATCACATTATACATATCTAATACCAGCTCCCAAAAACCTATCCCCGTAATGATATGTCAGTACGTGATCTGCACTTTTCCATGACAACTCCCCTCCCTACAGTCAGCACAACTAAACAATAACTGCCCATACCCCTGAAGACTCCAACGAGCTTGGCGAAACATGTCGGGGGGCAGAGTGTGATTTCAGTGTTTTTAGACAGTTAGTGCCGCGGTACCAGTCATGACTGACAACTAACTATAGCAAAGTGGATGTTAGACGGGTATCTCACAAAACTAACAGGCAGCTCACTGTGAAATGAACAGAGCGCACACGAGTCAAGTGCTGAGCACTGAATAAACACTTAAGAGAGAGCCAGGGAGTGAACAGTGCAGTTCGTGTCTCATCCACAGACACCACTAGGATACTAGCGGTAATGCACCTAACTGAAAGTTTTAACTAAATTAGATGGCTCTAGGAGATTTATTTAAATTTTAAAAGTATATCAATAAATGTTAAATTTTAGGAAATAAATAAGCAGCACATGTCAATCAAAAGACATTTTTGGTCAAAGTGGCCATTTGTAAATAATAAAATATAGAAGTCTCAACACGTGCGAGTGGGTCTAATGTAAATGTAGTGAACACAACTAAATAATGGACTCCACAAGGGAAACCAAACTCAGTATGTGCTGTTGCATATTCCACTAGGGGCCCAGGTTTCACAGATCTTGCTATCTCAACTGCAGCGACTAGAACAACATGTATACCGTCATTCTAAATAAAACCGGGTGTCTTTCCACTGTCATATCTGTAGCTCCAAACAGCCCCGTAAACCCCTCTGCTCACCACCATTTACAAAAAGGAAGAAAATCAAGTGTTAATAAGTATCTATAACATACACCATAATTGTATAAAAACTCCATTAACCATTGTTGACCAGCCTGTTTTGGGCCTTAATGACCAAGCAGTTTATTTAATGTTTTCTTTGTCACATTCCAAGAGTTATAACTATATTGCGTCTATACAGCTGTATGAGGACTTGTTCTTTGTGGGGGGTTTTAATTACTGTGTACAGAATAAGTTACTTAATAATTGTGTAGTGTGCGTCATTACATATGCTGCGAGACAAAATACGTGGAGAGGATTTTATTAGCAATTTTTTTCAGTGGTATTTTATTTTTCAGAACCCAGCCATTTTTCACCTCCAGGACCAGGCCATTTTTATGTGGTGATAACTGTTAAACGCTTTTTACTTATCCAGGCCGTTCTGAGATTGTTTTCTCGTCACATATTGTACTTCATGACAGTCATAAATTTGAGTCAATATATTTCACCTTTATTTATGAAAAAATCTAATTTACCGAAAATTTGGAAGCGTTATATGAAAATAGTTATTACTTTACATTCCCCTTATGTCTACTTCATGTTTAGATCATTTTGAAAATGACATACATTTTTGGGGGACATTAGAAGGCTTAGAAGTTTAGAAGCAAATCTTGAAATTTTTTAGAAAATTTCCAAAGCCCAATTTTTTCAGGACCAGTTCATAAATCACCCCATTTTAGAAACTACACCCCTCAAGCTACTCAAAACTGATTTTACAAACCCTTAGGTGCCCCTGTTAACCCTTTAGATGCCCCATGAGAATTAAAGGAAAATGGGAAGGAAATTTCCAAATGTAACTTTTTTTTTTTTAAACATATTTAAAATTTTTATCTTTTTTTT